>NC_084759.1:119637218-120262218 GCF_028858725.1 Colius striatus | reverse complement strand
GCGTGTTGAGAGTTTAGAGGATCCTGATGTTCAGTATCTTAAAGCCAGGACCTATTCAGAGACCCTTTTGCAGTGCTGTGGTTCTCTAATAGGGCTGGTGTGATTGAGCTGTGTGCTAAAATGTGAATCAGACTCTTTTTGCCCTGTGGAGAGCAGCATCCTCTAACTCCTGTTCCCAACTTGTATCTGTGCTCAGTAGTCAAAGCCAGCTTCCCCGATAGCTCCTGAATGTTACGATTTCAGGGTGGAGGATTAGGAAGCTCAGTGATTTAAGGAGAGAACAAGTGTTTTAAAGGCACTTTAATGCTAGATTCAACTGCTGGTTTCAAATGCTACAAGACCTCATTCCCAGGACCTTCCCAGCAGGAAGGATCAACCCTGTGAAACCAGGCTGGAGCTGGGTGGTGAGGGGGGAAGCTAGGAGCACAACAGTTTCTTGGGATCTCGTTCAATGAAGCAGCACTGTTAGCTGCCTGCTTCACCTCTCCAAATGCCTACCCTGCCTGCTCCTGGAAGATTTTGCCACATTAATGTGCCAAATGTAAATACTACTAGGCTTAAGCTTAATGGACCTCCAGAGTTTGAGGGCAAAAAAGTAAGGTAAAACTTCACACTTTTTTTTTTTTTACAGTGATCTGAATACATAATGATTCAGTGATTCTGAATATAGATGTCTTGCAAGTGTTCATCTTGGGATCTGTTGTTGCTCTTTTTCTGCTAAATGTGATGCATTTTGCATGACTTGGGAAAAAAGATTGTTTCAGTTTGTTTTCTGGAAATTATCAGTGGCATAAAGTATTACTAGGAGTAATTAATCTATTAATGCCAGCATAGCAGAGGTGGGAGGACCTGGCTATAATGCAGGAACACTGGCAGAAACTCCAGTGTTGCTTGCAATTGGGAAATGAGTGGATTTAGTTATTAGCTTTGTTACTAAAGCTGCGAAAGCTGATGGGACAGATGTCCCCAGACTGGCGATTGTTTTTCTCAATGTGTCTGCATAAGCAGAGCAGGCTGGTGCATAATCTTCCTGCTCTCACCTCAAAAGCTAGGATTGATCTGAATCATTTTAGCCCAAAAACCCCCTCAGATTTGGGTCTGAAGTAATCCTTGCCCAGGATGGAAGTGTGATCCTCTCTCCATTCCTGTTGCCAGTGACAGCACATGAAATTGGTTGGGGGAACTTGGATCCAGAACAGAGATTCTTCATTTGCTAGTGGGTGATTTGGTGTTTTATTTATGAAGGATCTTCGCAGATGAAAATGAAAGCAGCCTTTAACAATAGCCCAAGGGAAGCACTGACCATTTGCTTCTATGAAAGTCTAGCTGTCTATTAATAAATAGTAAGATGATACATTATTGAACAGAGATAAGTAATTAGTTAAATCATGAGTAGTTATTTTTCAATTATTATGTAGTATTTAACAATATATTTTTTTTTCTCATACTATTATAGCCTTTTCTGATGGAGAAAAGGATCAGCTCTTTGTACTCTCTACACTCTAATGCTGCATTCCCCAGTGTTCCCAGCGGGGATCTAGATTTGCTTTGACCTTCCACTTGCTCCCATGTCTGCAACTCTACTAGGCCTCTCTCTCTCTCTCTCTCTCTCTCTCTCTCCAGTGTTCTGCTACATCTCTTTGACATCTTAAAAGATACAGGAATCTTTCTCCCTGTTCTCTCTTGACTGTCTTACGTTTAAAATGGAATTGTCTTCCATCTGAGGTGCTGCCTCCTTTTTTTAGATTTAGATAGTCTCTTCTGAGCACTGGACCATACTATCGTTTTGAGGGCACCATCTTACAGCCCCACCTGTGTATATAGTGAGGGAGTGTAGATCCCTCCCTAGCACAGAAGGTGTACTGGGGAAACCAAACATAATTTCATGAGCTGCAGTTTGGACATTGCAGAGATTTCCTTTACAAGAGCCTTGACGCACTACATTTTTGTAAACATACAAGACAAATTTGCAAAAACATGTCCAATCTTGCTTTGGCCTGTCTGTTCAGGACAAAAGACGATAGATTAAGCTTTGATACTACAGAACAGTTATGCTATCCTATGGGTTCTGTTTTATCTTTTCAGGACTTTGTACACACCTGGTTGATGGGGTTTTTTTTAATACCTCCTACCCACCTCCCCCTCCCAAAGATCCTTCAAGACCATGGAGGACTGGTTTGAACCAGCACATAAAACACAGCAACTTTTCTAGACTTTGCAAGCAAATCTTTTGAGCTAAGGAAAATGTAAAGTATTGAACATATTTAATGAGTGTATTGGGATATGCTCTTGTATATTTTCCACAACTGAGGCAAAAAGATTCTAGTAGCAAATACCAAAGTAGTCAGTCCTTTGAAAGCTTTTTTTGCTGAATACTGAAGACGGGAGGGAGGGAGGTCTTGTGTTCAATTCTAACCTTTGTGCACAAGCTTAGGTCAAATCCTTATTTTCATAGGACTTTCAGTCATTTCACTAATTGAGTCCATGATCCAGGAGAATTGACTGTGAAAGCGGGTGGAAAAAAAGAACATCTGTGATGAGTGTAGCCAGATTTCTTTATTCTCTCTTTCTGTGTACCTGCACGTAGCAGTGGTAATTTCAAAGTAAGTGTTCATATCCAAGCAAACTTCAGTGGGAGACGTGACAAGCATTGGACATCTGTACAGTCCGATGAATTCTGCATGTATGTCTTTCTGCAGCAGAGTTTTTTTTTTATCCTTGCTTTTGCAGGGGCCTGAAATTCACTCCTGGATACCAAGCTGGGTGTATCACTTAGTTTCACTAGGTCCGTTTACTCCTTTTGCAGAGAATAGTGAAGTCTTCCTCAGTCTCTCTAGTACTTTTGCCCCTATTATCACTCTGTCTAATCACAGCTGTTGAGATGATTATCCATGTATGTCCCTGGTGGAAAAGTGTTCTTCCCAATTCACAGAAGGAGACAGAAACACTCCATTCAATTAATACAAGGTCCCAAGGGAACTGGAAGCAGTATCTGGGGAAAACTTGTAGGAAACACAAGTTTGGTACCAAGTGCTGCTTTATTGTGAATGGCTGATTTTCTAACATGAGTCCCACTCCCTGGGATCTCATCTGAGATTCATCAGTTCATTTTCTACTTGCAAGCTGGTGATAAACACCAGCCTCTGACAGCCTAGTCCATGATTTAACATAAGTGTATCTTTGCAAAGTTACTGATTTACTTGACTGGAGATTTTTCACATATGGATAATTTTAGTCAGAGTCAATTGCCCCACCCCAACTTTCTTGATTTTTCTTGACATTTGAGACTTTGGCCCATGGCTTTGGGAAGGAAACTCTATATGCAAAATTTATCTCTGTAAACAAGTTTCTGCAAAATCTGAAGGTAGAGATAGTGCTTGTAGTTCAGAGCTGTTTCATTGCTAACCTCTCTTTGCTATGTAGTTAACCTCAACAGCAATTGTAGGTGTATTGCACCTGTCTTACAACTGTCCTGCTGGTACCATGCACAATTAATATGACACCTGGGAATGTAATACACGCTTTATGTCACAGAATTCAATTCATTTAGCCCTTTTCTTCCCTGGATATATCTTGAATAAGGTCAGTGAATTTGCACTGAAATTTCGTTTGTCTCTCTGTGCACATAACTGCT
The DNA here is from genome assembly GCF_028858725.1 of Colius striatus. Classification (NCBI taxonomy): domain Eukaryota; kingdom Metazoa; phylum Chordata; class Aves; order Coliiformes; family Coliidae; genus Colius; species Colius striatus. The sequence continues at coordinate 120,258,584 of NC_084759.1, read as the reverse complement.
GCATTACCACAAGATCCCAATTAACAATGTCAGACACATTTTTCTCCTTTTCTTCTAAGAAGAGAAGAAAACGCGCAATAAGCTGAATTTTCCACAGTGCTTTTCAGCACACAGGCCTTGGCATAACCTAGGGAATACCCTTCTATTGCTAAAAATAATAGCCCTAAAGTCTTTGCCCAACTGTTAAGTAAAATTTGTATAGCACGGTGGATAAATCATCTGCTTAGTACTTCTGAAGCATTATATTCCAATCCTGTTAAAGTTGTAGTTATTCAATATTTCAATTAACTCTTTTCTACTGATATGATTATATATTAATTAAATCTTGCTAATATTTCCAGAGCCATGATAGAGGAATATATTTGATCAGATATTTCTTTTCATGTGTATGAAAAGCCTGCTAGGGAGAGAGCTGCGGAACTGTAAAGAGATATGCTATCTCTAAACAGAAATGACTTTAAGGAAAGGACTGGCTGTGGGAGATGCTTGCAAGTATCTCACTGTGCTGTGTGAACCCATCATTTTTCAGCATGTAAGTGCAGTTGCACCTCAGCAGAGGCAAAATTGTACGAAAAGCCAGAATTGCAAAGAAGAGGTGATACAGCAGGTTACACTTCTCCTTTTTTGCTTAGTCCTGTAATGATACTCCTGTGTAGCAAAAGGATTTTGTAGGGTTTGGAAACGTTTTCCCACGTTGGACTCATTTCAAACCATAAATTTTTGGGTTTTGTGACGCTTTCAGTAAATACAGGTTACGTTAAGTCACCAGCATTTCCAAGGCCTAAACGAGGCAATTGAATTTTCATGGTGCAAAGCTGAATTCTTTCTCTGCTTTCTGTTGGAGGATGATCTTTCCAGCCCTTCTCCTGTGCCGTTTTCAGGATATTCCTGCATCTCTTTGAGGACGAGTGAAGTGAGCCCCACTTCCATATTTTGAAATCAGGTTTTCTCTAAAACATAGCAAATTGAGCTGTGGTTTCTATGAGCAACGTAGGACAGAATTGTGGTTGATCCAGCCATTACTTTCTTCATGTGTGTAAACCTGTGAACACTTCCAGGACTGGAGTAGGCTGATGATAATTTTGTCTTGTTTTGTTTGACCATACAAGAGGCTCACTTGTGTGTAGCTGGATTGCTCTATTCTTCACCTTCTGTGCTGCCAGAGTGCAGTGATTTGGAGCCACCCCACAAATCCCATGGGTCCTGCCATATGAAATCACCAGCTTCCTCATCAGTTTTTTTTTTTCCTTGCTGTCTTATTCCTTCTGCCACAGTCCCTGTCAGTTATGGGGTGGCTAGGGGCAGAGGGAGGCATGCTGCCAGCTCTAATGGATGGGCTAGAGCCCACAGGGTGCAGGAGGTGCAGTGCTGACTGACAGGAGGCCACCTTAGTGCCATCAAACTTTAGTCCCTGCTTTGCCTGCAAGGGTAAGCGATGGTGGTAAGCTGTGTAAGCTGTGATCCTGTGTGTTTGGGGTGGGGAAGGGGACAGGCAGTGCCCCTTGACAGACACCAGCATTTGCTGCCTGACCTGGCATTTGCTTTCAGTCATTTAGATACAGAAAGGTAGTCTGCAGTGTCACTGCTGAGTAAAGGAAAAACATTGTGGATTTTTAATCAAATCCTTTATGGCTCTGTTCCCCTAGACTCCCTCCTTCTGTTTATCCTATGTCTGTATTCTGTCTTTTAAAAAAATCTTTCCTTTCCCTTTGCTTTCTGTTTTCCTCCTCCTGCTCGTCTTCTCCTTTCTTTTCTTACCTTCTCATTTACCCTCTTGAGGAGAACGTAGAATTTCACTTTTTGGATCAAGTCCATTTGACCCATCTGTCCCTCCCTGCATTGCTCAGCCCCACAGCAGCGCATGCTACAGCCTATCCTGCATGCTTCAAAGGAGAACGTGTGCGTAATCCTAATTGTAAAACACCGTGCAAGAATGGGGAAAGCATGTCTTGCCTTCCCTTTCCAGGCCCCAGTGCCCTGAATTCCCCTTCACATTTGTTCAGCATAGCTTTCAATGTTGTTATTTCTCCTGAAGTTATCTAGTTGTGGTATCTGAGCTGACAGCCTCCTGCTGCTGTGGGTCTTACAGCTTCTCCAGCACAGCAGGAGGGAAAGTTGTCTTTTCTTTTTTTTCCCAAGTCATGCCAGTACTTCTGTTGATGGCTATAGTTTGCCCAATGTCATGCATTTCTGTGAATCAGATATAGTTAGGCCTCTTTGAAAGAGCTGCCTTCATTGAAGTTCTTGCCTTTATGGGGCTCTTTCCTTTAGCACTCTGGTTTCAATGCCATGAGTATCCTAGCACATTCTATCCTGGACTTACTGTCCGTGCTTGTGAGCCCTGCTCCCAATTTCTAGTGTGATCTGATGTACAGATCATGTGTTGTTTTCCTGTCTATAAAGTGAGGAAATATGTTTTGGGATTTTTTTCTCCTTCCTAGCAGCTTTGCCCATCTAAACAACTCCTGTTTTAGACAGTCTGTACCTGACCATGTGTAGGTGAAATACAACAAGGAGCTCTCTCTAGAAGTCTCCTGGGTCCTATCAGAAAAGGAAAAATAAATTACATTTGAGTTCCCCATGCTCCAGGACTAGTAAAACTTCCACCCCATGGTCCTCTAAAAGGAAATGCCAATATCCAAGTCCTGAATGCAGATCCTCTGAAGTCAGTTGCTGTCTCTAAGTGGATTGGTTGCTTCAGTGCCAGAGACCCCCTTCACTGAAGAGCATCAACTACCTGGTCCTTTTCTAAGGTTCACTAGACTTCTTGTGTTTGTCTTTCATGACTCAATGGAAGAGAGGATTTTCTTAAACCATCATTTGTGTTGATTAGTTTTGTAGCATTGGGCCAATAATGGGCTGTTTGATTTGGTTTGTTTAGACTTTCTTTTCCTCCTCTTCCTGACAAAGCCATGGTTCAGATGATGTGAATTTTGGAATGAGCGTGTTTTTTCTTTTTTTCTTTTTTTTTGGCAAGTAATGTCTTGTAAATGCCATCCATTATCAGGTGATACTATTTTGCATTAACTCCAATCCAGCAATGTGGTCTACAGATATGACACAACTCATGCTAAACTTGACCTAAATCACTGAAATCAGAGGCTTTGTAAGAGAACTCTTTTTAGATAGTACATAGATGAACCCAAGAGTAACAAAAAAGGTTATCTTTGTGAAACTCAATTGCTCACTTTTTTTTTCTCCTTGATTACTGAATTAGACATTTTATTTGTCCACATCTTGGCTCTTGAATTATCCTGATAAGTATGGGGTGTTGCTCAGCACCTTAGGCTCCAGTCCATCTTATTTTACTGTGTAGTTGTGTTTTGAATCCTCCCTTGCTGCTTACCTCTACCCCAGCTGTTCACACTCAGAGCAAATTCATGCCAGAGTTGCAAAGTCCCACTTGCACAGCAGGATGCTGAGCACTCGATGGGTGTGTGAGGGTGAGAACCTTCATCTTTCTGCCACAGCAACTGTCAATCAGGCATTCAGATTGAATCTATACAGCCAACCATTTAGGTGTTTACTAATAAGGAGTTCAGTTCCTGAGGGCTTCATTTCAATATTGCCTTGCGTAAATGCCAAATGATCTAGTCGGTTGATGCCTGCAGGATATGTTCCTCCTTCTCTAGGACCATGACCTCCAGCTGGGTTACTGAGTCATAGTCTAAGGTGACCATAGTATGTTCTGGAAATTTAAATTCTTTTAGTGTATAAAAATAAATTTTGCCCTTCCTGGGGCTGAGAGAAACCTTCTGAATGTAAACAGCTGCAGTAGTTAATATTGCTGAAAATATAGCACTGGGCAATGCATAGTTCATGAAAATTTCATTGAAGGTATGAATTTTGCTGTCTCCAATGTGAATTACATAACCAAAAAAAAAAGGAAGCATTGGACCCAAGAGCCAAATTTAGCCATGTATAGGGCAATGAGAATAAATTAGGCTTTATAGTATTTTTGTTCTATTGTCTAAAATGAAGCAGAGGATTTGGAGGTGTTAAGTCACAGATGCAAACAAAACTAAGAGCTGAAAAAATTTAGACCAGAGGGACTATGATGATGGCCATGCTGTGTGTCTGATAAGAATCCAGAACTACATGCATGAGGGGAGCCCTGAACTTGGGAGATTATGGGGTTCTGTAGGGCAGAGGACAGGGAGGAGCACTGGAGGAAGTTTGTAAATTTAGCTGTTTTGTGAAAAGCAGTTATTATTTTAATGCATTTCAGTGATAAATGTTTTCCAACACTTACATAGGAACGTCTTTAAATGGATTCTTTTAAATGATTCTTTGTAAAAGAAAATTAAATTAGGCATTTTTGAGACTGTGCAGAAAATACAGGGTTTTTTTTCCCACCGTTGCATAAATGTGCAGCAATAGAAAATAACCATGCAGGAGTGATACTATGTGGGAACAATCAGCTGACCTCATGTGTCAAAGATTACTATTATCTTATTTTACTACTTTGGATCAGAACAGTAGAAGATGAACCATGTGGGGAGGGTGATGGGGAGATACATGCTTCTTGGACCTCGGTGGCAAGGGAGAATTTATATTAAGTACCTTAGGGATGGACCCCATCCTGTGCCTAGTCCTCCTCTGTTGAGAGTGTGGGATCTTTGCTCAGTTCCAAGGTGTCCTGAACTGGTGGACCAGATTATACCATCAGTTCTGTTAGCATCTGGTGTTAGTTTTGCATTTGAAATACTGAAGCCTTTCATTTACAGGGAGCATTGGGCGCGGAGAGAGAAGTTGTATGACTCAAGAAGTTATCTGAATCAAAAACGAGCAAAAATGAAAGCCAACTGCAGTCATTAAAAATGAATTTCCAGGAAGGCTGGGGAAAGGGAGATTAAAAAATATTATGATTTCTGTCACGACCGCGTTTAAGCTGGGCCATTAAAGATGCTATTGTCTGGCCCAGCTGTTTTAGAACAATTATGTGTTTGACAACAGGCAGAAGGAGAAGCTGGCTACTGCCCCCTTTCCCTGAGATGCTGTACAGAGGCACATGTGTGTCTGATTGTGCTTCAGCACTCCCTCCCAGCTGCACCCCCACACGGAAAAAAATTCCCGACCCTCTTCATGGGGAGAGGCAAAGAAGCCCAAAAATCTCACCCCTGAGCCTCTTTGTTGAAATACTGAATGAAGCATGTGCTGCAAGGAGTCCTGGTCTGTCTGTCTGGATGTTCCCCCCCACCCCTTCCCCCGCAGGAGCTTTATGCCTCACAAGTCTGGCAAGATCACAAATGTGAGTTTTGGCACGTGGCTTTATGTGTTTTAACACCTGCCTTCGCAACCACACTTCAGTTTCTTACTGTTGCCTTCTGCTCTACTCTTTCTTGGTGTGAGTTAGACTGGTGCTTTGAGCTGAGGAAACCTGAGGAAACATACTCTGGGACTTGGAGGAGGAAGTGACTCATTTTGGGGAAAATTCTTCCTTCTGTCCCCAGTGTTGTTTCTGGTTCTGCTTCCTATATAAAATTCCAGTCCCAGTCTTTACCTCTCCAGCTTCAATTTCTAAAGATGACCAGAACACTTCCCAGAAAAAAACCAAAACAAAGCAAAAAAGAAGATGCAGATTTTAAAAATATAATTTAGTTTTGTGTAGAGGCTGAGTAAGCAGAGCCCTTTGGACCTGCCTACTTGTTCTTTACTTGACTCCTAGAAAATTTCAGTCACTCAATATATCTAGAAAATAATGGGGTCAAGGTGGCTTTTTTCCTCCTTCACTTCCAGATCAAGAATTCATCTTAGGACCTGGAAGACAATCTAACTTCTTTGTAAATAGTATGTACTCCAAAGGCAAGAGACAGCTGAAAGGTCTTAGTTAAAAAATAGACAGTGTCTCTTAGCTTTGCTTAAATGTAGTGAATGATTGTGCTAACCACTCTGCTGAGTAGGCAGGATGGATGCAGAGAGGAACAAATTCTGAGAAAAGATATTTCACAGCTTTTATACTTTTCAGACAAGATTTTTGTGCTGAACTTCTCTAGTTAATTCCAGTCAACTATGCTGGAGAATAACAGTAATCTAGTTCTTAAGGTAAACAAGAAGTTCACAATTTGTTTTTTGTTTTCTGCCCAAGATGACTTCAATAACAGGCCCAGGCCTGCAAGTGTTCAATCTTATGTAGTGTGTGCTGATTTCAGAGTCCAGGCTCATTCCAGGAAGAAACACTGCAATTTTCCCTGAAGGTTTTCTCTTTACTATCCTCATTCTAGACTGTTAGAGAGACAATATCTTTTCTCTTTTGCAGGCTGTGTTTCCTGGGAGGGGGACCCGACCACTCCCAACATACTCCTCAGCCAGGAGGGTGAAGCAAACAGGGGCTGCACTGGTTGTTTGGAGCTGTGCTCTTGCTCCTTGGTAGAATTATAGTATGGCTGGGATGCTCCACTTCGTCTCCTCAATGGTAGTGGGCTATTTCCAAGTCTTTCCAGGTTGACTTGTGTGAATAATGGTGTCAGAATCTTCCACAGTGTTAAGCCTGTGATGTTTAATAAAGCTGTATTTCAATGAAGCTCTTGCCAAAGAGGCAGTAGCCATGCTGGCTGTTTGGTCACTCGTACCACTCTGTTTTATGCCACGGTTGCCTGGCAGCTAGGAGGGGAATTTCTCCTTTGCCAAAGCTTGTGTCATTGACACTCGTGTTAAATCAATCTCTCTACTAACAGCTGACAGTATGGAGCCCCTGACACATGGCTCTGCTCCTAATTCCACTTACTAGAAAGCAGTGGTGATGCAGGCTAGCCATCCAACTCATTACTGACTCTAACCATTGCAGCAGCTGATTATCATTCCTTCCCTTTCACTTTGGATTTCTCCACTGCTGCTTGCTGCCCCTTTTCTTATCAACTCAGATGATCTGATGACAGTAACATCCTGGCCTGTTAATGTCTAATGAGCAGTTCGTTATGGCTATGGAGATACAGCATCCTATACAGGGTTGATGTTGACAGGCAGTAAATAAATATTATGCTCTGTGTTTCTGTTGGAGTACTCATTGTACTGGAGTCTTTGCTTTCTCTAGTTAGCAGCATGTATTGTGGCAGTCCTGTCGCTTGATTAATGCATGGGAAGGAGGAGGGGATCACCTTGTCTGTACAAACTTAAAGCAGGAAACTTACAACTCCTATACCTCACAGGGCAACTGGAGCCTGGTGTGTCCTTGCAGTGTAATGCTGTCTGTAGGGTGGATCTTTCTGCATATGGAACTTGTTTAAGGGTCTCTTTCTTCTTGTCTTTGAAAGGTTTGCACTTGACTGTTTCCTTCAGCTCATTTAAAAATTAATTCCCCTGGCCCTTGCATAGGACTCGGTTAAAATTCCACCTATTCTTACCCAGAATCGCTGAGCAGCGTTGACCTGGGAACATGACGTTAGAAATCTTCCTTGCAAGAAAAAGGAAAAATATTCAAGCATAGAAAGACATTAGTAACTTGTTCAGTTTACTATAAGCATCTCTCCATTAGATTAGATTCCTCCTCACAGTAGTTTTCACCTTTATTGAGGTTTTATAGGCAAGGGATCCGGGCAGTGCACAAAGTCTACTGTAGATGAAAAGGACAGGCTGATTCAGAGGTGCACCATCAGGCAGGAGCTGAGGAGCATGGCTTTCTACCCCAGGCAGATTTGGGAAGCTGTTGTATGTCCTTGCTACTGGTCATGTACAGGTTCTTAGTAGGGTGCTTTGGGAATTACTTCACCTGAATTGGGAAACCTTAATCAAACCTCAGGACACTTGACCTTAGCAGTCCTTTTACAACCTCCCAGCCACCTGTGATGTCTGAGACAGGCCTCCACAAAGTTAAGAGTGGTATTAGGATGAGGCGGCTCACTTTTTGAATAGAGATATAGGAGTTTTCAAATATGCATGTTTACTCATTGCCCTACTTGTGAGCATCTGTAAGCATAGCTATTCATCCACCTGCACAAACATTTATGGCATAAGACCTTCCCTGACCCTTACATCCTTAGTTTACTTTTGTCTTGTTTGTTCAAGGGGAGCATCTCCAAATAATCCAGGACAAATCACTCAAGCAGCTGGAACAGCTGCTAGGTCTGTAGCACCCTCAACTGGTTCTAAGTGTGGCTATTCCCATTCATGTCTATTCCTCCATGTAATACAAAAATGATTTCTCAGGTACATAGCTGACCAAAAGCAGCCCAGCCCCAGTCTGGAGTGTCATGTTATAGCTGTGAACTTGAAACAGCACAGCCACTTGCCTGTAAGATACAGCATTCTACCTCTTGACTTGCCATTAGAGCCACTTGGGTCTCTGCACCTACAGATGTCTAGTGATTCTTTGGATCATCTGAAGTTTTGGTGGCAAAACATCACAATTCAAAGAAGATGGGATCCCAGACATTCTCTCTAAGGTGTCCCATGAAACAGGTTTGTCCAAATCTGGCAAGGCCAAGTCCTTGAAGCTGGTGGACCTTGGCAAAGACTTGTGTGGTCTTACTGGGTGTGTCTTGAGCTACTGAGTCACCCAAACCCTCTGAACCCTTTTATTATGTGTTTATGTATATATGCATACGATTATCTATATATACATCTATGTATAAAGAATTCTGCATGAATTTTCATTCTCTCTCTTGCCTTGCAGCAGCTATTGTTTTCCTAAATGTCAGCTTTCAATATTTTTCCCTTGCTGCCCACTTCAGTTCTAACCCACTGCATTGTCAGACACTTTCCTTAGCAGAGTTTGCTGTGCCAGACCCTTCAGTGGTTTGGACAAGATGACTGGGGAACAGATTGAGACCCTGTTGTCTCACCTCATATGCATGAAGTTATCTGGTGAAGGAATCCAAGCTTTCAGAAGGGAGAGGCTGCCCTTGTAACCCCCTGTCTTGTATGGATTCTCCACATCATGCATTGTTCTCTGCCACTGGTGTCCCAAACAGGCAGATGTGTAGCATTGCACTATTTTGAGAGGCTTGATGTTTTCAAGCTGCTTGTGGCTCTGAAAACAGCTTTATTTAAATACTGCATGCAAGCTGGTGTTTCAAAATAGGAGAATAATTAAGGCACAGAGGAAGGGAAGGAGGACATCAAATATTCATGTACTTCAAAATACCATCTTCTTAGGTGTCCTGTGGCTACACACTATTTAAAACGTGTCATGGCAGTTCAGTGAACTTTTCTGTTCACAGTCACATCTCTGAGAGCTTGGCCTAGTGGCTGCGATGGCATTTGGGAACAGGCAGAGGATCACAGGGAAGAGTGGGGAGGAAAAAAAGGAGCAGGAAGGCAGAAAAAATGTCAGTGGGAGTGCTATTTTGCCTTCCTAAGCATACAGTTTGGAGAGGGTTTATGCTCTTTGTGCGTCATGCTTGTTTTTGGGAAGGGAAGAATGGAGAAATTATTTGGAGAAGACGAACTATTTTAGTTTCTCATTTTGCAGTGACAGTTTTGTTTTGGAAAACTTGCTTTGAAATAAAAAAAGGAAATTCTGGGAAGAAATGACAAGTGTTTTTTCATGTAGGTCAAGTAAAATCTTTCAGCCAATCTGAAAAAATTGTTTTTCTTAAATACAAACAAGCAAAAATTAAATTATAGGCCTTGAGTCTTCCTAGAAAGATGTATTTTCACTTTATCATTTTGACCAGTGAGCAGAAATTTGTGCCTGTTGCTAAAGAGAAGGTGAGGCAGAGGATAAATTAGAAAAATGTGGTTGAGATTGACGGAAAGATGGTGATACCCAGGCAAAGAAAGAAGGTGACAGGGGTCAGAAAAGCTCATCGCTCTTGCAGTGCTACTGCGGTTTATGAATGAGATCTGGACCTTCAGGGGAAAGGTGACTGTGGGCTTGGTTGACTGCTTCCCTTTGAAGAGCAGGCCCTCTGTATAGCCCATGGCCTTGGCCACAAGCAGCGTTTCCGAGGGCGTTCATGCCTGTGAGCACTGGAGCAGGAGATGGAGGAATAATTGGTTGGCCACAACAGTCTCTGTGCCCACTGATCTGTGGGGAGCAGAGCTGTCCAAGAGGCACAAGCCAGATGGTGAGCTCTAACGTGCCCATATTTATAAACGTCTTCATTAGGTGACATACGCACCAGAGTTGCAGGATTTGTGTGTTTTAGAGATTGTCATGGCACAGTGATGAAGGGAGACTTTGAATTTAAGGGAGTGGAGCACAGGAATAGGGGTGCAATACTTCTTACTGTACAGTTTGAGTAGCAATGCAAGGTGAAAGCAGAAAACACGGTAAGAGAAAAGGGAAAAAGATCAAGAAGGGGGCAAAGCCAAGCTGAAACAAGTCACAACCTTCTCCCTAGGTCCAACACCATCTTTTGTCTATTTTTTCCTCCCATCCTGCTCCCAGAACCCATGTGCTATCTAAGGTCGTGCTAGCCCCACTCTTGCCACCTTTGTTTGCTCTCATTGCCTTTCTCACTTGCCACTTCCCCAGACTGAAAACCCAGTGCTGCCTCTGACCACTTAGCTTGTTTCAATCCCAGCCCATACGTGGACACACAGACACATACACATGTATACTAAAGCCTTCCTGCCACTGACTCCAGGACATCCAACATAGGCAAGAACCCTTACTGATGAGGGCATAGTAAGGAATGTTCTGTTTGAGGGGGAGAAAACAAGACAGTCTGTACTCAACTCTATCCTTGCTTGTATTCCTACATCTAATGTATTCCTACATTACTTCTGCTACATCTCCTTCCATGCTTTTTCCCTTCACTTGTGTGTCATATTCACTCTGCAAAATTCTCTCGTCCTGCTTCCTGGAGGAAGCATGTGCAGATTTTAGCTTGCAGATTTTTTGTTGTTCTTGTTGCCAAGGCCATCTTCTCTAGTCAAGTATTTACCTAGGTTTGGTGTTACTATTACTGTAGAAGTAGGAAGCTTTCAATCCCAGTATCCCCTGTTCTCATTTCAGGGTCAGATACTCTTCCAATGTGGATGAACTTCTGGAATGTCATATGTTAGAGCAAAGGGAGGACTTTGAACCTCATATTCTATAGATAGATAGTGCCAAGAAAAAAAAAAAAAGCAATTGTATAAACAAGAGTGTCTCAAAGAGCAGAGAGGGCTAACTCAAGTGAATGGAGCGTTTTGGACAGTAATGGTCAGGTCACAGAAACCCAGAGTGAAGCACTGAGGGAATAGATGGAAGGACTGCTGGAGACCTGGTCTGATGATGCTTCAGCAATGCAGAGTGGGCAGATTAGGTGGGCATCTTGGGAGCCAGCAAGCCCTGCAGAGTTCATCTGCGTCTGGCAGCCTCGGTAAAGAATTGCCTTTCAGCTGATTAGATCTCTTGGACCACTTTTCATTTCCAAAAGATGTATTACATGCCTATGGAGGTTTTTGCACTTACATTAAGTCTGAGTTTCTGTTAGCAGCCTTTGAAAGTTGTTTCTGAGGAAAGAAGGGGTAGATCTATACCAGGGCAGCCAAAGAGGCAGATTTTGGCTTGGATCTTGATTGAGTGGGTTTTACCCTGACCTTACTAGGGTCCGACAGCACATTATGCCTTTTGTGTGCTAATATTTCTTACTGTTCTCTATATGCCTTGGATGGCTGCCAAAATACAAGTGTACTGTAATTCCATGAGTGTGGTAGCTCATCTGCAAGGTGGCACACAACTTTCTGTGCTGGAAATATCCAACAGGCTGTTATTAGTCCTGGTCTAATGTATGACCGAACAGCAGTCCTGGGAGAGGTCACTTTGTAGTATAGATACCCTTGAGAAAGCTGGCTTGCAGCTGATAGTAATAACTCTAAACTATAGTCAAACACCAGTGATCACAGGACAGAGAGAGCTCTACCAAAACAGTTGAGTGGCCCTGGGACTAGTGTAGAGGGAAGCCTGGACCTCTCTTGGAGTTGTAGGTGATGGTCAGGGAAGGAGCAGAAGAAAACTGTACCCTTACCACTTGTGGGGAAAGGAACTGGGGATCTAATGCTGGTGATCTAGCACTACCAGTTGTATTTTTTTTTAATAATAAAGAGCCGTTTCATCTCTACATAGTCTCAGGAAAGCAGAATCCCCTTTCTGTCAATCTCCCAGCTGCTGTCCAGGGCAGTCAAGAACCTTGTTGTTTTCATCAGCCCCCTGCAGATGAGATCCTACAAGTACACCTAAAACTCCTGGGATTTCTCTGCCTCTGGTATAAGCCTCCGAAGCAAAGTCCCTGAGTAGTAACCTGAAGGAAGCATGGAGATAAAAAAACCCTGCTTTGTGTCAGGTTGTGGCAGAGTCACAAGGTGCCAAGATGGATTTAAACAGGTCAGTGCTGTTTTTGGAGAATGTTTGGTAACAATTTTGAGTCTACTGCATGCTAAGGTAATACATTTTCAGCAACGGCTGATTGAATGCAAGTGCTCAAAAAGGCAGAGCTTTTCCCTCTCCAGCCTGCTCCTGCAGGGTGTTACACACTGCCCAGAGGAGCGTTGCAGTACTGTTTTCCGCTTATATTTGAAGCGCCAGCACCGTCTGCTGCTGCAGACTAGAAATTGTAAAGTGAGACCGATTCCTGGTCACTCAGTAAGAGAAACTCATTGATTTAATTGTGCAATCCCATAAATGCCAATAGTTGCTCTCTTCCAGGACCTGTAGATATGCTCCTTGTTAGGTGCTGTAGTCCTGCTAATGAAGTGGTATTAAACTTGTACCTGCATGTAGGTGCATTGACCTAGATTTATCAAGCTGTTACACTTAATGCTTAAATTGCACTTGATTGGCCCAGTGGTCTGATCTGGTCTGGCAAATACAATATTCTCTACAAGGCTCCTAAGAGGAATTCCCTAGCTGATCACACATTTCTTTGCACTATTATAGATCTTCCCCTCTCCATTTCTTTTCACTCGTTTCACTTATTATCTAGGGAAGTTATTTGCAGCAGCTTGTTCACAGGAACATGTGAAATTACCTTGTTCCTCTCTGCTCCAAGTCTCCACTGTGAAAAGAACAAATATTTGATTTTTTTTTTTTTTTTTCTCCTTAGCTGGAAACACCTTCTTGTATACAAGAGTATAAAGGTTTTTTTTTTTTTTTCCTGTCCCCTCCAATTTCCTGTAAGAGAGAAGAGCAGTTGGGGAGTTTTCAGCTGAAACAGGTTCTCATTAGCAAATACCATTTTGTTGAAATCAAAACATTTTGCAGAAACTTACTGATTTCAGCAAAACTGTAATCCTGCACTGTACAAGGGCAGCCAGAAACCACCTCATGGGACAAGCACCATGATTTCCACTGATGCCACTGCATGGTATTTTCAACTAATGTAAGTCAAGTCTAACAAATTCCTATTTCTTGCCCAGGAGAGGGTTTGAGAAGAGATCAAGTGTTGACCATACAGCTACAGATGGGGTGAAGGCTATGGTGCAGGAGTAGTAAATCTATAGTGGAACTGCAACCTGAAGCAGCCTTACTCTGTGTTCATGTTCTATGCCCTTCTTACTTGGCAGCAAATTTTCCAAATTCCTCAGCAGGATTTTTCTGCAAAATTCCTCAAGTAGAGATCCCCCAAAGCAGAAATATTCAGGTTTACTCAGTTTGGTTAAGACTGTACTTGTGTTTAGTTTTGGTTTTGTTTTATTTTTCTAAAGCATTAAACAGTTGTGTGTACCCTTGAGGGCAAACTCTGAGTGATAAACCCTGCTTCATTGTTAGTGTGACCATGGATACCATCTAGCATCCCTTTTTTTCAGATACCCTCACAATCCTGGGTTAATGTTTATAAATCCTTTACACAGATGTGAGGTTTTGCTTATGGAGCACGAGAATGTTATGATATCCCTAAGGACATGGTGCAAGCAGTAGTCAGGATTTGCTCTCATCCAAAAATAAGCTGGGTAATGATGCATTCTTCCTCATCAGTTCAGGAACACAAGTGCCATGCAACTCTCAGTAGCAAAAGAATTTATTTCTAGCACCTGAACTTAGGCAGTACTTTTTTGGATTCGGAGCAATAGGCTACTCTGCCATGTAGACTCGTCACAAAAGGCTTATTTTGTATTTAGTCAGCCTCTGAAACGTGAAAATAAGTGCTGTGTAAACAGCTGATCTGTTCTCCTACTCTAGGTAAGATAAGCATATCCAGCAATGTTTTCTGTATGTAACTAGGGCAAGATTTTAAAACAAAACACCTTTATGTGCTTCAGCTAAAAAAAAAAAATAAGGGACTTGTCCATCCTCCTATTTCAAAGGTCTACCTGCAGCAGCTCATCAATTAGCTCAGTTAAAATAGCTTACCTGGTTGGGACCTTCCTCCCCAGACTGGCCTGCTAAACCCTCAGCTTCCTGGCCTCAGCAGGGGACCTTTGAAAGTGCAGAACTCTTGTTGTGAACAGCCCTTGAACTTCAGATGTGCATAAAATGCATGAAGCTCAATGCCTAGGTCCCCCACACCTGCAGGCCTGGTAGAGTAGGCTCACAGTTACAGTCAGCATCGTATGGGCTTTTGGCCTATGGCAAATGGTAAGAGCCTGGGGCTTGTAGGCCCTTTCCCAAAATTGGTCTTGTCAGATTTTAAAAGAAAAACTCCACAGCTGAATGAGGACAGAAACCTGCCATGTTCCAACAGCAATATATTCTGTCTTACTCTTTTTTCCTTTTTATTGGCTGTAGGCAGGATATATGCCAATTTTCTTACACAGAGACACTCAAATATTTTTCAAACCAGCTGAATGTGACTGAGAAAAAAAACCCCAAACTGGATCTATTTTAAAATCTGTGAGATTCTGTTTTAAAACAAGGGAAGAAGCAGAAAGTTGAGGAAGAGAGAATCAAATATTTATGTACTTCAGAAGCAAAGCAATATAATTTCAGTGACACTGTTGCTAAACGACTGTTCATTCCCCATCTTGATTGACAGATAAAACAGGTTTGTGTCATTTTGAAGTGGCTCCTCATCCGTGTAACTTCTCCCTTGCAGTCGAGGCTCTGGCAGCTCCCTTCAAAGGCATCTGTGGGAAAGGAGTGAGGAAGATTACAGGGATGCAAAACTATCAGCCATTAATTCAATTGTTTCCTTTGCTTGTTCTCCTCTTGTTGCTGATGGTATTTGTTGTATATTTTGCTACTGGTATGACTATATATGAGTTCTGTTGGCTCAGTTCAAAGAAACCCAACTTCTAGTTGCTTACAAACAGGGAGGTGGTAGGGAGCCTTGAAAAGGTGGGAATGTGGGGTTCATAATGTAAACATTAGTTTGTGATAGTCCTTTTCAAGTTGTCTGTTGCACTGTAAGCCTGGAAACACTCTCAGCGGTTGATTTACCTGGGTGCAAGAGAGCAGCCCCGCAGGGACTTTGCCTAACGTGTATGAGTCTGCATCCTAATTGCAGCGTAATGTTGTGCTGAGACAGGGATGAGGGGAAAAAGGTGGTTGTCTCTGTGGGGCATCACTAGTGGGAGCCTGCTTCCAGTCCAGGAAGTTTGAAGAAGCATTTACTATTCCTACCTGCTTGTTCTCTGTGGAAACTGTCAGCTGAGGGATGCATTGATTTACGGGCAATACACTTAAGTGTTTCCACAGAGGCTTTATTGGACCTCTGCCTATAGAAATGGATTGGATTGGAGTGATCCCAGGAATGCCTGAGCATATGCAGGACTGGGAGTGTCAAAGCAAAAAGGTGAATAAATTATGCTGGGAAAAAGTAGCTACTCATATTTGATAAATACTTGAAAATACAAGTAGGGGGACAAAGACCTTAATCTGGACATTAGAGGGGAGAGTTGTCTTTTAACAGTACCAAACAATACAAAGCAAATTATTTCTCTGGACATGTTAGGTATCATGTACCAGCTGCCAGGATCTAATCTGATGTACCAAATGGCTCAGTCTTAACACTTCACTGTCTTTCTTGTAAAGTTGGGGATTGGGGAACATGGGGATAGATCTTTCGATCGCATTCTATGTGATGAGTCTGAGTCATATCTGATGTCAGCAGCTTCAGCTCTTCCACTTCAGTAGCCTGGAACAAGTTCAGTGTTTCATTTTAGCTTGGCTACCACAAGCTGCTCTTCCCTTCGTGTAGCAGTGTTATTCATCAGTTACTCAGTGTTAATCCTTCATTCTGTTTCCTGTCCTTGCTTCAGGGTTGGCTAAGCCTTCAGCAGTTCTAGGGTTAATTAGCATGGTGTGAGTGTGGGTAACAAGCAGCAAAGCAGCATGGGCTCTAGGGTAAATGGACCATCTCACTTAAATTCAAACCAGGGCTGGCAAGCCTACTCACATGCACCTGCATTTATTATTACTGATTCTTTCAGCGTGTCCCCAGTCTTCCTCTTTCCCTTTGAGGCCATGGGGAAAGCAGCTCTGCTGCCTCTTTTGCAGGCTCTGGCTTCAAAGGCTGCATTTCCACAACAATGGGATTATGGTGGCCCTATATGGAGCTGTGGCCATGGTGTAACTAGGAGTACCCCATGGATTTTGCTGCAGTAATGACAAGAGCAAAAGTGGATGGTGAGGAGTTCAGCAACTTGGGCAGATTTGTGCTGCCATTCCTTGAGGTCTATGTTGGCGATATCCTCCTTAACTGCCAGGGGATACTTCAAATTAACACGATTGTCTTTTAGTACTGTAGCTATTGTTTGAATGTTTTGGCCAGCTTTCTGGCCCTCATGCTGTCCTATTCCCTTTTTTCCTCATTATTCTTCCTTTGCTTCATGATGATGGGCTTTGTATAACAGCTATTAATATTTGAGCCTTTTAAGACATGTCTCTGTTTCTTTAGCTGTAGACTCTATCTCTGCATTGTTCTGCTAAACTGCTGGATGAATGCACCAGAGCTCTCTGTCACAGAAAGCTTTCTTCCTTATTATGTCTCTTTTGGAAGGACAGTAGTTCTGTAATGCTATGGATAAGGGTAAATATATACACACAGAATGGAACTGAAACTCTCAGTCCTTTGCGGGGCTTAGAGTTTGTGAGCATCTCTACACGCTCAGAATTGAGCATTAAGCGTCTTTAGAGACGTATTTTCCTTCTTATCTCTCCAAGCCTGCTCAGCTCTTTAAGATGGTCTGGAGATACTTTTAAGGAAAAGAAAATAGTCTCTCAAATCACCAGCTGCATCTCTGGAGAGGAGAGTGATTAATACGTAGTAATACAAAACACTGAAATAATCATGGAGTTCTTATTTCTATAGCTGTGGGGTTTTTTTTCTACATAAATCACCTTAAAAAAAACCAACCACCCAAAACATATTTTGTAACAACACTGATGGTAAACTACTTCCTCTGAGTTGGATGGATGGATGCAGCAGCTTAGCAGCACAGAGCAAGCTGGACAGTGCTGTGAGAAGGGAGCATGTTTGGGGCAGAATTTGTAAGATACTGACCAATTTGTTCAGAAGGTATCATGCAGCATATATCTGTTCCCTCTTTTTCTAAGGTTAGTGGCACAGAGAATCTTCTGGAATTAAACCTCATGTCAAGGCACTATCAGCCTATTTTGAACATGTAGAAGAGAGTTTATCTTCAGAGAGGGAGAACAGTCTCATGATGGTAAAAATTCAGCCCTCTACCTTGAAATTAGAGGTTATGATTAGAAAATATCAACAGAAAATTTTCCTAAAGGGAGACGTTATATCAGCAAAATCAATTACTTTTGAAGTTAAGTTGATGTGGACAAAATTTAGATTGAAACAGAGTGGAGAATTGTGATATTTTCATAATAGGAGAGGTGTCTTAGTTGCTTGATTATACATTTGTGGTAGAGAGTACTTTATTCTCATTTAGATGAAAACAAAGTTAAGTTTTTACAAAGGTAGAACACTTAAACTGGCCCACATATTTTTTTTTCTTTCAGAATGATGCTTTAGGGAACATTTTGAAATTTTAAATACAACATAAAAAAACCCAAAGACTTTCCCTCCTAGTTTTACTGAACACACCTAAATTCCTATTCCACCTGCTTCATCTATAGGTGTTTTTATCTAAGCTGTTATTACCTGGATCTCCCTTTTAGTCAGGCTTCTACTCTGCTGTCTACTCAGGCTTCGTGTGCTGTCATGGGTTCCTCTTGAGCATATATTCATTGAGAGCTTGGCTCGAATTCATTTCTCTCGTCCTTGGTGGTGATGTTTATTCCAATGATCATGGCATAGTGCTTACTTGGTGCATACATCTGATGCAGTCTTTTTTCACCTAAGATTTGATGTACAGGTAGCAAAAATCAATTAAATTAGTCTGCACATAGTCATTATGATATAGATGTTATAACCTGATTTTTCTAGAGGTGAGTATGAGCGTGTGCTTCGAAGGGAAGGAAAAGCAAAATGCAAAGAGGTGATGGAAACCTATCCAAGGTCACACAGTGACAGCTGGGAATTTGCTTTGACTTCCTCTTTTCCTCCATCAGTGCAGGCTTGTCCATCTGTTTTGGTGTGTACTGAGGACATGAGTTGAGGGAGGAGGGCAGTGTTTTTATTACCAGTTTTGAGATTTGTATCCAGCAAAGCAGCTGAGACCATACTTTAACTTTGAAGAGCACGTAGATCAGTGTTCAGTCGCGTGATGCTCATCCAGACGCTGAGAATGAGAGGTCTCTCTTGCACATTAAAAAACTATTTTACTGTGAGGGTGACAGAACAGTGGCACAGGCTGCCCAGAGGGGTTGTGGAGTCTCCTTCCTTGGAGGTCTTCAAGACCTGCCTGGACATGTTCCTATGTGACCTGATCTAGGTGAACCTGCTTCTGCAGGGGGATTGGACTAGGTGATCTCTAAAGGTCCCTTCCAACCCCTACCATTCTATGACTCTGATTAGGTACAGAAGGAGGGATCTGCTTTGAGATATAATAGAGACACTGGTGCTCATTTCTTAGGAAAGGCAGTGTCTTGACGTTGGGGCTCATTGGTAGGCCATAAAGGGTGATATCAGACTTAGCCCTGTTGTTTGAACTGTACTGGCTCTTCCCCTTTCTTCACTAACAGGTCTCGTCATTGCAATACCAGCACTCCTTTTTTTCCTACCACCTCAGAAAACTGGTCAGAGCAAAGAGAAAGAGGCTGTATTGTCAGTATATTATCAATATATTGTCAGCCTCCTGTTTGGGACATGGAGCAAGACACAATGTTCACTGTTAATGTGGCTTGAGAGAGGAAGAGGAGGTATGCAATATGGTGGATGTCCAATAAGCTGCTGCAGGCTTTGACAGAACCTGTTGCTTTGTACTCATGCAAGATTTGCTTAGCCTGCTGTCCTTATCGGGCAAGAGAGGAGAAAGAACTGTGCTTATCCTCTTTTGAGCTCTTTTTTACTTTGTTACAGTATGATTTGACAACTTTGTTAATCAATGACCTGCCACTCTTTTTCTCCAACTTGTTTTCCAGGGAATAATACTTTTTTTTTTTATTTCCCCTCAGCAAACCATGGTTTCAAATGACTACTCCCTGTTTCTCTGTCACAAGAGAAAGGCAAAAAAATGTCTTTAGAAACAAATACAGGAAACCCCCTGCTGCCACTCAGTGATTCTCAACTGCAAAGGTCAATCTCCTCTGCTTTGAAGGATGGTGTCAGCTCTGGAGTGGGCAGAAGTTCAGTGTCTGGCTTCCCTGTTGACACATTTAAAGATTTCACTCACATGTCTGTCGTCCTGAAATACTTTTAACAGACTCTTTTGAAAAACCAGCAGCCATGAAGCAGTGCCCCGCTGCTCTCAGCTTCAGCTTGTTACCAAACCAACATGCATTATTAGCAGAAAGTACCCTGTAACCTTGCAATGTTCTTAAGAATTGCACCTTTTTCCTATGCACTCGGAAACTCTTTAATCTTTTTCTAGCAAATAAGGAGATGTGACAATGAAAATAGTTTTGTTAAAATAATAACCTGGGGCCCTGAGGCTGAAAAAAATTAAAATCCAAACTCCCAAGGGCAACACCTATTGAATTTGCTGATGGCTGCAACTATACAAAAGCTGGATTGTCTGTATTTGGCCAAACGATGGTTTTCTTCTTGTCACTGTTGATGAACAGATTTGGTTTGGTTTGTTTTCCCAAAGGGAATTTCAAAGAAGGAGGAAAATACGTTTTTTTTTTTTTTTCCTTATTTTGTGTGACTTAAACCTTTTATTCAAGTTTCCCTTTGCAGCAAAATAAAGACTTCTCTTCTTCCAAAATATTTTGTTTGGAAGTGAAGAATGGAAGTCATCTTGTAACCACTGATGATGCATTACATTAGGGAAGTTGGAATATGATTGCATACTCCTATGTGTTTGATTTTTCAGTTTAAGTACCAATATTTTCTGTAGAAAACATCTGATGACTCAGTCCCCAAATTTCACCAAAAAATAGTTTTGACCAAAAAAAAAATCTTTTGAGGAGAGAAAAAATAGATACATTCATTAACTGCCTTTGCTTTTTTCTCTACTGTCCTTTAGAAATGTAGCTACTTCAGTAAAAGCAGCAGAAAGAGGACAACTTTGCAGCCATGAATATAAATTTTGAATTGCAGCTTTATTTTTCTTTTTTCTTGAAAATTACTAGATGAGTTTGAGAACTTGCTTCCTTTGACCCAGCTTAGAGCATGAAGTCTTCCAAGTTAACAGGGACTTTGATGCAGTCATAGCTGTGAAGTCATGACCAGTAATAGAACTGGGGAGCTTTAGAGCATGGGAGGTGAAAAGAAGGCGAAAGTGCCTCAGATCTAAACCAAAACTTGGAAAAATTACTTAGGTGTTGAGAGGATACTACACAGAATCTTAGCTTCTCTCTGCCTCATTTTTCCTGTCTTTAAAATATAGCTGGTGATTACAGCTAATAGAATCATTTGGGCTGTACAATTAATTTCAAAATTTTAGCACTTTCTCTGTGCAAAACAAGAGAATTTGGGACTTTAGAAACACATTTTCTATTTACAATTATTCAAGTCACATGATTCAAAACTGAATAATTTCTGCAACCAATTCTCGGACTGCAAGTTTACATATAAGATGTTCATTCTGAGTTTCCTAGAGATTATGGAAGAGGAAAATCTAGTTAGATCTTAATTTGCCTCAGGTACAAACTTGGGGTTTTGATTGCTCCCCTCACCTGCCCCTGCTTTTCTTGAAGACCTGTAATATTTAACTTCCTTGGGGGAATATTTATCTTCCAACTTTCTTTTTATGTGGGCACATATGTGCTTTATACATTTTTGCATTAAGACATTCAGAATTAAAATTAAGTGGTAAAGTATCTCCCTCTGTCAATGTGACTGTCCTGCCAGGAAATGATTTTTTTCAGACACTGAAGAGAAAATACCGATTAATGAGTTGCCAGCATCTTTTTGTCTGACTTGTGG
The DNA here is from genome assembly GCF_028858725.1 of Colius striatus. Classification (NCBI taxonomy): domain Eukaryota; kingdom Metazoa; phylum Chordata; class Aves; order Coliiformes; family Coliidae; genus Colius; species Colius striatus. The sequence goes on along the minus strand of NC_084759.1, from coordinate 120,237,333 downwards.
CTGTCAAGTCTATCCATTATTCTGTGTTCTCAAGACACTGATCAGCATGCACATAGAAGGTGATTACTCATGTAGTGGAAAGCAAAACTGTCTTACAACCTGAAAGTGAACCTACTTAGTAGTGTACTCCTGCCATTTAGCAGCTCAATTTAAATAAATAAATTCAGCACTACTCAAGGCTTGTGCCAGCAATGCATAGCTTAACATGTGGATTTTACCCAAATCAGAGAGGCCCAGTCTTACAGAGCTGCTGGTTTTGATTTTTTGCTAGGGTCTGCTCATGTGCCTTTCATAAGCAAATTCTCTTGTGTACAACTTTACTTGAAACTTGGTGGGAAATGACAGCACAAGGGTGCAACTGAAATGAATCAATTCATAAAGTCAGTAGAGTATTTGTGGAGAGTTTTCCATCTCTTACCTCTCATGAAGGTATTTACTGCTCCTGTGTCACGAAGATGTGATGAGACTTAATTTAATAAAAGCTTGTAAAGTACTTTAGAGAGAAAAAGAGGTAAGTGCTGCATGTTGTTGTTTCATTTTAATGTCACTTTGAGCTTCACTGTTCTATCTGGACTCTCAAGTAGGAGTGCTAGAAAGGCTATTCCCTGCCTTTCCAAGTCTGGAGTAGTTTATTTCCAGTAAAACAAATTTACAGGATATTATCTACACACAATCCACTGTCTACTTTAGCCAGCTTGGTTTTGCTGAAAAATCTGGGAAGTAAGATCATCAATGCCACATGCAAACACTGAAGGAGGAGCTCCAAAACCTGTGAGCCTTCTCCACCAATGTTTCACAAACATGACTATATTGCAGAGTAGACCAACAATGACATAAAGATGGCATCATGCAGAGGATGCTCACTCAGTCTTGGAAAACAGATAGTTTCCCAGTGATAGCCAGGTGCTGTAGCTAAGCTGGTAAGCTCTGCCTCTCAGCAGGACTTGAGCTTGAGCACAGGCCAATCTTAACTCTGTAATCCTTGCACATCACAGCTAGCTCAGGTGGTGCTGGGAATGACATTTGTACCAGACTTCACTTGTTCACTGGTGACCTTGGTGTGAGAATTGTTTTGCCCAGTATTGTGGTTTGGCAGCTATGCCCTTCAAGAGGTGCTATATCCCAGTAGCCTTCTGTTACTCAGACACAACCATTGCTCAGCTCTTCTGTGGTCCTGTATGTTTCTCAGTGTGTTCAATACTTGAAGGCTTTTAGTCTTGTTTCACAAAAAGAGGGGCTTTGACACATAGGGATATAAATATCTTATTTATAATCACAAGGAAGCTGGGAAAAGGGCAACTTAACTTCTAGAATGAAGTTCAACCCCAGATAAAAATGTCTGAAATTAGGGGTCTTCCTGTAGGTATCTAGATGTGAGTTGGTGTCTAAACACCTATTAGAGCTGATAGAGATTCAGTGAAGTCAGTTGAGGCTAGGAATTTAATTCAACTCATCCTAGGGCAGACATCTCCTGATCAACTGAATTAACCTTTTGACTTCACTGCCTGTGAGGACTGAGTCTCTATTAACTGCAGTGGGAAGTTAGACCACACACCACCTACCCGTGGGAGGTTCAATCTTGGGCTGAATTCCACCTCGGCCAGCATCCCTCTCACTGTAGCAACACAGGATTAAACCCACATACATATTTGACATACACAGAGAAAAATGGGAGGGAGGGAGGGAAGGAGAAAAATGAAAGGAGGAACCAAGTAGATACATGCAGATATTAGAGGATTTGTGTTTGTCGTGAAACAAATCATCCCTTCTTTCTCACCCCCCCTTCTCTCTATCCTTTTCTGGCACTCACAGGAGAAATAACAGCTGGTTTAATGATATTGACAAACTCCTGTCTTCTGTTTTGTAAACCTGTTTTCTCTACTAATATATGGGGGCTGTAGGGCACAGCATGAAGATGATTGAAGTTTCATTACTATATTCCCTTTAGCAAGTGTTTGGGACAACTAGCTCACCCAGCTGTCTGGATCCCTTCTGGTTGGGAATGCCAGGACAAGAGTCTAGCAGTCAGATCACTTGGAAAAGAGGAAAAGAAAAGAAAGTAGAAAGTAGAGGGAAGGCAAGGTCGAATTGGATGCTTTTCACGTATTTGTTATGTCCCGTGATTGATCTAATTTTTGAAATATAGAAAATGCACTTAGGTTACAGAATTGCAGAATTTTATGTGAGATATACGCAGTAGGACGTGCTCTCTTCTAAGCTGATTTTTAAATGCTGTATGGTAAAGTACTTTGTTTTCAGCTGCATTTGTATTGCCAGGGTCTAGTAGGAATGCTGCAACTTGGTCTGCAATGGTCCCACCTAGCTCTGCAGTGTTGGTCCTTCTGTTGTGAGAGAGCTGCATGATCCCCTATATCTCAGGAAAGGTTCCAAAACACTCCTTCTACCTACTCAACATTCTTCTCTGTCTCCTCCTTATAGCCTCTTTCTCTTTATGGCAATTTCTTGAGGACAGTCATGATCTGGCGGGTTTACAGTAACCTCAAGAGCTGCAAGCTGTAGCCAAGGAGGTCTGGGAAGGATGAGAGTGAAAAGAAATCCCAGCAGCTCTCATAAGCAGCACAGGCACTAAGTTTAGACATGAAAGCAGGAAAGGAGTTGGTGAAAGAGTTGGGGTGGTAAGCAAGGAACGGTAGAACGGGATGATTTCTCTTTTTAGGTATTGCTTCTGTCTCCCTTGGAAACTCAAGCAAGTATGAGTATGTCAAATATGTCTGTTTCACATTTTCTTTCTAAATGAAAGCAAAAAGCTGTAACATTTCCATCAAAAAATATTTGAAAAAACCTCCAAAAATCTGAACATTGTAAGCAAACGAGTACTGAGCACAATGCCTGCTTGTAACTTTCTCAGACAGTTCCCTCTGGGCTGACATTTTTCATGCTTGAAGTAAAGCAGCATGTATATAATATACACATGCACAGTGCTACTGTAATGGGAAGTTTTGTCAAAATTTCAGTGATAGATTTTTATGTAGTTTTGGTGGTGCTAGGTTTTTGTTTCTTGAACCAGGCAAACAGTCTGCAGTTGCTTCTGTTGTATTGAGATGACATACAATTCTCATTTGTCAGTGTGCTCCTGAACATATGCTCTCAGTGAGTGTTGCTTAGAAGGATTTGGGGTCTGTTTCTTGTTAATAAGGAACATATACACACTTAAAGAATGCAGCTGGTGCCAGCATATGAGGAACAGGATTGCTGCCACTCATGCAGATGTTGCACACACACAAACACACCCTCTCCACTAGGGTCTTTTGAAAGTCAGGACCAGTTGCTCTCTGGAAATGTTTTGCTGGGAAAATTAAGAGCTCAAAAGCAAAAGTTTTGGACTACCTCTCCTACCTGAGTAGGAATCAACCTCTTCTGCCTAGTGACCTTTGCAGAGTTTTGAACCTCTGCTGTGAATAAATGCATCTCAAGAGGATGGATTGCCACTGAGCATGAACTTTTTTGTTGGTGACAATCTTATGACTAGAGAGAGAGAGTTAGGGGGACTGTCAGCATTCCAGCTTCTTGGGGTTGGAAGGACTTTGCAATAATATAGCACAGTTTTCCTGCTGTCTCTTATCTGTCTCATAAGTATGACGCTCAAGGCTTTAATGCAACATGGCCCATGAGTTCTTATGGCTACCAAGATGGTCGAGCTTCTGGTTTCGCTTCCTTGCAATTTTAATATATTGTTTTATTGTTTAATCCCCTCTAAGACTCTTTAAGCTCTTTGAGCCATTGAAATAATCTTTCTTTCTGGCATCCTTCTTTCTCTGTTACCTCCCCCTTAGTCTTCCACGCTCTGTACTCCATTCGCCCGACCAGGAGTTGCAGTCCAATAGCCTTGTCTATTTTCCCTGTATTACAGCAGAGGATTTGATTGATTGCACTAAGGCAGGTTTTGAAATGGATATTTCAACAGCTCTGATGCTGGTTGTCACAACACTAAAGTACGAATGCATGTACGTTGTATCTATCTCCCAAGTGTAACTGGAAAAAGAAAATATATATTGCATAATGAAATCAAATAGAAATGCATTTAAAGTAATAACAAAACCAGAGTAAACATCCTCAGTGTGTCATTTTCCTTAAAGGAAAGCTTTTGCAATTTAACCACATAAACATGTACATAAGTAATAGTATGAGAAGAGACAATGTTATTTTCTTTTGGGTAATGCATGCTATCTGGTCTGCTGTTAGGAATCTGAATTCATTCACACCTCTGTGGCCTCTGATTTTTTTGCATAGTACCACCAAGATGCACACTTACATTATAAGATTCCTTTATCTACTGCTGGTATCTTAGATTTTTTACAAAGTAAAAGTACTGTGTAAGTCTCTGGCATTTTCCCTGGTTAATACTCTTTGTGGGAAGATTTACAACATGCTTTTTGCGGGGTGTGTATGATAAAGCTAGGCACAGCAATTCCAGTTTTCACTCCCTTGAAGCAGAATTCAAGACAGTCATGCTTAAAGCTTTATAGCTGGCCATGTAACGGTATCCTTCCTGCACCTCCCTCGTTGGCACCTCTCTGATGATCTTGTCTTAATTCAGATGCTGGTCCATTACACAAGCAGGTTGAGCTTACTGACATTTTTTATAGCAGCAAGTACTGCTTCTCTAAGGATTTTTTTGGGGGGAGTTGGGGTCTTTTGAAGCTTTTGGGGGCAAAAAATAATGGCATATTTGTGACCTGATCAAGGTGAATGTGCTTTAGCACAGTCTAGAGGTCCCTTTCAACCCCTACGGTTCTGTGTTTCTTACTCCTGAGGCAGACTTAAAAGAAACAATGCAGCAGTTCCTAAGCAAAGCACAGCAAAGACTTTGCTGGCAATGCCTGTCTCCTGGGAGCCAGTGCCAAAAAGCAAATGGGTTCTGATAGTGGCTTGACCAGGGAGGCAACTTGCACTGGGAAAGGAACATTAGCTGGATTCACTAGGAGCTTGCACCTCCTTGCAGCTCCAGGTTTTGCACATGCTGCACCAGCTCAGCAAGGCAGTCCTGAAAAATGTCAGAAGTCCCTGAATGTTGTGAGTGCAAGCTTCTTGTACATACTCTTTTCCCTGCCTCTTTTTAGCTTTCTATCCTTTTTCTGTTTTGTTTATGTTCAGGTACACCTGTAGTTTCTATATAAGCAATAAGATAACAGCTGGGGCTGCTATATTAGAGTTGCAAACACTGCAGGGAAATAATGGATTTCAAACCACAACATTTTTTCCCATTAAAATAATGATAACAAAAGAAGACAGGGAATTTTCTAAACCTATCATATCTTCCCATTCTTTGCATTTGCCCTCTTTAGTGCTGAGTTGAATTAACACTGTTAGTTAAAGATTTAGAGCCTGTGACATCCCTGGTTTTGCTTGGGGACTTAGCCCTTGTTTCAGAAGACAGGACTGCCATTTTAACAGTAGCATACTGTATTTCCTGATGCTTACAAAGCCATGCACAGCTCTGGATTTTTTGCTTCTCTTTGAGGTTCCAGTCCAGCGAAACATGTAAGTATCTGCCTAGTTTTAAGAAGTTCAATTGTCCCATTTCCTTCAGAAGGACAATAATGCTTAAACCGTGCAGAGTAAGGGTCCAAGGGAGTTGCCAGTTGCAGCAGTTCAAAGCTGGAATAAGGAGGAGTCTGCCAGCATAGCATATTAGATGCCTTTGTACATAACTGGGTGCTTTAGCAATTAATATAGCTACTGTAAATATAACTGGGTTCTTAAAGTTATGAATTTGCAAGCATCCCCCATGTGCTCTGCCACCCTCTATTGTTCAGAGGGAGAGGGATGCTTTGAGACCTCTTCTGCATCACCAGATTGTCAAAATACAGCTTCCTGGTGGATTTTGAGATATGTATAATCTATATTTCTGACCCGTATTTATTTCTTTTTAAAGAGGAAAGAGGATTCATCATTCATTCCTCTTTGTAATTTGATGCTGTTTGTTTATTGACTTATTTATAAACCACCTCCGGCATGTGTGGCATTTTACAGGCAAATAATATTGACAGGTCCCTCTTCCTGCAGGCTGAGCTCTCAGTTGAGTCTATTTTATACTGGCCTGCACTGCAGCAGCACTGTGATGCACTGACCTAGCAGGGACATCGCCTCAGGACGGCACAATGGATTTTGGAACCTCTTAGTACAGATGTATGAGCAGGTACTGAAAAAGGGAAGATAGATCTGCTGCAGTGCTCTCAGGGGTCAGCACTGAAACGAAAGGCAGAGCTCTTCAACTTCTCAGGGAACGACTTGGGGAGTATTTCACCAGCTCTACCATTCAGATTGCACTTGTTTGAAGAGAAAAACTGATGGCACAGCTGTAGCCTGCAGTTCCTCTGCCTCTACTACTCTTTGCAGACCCTGGAAGTTGGTTATAATGTGGTGTAGATTGAACTCAATGCAAATTCTCACTACATAGGTGTTCAGCAGGGAGGAGGCAAGCTATGTCCTAAAGAGCTTGGAGTCCAGGTATCCACAGCAGATGGAGAGATCATTACTGCAAAGGATCTGGTGGTGGCTTTTGTTTTGCAGGTGCCCTCAGAAGGGGAAGGTACCTTCCTCTTGCAGTTCCTCCCCCAAAATTGTTCCCCTTTGTCTTTGTAATCCATGTATATGTGTGCTCAGAGAATGTCTATGTTGTTTGTAACTATGTTATCTCTAATGCCTAAGCATTCTCCCTTTTGTTGCTGCTTCTCTGATGCTCAGCTCACTTAGTATATCTAGTTTACCTGCCCCTCCTATCTACTTTCTTGCCCTTCTCACAGGCACTACACCTTACTTTTATTCTTGTCATCCACATCATTAAAAATGAGCTCTTCTCAGCCCAAAAAAGTTCAATGAAAAGATTTTGATGCTGTGATGTTTCATTTTGGAGAATGTCTTTAGTTTTCCATTGATAGCAGGCCAAGCCACCATCAGCGCGTAACAGCATTGAGCAAAAGAGATGGAAAGGAGAGAGCAAGAAAACAGCTTCCTTTGATAGGGTTTGGAGGCACTGACAATCTCCAGAGTGTAATGTCTTAGGTCCACACCTCATCACTTCCCAAAAAAATCAGAGAAAGGAGGAAAAGGACTGGGGAGCCAAGATTCTGGCTTTGCTAGCTTGTCTTCACTTTCCTCCCCCCGCTTCCCAATCTGCCTTCAATCTCTAATGGAGAAAGCTACAGCTCCAGAACTAATACTTTCCCACATTGCATTAATCCTAATTGACTTGGATATAAGTTCCTCCTCCTCCTATCTTCAGCATGGCATTACCATGTGCCTCTTGGGAACCCGCAGCTGCCTTTGCTTGCTGACTCTTGCTGGCAGCTGTCACACAGGGGAGAGCAGCTTGCCAGTGGGCTGCACAGGGTGGAGCTGGAAGGATGCAGGCAGTGACCTTGTTGGAGAGCTCAGGACACAAACTGCGAGAAACTGCTGCATTAGAGGTTAGGTTAGGTATATGCTCAGGGACGATCTGGAGTTGTGAATTAATTGGGTCAGCAACCTCTTCCATCTGGGAGTGGGTGATGCACACAAGGCACTACTGGGTCTTTTGCAAAGAATGATTGTTAATTAGGATTTAGAAGGGAGTGGCAATAGATGCAGTACAGAAATTAACTTCTATGTTGAGAATGAACTTGCTGCAGTACAAAGCAGGCAGGAAGTGCTCTGGCTGATTTACGTTGACTCTTTATAGTGACTTTGGTTAGTCCAGGCATTTTGCTGCCTTCTTATCTGTCTACTTGTCATTCCCCAGTCAACCTCTGACTTCTTCGTAATTCCTCTCAACTCTGCTTTCGTCCATTCCCGTGAATGCCTGTGCTCCCCTCCTTTCCACCTCCTTTCCTATCATTAGTGTAGCTAAGATTAATTAATACTTTTGTTTTGCAAATGGGGAAACAGGCAAAAATCAGTGACATGGACTCAGAGTTGCTCTGAATAGGTAAGCAAGCTGGAACTCCCATATCTCTGGTTTTAAGTCCATATCTATTAACAGATGTTATCAATGCTGGCTTTAATCACCATTCCAGTGATTAAGCTGGACACAGTAGTGATCTTAACTTGGTTACTTCTCCACTCTGTCATCTTTTGGGGTCATAACAGTGGCCAGACACACAAACACCAGATCCTGTGAGGAGCAGAGAAAGGTGCTGGAGGAACCTTGGATGGGGGGAGGAGAACAGGAAATCAGCTCAGAGGAGATGGATACATAGAAAGGAGCAAAGGTGATGCTAGAGTGTAACAAATAAATGCATGGAGAATGATGGAGGGATGATAAGAGGGGTGTTCAGCCTAGGGCAACTGCATTCCTATTGGGGAAAGGGAAGTTGCAGCCACATACTTTGGCTTCATTTGTGCAGCAAGGGGAGGGAGACACTGTATGTTTGGGTGTGTGTGTTGGAGATGGGTGATTATGTGTGATGTGAGTTTCTCAAGATAACAGTAAAGCCAGTGCCTGTGCAGTCTCTTCTGTATCTCCAAATCTAAGCATTTTGGCTGGGGGAGGGGGGTGTATTTGATCTCCAGAAGAGCAGAGAGGGGGATTAGTACAAGAGCCGTTCTTTCCTTTGTTTCTTCTTCTTCTCTGACTATTTTCAATACCATGTCTTTCCCATTGGTGTGTCTCAGTTCTTTCTTGTGTGGCACCATCTTTCTTAGACTATCACCTAGAAAGTGTACCCTGGAGGACAAGCATCAGGTTATCATTCCACATCTACCACTGTAGTGGTTTAGCCTGGTGTCCACCAAGTCATAAAATCACTCCCCCTCCCAAACCGAACAGGAGAGAGAGAGAGAGAAATATAACAAACAGCTTGTGAGTTAAGGACGGAGAGATCACTCAGCAATTGGCATCATGGGCAAAACAGACTCAACTTTGGGAGAAAATGGTTTGATTTATTAAAGAAACAGTAAGAGTAGGGAGATGAGAAATAAAACCATCTTAAAAACACCTCTGTCCATCCTTCCCTCTTCCCAGGACTTCCCTTTCTTCCCTCTCAGAGGTGCAGGGGATGGGGGATACGATCCATTCATTATGGATGGACTTTGCTGCTGCTACTTCTCAGAGGGAGCCCTCCTAACTCTACCCACTGCTACAGTGTGGGGTCCCTCCCACAGGAGACAGTCCTCCAGGAACTTCTCCAACATGGGTCCTTCCTATGGGCTACATCTCTTCACGAACTACTCTAGCATGGAGCCTCCCACAGGGCCAGCTGTGAGTCATTCACTGGGGCAACAGTGCTTCAGGTACTGACTGTTTAGCAGGTCCCTCACGGGATCACAAGTCCTGACAGCAAACCTGCTCTGGCATGGGCACCTCCCCCACAGACTCCCAGGTCCTGCCACGAGCTTGCTTCAGGGTGAACTTCCCACAGAGTCCCAGCCTCTTTCAGGCATCCACCTGCTCTGATGTGGGCTCCTCCACAACCTGCGAGTGGGTCTCTGCTTCCTGGTAGCCTCCATGGACTGCAGGAGGACAACCTGCTTCACCATGGTCCTCACCACATATCACACGGGGAGTCTTTCTTCCAGGGCCTAAGCACCTTCCTCTCCCTCCTTCTCCACTGACCTTGGTGTCTGCAGAGATGTTTTCACATTCTCACTCCCTGTTGCTGCTGCAGTTTAGCAGCTGCCCTCAGTCACTAATCGGCCAGGCCTTATTCAGGTGCAGGGTCCAGCTTAGAAGTGACTGGCCCTAACCACATGAGCTACAGGGGAGGCTTCTGGCAACTCTTTGTTTAAAGAAGCTACCCCTGTAGCACTCTCCCCCCTCACTACTAAAAACCTGGCCCAGGCAAAACCAGTACAACCACCTATGACAACATGCTGGTTGTTGGCCTTGCTCCAGTGTGAACTCAGCTGGCCTATGACAGGAATGGGATTTGGGCAACATCTCTAGTCTTTTTATATTCCCCAGAGCACTGTGGTTACTGAAAGAAGGCAGAAGGTTTTGTTCTTTCATATATTGAGTTGATGGGCCTCTAAAAACTCTGGACTTTCTCCTTTCCAAACACAACTCTCAACATGTTTGTGTACCCAGCTTATTTCCCTGGGACTCCTTCACTGCCTGCAGCAATGTCTGGCCTCAGCTGGAGGTCCAACACATAGAGGAGAGAAAAGGTGATTCCTGTGAGGCCCTGTCTCCTAGATAAGTTCTAAGGATTTCTGTCTTTGTCACAAAAGATGTGCATGCAGCTTAGAAGATATGGGTAACTTCCCTTATCTTTTGCAAGTGGTTAAGGGCTCAATTTGTTTAATGTTCTTCATTCAGCAATCCTAATAGCACTGTAATTTATGCAGGAGGAAGCACATGATGTATAAGCCAGAGGACCTTGCAAAGCTCCTTAATGCGCTTGATTTGTTTTCTAAAGGCTGAACTCTCATGGGAACTTTGAGGTTATCCCACAAATGTGGAAATGTCAAGTCTTAATCCTGTCTTCTGATGGGAGGGATCGTGATGCACTATGAGGAACTAGGAACTTTCTCTGAATAGGACTGTGCAAATGCTTTGCCTCTCTGCTTTTTCCTTGTCTAGCAACTTCAACCTACATTATGTATTTTCTTATTTACACTACAAAATCCATCCTTGTGTTTTCAGGAGCAGTATGGGATTTATTGTTACCTAATAACAGAAAGCAAAAGGAGTTGCTTATTACAGTGCTGGCCTGCCTGCTCTTGTGTTGGCAGCGGTGGTTGGATCTTACTTGCTTTAGTCCAGATTGCACTAGGGGACATCTTTGCCTGGAGGCCCCTCATGGTGAAGTGCTATGTCTTGCAGATCAACATTGAGTCCAAAAGAGCTCAAGGTTTACTCTACTGTAGAGCAACACCACAGGCTTCTTAGTGTAAGAACTGACTCGAAAAAAAACTGAGAAAGCAGACAAATTATCAGCAGCAAGACTCTTTTATTAGGAGACTTTATGACAAAGTGTACCCATGCAAAAGCTTCAAAGAGCCTTGCCCATGATGTCCTATTAGCAGGGGAGCTGGGAACAGGAAGATGTGCTCCTCTTCCTCACCTTAACAAGCAACACTCTTCACCTTAACCTGGGTTTGGAAAAGATGTTTTTTACAAACACAATTGCTTCTTCAGATTAGGGCCAGGCCCAGCTCCCTGTCTTGTTATTCTGTTTTAACTACCATACTACTCTGGCAAAATTAATGAAGAAAGAAATCTGATAGTCCCTAAGTAATCATTAGCTGGTTGTCATGTCCCTCTGAAGACTCTAAATGTAGTTTTCCTCTCTCCAGCTTCTCTATCACACCAGCACTGCAGAGTCTGAACTCTTTTATTGCTCCAGTAAATATTGATCATGGTATATGAAAGCTGAAGTTGCCTCTAGCTACTTTTAACCTCATAAAGCCTCTTGGCACTTGCCAACTACTGAGTGGGGAGGGAGATAGAAGAACTGGCTAAGTGAGGCAAAGTGATCACACTGTAGGCCTTGTGGGTGGCATTACTCCTTGTAGGAGTACTCCTCATCTGGAGTCCTGTGTCCAGTTCTAGGCTTCCCAGCTCAAGAGGGACGGGGAACTTCTGGAGAGAGTCCAGCGCAGAGCCACCAAAATGATCAGGAAACTGGAGCATCTTCCTTATGAGGAAAGGCTGTGAGAACTGAGGCTGTTCAGCCTGGAGAAGAGAAGACTGAAGGGGGACTGCATTAATACTTACAAGTATTTGAAAGATGTATGTCATGGGGATGGGGCAACGTTTTTACTGTACTGTCCAGTAATAGGACTATGGGTAATGGACAAAAACTGGAACACAAAAAGTTCCACTTAAGCAAAAATTTCCTTCCTGTTCAGGTAAGGGAGCCCTGGCACAGACTGCCCAGAGAGGGTGTGGAGTCTCCTTCTCTGGAGGTTTTCAAAACCCACCCGGATGCTTTTGTGTGTGACCTGATCTAAGCAGACCTACTTGAGCAGGGAGAAAGACTTGGATGTTCTTTATAGATCCATTCCAGTCCATACCTTTCTGTGATTACTGTGTGCAACCCCACATATGTTTGTGAGGGTAGAAATAGATTTATGCTTTTATGAATATTGCACATGAGTTACTGTAGACAATTCAAGGCTGGAGGTCTGGAGTGAGATGCTACCCGTTTGTCCCAAAATCAACAGAAAATGCAAGTCTCTATGGATCAGCCTGGACAAACTGTCTGCCTCATCCTTTGGAGACAAAGATTTGGCTGAGAACAGGGTAAAGACCCTCAAATATCTTTGTTGCTATTACTGGAGAGTGAAGGAAAAAGATGTGAAAGGGCTTATGGGCAATGAGCGTGAATCTACAGTTGCCCGCAGAGCTCAGTAGCCAAGTAAGATACGCGACCTAGGAAGACATCTTTACATCTGCTGCTTCCACTGCCCTAAATGTGACTTGGTTTATTAAGCTGGGTCTTTGCTTTAGCATGCTCCCATCAGCCTGTTCTGGGAAGGTGGCCCGTGTTGATACAGCAGCTGTGGCTTGGATTGCCTCCCTTAGGGTAAAGTTGTCATCAGCACATGAGAAATGTGGGCTTTTTGGGTAAACTCAAAGGAGCAGTGGGGCTGCCCCTCTTTTGATTCACTGCCCAAGCTGATCTCTTGGTATTCTGCGAAAGGGGATGTGGGAACAGGGACCAAACACCAGGTAAATCTGTGAAAACAAAAGTGTTTGTGAATGACTAAAAGCAAGGGATAGAGACCTAGTTTATCCTGTTAAATCTTCTGAGAGTGTTCATTTTCAACTGCATTCCTTTGGTTGACAGAGAGTGTAGGAGACACTGGGACATGCACACCCCTGTTAAACACCGGACTTTTAGTGTGTCATAGTTACACATGCAACTGTGCTACTAAAAAGTAAATCTTCTGCCTTTTTTCCAGATAAATATCATTATGGTTTGTATGTAGCAGCCTTTCATATCAGAGGACCTAGATGCCGTTTGTATTTAGATCACAAGTGAACAATGTGAGTGGATTCAGCATCGCCTTGAGGGGACATTTATTCACATCACTAAACCATCACAGAACTGGGAACAATTAGGCATGATTGGCTGTCTTAATTGAGGAAAAGCTGAAGGGACTATAATAACAGGTAGTGTATTGACAGAGCTCTGTGTAATCCTCAGAAGAAACTGGGAGAAAAAGCTGAGGGGCGAGGGCAAAGCTGGTGTGGGAGCTCCAAGATAGGGGCAAGAGCCAGTGACTAACCCAAGTTTTGTCATAGTATGTGGAGAATAAACTGCTTTGCTGTCATGTTGGAGGAATAAGAGGGCAGACTGTGCTTGGAAGGGAAATGAACATGGATCTTGACTGTCTCATGTTTAATCCTCATTTCATCCTATAAAAACAGCTAAAATCTGAGAAGGGATCCTATTTCCATATAATATGTGCATATGTATCTTTAATCAACAAGTCCAAAATCGTCAGTGTAAAGTGAATGACATGATAAATATGCAGCCTGGATGACAGCAGGCAAAGCTTTTCCTTCCTCTGAAAGTTTTCTGAAGAAAGCATCAAAGGTGTCCTCTATGGGCCCAGGTAGTGCCACTCCTTGTGTATGTGTTCTACTGTGACCTCAAGTTGCATTGCATTACATGTACTGTGTAGCAAGCACAAAAATTTCCAGCTTCCATCTAGGTGGCTTCTGCTTGAGATTCAGGAAATGGAAAAAGAACAAATATGAGCCTTGTAGAGAAAAAGGCAGATGCAAATTGCCCAGAAACATGGTTTTTGGCATGAATCTTTGCAGAACCGTGCCCCCTGGCCCTGCTCTGCAAGCTGATTCAAGAGAGCCTTGTTACCTTAGCTGTGGCTGGCAGTGTGGGTTCACACCTGCCCAGGACTAAGACCCACGACTACTGGTTTCAGTTCTGCAGGTGCTCTGCCCTATCAAGGCCAAGGGCAACCTGTGAATACTGTATCAGGAGCTGGAGTACGCACGCCTAAGTAGAAATGCAGTTAGAAAGACGGTGGTGAGAGGGTTTTTTTGTCTTAGGTATAAGAAAGTATTTACTGAAGTCTTAAAAATGAGTTCAGAGTCATGGAGTAGCTAATGTTTAGGTGAGTTTTCCCTGCACTCTCCTTCAGCAGGGAAAGCTTTGTTTTTCTAACTGGCAGCTTTCTAAAAGTGATGGTGGAGGAGGTTACATGCAGGTATTGCATCCCCCACAGATCTTCCCAGGTGTTGTTTTTCCAAGCTTACTGCTCATGGTTTCCCTTTCTGTCATGAAGTCCTATTAGTTGGCCCAGGATATGTTAGGTACCGAGAGTGGCTAACATTTTGAACTCATGTTCAGAACATGTCTGCTGCAGTAAGGTTTTGCCTCACTAGGACGCTGGAGGGAATGGACATAGCTGCTGCTGGTGCTGGCCACTTGTCAATCTTAGCAGTATTTAAACAGGTAAGTGCAACCTATTGTGAGGGATGAGTATATATGTAGGAGGAGGCTTGGGGCAAGGAGAGGGGTGGATTTACATTCCTCTGAGATTGAGGATCTCTGTATACATGGGGGCTGTAGGCATCATGTAAGTGTGCTTGTAAGAGATCTGTCTACCTGGTGTTCTGTCTCATGATACCTGAGTGCTTTTAAAACAGCTGGTTGCAGATATTTTCTGCATTGTGAAGCTGCTCTTATTTATTGTGGGAACAGTGCTTCCCTTGGCCTCAGGCATGCATTTGCAAAGAGAAGAGTGTCCCAGGCACACACGTGTGATGCAGTAATCTGGTACTCGCAAGCAGTGGGCGAGGAAGGGAGGAGAAGTGATGGGGGTCAGCTTCCACCACCCATACCCACATTTAGAATCAGCTTATTTGCAAACACTTGCTGCTAATGGGACTGCTGGGGAACTGCTCTCTATTGGTAAAGGTGCCAGAAATGGGGTCAGCATTAATATGTAAGTGACCTCCTGAATTAATGTTTACAGTAAGGAGCTGCAGGGAGGCTGATCTTTATCTCGCTTAGAGAAGAAAGCGGAGAAGATGGGGAATGGTCAAGGCCATGTCAATGCTGCTCATTAAATGGAAAGCTTTCTAAGGCATTGCTTTTTTTTTCAGCTTATTTGCAGGATAAGGATTAGTTTTAATTGTGAGGTTTTGCAGAATGGATGTGCTTGATAGGCAGAAGGTACTTTATACGTGTGTGTGACTGAACAGGGGGAGAGAGTCACGGGATGTGGTAGGAATGGAATCTCAGAACTGCAGCATGTGGAGAGTGATGGAAGAGAGGGATTGAGCAGAAACGTGATGCTGGGCATGCATAGAACACCAAGATCCCAGCTCTGGGTTGGAGACAGGTTCTGGAGAGTAAGTCATGGAGTCTGAGGGGCTGGAATTAATATGTGGGGACCAGAAGAGGAATTACAGGGAAGAGATGAGCTCTGTGAATTGAAAAGTGTTTTGGGTAGAAAATGCTTACCATATACTTTCTAAAGAACAATGGGTAAAGCAGACAGAATATGCTGGTAGTGTTGCACTTCTGAAGAAGAAATAAGATTTCTTTGGAATAAATAAGTGAGGTTACAGATGTCCAGTAAATTTAACCCCCTCTTGCAACACAAATGCATGCATGTTCATTCTGTGGATTGTTCCAATTCCCATTTTTGTCTGAGGACAGTGAAGTTACAACTGTCACATGGCACATCAGTTGCTGAGCTGTAGAGAGAAATTAGTTCTTCCAGCTCCTTGATTGTCTCTGGTAGCTCTTGGGCAAAGCTACTTCCTGTGAGAACATTACTCCTGTCCTCCTCAGAAAGAAACCTCAGGCCTTGATCTCCCTTGTTTTTAAATCATGACCTCTGTCTATAAAAACTCTTCCCTTCTGCTCAGCCCTCTTGCAGACAGAATCCTGGGAGACAAGGCAGAGCATCAACAGCAGCTGTCAGAATGAGGTGTGCGAGCCTCAAATTCCTCTGCCACTCTGTCTGTGGAGGAAGAGAAATTCCCATGGCCGGGAACCTAAAATAGAAGCTGCAAAAATGGGCCAGGAGACTGTACTGCCCAGGCGTCACAATCCTCCCTTTTGCACCTTTCCCTTCCACTCCCCTGCAGAAATACTACTTACAAGGCAGGGACAGCAACAACAAGAATAAATTCTACAGCTTTCTGCCTGACTTATCTACCAAATACCTGTGCATGCTACACACAAGCGGTCAACACAGACAGCAAGTTGTGTTCCCATCTGCTGCAAATGACTTGAGGAGAAAAAAAAATTACAGATGAACTGTAACTGTCTGTCTATGTTTGAATTTGGTCTGAAGAGAGACAGCTGGAGACAGGCACGTCCTATGCAAAGTTGATACAATTGCTTATCGCAAAAGTGCCTAATGTTTTTCATTATCCAATGTAATTTTCCATTGCTTATCAGTTTGCCAAACTGCATCCATTTGGTTTGAAGTAGTTTGTGCTGAGTGTTAGCCCAGGGCTGAATATTTGTGAAAATTTCAGCTAAAAAGTCCAGAGATTAGGAAAACATATGTTGTCTTGCTCATTAAAAAAAAAAAGTTCATGTTTGTTTTGAATGAAAATTCAGCATTTATGTGGTTTGGAGGAGAGACTGGAATTTGGCAGGTAAAGCAGCCTTGATGTCAGGGATTTACCTTTTGCTTCCTTGGTTCATATCTATCTTCTGAAAAATCACAGTCCATACGTACTCAGCAGAGACTTGTTAGAGTTTGGCCACTAAATCTTCCATCTGTATCAGTCATGCTCCATCCAGCCTTTCCAACTGCTGAATTATTGGTAATTCTCATACCATTTGGTGTTTTACTTAACTTTCAGGGTTCTGGAGAAAAGTGGATTTTTACTTTCTTTTGAAGATAAAATAGTGTTATCGTCCTCAAAGCTGCACAGACAAGCAGGGAAGTACATACTCTCAAAAAGTAAATCCCATTCCTCACTTAGTGTTTAATTCTCATTTCATATCACCTGGGTTGTTTTTAAGGCTAAGTGTGTGCTATTGGAGTTGATGGAGAGTAAGATATAGACCTGAGCTAACTTGTTAATTCAAGACTCATAAGTTTTGAAGTGCATAGACTTATTTGCAATATAAGTTATTTTCTGTAAGGTGTTCTTTACAGTTTACTTCTGTTTTAATATTCATGCTTATGTGGAGAGGCTGAAGCAAGGCTGGTCAACAGGCAGAGTGTGAAATTTTCTAGTCTGTGAGACGGACTCTGGAAAAGATGTTATTCGCTTTGTGGTACATAAAGAGATTTTCAAATGGTGGATACATTAGTGTAAGATCTAATTTTAGGTATTTGTGAACAGAAAATTAACCCAGGTAAGCCTCTTGCCTCCCCTCCCTTTTTTTTTTTTGCACAAATATTTTGAAAACCTTTTATAAATGCCTCTTTAATGAATGAAAAGACAGGAAAATAGAAGGCACGTGGCTTCTGAAAATACTATTTCTAGAATGTCCTCCATGAGGTCCAGCAAAAGCCTAGAAACAGATGGTCATACATCTGAAATGAAAAAAATTATTAGAGTTCATTTGAGAAGCCAGAGAGTGGGATGCAGCAGAGCTAGCTCATTGGTCTGTCAGCCAGACAAGTGAGCGCTGGGCCACAAAACCTTCCTGACTTCTGAGGAAATGAACTGGGCTATGAGCCAAAGGACAAGAAATTCTAGTCATACTTCTTCGACAGAATTGGTGTTGCTGTTCTTGTGCCTTTCATAATGCTTGCTATTACTCAAGATTTCACCTCATGGTTACCAAAGAGAGAGACTTTCACTTCTACAGCAGGAGTGGGAAGTTAAGGCAGAGTATTGCTTGCAGGTCCAACAGAAAGGTTCAGTTCTTTTTGGTACTCCTGCTAACCTCACAGCTCGCAGCCCATTCTTGCTCCTCTCTCCCATCAGACCTCATTGCTGGGTCAGTTATTCTTTAACTTGGCAGATATTTTTTTTTTTTGTACTTGTCCTGAAAAAGTGAGCTATTTGCTGTGTCTGCTGTGCCATAGAGCTCATTCTGATTCACATGCATTAACCTTGCTCTTTTAGGAAGGTAGTACTGGTATGTTGGGCATCTTGTAGTATCATAGAATTTTTTAGGTTGAAAAAGACTTTTAAGATCATTGAGTCCAACTATTAATGCTGCCAAGTCCATCACTAAACTGTGTCCCTAAACGTCACATCTACATGTCTTTTAAATATCTCCAGAAATGGTAGTACCACTTCCCTGAGCAGCCCATTCTAATGCTTAACAACCATTTCAGTGAAGAAATTTTTTCCTAATATCGTATCAAAACCTCCTCTGGTGCAAATTGAATTATTTTTCCTTTTGTCTTCCGGTTTGTTGCCTGTGAGAGAAGTCCAACACCCACCTCCTTTCAGATAGTTGTACAGAGAGATGAGGTCTCTCCTCAGCTTCCTTTTCACCAGACTAAACACCGCGAGCTCCCTCAGGTGCTCCTCATCAGACTTGTTCTCCAGACTGTTCACCAGCTTCGTTGCCCGTCTCTGGGCATGATCCAGGACCTCAGTGTCCTTCTTGTAGTGAGGGACTCAAAACTGAACACAGTCTTTGAGGTGTGGCCTCACCAGTGCCAAGTACTGGGGGACAATCACTTCCTTGTTCCTGCTGGCCATACCATTCCTGATACAAGCCAGCACGCCATTGGCCTTCTTGGCCACCTAGGCACACTGCTGGCTCATGTTTCACAGCTCATGTTCCTCGCATTCAGCTACCTCCAGGTCCTTTTCCTCTCATCAGCTCTCCAGCTGCTCTTCCCCAAGCCTGTAGCATTGCACTGAGTTATTTTGACCCAAGTGTGGGACCTGGGCTTTGTTGAACCTCATACAGTTGGCCTCGGGCCATTAATCCAGCCTGGCCAAGTCCCTCTGTAGAGCCTTCCTGCCTTCAAGCAAATCAACAGTCCTGCACAACTTGGTGTGATCTGGAAACTTGCTGAGGGTTCACTCAATCCCCTCATCCAGGTAATTGACAAAGATATTGAACAGAACAGGCCCCAGCACTGAGCCTCTGGGGAAAATCACTGGACCTAACTTCGTTCACCACCCCTCTGGGCCCAGCCATCCAGCTGTTTTGTTTGATATCTATCTAAGCTATGGGCAGCCATTTTTTTCAGGAGAATGTTGTGGAAAAAAACAATATCAAAGGCTTTACTAAAGTCCAGGTCTACAACATCTGCAGCCTTCCTCTCACTTGTTAATTAGGTCTCTATTTCATAGAAGGAGATCAGGTCAGTCAAGCAAGACCTTCCTTTCACAAAGACATACTGACTGGGCCTGATCACCTGGTTATCCTGTACATGCTACGTGATGGCACTCAAGATGATCTGCTCCCTAACCTTTCTCAGCACTGAGGCCAGGCTTACAGGCCTGTAGTTCCCTGGATCCTCTTTCCAGCCCTTCTTGTAGATGAAGGTCACATTTGCTAACCTCGAGTCCACTGAGACCTCCCCAGTCAGTCAGCAGTGCTAATAAATGATGGAAAGCTACTTGGTGAGCACTTCCATGAGTTCCCTCAGTACTTTTGGATGGATCCCAGATGGGGATGTGTCTGTTCAACTGATGTAACAAGTCACCATTTTCCCTGGGACTGCAGGGGCTTTACTCCGCTCACTGTCACAATCTTCCAGCTGAGAGGGCAGAGTGCCTGGAGAGCAACTAGTCTTAGTATTAAAGACTAAGGTAAAGAAGGCATTAGGTACCTCAGCATATTCCTCACTCTTTGTCATTGATTTCTCCCACTTCCAATAAAGGATGGAGATTCTCTGTAGCATTTATTTTGTTGAAAATGTGTTTATAGGAACATTTCTTACATAAACAACTACTTCTGCAAACTTGCTTTTATGAAGTGTGTAAGTGAGCTAGTCTAGCAGTAGTTGTGCACTACCTTGCTGGTATAATTCAAGAGAAAAGCAAGTCTTGTTTCTTTCCCCAACTCAACTTCAAAAAAACATGACCTCCTGGGTGAAACAGGGCAGTCCAACACTTAGAAACTTGTTTACATCATTAGCATTCCTGTAGATTTTTTCAGGGATGTTGAGTGTGTTGCAGATGTCAGAGGTCACCTCTAATCTTAGCTTCCATACCTCTATGTCTCTTTCTCCTCTCCTATAGAATGAAAAGTACCTTGACACTGCATATGTTATGAAGGAAGACAGTTATGATTATGAAATAAAACCTTTTGTTCCCCTTTTAAATTTTGAGACGTTTGGGGGAATATTGAGTGATTTTGGGTTTCCTGGGTGGGTAAGAAGTTGAGAGAGCATAGCCCTGTTGTGGCTGGAGTATCAGGGTTGTGTGAGGATGTCATCTGGCCTTTTGTTATGCAGAGGATGAAAGTGGGAAGGCAAAGTCCAAAGAACTATCCATTCTTCTGATGTCAGTGCAGAAATCTCTTTCAAAAACTTTACAAACTATGTTTGTCCTTTGTGTGAACCTCCAAGGTCATCTTGGACAACAACCTTCTCTGCAGCTTTTTAAGGGACGATAAGCAACATGACTATTTTGGAGTGAGACAATTTTACCTTGACTCGAAAAGCCAGTTATGGTTGTTTTGATTTTAAAAATAAAACCAACTGTAATTTCCTGTAGAGTTTCAGCATTTAATATTCTAGAGGTGTTTGAGATAGATCAGCATTAGAGAGGCTGAAGACATTTTGGTCTTAACTTGTAAACAATGGCAATTCATGCTGGAGATGTATTCTCCATAGAGAGTTGTGATGTTTGTGGCCCTGGGTTGGTATTCTAGGCAAAACTTGTTCTCGTAACCTCTGGAAGCCTGTTAAAGAAATCTAACAGTAGTCCACTCCTGTGCTATTATTGTTCCTGGTGTAATATTTCTAAGCTTATCTGGGCTTACTATGATTCAGAACTCTTTCTCTTCATGAGATACTGTCTGTTTAAGGAACAACTCTTTATGCAGAATCTTGTGTTGCTTGGTTTAGCCATAGCACTGTTGACACTGATATCACAGCTGATTTTCATGAGACTCAAAGTGGTGTTTGCCATTGTTGGAAAAAGCCTTAATAGCTTGGCCACATGAAGATAAATTAAGGCTTCCTTGATAAATGGCAGAGGATCGAGGTGAGCATATTTTTTAATTAGTACAAAGTTTTGCTAAAACTCATAAATTACCTTTTTTATTATTATTATTCTCTACTATGGGATATTAGGAAAACACAGTTCATATCCAGTTATGCAATGTGCCTTAAGATTATTGAGAGCTGTTAGAGGGAAATGGGTTTTGCAATACTTACGCTCCCTTGTTTAAGCTCGATTGTTAAAAGCTGGGAGGGGAGGAAGAAGAAAAGCTTTGATTGTTTTTCTTGTCAGCATCCACCTTTTTTAGTTCCAGGAAAATACAGACAAAGCAAGAACTACTTGTATGGACTGCAGGATCTTAGAGAAAACACTACCTTAGAAAAGCTGAACAATTTCCTGATGATTATGTTATAAAAATCACTGTTGTAATACCTGAGATCTCCTCTTAACTTAGGGATTTCATACAAGGAACTTCTCTAATGTCTGTCAGTTGAGTATAGCATACCTATAATAAAACACATACAACTTCAAAAGCAAGGATATTAAAAGTTAGAGCAGTCATAACACTCCATTCCTATTCTTTGTAACTCTTAGAAATCTTCCAAGCATCCTAGACAGTGCTTTTAACTCCTCCTGGGACAGACAGCCTTCCAGCGTGCTATATCCCACAAGGTATAAATGAAGTGTGTCAGGCACATCCAGATCCACCTGTTTCAGGGAATAGGGCACCATGGTAACTAGGCAGAGGGGGGATGACAAGAAGTCTGTCCTCTTTTTTAAAAAGAGAGTGCATTTAATTTCACACATTTTTCACTTTGGATTTATTTGTAAAGGCTACAAAAACCAGCCATGGTATGCAGGACCTGTATATGATCAAACTGGTCCCTGAGGTGCAGTGCTAGCAAAAGATGGGGGTTGTTTGTGGATAATCAGAGTGTGCTAGATAATGTTTATAGCCAAGGTGTTGGGTTGTACTTTACTCAAATCTTCAACGCACAGGAATAAAGCTATCTCTCCTAAGCTGTGTTTAGCAAACAAATCCATATTATGTGACCATGGGTCTGAGAAGTTAGGAAGCACTGAGCCGAGGCTTCCCTTTTGAAAGCAGTAGATTAGGAGACAGCCTTTTGGTTCCTAAATATACTCATTTCTTGCACTGAAGTGCTTACCTTAGAAGAGCTCTAAACCTAAAACTGATTTAAATTCTTATTAAAAAAACCCCAACTTTAATAGCTTTTCAGTGGTGTATGCTGTTAGTGAGACTGACAAAACCAAACAACTTCCATTTTAAAAATCAAAACATTTGAGAATTTTATGTGTAAATTTTGCTTTGACAAAAAAAAAAAAACCAGAAAAAAAGACTTTGTTTAATAGTACTCCATTTTTCTTATGTGCTCTGTGTTTACTGTCATTCAGATACTGGTCTTTAATCTCTCTTATTTGAAAGTTATTAAAATTATGCTTTATTGGTATTTTCCTGTTTAATTTCAGCAAAACTTCCTGAAACCTACTTGCTGATAGCTTTGGAACCATTTGTATGGTAGTATGTACAGATTTCACTGGGAACTAGCGACGTGTCATGGGAGGAAAAGTATATATCTGATACAGTCCCCACAAACTTGCTAAAAAAGAGAGCAAGTTGCCTCTATGCTGAGTGCCTTTAGCAGCAAGTTGCCAGCTGAGCATGCCAGTTTGTTGTGCCATGGAGCAGTTAGGTCAAGGTATTTAAACCTAGTATTTAGATTGTAATTGAATTCTGTCCAGGAAAGTACCTCTTAGCTTGGAGCTTATGTAACTCATGCAGTATTGAGATCCTGCTGTTACTTTTGTTTATCAGGTAGGATTTAAGGGATCAGTTGGTACAAGTCTTCAGCCATTTATCCAAGTGTCACAGCCTCCTATCAAGTAGGACAAAAAGGGCTCCTCTGACCTTACTGCAAACAAATGTGACGGAGCCTGATGCGTAAGGGTCTACAAGCGTGAGGCAAATTGTGGTGGTATTAGAGTTTGAGGGATTTTTGCCAATGGCTTCCCTGGATCCCACTCATGGTTTATATAGCTTGGTATTGTGTAGTGCCAAGCCCAGCTCCTCTTTTCTTCAGCCTCTGTTAGGGTTGAGTCTAATTAGGCTGCAGACTAGTCAAAAGGCAGGCTTTGCACCAGTTGTGCAGCCATCACTGCCTGACCTTCTCAATGAACTGCAGGTAAATGAAGACCCTTGGGGAAATCTGCTGGAGACAGCGACAGCTGTAAATGGAGATGACTGAGTGGCACATTGTCATTTAATGGGAATCTCTTTGCTTTGGGGCTTACTTTTTTGCCTCTGAGGTAAAGATGTTCCCTCAAGAAGCAGAATTGGATCCTTTTCCCTCTCTCAGGGAGAGTTTTTATAAGGAAAGATAAAACTAAATAGACTTGTTTCCTTTGAGCATCTGCAGAATGGCATACCAGGTGGCAGTGAGAGTTTGTGCAGCAAGGGAGGGCAGTTGTCTGGTCACAGAGAGCAAAGTGCCTTCACAGAGGAAGGAAACAGCATAGAAAGAACAAACCAGTCATTCAGAGAAGGAAGGCAAAAGCATTCACATGGTGCCAGGAAGATTTTCACTGCCATTACCAAAGCCCATAAATACATAGGCAATTAAGACAGAGAAAAACAGAAGGTTTTTCTCTCTCTGTTACTGCACATCCACTGCCTGATGCACTCTTCCTAATTGTCAAAGATTTAAAAAAAGAGCTGTTCATGAACAAAGATCTGTTCATATCCTTTTCAGTAGGAGCAAATGTGATGGACGGGAGTAGCTGGGTGATCAGCTAAAGTCTATCTCTTAGCCCACATTCACCTTCCTCAGTTGCTGACCTCCAGCTTAATGTTTAGCACCAAAATTTGCTGAGTTAAGTCAGTGTTGCAGTCACTCTTTCAGTTGCATTATACACAGCGAAACAGAGAACAGCAGTGATGCAGATCCATAGGGATAAAACTACACACAGATCACTTGTGCACATGGGTAGTTTTGCACTTATCCAGGCATAAAGGCCCTAGACAGTATATGCAAGTCCCAGAAGGCTGCTGTATAGGCAAACCTATTTGTGAGTACAGCTAAAAACATCTGTTCCAGTAAGGGAGGTTCACTAGATAAAGAAGTCTGGCTTAGAATTTCTTACTGGAAGGGTAGTAGCCTCCATTGCCCTGGCTGTGCAGGTCCTTAAAGACATGCATGCAGAACAGAGATGCTTGCAAAAACATACCTCTTCCCAACAATGGTGGAGTCACATACAACTCTAGTTCAACTCTATTTTTATTGCCATGGCAAGTTTAACCAGTGTTGACCAAAGTGAATAAATACAGCTCATCCTGAGGCTGCATTAGAGGCAGATGTGTTTTGCCCAGGGAAGGGCTTGGTAATAGGCTTGAAATTTTGAGTCATATCTTAAGCACGATGACTGTAATTTGAGTTGTCAGCAGTGTCAATTCCAAATGTAGTGACGGTCCACTAAACAATGTGATACAGGAATAGCTCAGGAAGATAAAGAGCTGCTTCCAAAACAGTAAATTGAGGGAAAAACCATTACTACTTCTGTCAAGATGTCAGATTAGTGTTCAGAGGTGGTAGAAAACACAAAGATCTAATGATTAATTAGGAAACAGGACAACCAAACACAAAGCAATATGTATGCCTATGTCATGGCAAACCTAGGATCTGTCTGCTTCTTACAAACCAAAACCATTTTCCTACTCACCTCTAAAAGAGATGAACAGAAGTAGAAGGGATCCAACGCAGGAGGCACAGGCACTGACAGGCCTAGAGCAGCTTCTCCAGGAAAGAGACTGAGTCATCAGTGGCTCTCAATAGATGGCCAAGGAGAAACATGAAATAGATCTGCAAAATCACTATTGGAATGGAGAAGGTGAATAGAGGGTCTGTTACTTCTGGTTACAGTATAAGAATGGATCATCAAAGGACATATTCAGGCAGCAGGTTTAAACTAATAAAGCACTGTTGTAGTTAGTGCAGGGAACTAGTTGCCACAGAACCGTAAGGTGATTAGAAATAAAAATGCTTTCAGCAAGTGATTTCACAAACGCATGGAAGGAAAAACCCTGATGCTGTGCACACACAAGCATGCAGGTGCAATGCCTGCCCTGCCAGAGGACATCCCAGAGCCCTAGATTACTGTGGGCTGGGAGTGCAGACTGGACAAGGTCCCTTGGGCACAGACTTCTTACCCTGCTTTCTTCAATGTCTGCTGCCAGAGGCAGAACTCTACACCAGATGATTTCGAAATCAATACAGCCATTCTTAAGGCCAGTTAGAAAATCCAGGTAATATGTCTACAAAAGTTTCAAACATGACCTGGGTACTTTCCATAGAGCTTGACATCTGTTTTGAAGTGCCACAAGCCTGGAAAAAAATGCTTGTGTTTAAATACGCTTTCCAATTTAAAAGGTGTGAATGCGACAACCAAAGTAATTATAGCCCTGTCATTCTGATACTGTTTTCAGGTAAAATAACAGAAAAACTGATATGGAATTTGATTAAGAAAAAAAATAAAGAAGGGAAATTTAATTCATGTCAATCAAATTCAGATTTATGTCAAACTAATCGGATATCTTTTTTATGAGATTATGGAATTTGTTGGTAAAGGTAGTAGTGCAGAGGTGTTAGACTGTTTCAAGCATTTCTTGTACCTCATAGCATCTTGATAAAGAAATTAAAGTAGTATAAAATAACTTTCTATGTATTAAATGGATGAAAAAGTGGTTAAAAGCACAATGAAAATACAGACACAAACAAGGAATCTTTATCATAAACATGTAGTATCAGAATTCTGTGCAGATTGAGTCTTGTTCCTGTTGTATTTATTATTTTTTATCAATACCATGGAACAAGATGTAAAACCACCTGAAGGAAAGTTTGTTGGTGACATAAATGATAAAACTCTGCAGACAAGCTGTGAAAAAGGACAAGGTCACAGATGCAGTACAATTGCAGATTCCTTGTTAAACTTGGCTTAAGGAAAGCAGTATGTATTTTAATTTGGTCAATTATGAAAGATGATATAAAGGCATACAAATGATAGTTGTAGTTAGCCATGCATTTAACCTACAGATTTCTATTCTAGGAAGCAACAATTGTGGGAAAAAAAGTACCCTAGTAGTCAGCTGACAGTAAATCTTTGTGCAAAATTATGCCAGAAGATGTAGTTTGGAGGCTTGGAATTGTAAACTGAGGTATCTCAGGTGGGAGCTAGGGAGGGAATGTGACATCTATACATGACAGGTGCTCAGCTACTGTAGCATGGCCTTCTGCTTTGGTGTCCATAGTTAAAGAAAGCTCCAGCTAAGTAGAAGAGGCATCTCAGAAACTAGACTTGTAAATGATGATAATGTGAGGGGCCGTGTTTCACAAACTGAGATTCCTGGAGAAGAGCCTCTTCAGTTTATCTATGGGAAACCTAAGGGGTTGCAGTTTGTAAATACCTAAAGAACCAAACTTTAATAGGAGGGCACTTCAAGCTAACAAACAATGTATAAAAAGATCTAGTGTCTGGAACCTGAAGCCAGGCAATTTCACACTAGAAATGAAGCACAAGTTTTTTCAGCAGTCAAAGTAATTAAACATTGGAACAATTTACCATGGGAATGTGGTGGATTCTCTATCACTGGCAATTTCAAAATCAATACTAGCTGTTTCTTCAGAACATATGTTCTATCCAAGCATGAATTAATTCAAAGTAGTCCTTTAAGCTCCATTAGGAGATTGGAAAAGAAGTTCACTTTTTCCTTCTGGCATTATAATCTCTTTTTTCTTAACTATTGGATAGTTCCCTCTTCCTACCCTTTCTTTTGATCTTTGACATTCTTACGTAAATGACCATCTTGCTTGTATCTTGAACACAAGCATAAGATTGATTTTCCGCTTGGACAGGTTTGAGTCTTTCTCCTCTCAGGTTTTGAATATGAGTTTGTTCTCATTGATCTTGTGTTTGACCATGGTTTGCTGTGTGACATCCTATATATTTTGCATGTCATGGAGGTAGCTGCAGTTCTCCTATGGGATCTGTATGGCTCTATTGGTGCTACTTAGTAAAACAGTCCAGGGAACGTTTGCAGGCCTTGCAGCTAGCTAGCACACCACCACTTATATGGGTAAATTCACTTTACCCTTCTTAGCAGTGAGGCGATGTGCAAACAGACTGTGGGGAAATGGTCCCTGCTTACAGTAACCTCTTGGCTCTCTGGTGTGCTAGCTGCTAGCACAGGCCAATACCACACCACTAACCACCACATTGATCTTTATAACAGCACAGCTAATTGACCGGTGCCTTTGTCTTTTTGATTATGGAGTATAGGTAAAACCCATGCATCCTTTTTTTTATTTTGTTTAGAGAGCTTCTTAGAAAAGAACGCAAACCATTCAAAAGTGTTGAAGGCTTTTGTGGCAAACAGTAGGTTTGGATAAAAATTTTCACAAGTGTATGTCCAAAGAGCGTCTTCAACTTCCCCAATTTCTTTCAATACTGCTGATCCATTTCTTCAGAGTAGCATGAAAGTATTCTAAAATGCTTTGATATATTTGTGTTTGACTTTTCTACTAAATATTACATACTATATTTTGCATTTTGTGTTGTAATGCTTTGACATTATCCATATACACCACAGCAATATTGTTGAAATGAAACAATCCATCTTCATCCTAATAAAATATTTCATATCATTCTAATCTTGATTTTGCAGGGCTATTGTTCTGCAGGAACTTCCAAAATTTCACTTTTCAGCTTGGTTTGAAATGAAAACGATTCATTTGTAGAACTTCTCTTAAGGATTTGGAGGGAGTGGGGAGTGTACTATATCTAAGCATATGCTGTGTATTGCAGTGACTCTTATATCCATGCTTTAACTGTTGCACTGATCTCTCTAAAGTTCATTCCACGTGCCTATAATCAAGGGGTTCAAGTTTAGACTGTAGACACCTAAATGCAGATGTCTATCTGTTAGCAAAGTATCTCTGCTTTCAAACCATACTATTTTTTTACAGCCTATGTGTTCAGTCAAGTCAGCTGCAGAGATACACTAGACTGTTTGATCTGCAAAATTGCTCTCCAGACTCTGGTGCTGCTGTGGACCAGGGGATGATTCAGTTGCCTAAATGTATGTATTTGGAGCCATTTTAGTTGCCTCAAATTGTAAAGAGCTTGGCAGGCAACTTGGATGACAGTGTCATGGGACTTTTGAAAGACTTGCACTCTACTCTCTGCAGTTGATTCCATTCTACTATTAAGTGTTACTTAGAAAAAAATAACTGTAAAACCATTATCAATAAAATTTAAATAGCTTTTGATTCCTTTAGCTCTTTCAGCTCTATCTTGTCTGCTTTGACAGAACATGAGGCACCCCTTGATGATAACAAAGAGGGTAAAATTAGAAGAATTGC
This sequence comes from Colius striatus, assembly GCF_028858725.1. NCBI lineage: Eukaryota > Metazoa > Chordata > Aves > Coliiformes > Coliidae > Colius > Colius striatus. The sequence continues at coordinate 120,208,926 of NC_084759.1, read as the reverse complement.
TCATTTCCTCCTTAAGCCCCTATCTTTTCTTTTCAGAGCTATATTTTATCAGTGCTACCTATTTAGAGACAGTCAGAAAAGTCTCCTGAGTTGCTGCTCATCTTGGGACAACACTTCTAGACTTGGAATCTGGAGGAAGGAAACAGAAGGTCAAGGTCTATCCTGGGGCTGATAAGTTCCCTGGGGAATACCTGAAAGGATAAACTGTTGAATACTTGAATGAGGACAGCAGTAAAGAAATTTTCAACCTGAAATTCTTCCTAGTGGATAGAAAGTCACACATCAACAAATCCAAGAAATTAATTTCTTCACTCCTGCTGTTGCATTAGTTGTACCTGCATCATTATGTCAAGACTCACAACTACCATAAGTGTTTTTTGAGGCAATCTTAGTTTAGATAAACGCCTCGTGTCCAGGGGAGCTAACCAACCTCAGCAAGAATTCTGAACTCAGGAAGGGATGAATGCCAGCAAATCTGTACCTGGATCTATAATAACAATTAAATGTGCCCTGGACTGTAACCTGACACTGAAGTTATACTATTATGCAATAGCTGACATTCAGGCTGTTAAAATCTCTTAATCTCCAAAGCAGATTGACTCTGTCTGAATTGCCTATTGGGAATGGATCCATTGGGAGTGCTAACCCATTGACACAACTGGAAACTGTTTGGAATAGCATTGATTGGAACAGGCCAAAACTGTGTCAGTAACCACTCTAGCAGTTCAGCAGTGTTGGTGACTCCAGCATTAGGGAAAGTTTCCAGGTACTGTTTAATTTACTAGTCAAGGTATAGCCAAGGAAGCCAGCTCGGAACTTTGTTATTGCTATTGATCTTACATGAAAGGGTGTTTCAGTGATGAGCAGCAACATAAAATGAATGGATGGGAAGGTATAGAAATAGGTCATGTTTTCATCTGGATTCAATTTCGGCTCCTCTAGCACTTTGTGGTGGTGTTTGTATTCTCTCGGTTGGTTGAACTGGCATCAGGACTGACTGCTGTTTTCTGTAGATCTATTGGCAAGGGAGATCAGCCCAGTTCTGTTGTGCAGCTGTTGTTGCTGAAGCTCATTGCATGTACGCCATTTGTTTACAAAACTTGAGATAGCGGGGTTCTATGTTGGAACTGTATTATAATTAGCCCATTCAGCTGTCAAAGTTGGGCCCTAGCCTTTGCTTCCATACAGTTGGCCAAGAAGAATTACACTATCAACTATTTTGGAGGATTTTCTTTTGCAGGGTTATTGTCTGCCCTAGTGGACTAAATGTCATACAGCAGGTTTCTGTGCAATTCTTTCATTTTTAAACTGAAGCTCAGTCATTCATTAATTATGAGGTTTCTCTATATACAATTTAAAGGATACTCAATGACTATTCTCTGAAACAAAATGTTACTCTTTTTTGGTAGCTTGTGTTCATTTTTTCCAAGCATGATTTGCAGCTTCTAGGCAATGTAGTATGAAACCATCCCACGTGCATAATTGCACGATAGGAACATCAGCACAGAACATTGGTACATTTTTCTGAGTTGATTGGTTGAAATTCAGGGTTTGAAGAGTGTCCAAGAAGGCCAGTAGGTCACAGGTGTCTACGATGCAAAGTGTTCCTCTGAGCCTACCAGAATGTTTTACTCCTCATGCTTGTTTGCATAGATTTTATTTTTAGCCTTCATCCTTGAATTGCTGTATGAATTTAATGAGAGGCTGTGTTTTTCTATCAATTTAATTCCAAGTGCCAACCTGAGTCAAAAGCCTTTATTTAAGCCTATGCCTCAGAAAAATACCTTTGCAGCTTTTATCTGATACAGGCTTGTTAATGAGCATCTGCATGGTAATGTGGTTAGCACTTAATTTCCGAGGGAAGAATCCCATTTGAATTCTCTGGATTATGTTATTGTTGGCCAGATATGGTAATGCATCTTTCTTGAGGATACTGCTGACTAGATGGCTTATAACACACCTCTGTGGTACATGGGGCTATGTGCATTCTGGCTGTTCTGCATTTGGGGATACTTAGCTCACATGAACATGTATGCTCCCGAACACAGCTGAGTGGACACCATACCCACTTCTTGGAGCAAAGTTCAGATAAAAGGATGAGAAAGGGAAAACTACCTGATATGGAAAGCTAGGAGGACTGAGGTGTGCCAGAGACATAGCTAGCACACAGAAGGTGGGGGGAGTAATGTATTTAAACATTTAGCCACAGTTGCAGGGAGGAAATCGGAGACAGGCTAGAGCGGAACGCTTGTTAATTGCCGATTTTCTGGGCATTCTAGCATACAGGCACTCACTCCTGTCTTGTTACTTGTTGAAGAGGAAAAGAGGTTTAAAAGAAAAGCCATTTATTTTTCTGTGTGTGTTTTTAATTGTCCCTCTTGAGACAGGCTTTTGCACAGTTGCATGCAATTTGTTTTCTGCCAACTGAGGCTTTGTTACCAGAATGCACCAGCTATCAAGAGTTGAGGTAAATGGACAGCACCATGCACCACACGATTGTCTTGGGAAGGATGTTCTTTGTCAGATAGGATTTGAGTACCTCTAAAGTTATTGTTAGTCTCTGAGCCAGGAGGATGTGACTTTCCTTCAGGTATCACTTTGAAGTGTCACTCCTATCCTGGTGGGTTACCATGATGTGTTGCTCTGTCTCTTGCACAAATCATCTCATGGCTGTTCAGAAGCTTTCCTTATGAAGGTAGTGGTGGAAAATACTCTCTCAATAGTTTAGGACCTGACATTCTGTCTTGTCTAACAGAGAAGAAAAACGATAAGGGAAGTTGTACCAGTCTGTTGCTGTTGACTTATCAACACTTGGTGATGGAGGACAGCTGGGTCTTCACTGTCTATTTAGTTTTCAGGTTCTCTTTGTGACTGTGTTCTCACTTTTAAACTTCCTGGCAGTGCTGTTCCTACTGTGGCTATAGAGCACAGAGTGCTGAGATGAACATGACCCCCTGAAAAGAACCAAGATTGATTGTATGAGCACAACTCCACTGTTTTTTTTTCTACCAGTGGTGGCTACATTACAGAGAACATCCAGTCTAAGTTGCCTTGTTTGCACTTTGACTGCAGCAGCTGGAATGCACTAGGCATTAAATCACCCTTCTTCTCCATTTTGTTTCATAGGCTTTGCTGAGCTCTGTGATGTGGTTAGTACCAAAACACACAAATTCAGTGCTAGATTGGATTTGCCAGCAGTGCCCTGCTGTGAGTGTATGGCAGCTGGCCATATGTGTTGTTCAGGGAGGCACTGATGAAGGGTGGCAGCTGTTTTCATTAGTAGTCCCTGCAATGTCATGTAAAAGCCGAAATGACAGATAGCAGTAGTGGGGAAGTGGAAGGGTGTGAAAGAGAAGTGAAACTTCTTCCCTCCTATGGGGAGAGATGCAAAGGCTGGATGACAGATGCCTCAAAGGAGCTCCTGCTGGTTGGCATATTCTCTGGAGAGCCTAGCAAGGACCGTTTTATACCTTAGTCCTCGAAGGGAGCTTGGTCAAAGAGATCAAAGGTTTAATGACTCAGACTATGCATAGTAATAAATAGTAAAGATGAGGTCTCACCATCTGTGGGCTCAATATGGGATTTCTGGGGAAAACCAAACTGAAAATAGTCCATCAGTTTACCTGCTCACATTCACTGTTTTCCACATTATCTTTCTGTCTTATGTAATACCCTTTTCCCCTCTACTTTTCTCCTTCTCTGTACATAGCTCCAATCAACTACTTCCTAGTGACTGCTAGGCTGCTCATTACAATTGATTTGAGGAGTAGACACTGTATGACATAAACTACAACTACCAGGAGAATGTGTCTTTCTGTGCCTTGGACCTTGAATTTCCAGACAGAGAATCCAAGATCGAGGAAACTAAAACCACAGGCTATTTTTCTTAAGGTCTTTGCATCTAGGTTCCTTGAGGAAAAAAATGGACATGGTTATGCTGTCCTCCTTCATGATGTGTTTGTTGGAGCTGTTTGTGCTTCTAAATAATATTAGGGTAATGATTTGTGTGTTTTACATTACTAAGGTGTGACTCCCTTCATCCATTGGATGCTCTGACATTGTGTATAAAGCAATATGGTGGCACTTTAACGAGCAGTGTATTTTAGAGTAGATTATACACATGTTTCTGAGACAGATTCTTTGAAGTTATCTTGTCAGTAATTGCCACAACAGGAGGGGATGTCTGAACTACTTTTATAGGCCTGTTTTCAGGAGTTTGTCAAAACAGAGTTTCATCCCACTTGGAAGTGTTAAGACTTAAAAACATGTGTGTGTGTGTGTGTGTTAATTTTTTTTTCCCCCAAAAAGCAGATGGGAAGAAAAAGATGAAATCCCTATTTTTTGTGAAAGAAATATTTAGGCATATGGAAAGGTTTTCTTTTGACATCATAGAGATGTTTCGTTTCAGAGTGTCTGAAACATTACATTTCTTCTTTATCATTTCAACTGCTAAATGACTCAAAATATTTCAGCTTTTAAAATGGAACACAAACTGGTACATATTCTTACCTGACTAAAATTAAATGTGTAAGTGGTAATTTCTAGTAAAAGCGACAAGGAAATTTGATTCAAATTGCCTGCAAATTATTTCTACTGTTACATGGCAGTGGTTTGGGGGTATTTTGGGTTGTTTTTTTTTTGCTTGTGGGGTTTTTTTTTTTTTCTTTAACCCAAAACATTTTATTTGAGGAGCTTTTGTCAAACATCTTCACAAGGTGTTTGGAACTGAAAAAGTTAAATAAAAAAAGATTCCCTCTGAAAGGCATTCACCCTTTCCAAAAGTGCTCCCTTGCCAGACTGTGGATATTGTGGTCTTTGGAATCAGAATAGGGAACTGGCTGGAAGATATTTGTCATGAATTTCAAATAGTTAGCATTTAGACTAAAAAATCAAAGTATTAGGAAGATGATAGAGAAACAATATAATGTCAGAGATGAGAAGATAGTCCTGATTTTGCCTTTATCTCATACGTCCTCCTGGAGGACCTACACATATTTTTGTCCTGAAAATCTCAAGCACATTCAAATGTATTGTATGTACTCCCTGTAGCTAATACACTACAAGCTATCATAGCACTCCAGAAGCAGTTCAGTACTCAGGCAGTAAGAATATTACTTACCTGACCAATTGTAATTAAGCAGTGCCGTTTGAATTTGGAATACAGAGTGTGTGTTGAAGCCATTTATAAAAAATTGCAAACAATTTAACAAACATAATTGGGAAACAAAAATAAACAAAACCAAATTCAAAGCAATGGCCCTCTGGTTATGGACAGAAGCTGAATTTGTTGGCTGTCTTATCTGGCATGAGTTAGTTGCTCAGCTGTACATACAGACCTTGTCCACCAGGATTTGGACTGGGAGCCAGAAACGCATTGCTAGGCCTTACGCTGGTAATGACTTTCCATCATTAAAGATTTCCCTAATGGAAATTGCTAACAATTAGAGAGCTTTTATGGATTCTTGCTTAGTATTTAGTAGAGAATTCAAGGCATCCTGGGATAATGTCTTTCTTGTTCAGTCCTGTATTTTTAGAGAACCATTGTATAGACTGCCTATTAAACTTCTGTAGAACTCTGTTGAGGTTTTCTCCAATGCAATCTGTAGGGTTGTTCTGAAAGGGCTAGCCTGTAACTTGTCTTCTCAGACAGAGATTCCTCTTCTTTTAAGCCAAGTAAATAATTTTGTGTTCGTGGTAGGTCAGATTCAAAGCTGACCAGTAAAGCTCCTATGGTCCTCCATGAGTCATCAGTGAAGCTATGCTTGTTCATAAGAGCAGTGGATGTGTCCCAGTGAATTTGTTTCTGTGCTATGGATGCCTATGCCATCCACCAGGATGAAAGCTAACTCTTGTTTACCAATCTCTTCATGGAAACAAACAAATGCAAGCAGTGACAATTGGACTTGAATCTGTTTCTGCCCTTGCCAGTCGTAAGTAGTATTACAGATATCCTGCATTTTTCAGCGCAGCCTTCAGTACTGGAAGAGGAGAGCACAGGTTTTCTGCAAAGGGCTTGACAAAGTGTGATCCAAAGAAAGGAGATAGAATGGAGGGAAAGAAAGAGAAGCAGCAGCAGTCAGGCAACAGGATGCAATTAGGGATTTCTGGATGCCTGTGTGGGCCTGTTGCTTGTGTATATTACTGTCTTTCAGAACACTAGTTAATTAAAGCTAAATGTAGAACACCTTCTCTCCTCACCTGCTGTTTTTTCTTCCTCCTCCTCTCTTTTTTTCTTGAACTAAAGATCTTGGATTGCTACATTGACTAGAAGAAGTGATTTGAACTGACTGCAGTGTTCTTAGATGCATATGCAGATCTATCTAGGGAATACGAAACAAAAGCATCAAGAAAAAAATTTTCTACTTATTTAGCTTCTTGTGATCCACCTTTGTATGACACTCACTGCCTCCTCTTTGTACTTCTCCAAGAACCGTATCAAAATAAATGGATTGCACTTGAGTAGCAACCGGGAACAAGCCACTGATGTCTTTTTAATAAACTACTCCTCATATTGATCCCACTCGGAACCAACTGGGCTCAGTAATTCAGAGATCATCTCATGGGGTTACTGGGGTGCTCTGAGACAGGAGATAATGAAATAGTCACTGGGCACAACCTCCTCCTTGGGAGTACGCAGGTTACTGCAGTGTGGTGTTCCAGAGAACAACAAGCAAGATGGCTACTGAGGTGCAACAACCCAGAGAACAAGGAAGAGCTGGGAGTGATGTGTAAGACACATGTCCAGCTTTTGAGAAAACCTGGTTGTGTTTTCTTTTTTTCTGTGGAGCAGAGCTCTGTCACCCAGCTTGCTTGTCCCAACATTTAATGTATGACACCTGGGAAATGGCTTGTGTCAGTTGAGTATTGAATATTTTAAACTATTGATTATTGCAGGAACAACATTTTTCTCAAGATTTTCAACTGTGATAAAATGTCATGTCAGTGTACTGGGAACTAAGGGCACCATTTCGAACCAGGGAAAGACCCTATTTGTTCCCAAAGTACTTCTGTGGATTTTAAAATATTCACAATCTATCTCTACTTGGACAGTTTTGCCAAAAACATGCACTTTTGCTAAGTGTTGAACTATTTTAAGAACCTCTCAAAAACTATAAACGTATTTTTATGTAGTATGTGCTTACAAAGGTGTGTGACTATAAGCAGCATCTGCTGGACATGTCTGCAGCAGCGCTTTGCCTGAACTCTCATCCTCAAACCATAGCACCCATACTCTCCTAGCCCTGAGCTCCTCAAACCCAGTTCTGCCAGCACAGCCTCCCTTGCTTCCCCAGATATGAGTTGCCCACATATCCCATTCTTAGCCTACATTAGTCTGTAATACTCACCCTGATCATCGCTTGTCTGAGATATTAATCCCCTCCGTTCAAGAGAACAGGCAAAAACAGCACATGCTGTTTCCTCTGGTGCCATTAGGTTGTTAATGCTGGGATTTGAGAAGCCTTGTTGAAGATGTTGCTGCAACCCATGCATGAGCCATCCAATGTCCCTTTTTTTTTGCAGATGGAGAAGAAACTTTCTGACTTGACAGCATAAAAAGAGGATTGTTGGGGATATTTTTTTTCTGAGGTTCTTTTTTTTTTTTTCCGGGGGGAAAAATTATATAGAATTATGTCACATCAAGAAAAACACAATGATTAAAATAACTTGCTATGAATATTCATTCTCAGCTTGGCAGATGGATGAAGTGGGCTGAGCATTTGCAGAATATTGCTAACTGAGCTCTCTTCCAGAGAATAACATTTCAAAAGAATTTCCGATTAGGTCTGTTGGCCAAAACTAGAAAGGATTTTTCTCTTCCTTTTTTCTTTCTTTGGCATTCTGAGTTTCCACCTTCCTGCCGAAATGAATTTCTCTCTAATCACAGTTTTGGATACTTCTGAAGCCTCACACTGAGTCCTTCCAGATGGGTTCATTGCAGTGGGAAGAGAAATATTCATTATCGTTATTATTATGATTACTATTATCATTCTTAACTCTTACGTTACATTGTCACGATTGTCCTGAACAATCTCAAACTGGTTTACAAGCAAGTTTTATTTCCTCATCACTGAAACAGTCACCTCTGAAGAAGGCACCAGCATCTAATAGCTTTGCGCTAAAGAAAGGTTTATAAAAAAAAAAGACATTGTATGCAATTTAAAGTTTAAGAGGTACTTCACTAGAAAGAGTAAAATGACACAAACTGGAATTTAGCTGTATTTGTTTCCAAGGTATTGTTAGAGATTGCACAGGAACAGTACGTACCTCCTTTGGATGTCACAGTGCCCCCTAGTAGCAGTTTCGATTATTAATCAGTGCTGGCTTTAAAGTATTTTTATCGGAGCACTGATACCGTTTCATGTTCTGTCTTCAACAAACCCGGTTTAAAAATAAAATAAATTAATAAATCTGTTTGCCAGGAATAATGTTGAATAAAATGGCTGTTATTCGTATTTTTTTTAATATTTTTTTAGTGGTGATGGGTCTGAAAAAAGAAAAGGGAAAAAAAAAATCGGTTTTTCAAAACTGAAGTCTTTAGGATTTGTTAATTTTTTTCACTGAAATCAGAAGGTCTCCTGCTTTTTCACGTACCGTGGAGCTGTACAGTCTGAGAACATTAAAAGAGTGATCCAGTCCATACCAGTGTTAGGCAGAAAGATTTACTGTGGCAGAAACAGCTAGTCCATGCCTTCTTTGCAACCTAATGGAATCACCACCATGGGATTTGCCAGGCATACAATGGCTGCTTGAGGGTTATGCAAGCTAGTCATGGCATGTCTAATGTTCTAGGTTGCACCCTGCATAGGGTTTTATTTAGGTTTTTTGGTTTTTTTTTTTTTTTTTGGCGTAGATGCTATGGTATGAGCATAAACAGAGCTTAGTAGGCCAATAGCTCCTTAGAGAAGGACAGAATTCAGATGTTGCACTATACTGACATCTCTCCCAGCCATATATGATTGCAGGAGGACTTTCCTAAGTTCGCTTTCCAGAGCTGTCCAGTAGGCAGCAGATGGGAGACAGACAAACCTGGAATCAGGTGCTCGTTTGGATAGGAGATGTAGAGAAAACACAACCATTCGGGAAAAGGGCAGAAAAATGCGCGTATATAAGGGAAAGAGGAATGTAGCAAGCAGGACTCTGCTTCAGAGTGATTTGTTACTGTCCCAGCAGTAGCTCTTGTTTCAATTGAGCATGATCTCTCCTGAGAAGAGGAGGAATCTAATCACAATGATGGATAATTCCTTCAGAGGTTCTCTAGTAGGTATCAGACTTACAGTGCAGAAAACTGCTCTCTTCTGGGAGAGCAGATAGGAGCAAAATGCTCAGAGGGTCTCTCAACTCACTTCAGGTTCAGCCCTTGAACCAGGATGTTTCATTGCTTTGGAGAGTAGAAACAATTGTTTGAGGGCCATCGAAAGAAGGCCTCTGGCAGGTTGATATGTGGAAGCCAGTGCTCCAGTTTAATAAACTCAGTACCACTTGTACACCTCTCTGGCAAATGGACAGTGACACAGAGTGACCAAGCTTTGCTGGTAGTGTTGCCCGAGGCTTTAATTGCTTTGCACATAAAGTTATTTATCTCCACATCAAGAGGGTTGAGACCACATTTAGGGAGTAATTACAAAGCTGCCAGAGGGACTGGTGTTTGCCATGCCATCCAGGCTGTGATTTATTGGTTCTGCTTGCATTTAAGCTTTCCTTTCACCTCTTCCCTTCATCCTGGGCATCATGGCTAAAGGCATCTGTATCCCTCAATTCCCTCCTGTACTATCTGTGTGGAATATGTTGGGCAGCTGTAAAAATCAAATACTGTGAGTTTAGTTCTGAACAATGCTCTTACTGATTCACTCCTGTGGGGTTTTTTATTCCTTATTTCTCTTTTATAAAGAAATTGTTATTAGGGTTTTCAGGGAGATTGCATGATTATATTTGGGGAGAAAGTGTTGTACGGGCTCTTAATTCATCTCTACCTCTTTTATAGCAAGAAATTCTTATCTTCCTGTAGAAGTTTGAAATGCCTGTGCTTTACCTGTGGGGTCCACAGGGTTTTTGTTTGTTATTTCCTTATGAAATGTAAAAAACACAGTGTGTTTGGCCTGAAGCCTTACCTATCATGGTCTACTTTCTCAACCCTGGGCTTTGAGTCTCCTTCTCTGGAGACATTCAAAACCCATCTGGAAGAGTTCCTGTGTGACCTACTCTAGGAGGTCCAGGGATGTTGGGCTAGATGTTCTTTTGAGGTCCTATCCAACCCTTGAGATTCTGTGATTCCTACATCTTAAGTCCAAGTGTCCTTCAGTCTCCCTTCTTGCTAATCTAATCCTTTGTTTGCCCCTTTTCTAATTTGATTTTCCATAATACCAGTTTTTAAATATCTCTGAATAATCTGAATTTTTGATGTTGTCACAGATCTTTTGATTTACTGGACCGAACATATATCCTCTGCTAACCCCATGGATTTTTACAGGCTCTGTCACACTGACATTAATGGAATGGAAACCTTGCCCCAGCATAAGTGTGATACTAAAATCTTTCCCAAGACTATGTAAAAATCAAAATGCTGGTATGAAAGGGACTGACTGAGTAGTTGAAATATACCTTATTTCTAGAAACTTCCAATGAAAGACTCAGTCATCTGCCTAGGTAGCATGCTGTAATGCTGTGCAGTCCACAGAACTCAGAAGTCTTTCCTAATTTCCAAGTAAATTATTTTGTTTTATATGCTAGGCTGATTTCTCTTTCCCCCTCCCCTGACTCCTATGGGCACAGAGTATCCTCTTTGTAATTACTTTTCATGCAATCAAGGCCTGTTAGTTATTTAGTCTTTTCTAGATCAAACAAATATATTTTTGTCAGTCTTTATTCATGGGTGGTATTTTCTAGTGATCTGATTTGGTTTGGTTGTTTGTTTTGTTCTTTGGATCTATCCTAGTTATTCTATCTCCTGAAGTCTGGTGTGTAAAACTGGCCAAAGTAGCTCTCCAATTGAAGTTTCTCAATAACTGTATGCATCTTTCAAATGACACCTACATCTTGCACATTATTCTTCTCTTAACATTGTGCAAATTTGCTTTATAACTGCTCTGCTGGCTTCTGTTTAGTATGTGAACTGCTATATGCTTCAAGTAATTATTGGAGGAGTACTCACTCGTGAATCAGCAACTGGGCATTCTGTATGTGATATAATTCTCCTTTTAGAGGTAGTGCTTGTTACCTTTCTGTCAGATTTCCTCCCTTGCTTGTTTTGGACCACTTCTCACATTTGTTAAGATCACTTTGAACTTAGTTTCTGTTCTGAGTAAGAATAAGAATAATTTCTCTCAGCTCAATGTCTCTTGCCAGGCATACATGTGCAGAGAACCACTGTGTAACAGCAGCGTGACTTCAATCTTGCTATTCCCTCAAACATCTTATACTAGCAACAGCATTGTAAGAAAGAATAAGTAGGAGATATTCCAAAAGGGAAACAAGACAATTTTGAATTTTCCTTCTGTTGCTCTGGATTAGCCCCAATGAGACTGGGTTTCTTTTTACTGATGGGATACTTCTATAGCTCAAATAATTTTTTAGCTGGTCCATTTACATGTACTGTTTTGTTTTAAGGGTTTCCTCACTTTACTTCCTAGATTTGTCTTTACCTTTCTTATTTGGAAATGTCTTTTTGACTCTTAGATGATTTTTTTTTCATTGTTCTCTACCTCTATTAGGGTGGAGATTTAATCCTTATCTTCTGATGTAACTTCTTTTTCAACCAGCTTCCTCAGTTTTACCATCCCCTTTCAAAAAAATACCTCACTTCTGAGTGTTTTGATGGGTTTTGGAATTTTGGTGTGAGTGTGTAATTCCTGAAGGACAGCAAGCCTGTTTGAGAAGTGGTCATTGTTTTTCAGTACATCAACAACAGTATTTTTGCAAATAGTCTTTTGTCTTTCATGTCAAATTGCACTGAAAATATTCCCCCGTCTCTGTGAGCTCTGGAGTCAACTGTTCTAAGTGATAATTTATTTAACACATCAAGAAATTATTTTTCTAAACTGTCACCCAACATGACACCTGACTCATTTTTGTAAGCAGATAACCAAAGTCGTCCACTTTTTTTCTGCTTTATTAGGCTGATTACTTCTTTGATGTTCATCAGCAGTATGCATTTAGCATTTTTCTGTCCTCTTGATCAAGAGGATGATGATGTAATCCTGCTAACATACTGATATTCTGATACTTTGAGCTTTTGGAGCTTACTTTATGAATATCCCAAAACATTACCTCACTGGATTCTGCAGGGGTATCACACCCTCACCTCTAAAGCCTTAAAATGTCTTTCAAGTACAGTTTGAAACTAAAGATTATGTTTTTCAATTGATCTTTGTCATTCCATTAGTCCTTATTATAGCAAGGTTTTCTTCCATTGTCCAGCGTTCTCGTTTACCCATTATTGCTCAGAAATTTCTGCAGAGATGCATACATACATGATCGTTTCCAGTCTTGGCCTGGAGCCTAATTTTATTGATACTCTCTATCAGAAGCCCTGTTACTCTTCAGAATTTAGTTCTGCAGTTGTAATGTGTCTCAGCTTTGCTTTAGCTCAAGTTTTTGTCCTGTTTGCGGCTTCCAGTTTACAGTTAACTCTCTGTTACTGACATCACTAACAGATGTCTTTGTCTGACCTGAGCACTCCTTAGCACCTGCAAGTTTTCCTTATCTCTGAATTTTAGAAAATCCACTCCAAACTATGTTAATTTTCAGAAACATAGTTGGAGTCTGTTGTAGTTAAGATGAAACCCACCCTGAGCTTACACTGTCTGCAAACACAGTCTGTTTGCCTGAAATACCTGCATTCTTAATAATGTTTATACCCTTCCTCTTTATTTGAACTTTACCTCCCTACAGAATCCCTGTAATTTCAGCCATCTGTGCAAAGTAATATGACACCTGTGAAACATTTTAAAGAAACATGTTGTAGAGACTTAAGTGTATTTTCAGTGCCATTTTCTAGGGTCTCTCTCTTACACAACTGCCCATTATTGTTACAAGTACATATCATGACCAAGGACCTCTCATCTGTGCTCCTTGAATATTGGTCTAGATGCTTGCAGAACACTATGACTTCTACTCTGTCTAAGCAAGGTACTTGAAGGTTTCTTTAGTCATCATCTGGAGCTGGGTCAGATTCTCCTGGCACTGCATCCTCTCTGCATCTTACAGCTAGAAAGTTTCTGAAGTAACATCCTTCAGAAGTGAGAGGAAAAAACAAAATACAACAATGATTCTGTGACTGAAACAATCCATTTAAAGTGTTTTCTTCCTGCATTTCAGCCTGATGCTGAGTTGCTTTGAATCCAGAGCTCTCACTTGGGGGTGGGAGGTGCATCTGATGTGCTACATCCCACCCTCTGCTCTGGGTCCCCCTAGCTATAGCTGGTAAATCTTGGAGTGTCCCTTTGCACTTGAAGACTGTGAGAGACTGAAAGTCATGGAGATAGCCAGAAATTTGGAGACTGCTTTGAGAAACTGGATATCTGACTTGTTCCTATGGGTTTTATTGGCTGAGGGTTCCTGCTGTGGGGCCATTGAAACCAACTGGAACCAGTCAGAACCAAGGTGGACCTGGCCTTGCCCCAGCGAGACTACATCTGCAGCTTTGCATGGCCTGTATCTGGACACCTGTACCCCATGTAAGCATAGTAATAATTTCTTTCTCAGCAGCTGTCAAATGAAACCATTACCTCATGTTATTATGCTCTTAAAGGGCAAAAAAGTCTCTTCTCTGAGGATTTCTGCCCATGCAAGTCTGTGGCTTAGTCCCCTACTCCAGCTACAGACCATGCTGCTTTTTTGCTGCTTTACTTTTAAATGAAGAGCTGAAGGATGTTTGGTGCACTTTTTTTTTTTTTCACTTTGAGTATTGAGGCTTTATTTTAGTGGGATCACTAGAGCAGCCTCTTTCACCTCTAACTTCTTCTCAGACCAAAACCTTTTTTGCTCTTTTAAAGAGGGTTCTCAATTGGAAATTTCCTGCAAGGCACCACAATCCTTCCAATGTCCCACTGCCGCAGGAAATGAAAAGGGTTGCTGTGTGGGGACAGGGAAAGCCCTAGGGAAGTAGATATGACAGATGTATTGGTGGATAGGCACTTTTACACCCGGGTTAAAATTGTCTGCAAATGTGTCAAGGTCAGAAGTGTTGCTCTAATGAAAAATGAGAGGTTATATCTGTGCTATTGTTTGCAGATGCTGTAGATATTAAGCTGATGTCTCTAAACAAGCCCTCATCTCCAATCTAGGTACTAATGTAAACTGAAAAAAAAAAATAAAAGGTGAGACAGTGATTAGAAGGAGGAATGTGAACTAAAATGCAAGAGAAAAACACCATCTGTATTTTGAGATGCTGGAAACAAGGATTCAGAGCTCAGTAGTAGCATTAAATCATTTCCATGCTCTCATTTGTGTCTGCATTTCTCAGACACTGTGAATATAATATTTTCCAGTGCAGCCTTAGGCTAACCTGGCACCACTAGACTTGGCATAAATACCAGGCACCCATCTTTAATATGGTTTATGGGGAAACTCCAGCAGTATTGTGCATTATCTCCCTGTCTCTGGATACTCCTTATCAGGGACAGTATGGGAGAGGCCAGTTGTTCCAGCCATTATATAATGTGCTGTCATTGTATCTCTGCCACTGACACACTGAAGTGCCCTTGGAAACGTCATTTTCTCTCTGTGGATTTCTATTTCCTCTGCTATAATAAAGGGACAATCATTCTCACTAGTCTTTGAGTTCCAGTCTGGAAACCTTTGAAAACAAATCATTCTATAAATGCAAAGTACCATCTTTACTATTTATCAGCTTGTAACTGGACCTCTCCCTTCGCATAAGTGAAGACACATAACTCTCACTTTTCTCTGATCTTTGCCCCCTTAACTTCTTATGCTCTTTCTCTTTTGGCTTCTACTGCTTTGTATCACCATGAGATGTATTATTCAAACACTCTCACACTCCTCTTATTGCTAATTATATATTAAAGAGGTTCTGACTTCATTTTTGCTCACTACAGAATCGTAGTCCAGCCATGACACTGACAGAGAGGACTGCTGAAGCTCAGAGAGAACTTGTGCAAATGGCACTTCTCTTTTCGGATTGTCAGTCTTAATGGAATATTTGATGAGCCGGTAATAACCCCAGCGCTCCTTATGTGCAAAGTTGGGGGAGAGCAAGAGGCTTGTACGAGTTTTCATTTATTAATACATGTTTACAAAAAGAACATTATCTGTAGGATGTTTTCCAGTGAATGATGACATTTTCCACCATCTTGGTCCCAGTAGATCCTTTCAGGTAAGCTGTATGAAAGATCCCTCACTGCTAGTTTGGGTTGGTTTCACAGGATCACAGAGAACATGGTTTAAAGGGATCCTGAAAGCTCATCAGCCTCTTCCGCTGACAAGATGTGGGTGTTGATTAGGATATATCTGTAGATCACTACACTTTGAAATGTGCAAAGTGGTTTTGGTTGAAGTAGGCACTACTTTTTTGTAAATTCCATTTCATAGGTCTGAAGTCCAATAAAGGCTGTTGTACCATCTAGTCTCACCATTGATAAGTTTCAGAGAACAGGAAATTTGACTGTTTCTAAACCCAGCACTTTGGATTAGATTTGTAGTTATGGATAGGTGCATTGGTAAATTATTGTGAAGGTTCTGCATGGCATTTTGCCTGATTATTTTTTTTTTGTCTTTCAGTGGAGAGGATGATACTATTTGTTCTTTCTCTGGAGTGTGAATTCAAGAACCCAATTTTGGCCACTGTTTTATATAATCTTGGCTGTTCGTTGATCTTGTGTCTGACAAACATCACCAGCTGCTGAGATACTGTAGTGATGGATATGGTGTAAGAATCTAAAGATGCAGGAAAAAATACTGGATCCAGTGACATACTGAACCATGGATAAGTCTTTGGTCTGTTACCTGCTTTTGGAAAATCTGCCCTAACACATGACTTACACTGTGTCTTATATGCCAGGGAAGCAGGATACCACAGGCAAATGTCTGTGATACCATGAAATGCCAGAGGCTATAGCAGCAAACTCTCTTAAGAAATTCCCTTTCTTTCTAAGGTAAAGCTAAGCTCTATCTTCCTTTCTTTCTCTAAGCCTTATTTCATTCCCCAGTCAGTCTGGCACAGATGACTCAATGGCCAGAAGTGTTTATAATGCCCAGACAGCCAGGGTAGTTATACAGTATATGGTAGAATTTTAGCTTATGTAGTTAAACTGAGAGACGAATTCTGAATTTAGAGCTCAGCTTTCTCATAATTGAGAAGTTTTTCGATATTGAAAGGCAGTGAGGCCATTTATTACCTTAGAGTCACAGGACAATAAAAAAGTTTTCAGTGTTTAGAACAGATTACACACACTTTGGCATCCAAGTAAACAGACAGTTCTGTCACATTACAATCAAAATCTGTATCCTAGAATGCTGAATTTAGAGAACTGTCATCTTCAGTTCTCTCAGAGCAGGTCAACACTGCTTCTGTGATGTCTTTTTCATTAGGGTCAATAGGATTTTCTAAAATTTATTTCAACTTTTGCTGGTTTTTTTTAATTATGTTTTCTTTGATTTTTTTTTAAATTAAACTAGTAATTAAATAATAATCCATGTATACCTGAGAGCAAAAGAGTATATTAACATGACGTAAAAATCAAAAGAATGGATCTAAACAAAATGTCCTGAAATTATTGTAGTGAAACATTGGAATGTTTGGCCATCAAATATTTCATTGAAATAGATAATTTCCATGAAGAGGTCTGAATTTGATAAAAAATGGAATCAAAACTGTTCTGGCAGGTTTTTTTCTTTATCTCTGACAGTTTTGATCATTGATCTGCTAAATTTCAACATGACCTCAGGAGGGCCAGCTCCCTGACCTGAAAGATGGTGTCTTTTTTAGGCATTCAAAGAGCCATGAACTCCTATCTCTTAAAACAACTTCTAATGCTGACTGCCTTGCTCACATCATGTTCGTTTTCTATTGAGGCCTTCCTGTCCCTGGAGGAGGAATAGCCGTTGTGGCATGCTTTTTTTGATACTTTTTCTTTTTTTCTTTTTTTAAATAAGGTTGGGAATATATGTCGGTTTGTATATGTCTTGTATATCCCTGAGGTGAAAGGGAATACCTTGCTGATATATTCACGTGCAAGTAGTAGGCCCCAAAACAAGCTGCTTAGCTCTCTATCCTCTATCTTCTATCTATTTTCTCTTAATACAAAGAGAATAAATTCTACTTGGTCCGTTTCCTACTAACCTTCCCTCAAGTCTGAATAGAAGTCTTGAGTCTACCAACGTGTTTTTAGAGGTTGGAAACTCTTGTCGCATTTATGGGAAGAGGGTAAAAATCAAATATAGACTTGAAGAGAAACTAGAACTGACTAAATGGATGTTGCTGAATTTGTTTAAAACAGCATACCTGTGCTACTGGCAGCCTGTGTCATGACAGTTTGTAGCATCACAGAGTTATTTGAGTTGTCTGCAAGGTTCTGTCAGGGCAGTGTTGTTAGAGGAGGTTCTTGAGGAGCAGATAAGTGACATTTTAGCAGGATGCAGTCAAATTTCTCATTTGATAAATATGAAAACAAACACTGGAGAGACTGTTGGCAGTTCTGTGTCATTAATGATGTGGATAGATGTAAAATGGATGGAAAATTCATATGCAGTTGCTGTGGTACCGGAAAATGCTTAACACACCTGAAAATTCTCTCTCCTCTCTACTTGCTTGCAACAGGAAAAAAGGTGTGTTTGTATTCAGTGGTAGATGGCACATCTTGAAGTAAAGGGCATTGTAGGTTGTATTTGTGTATCGTCTCTCAGGTTTACTTACTGTCACATGTGGAATTTGCAACCTATCTGGCCAACTAGGATTGTAAGAGGTGTTGCTGCCACATCATTCTTCTTTGATATGGCCTTGAAAGGGAGAAGTCTTGAAGCTGCAGGACTTCCAGGGCTAGAATTCAACCTCTGACACTCAGTAGACTCAAATGTTGTCACTAAGTTCTAGCTACCTCACTGATTATTCTAGATGTTTTATTGCCTTGCTGCTTCTTTTATGTTTTCAACACTAAGAGTTCATCAACTGGAGTGGGCATCTGGAAGATCTAAAATATACCTATTTCATCAGTCCCTGCTGATGCCATCTAAATATTCATCATAGAGCATCAGTTTCTTGCTATCACCATTTCCTTTTGTATTGTAAGATGACTGTAGCAGTAATCCCTTCTTTGTTTCCACTGATTTCAGTTCAGTTCTACCTTAAGGATTTCCAAAGTGCCTGCAACAGTTGTACCTCAGTTCTTGTGAATGTCTTCTGAAGCCACTTTCCTTAAGTTGTTCATACAGGCCTTGCAATAGTATTTGCAGGTGTCAGCTTGAATGTCTTAGCCACATGGAAGTGTGACCGTCTGTCTTTTTAGCTCCTCCGTCTATATGAACTGGTTTCTTCACTCCAGACCCAAAAGAGTTTTGATGTTAAACAGTTTTCCTTGCAGTAGTGTTTTGCAGCTCTTTGGGATGAAGTATTCCTTTACAAATGAATGATTGTAATAATGATGGTAAGTAGAGGTGATACTATATCTGGGCTTAGTACTTGTATAGACTTTGCCCAGGCAAACAAGGATCATTTGGGATTGAAAATGGAAAAAAGTCCAAATGATGGTTTGGCCATACTCTTTTCTCTAATACCAGTGTAAAATTTATCTGCCAGTTGACTTCTCAAACTTCTTTGCATTGAAATCATCTCACTTTCCTATACAAAGTTCCACTGGATTTATGCCGGTGAGAGCAAATTTTGGCCTCTTAGATGAAGCCCAAGACAATTACATCTCCATTATGAAATTAATTCAGAATTAAGCATGGTTATTGTGCAGCAATTAAATCCCAAACTGCTGTTAGAAAAACTGAATTATTGAGGTTTGCCACTTAAGCTGTAGCTTGTGCGGACATAATGAACTGGCCTTTTATATTACACGATAAACCTCATGTTCTTAATAATCACTTGGAATTGACTTCATGTAAATAACTAGTACAGCTGCAGCAATCATATCCTGAGATGCTGCTGCTATCTTGCCAGGATTTTTCTGGTTGCTGCGTTCTTTTTATTGCAGAGTTAGGATAAAACCAATCAGCATGGTCTTCCTAGCAGTTCAATTAATACCTTGGATACCTTCTAAAGAGCTGTTTATAGATATAACAGATTGCTTATTGTAGGTTAAAAATATATGAGTTGAAATTGTTGCCATTATTATTGTTGATGGAGTTTTTCCAACTCTGCAAGAAGAGATGTATAAATTACATGGTGGTTAAAGCTCAATAAATATGGTTTAGCAGTAGAGCAGTTTATATTTAATCTTCCATACAAGTGCTGGTCCAGTAATCCAGTGAGTGATAGAACAAAATTGTGTTCACGTGTGGAGTACTATGCATGCATTTTTAAGGGTGGCTAAGGAACTTAGGGCCCTGTGCTTTCAGATATTTAACTCTCTTAGCTTCTTTTAACAACTGAGTCATCTTAGAAGTAGGTCCTGTTTTTCAATGTATTTCTCTGACTAAATCCGAGGATGATTGGTTTGTTATTTCAGGAAGGGTACCAATTTCTGTTATTGGTTTCTCAAGCAATAAGGCTCCGAGATGGCATATTACTTTGATATACAGGTGGAAGCATGTAAGATCTTCTTCCTGTCCTATGATATTGTTTTTACCTCTCTTTTTGGAGAGTTTAAGATCTGAACGTCAGACAGTAAAATCAGTGGAAGCAGCTGGAAGTTCAGCTCTTCACTTGCAAGCTGTTAATTTAGGAGCCTCGACATGAACTGAAAATCTCAACAGCCTTATTTTTTTGTAAAATCTGAGCCTTGTGACTCATATTCAAATGTATGAAAATGATCATAACAGCTCTCTTTTGTGAGAAAGAAACTACGTTTCATAGAATATCTTTTGCTTTTCTCTAGCAAGTAGTAGCAGCACACATGCTAGGAGGAAAAAGCTTCTACTCTTCCTAAATTTCTTCTTCCTTGTTTCATGTTCATTGACGGCAATGCCAGTGGACACAATATTGCATGTCATTGTGTTTCTGAAGAACAGGATAGCTCGTTATTTTTTTCTGTTTTCTGAATCTGGGCCCTAGTGGGGGCACCTGAGTCTTGGCACAGGTCCAAAGGGTTAAACATGGAAAAATTAATCTCCCCTTCAATTCTCTCTGCAACCAAGAGTTTCAACTCAATCACTCGGCTTGCTTCTGCTCAAGTGCTTTCTTGAGTTTCACAGGTGCACCTGTCTGGGTACCTATTTGTCTACAGTGTGACTATAATTATTATTTCCTTTCCAAATCAAATAACTGTTTCTAGCCCCTTCGTCCACTTCCTTCTCAGTCACCTTTTGCTTCTCTCTTCTCTTATTGAGGTAGAAATTCCCTGAGATGCTGTTCAGCAAGAATTTACAGAACAAGAAACAAATTGTTTCTGGAGAGTCCTATTTACCTTTTTTATTTTCTGCTTTGTTAGCGACGCAGAGGTTTCATTAGCAGGGAACAAAACGAATTCCAGGGACAGCAAGTAATATGCACACAAATTATATATAAAAAAACCCCACTAACAACCTTCAAATGTGAAAATAACCAAAACCCCAGAAAGAATACAATTGAAGCATCTAGTAATAAGGGAGCAAACTGCTTTCTGGATAATAGTGCAAGATGGAATTAGCCTGTTAAAATCTTTGGAAACTAGTGCTGCTGTAACCAAAACCCCAGGGTCACTGTGCCTACCCTATGTTATGTTGTTAATCCTTCACCCCATGTTACATTGTTTATCCTTCAGAGACCTGAGCCCCACTGGAAAGCATGTCAAAAGGGTCAGTACCGTTATTTCTTTCAGGGTAATCATAGCCATTTGCTCTGGCAGTTGCTATGAACTTTTGTCAGTGTTACCTCAGCTCCAAATGTCTTAGATGGAGGCACTGCATGACAGCTACTTTGTCTGAAATGTGGAATGAGCACCTAACTGGAACAGTAGGGAGGGTTACAAGACAGAAGAGCATGACATCGAGAGAGTTTGGTCAGATGGAGATTCTAGAAAAAAAAGAATATCAGATGATACTACAGTTGTGATTTTACTGCCTTACCCCAAAGCATTTTGGGAGTTTCTTGCTCTAAACCTATGTATTTCTGCTTTTCTTTTCTCATCCTGTATTCAAAACTTGTGTGTTGACAGCTGTAGGGCAGATGTCGAGTTCCTCTGCCCTGTGATAGAACTCACTGCTTGATGCATGGTGTGTGAGGGGAGAAGTGCATGAGTGCATTATCTGAAACACACCACCTTGGGAACTGACTGGCTCCTTTTATACACAAAGGACAGTATCCACCAGTCTGTTGCTGAGGAAAATCCTCCTCCTTGTAAGAGGTTTGAACATAAAAGCTTTGAATCTGGATGATTTTTTTTTTTTTAAAGGGGGAAAAAAAAGAAGGAGGAAAAGAGCCACCTTCAAGCCTGAGGGAAGGGAGCTTGTTAGAGCAGATAACTAGGATACTTTTATGAAATGGATCAAGCCCCTTCACCTCAGGGGAGGAAATGTGGGGTGTTGATAAGATTGTACCACAAAGATGACATTTGGTAATTAGCACTATCTCTAATGTAATCACATTCTAAGAGGTTTAGCTAGGACGTGACTTACCCAGGAGAGGCACTAGAGGAAAGGGGAAGAAAGGACAGGTGAGAAGAGATGTAAATAGTCTTTGCCCTTCTTTAATGCTATCTGTGGATCTCAGAGAGTCTACCTCACTTTTGACAAGTGTGTAGTAGCTCTGTGACATACATAGTATTACCTTCTTTTTGCATAGGAAGGAATAAGGTACAGTAATGTTGATGACTACATCTAGGCTGCCTGATGTAGAGGAAGCTGTGATGGGAATAGAACATGGACACTAAGAAAAAGCACTTTTCTTAGTGTTTGGTGGTACTGACATAGGCCCAAACGTGGAACATGTATGAATGAAACAATTTGTGTTTATACTTCAGAACTAGTCTTGCCTTAAGATTATTAGTTTACCAGAAGCAGGATGTCAATGTCAGTAGAAACAATACCAGGCTAGATAGTCTTTTCACCTAGAGAGTCCCTCTTGCATCTGTCCATGTACCAGGAGGGATGTCTAGAATCTTCAGACATTTTAAAGTTTTCCCTGTTTGTAGAACTGATCTAGTGTCACAAATTTCCACTGAGGAAGTGTTCTTTTGTTTTTCTGCCTTTGAAAATGAAATCTGTTCTTCAGCCTAAGTGTAGGCCTTTATACTGCAATACAGAATCTTAGCTGTTTGTAATGCTATTTCATCCAATACCCCTAGTAGTCTTTCTATGCACGTATTTAGGCTCCTCTATTTACACTTGGTTCCTGCAGAGACACTAGGGATAGTTGGTTTCTTCTCTCTCTCTTTATCTGGTCCAGTTCCCTAAGGCATCACCTTCTTCTCCAGACAAATAAATGCCTTGAGGCAAGCAGACGTCACTGGCATAGTCTCGTTTGCATGGGAAGTTGTCAGGCCTGATCTGACCTGCCTTTCCATCAGGATTATAAAGGTGACGGATAGTCAATTTCAGGGATTCATGATCCATTTTAGCACAGCGCTTCACCTTGCAGCTAAGTAATACGGCTGTGATAAAATCAGCCGTAATCACCATATCTTACTCAGCACTGCCTTGGCTGTAAATATTGCCTTCATATATTAAAAGAAAGAAGGAAAAAAAAGAGAAAACTCTCAAATGGAAAGAGAGGAAAAAAAAAAAGAAATCTAAAGAGGAAAGGTCTATTGATTGTGACTGACCAGAGTGGTATTTCCTTATACTGTAGACTTTCTGAAAGAGGGAAGCAGAACTGGGAGTCGGTAGGCTCCTTGCAGTTCAAAGAAGAGAGCATCAGATGCACACTCAAAGCATTCCCCATTTACTGTGGGATAGTTCACTAGCAAAGCTAGGCCTGTGATGTACACTGCTTGAGCAGCTAATGAACTTTGAGGATGCCTTAATTTTTATTTATGTTTCAGGTCCTGAAAAATTATCAAAACAATTTCCTTGTTTTCCTTTGAGTTCAATCTTTGAAATCCGTGAACGAACCATTATGACTGACTTTCGTATTTCCTAGAACCATTTAGGGATGAAATGGAAGCTCTTTTACCTTCTGAAAAAAATTGCAGTTTTCTTCTTTGATTTATGAT
The DNA here is from genome assembly GCF_028858725.1 of Colius striatus. Lineage (NCBI taxonomy): Eukaryota > Metazoa > Chordata > Aves > Coliiformes > Coliidae > Colius > Colius striatus. Next base: position 120,185,680 of record NC_084759.1, on the reverse strand, counting down.
TGTCCTCTGCAGCTGTTTGTTCACTGTTGTCCCAGCATTGCTGACCTTTGGAGCAAGATCTCTCATGATTTGTTTATACCTTATAATCACCCTTGTGTCTCAGAGTCACTATTGGATATTAAATCCAAATCTTTCATCTTTTGGACAATGTTCCAAATTGCCACTGTAGTTTTTCCAGTGACTATAAAAATACCACATGTTGGAAGTGTTACATTGGTGGTGTTTGAAAGCTCACTTCGTTGTTATGCCATCCTGATCTTGTAGGAAAAAGCTATCATCATTGGAACATATGTGAAGGATTTCTAGCATTGCAACAAGCACAATAAGGTCTCTGGTCTAGTTAGTTGAGGTTTCATAGAGTCATAGAGTTGTTGCAGCTGGAAGCAACCTTTAAGATCGTTGAATCCAGCCTTTGACCCAGCTCTATCAAGCACTAGACCATTTCCCTAAGTGCAACATCCACCTGTTTCTTAAACACCTCCAAGGATGGTGACCCCACCACTTCCTTGGGCAGCCCATTCTAATGTCTGACAACCCTTTCAGTAAAAAAATTCCTCCTCATATCCAGCCTGAACCTCCCCTGGAGCAACTTGAGGCCATTTCCTCTTGTTCTATTGCTTGTCAGCAAGGAGAACAGACGGACCCCCACCTTGCTACAACTTCCTTTCAGGTAGTTGTAGTGTGTGATAAGGTCTCCTCTGAGCCTTCTTTTCTCCAGGCTAACCAGCCCCAGGTCCCTTAGCCGTTCCTCATAAGACACATGCTCTAAATCCTTTACCAGCTTGGTAGACTGCCTCTGTATCCTCTCCAGAACCTCAGTGTCCCTCTTGTAGAGAGTGGCCCAAAACTGGACACAATATTCGAGGTGCAGCTTCACCAAAGCTGAGTATAGGAGAACGATCACCTCCCTACTCCTGCTGACAGCACTATTCCTGATACAGTTTCCTGCTCCTTTGTTTACTCTGTGGTAAGATCTGATGCTGGAAGAAACATGTTGAAATACTGGTTTCAAGGGCTTTCTGCTTGTCCATAATGGGAAATTGAAAACCAGGAGGACTTTTAGGAGCTGTCTCCAAAAGAAGGATTGGGACTCTGTCTCAGCTGCAGATATAAAAATGTATATGGGTTTAGTGATTTGTGCAGAGTAGGGGAGAATGATGCCATTATACTGTGGTGCCCTGTAAAACTTGAGGAGCAGATAGTGGGTAAAAGTGGGTGCTGTCCTTTGTTTTCACTATACTTTCTCCCATGCAAGTCTACCATGTTTTGCCCCATTTCTTTTTCCCCTAATAATTTATGATAGTTCTTGTTTTGCCCATTAAATTGTAGGAAATAGAAAGCAAGGAAAAAGACAAGAAAAAGGGGAACTTTTAATCTTGACTTTAATCTGGAAAGGGCGAAAGGTGCAACATCACAGAAAAGTAAGTCTGAGTTTACATTATCTGAGGGAATAGCCTCTATGCTGAACTCCAGGGCTACCTTTTTGGATGTGTACTGACAAAGTGTGTTACATGGCAGTATTTCGGATTTGCTTAGTCTCCTGCGTAGAATTGCACTGAACTTCAGCTGAACTGCATTGATCATCAATGTTCATCCTATCTACTCTGGAAATTAGAAGAGAGAGAAGCAGAGGAGAATTCTAGCTTGAAGTAAGGTTGTTTTCAATAAGAATTTAATTTAGATACTGCACAGTTACACTGCGTTGGTCAAATCACAGACCATTATGAGAAAAAAAAATTACTCGGTTTTCCTGTTCTGTAACCTTTGGATAAACCCAAACTACCTGTTCAATAGCTACGTTTCTACTCTTCCTTGCTTCTAAATAGACCAGTATGTCTACTGAAGATTACATGAGATGCTTGTATGGACTGTGAAGTGTCTGCACAGACAGTAAGCACAAAATAGATTTAATATCTCATGCTATCTACTGAACAGAGTCCTTCTTGTTTGTATTATCAGAAAACTTAGCTGCAGCAACTGGCTGAGTTGTCTTCCCTTGGGGAACCTTCAAGTAGTGTAAAGTCACTCACACAAACCTACTTCCACAGGAAGAGAGGAGGAGGAGGAGACAGAATTGAGTGTGTCAGGTCTGCCTTGTGCTCCTTGAAATGAGACCTTTGTCTTCACCACATACTGATAAAAAATCAAGGAGAACATGTGAAAACCTCAGGCTCTGCAGTAATGTGGGGCAACACATACTCTCAATGGGAATAACATGTGAAAAGAAAGGTACTTCAAGATGATGTTGCCATGACAATGATTGTTTACACATGACTGGGTATTATGTTTTGGTTAAAATATTATGGTTAAAATATCAACACCTCAATGACATCTCTGATATCTTTTGAGCTGTGGTGTTCTAAGGACAAAATAAAATAAAATCCTGGTGAGGAAATGGATGCTCTGAAAATGAATTATAGGATGGAGGTTTCATTGCCTTGACTTCCTGGTGTGGGGTGGGTATTTTTTTTTTAAATGCTAATTTGATAATTTTCACCTATCTCAGAGTTTAGTTGAGCAAGCAAAATGAGTTTTTCGAAGTCTTAATTCACATTGCTAGTAACCATTTGCATATTCTCAAAATACTTTGGCTCCTACTGTCAATTTTGCACCATCACTTGCTGTCAATGCACAGTAGCCAGGAATTGAACAGAATAAGACACATGGCCGCACTGACTGTACTGGAAAGAATTTGTTCAACTGAGAGATGGAGCTGGATTTAGAGGTCTGTACTGTGACTATTCACTCTGTGTCTTTAAGGAGGAATTTGATCCTTAAGGCAAGGGAACCAAAATCCTGCCTACTTTGTAGTCGCTTTTCAAAATTTAGAAAACCTTCATAGTTATAGAAGAAAAAAAATTTCTCTCCTATCTAACTCCATTTCCTTTGCTCCAGGAAAGATTGAAAATAGATGAATGGGCAAATTAGGTGCATGTTTACAGATGCTGCTGGATTAAAATGTTTGAATCTCTCTTATTTTCAACAAATTTTATTACTGCTTTCCTTTCCTGCAGGTTACAAATATCCCCTTACCAGTTAACTTGTTTTTCCTATCCATCTTTTGTTGTCCCTTACCCTTTCTAAAAATCTCAACCCTTTTTCCCTAGGGGAAAATCGAAGGAAGACACTGTGGGGATAGAGGGAGTATGCATATTGTAACAGCTTTAGGTAGAAACTACTTCTATTGAGTAAAACACTTCCACTTTCCTGCTGTCTGAAATTGAAATTTCTAGCTGAAGAGATGAATCCCTGCATGACTGTGGTTTTGTCTCAGGAATCACTGGCACAGATAAGAGGTCCACATTCTTGTGCTGCCAGGAATAAAGATTCCTAGACCAGAGAGAAGATGTTGATGTCAGCATAGCAGACAGTGCATTCCTATTGCTTTCACTGGGATGACACCCAGCATATAAAAGCCTAGATAAACACAGTCAAGGCTCTTTTTTCTTGCTGTCCTAACAGAAGAGTAGGGATGGCCCCGGGGGATTAAAAGGAACAGCATACATGATGTGGAGCACTTGTTTTGCCTTGAGATAAAAGCTGAATGGAAAACTATTCTCCAGTTTTACCTGCAAATTGTTGTTCCTAATGTAGAGGTGAAAGACTATGTTTCCATGGTGGGAGAGCTGCATCTTTGAGAAAATATTTAGAGGACAGATGAAACAGGATCGACTGTTTGATTCCCTGGTGAGCTCACAGTTTTTGGAACAACAGCGAGGAGCACCCTGCCCAGCTAGCAAAGCACTCAGTGAAGAAAATGTTACACATCTGAGTTCTTATCTTGGATTCTTCCTGAAATGAACTGGCTTGTTTCCTCCCGCTATGCTCTTTTTTCAAGTGGGTCATGTTGCAAATTGTTTATGTTCAGATGGCTTTGTTGAAGTAGATGCTATGATCTGATTCATTAAATGTCATCTTTTGGTTCACCTCTTAAGAGACAGACTTCCCTCCTTAGGGGTGCAATGAAAAGAAGCTTAGTTAACACACTGGATGTATTTTGCTAGGGCTTCTTTTATCCTCCATTCTCCCTTCTTTCATATCCAGATCAAACTCCTTCTAGGGAACTTCCTTCAGCACAAGGGTAATTCTGTCTGTGTTCCTGCTCATACACCACCTGACCCTCACAGCTACTAGGAATCCACATATTGCTGCTTTTAGTTTAGTAATACCATCATCTTTATCATCCAGAGCCCTTCTGGATCAAATGCACGTCTGCGAAAGAATTGCTGTATTGGCAAAGGGATCTGTGCCAGATACAGAGTATGAATTTAGCTCTGTCATTACCTTCATTTCACTGCAGATTAGTTATGACCATGGAAGTCTTTTTTCTTCTGGTGGACACTTGGTGCCTCATGTATGTTGAATGAATGATCTCCTTCCTTCTCCTTCTGCTAGATTAATGCTAGTGTTTTGCAGCATATGTGGCGGGTTTCAGCAGCAGCAGCATGAGCTTTCTGAACAAGGCCCGAGACTTTGGATAAGCTAATTTGCTAGTGCCGAATCTGCTGTGTTCAGTGGATTGGGAAAATGCACACTGAGTGTACAACACTGTACCACTGATCACAATACGACAGAAATATGGCATCGTTAATGGCTCTGCTATCATCAGGAAGATGTCTATGTAATAACCTTCAAAAATCTGGCTTTTTTCCTTCACTCCTGGAGATTTAGCTAATAATAGAGGAAGAGTGATTCAGTTACTTGCTCCTCAAATAGCAGTAGTTACCGGTATTCTGACTGTGCAGGTAGCAGCATCTGGCAGTGTAGTGGGTTGACCCTGGCTGGATGCCAGGTGCCCTCCAAAGCCACTTTATCATTCTCCTCCTCAACTGGACAGAGGGAGAAAAATATAACAAAAGGCTTATGAGTCAAGATAAGGATAGGGAGAGGTCACTCACCAATTACTGTCATGGGCAAAATCAGACTTGACTTGGGGAAAATTAATTTGTTACCAGTCAAATTAGAGCAGGATAGTAAGAAATAAAACCAAATCTTAAAAACACCTTCCCCCTACCCCCTCCTTTCTTCATGGGCTTAACTTTACTCTCAATTTTCTCTGCCTCTTCTCCCAGCAGCAGTGCAGGGGGGTGGGAAAGGGGTTTGCCATCAGTTTATCATGTTCTCTGTGCCACTTCTTCCCTCTTACTCTCTTCCCTTGCTCCAGCATGAGGTCCCTCTCACAACTCCCATTTTGTGAAGTCATCCACAAAATTCTCCAACCTGAATCCTTCCCATGGGCTACAGATCTCCATCAACTTTTCCAGTGTGGGTCTCTTCCATGAAGTACAGTCCTTCAGGAATAGACTGCTCCAGCGTAGGTCCCTCACAGGGTCACAAGTCCTGGCAGCCAACCTGCTCCAGCATAGCTTCCTTTCTCCACAGGTCTATAGGTCTTACCAGGAGCCTGCTTCAGCTTGCAGTCCCCATGGGGTCACAGCTTCCTTCAGGCATCCACCTTCTCCAGCATGGGGTCCTCCACAGGCTGCAGGTGGATCTCTGCTGCACCATTAATCTCCAATGCACTGCATGGGGACAACCTGCTTCACCATGGGCTCCACCACAGATTGCAAGGGAATAGTCTTCTAGCTCTGCTTTCCCTCATTCTTCCCTGACCTTAGTATGTGCAGAATCCTTTCTCTCACATATTCTCACTTCTCTTTCCTAGCTGCTTTTGTGGACAAGTTTGTTTCCTATTCTTATCATTACACATTATCAGAGAGACATTACCACTGTGGCTGATGAGCTTGGCCTGGGCCAGTAGTGGCTCCATTTTGGAGCTGACTGGCACTGGCTCTGTTGGACACAGGAGAAGCTTCTAACAGCTTCTCATTGCAGCCACCTCTGTAGCCCCTCTGCTACCAAAACTTTACTATGCAAAGCCGATACAGGCAACCATGTTTTCTTTCAGTTGCAAGTTTCCTCATACGTGGGCCAGTTCATGCATTTCCATTCACTTATTGTTTGCCTGTGGATCTGCACTCTGTTTTGTGTCAACAGTATGAACACATGTGGCACTGAGATAGAGTGAGCCCTTCAAAGGCAGACTGCCCACAAAGCTTTCTGTCATGGAAGATGTCTGTGCATGTTGTGTTGTTAGGATGGTGGTGCCAGAGCTTCTGGGATACAGCTTCTGCTAATGGTGACAGAGATGTTTCCTAGGCAGTACCTGTAAATTGGATGTGCCTTGCTCTTTCTTGTTTGTGTTTCAAGTGTGTCAACTTTTTTTACTATCTCTTAATTCCTACTGCCTCAACTACATGCTTAAAATGCAGTGACCTACTGGAAATCACTGGCACAACATGGATATCCTGAAGGAGCAGGTGTTGCTTTGCCTTCATTTCCAAAAGCGTGTAACGTGACTCTGTAGCCTCGGAAATTCATGGGAAGTGTTTTGCTAGCAGTCTTAACAAGTTCCTGTAACAAGGCTTCTCAGGGGATTTTGTAGACATTTTTTATTATTAGGTGAGCATTAACAATGCAAAGCCCTGCAAATCACCTGGAAAAGACACTGTGCAGTTACAGATGCAGAATTGCACAGCAGAAGTGTGACTGCTGAAGCCTGAACATCTGATTACAAAGATCTAAGCTGTGTTGTTTTTCCAGAGTTGTTGTTTACCTGCCTTCCCACCAATCTTCAGTTTTGCCTTGTGTAAAAATACAGCCACAGTTGAGGAGGCTTCCTTCTCTATGGGAATGCAGTTAATCACCTGAGCAGTCATGGTTCATGCAGGCTACTGACTGTATCTGTTAATAGTGACCTAAGGCCAGATATAGTAGAGGAAGGTAAGCCATGAAGTAAGAGCTAAAAGTAGAGATAGAAGTATATCATGCAACTTGTTTAGATTTGTTCAGAACACATCAGTAAGTAAAAAATTCTGGGTGAAAAGGTGACTATTCTCCAAATGACATTACAGATGCATAAAGTAGGCTTTTCCTCAAGTGCTACAGCTAGAGCTCCAATTTAGGTGTCTGGCATGAAATATGACAGTTGTTTAACTGGGTATCCTTTGGCTGTTCATCTAGTGTGGAAAAAAATGCATTTGGATAGTACAGAGTTTGTGGTGCTTTACTGGTGTTTTAGCTACAGTGTGAACAGACACATTGAAGATGGAAAAAACAACTTAACCCTGTTTTTTCAGAGAGGTTGATCACCTGAGCAGCTGTCATTCATGGAGTCCTCTTAATTAGATGGGATGGGAAAGTTTCTAGGGTTAGGAGAATTTTTGGTTTATATCCCCAGAAAAATCTGGTTCTGATGGCTTCCCAGTAATTTCAGTTCACTGGGGTTTAAACCAAAACTAGCTCAGTGTTCTTGCAGATCCCTCCTTCTTACTGTTTTAAAATCAGGTCCTCAGGTGTTCTACAGAGTCAGAGCTACAACAACATAATGCTGTCTGTAGATGTGCCTCCAGGTCTCCTGGAATGCAGTAGTTTTCTGTGTTTTCCACTCATCAGAGGATGACTAGGGTAAAAGAATATAAATTTCAAATGTTGAAGGGAATCAGGAAAAGAATCCCTTAGGGCTTATTTTACACAGGGAAATGAACTGGTGGAATTATAGTGGAATAATTATAATTATTCCACTGTGGCGTAGCCATAAATGAGACAGAGTAATTGTATCAGAGGCATCTTACTTTTCTTCTCAAATACAATGCTCACATAGGGAGTTATTCTGCTAGTTCTATGGCAGATGATGACTATTATCATTATTGTTGTTATTTATTAACCAGTTTTTAATTTAGCATTTTCTTTGCTGCAGATATCAAAGTGCTTGGAAATTAAATCTCTATCATCATTCCTGTTTGAAGTACCACAGTTGTCCTTCAGGCCAGTTTATATGAACTCTTGGAAAAATCTTTAGACCTTCTGCACTCATCATAGAAATGAAAAGAAAAAAATGGGCACGTACTGAAGTATTTTTGGTTTGTAGATCACCTTAAATATACACATCTAAGAGCCCCAAAATATGGGGTTTATTCCCAGCTCTGCTACTGACTCTCTGACCTTGGACAAGTTATTTCACTTCTACAAATGAGAATAATAGTGCTGACCTTGCAGAGGTATTATGAGGCTTTATTTCTAAACCTTCCAGAGCCTTTTGAGATCTTAAAGTGGAAGGAGATAGCAAAGTTTAAAACACAGCTATTATTAAACACATTTATCATATGGGTTGAATATAAACGTTTCAGCCATCTGATCTCGGTCTTTCTCATTTTTAAACTTCAAAGCCTAATTGAGATTTAGATTCTGTAAGTTTCACTGATTGCTTCATTTCCAGGGTATGGATGATGTTGCACATTCTCCCTTCCCTGCCTGCAACCCTGTAAAACAAATCTGTGGCCAGCCTCTATCCATTCTGCTTGTCTCGTGGCCTGTCAACAGTAGATGGGGCCTGATGTGCAAGAGCTGGGAAGATTGTTAGGTCACCGATCTCTGCACTGAGGATTTTAATTAGACCTATCTTCTTGAGCCCTCAGTGGCTTAATTGTTGCTACAACTCTTGTATCTTCTTAAGAGACAGGGTTGCAATCTTTGCAGAGTAGTGCTTATGATACCTTATCTTTGTAGCTAACGGAAAGTCATCCTTTTTGTTGTAGTTTCTGAATACTGTGAAGTGATTCCATAATGGCATCTCATTAGCATCTGTAGCTTTTGCTCTTTGGTTTCTGTCTTTTGTCTCGTCTGTGATTGGATGTCTTCCCTGCATCCTCTGAAGCAAATACTTTGACAGCAGGTCATTTCTCTTAAAAGAACATCCTATTTTGTGAAGCATATCTATGCATGAAGAGATGCTGAAAAAAAAAAAAAAAAGAAAAAAAGGCTGTATGACTTGAGGCAATGTATTTGACATGTCTCCAAAGCAAAGTGGACAGTACATGGTAACTCTGAAACAACCTCCCTACACAGACCCAACAGTGTTTTCTACAAAGCAAACAAGACATAACTCAGAAGGTGAGCATTTGACAGAATCCCAGTTCACTATGCTGGGATCCACACTCCAACTAGAAAATTCAGAGGGATCTGTACACACAGAAAAAGTTGAAAAACTAGGCTTTAGAAAGTCCCAGTGTTAGGTTTCCCTAGCTGGTGGTGGTGCCAATCTGAAACAAATGAACTTAGTCCAAATGATGTGCTAAGCCGAACATTTTCCACCTTTCTGTATGTATTCTTTGCAACATGTCAGAAATGATGCATTAACTGCAGTGCCTTGGTCTGATGTATGGTAGGTGATGTCTCTGTTTCTCTCTCAACTTTTTTTTCTCTACAGTTTGTTAGATGTGGATCAGCTCTATTGTATAGTGGCCTCCAGTTTCTCTACACCCACAACAAACATCTCTAGTTTGTGGATGTCACACCCAGTCCTCATGAAAAGCTCTGTTCTTTTTGTGCTAACCAAACTGTCTGGTGAAGAAAATTTTCTCCCTTTGATTACTGCAGAATATAAGGTGCTCATGGAGTTTTGTTTAATTGAGTGTTCTTTATGCTGGGATATCTCTCAGCCAAAGTGCAATACTTCTTGTACTCAAACAAACAGGTAATTTTTAAAAGCTAAAGTCCTCAGATTTTGGCTGTGCTGTTTGCTCTGCTGCTTCATAGAAGACACCAACTTTATCTGAAAAAGTAGGGAATGATTGTTGTCATTATGATGTTGAATAAGGTTTATAATAGCAATAATCCTCCATGAAAATAGTTGTTATCATAGTTAATGTCCGTTCTGTCACTGAGTTAACCTTCCTTGGCTTTGCCTCGGGCCATTAAATGGCCAACGATTCGTTAAACACCTGGGAGCGACCAGTTTCAGGGGGAATATTATGGAGTTCATTTGCTAAGTGAAGCACTTGAAATAGCATGTATGTGTCACTTGCTATGCTTGTGCATGTGTACCTGTTGCAGCTCTCACATGTATGAACTTGACCATAGGCTCAGATCTCTCTTCTCACATGTATCCCCGTTTTTTGCTGTGGCATGCAGATTTATGTCTGCCCATGTTAAGCCTGAATCCAGCTAGTACAGGTGTGTCTAAGATGTGTTTCTATGAATTGGTCTGACAAACTGAGAATTATATCCCTAGTTTTTTTCTCAAGTTTCCATAGTTTCTGCTTTTTCTGCATTTCAGTTTTCTTTGATATTTTTTCCTAAACCAGTTGTGTTTTCGCCTAACTTTCAACAGTTATTTCAGATGGAGTCTGAATGATCCCTACTGAACTGCATTGATATTGTCACTCCTCCTACATTGACTTGCTCTTACCTCAGAGGTTGACTCTTCTCTGATGTTTTCTACCATGCTAACTTTCCTCAGTATCTTTGGTGATAAATGAAAATAAGTCGTAATCTTCTACTTTAGAGCTTGACAATTAATTTTGCTACATTTTCTGAAGTCAGTCACTTCCCAAAATGAATAAATGAACTATGCCAGGGACCTAAACACTTTTTTCCTCACTGAAGAATTTCTGCTGTCATATAGTGCTGGGACCTGCAGCCTCCCCATATATTCCTGTAGGCCAGGCACATCTGGATTGGTTTTCTGTAGGCTGAGGATTCCACTACATAACAGAAGAACTGTTGTTCATACACTATGGGGAATGTGGATCCCACCGTGTGCCCCTCTGCCTCTTTAGGGTGAAGTGATTGTCCCCCTGTACTTGGATCTGGTAAGGCCACACTTCAGATGCTGTGTTCAGTTTTGGCCCCTCAAGACAAGACAGATATTGACATGCTGCATTGCACCCAAAGGAGGGTAAAGAAGCTGGTGAAGGATCTGGAGAACAAGTCTGATGAGGAGCAGCTGAGAGAGCTGGAGGTGTTTCGTCTGGAGAAGAGGAGTCTGAGGGGAGATCTTAGTGCTCTGTACAGCTGTCTGAAAGGAGGCCATAGCAAGGTGGAGGTCATTCTCTTCTCTCAGGTAACAAGCAACAGGACAAGAGGAAATGGCCTCAAGCTGTGCTAGCAGAAGTTTAGATTGGAGATTAGGAACAATTTCTTTACTGAAATGATTGTCAAGCACTGGAACAGGCTGCCCAGGGAAGGGATTGAGTCATTGTCTCTGGAGGATTTAAAAGATGTGGATGTGGTGCTGAGAGACATGGTTTAGTGGTGAATACGTCAGTGCTAAGTGAGCGGTTGGACTTGATGATCTTAAAGATGTTTTCCACCCTAAATGATTTGATGATGCTATGATTAATTTGTGCTTGTACAATGTTATGTAAAAGTATTGAACTTTATACCCATTATCACTGTATGTTTCTGAAATTTATACTGGTTTGTATTAAAATGGCCTGCGTGTACTCTTCTGTTGATAACCTCTGCTGGCATTTTAGTATTTAAATGTTCCCTATTTAAATGTGGCAGGGTTCACGCCTTTCTGAGTATCTGGAAAGCAGCTAGAACTTACTAGTCCTTCTTCATGCAAAGAGAAAAGGTGGTGGTGGGGAGAGAGTTCTGCCTTATCATTAGGATGGCAAAGGTTATAATGAAAGCTCTTACTGTTGAATATTGAAATCTATTTGAAAATATAATGCTACAGATCATACTATGGCAGGAGCAGCAAGAGGGCACACCAGAGTCCCTGGCACACCTTTGCTTGAAAAAGAAACAGTACCATTGTGCTTCAGATATGCAAATGCAGATGCTCTTTGTACTTCCTCAGCACTTCAGAAATTAAAATGGAGGAAAAAAAAATCTCCTTCAAAGACAGTCACTCTTAATTGCACCTCTCTGTCTCAGTAGGAATTTCGTTACTTTTTAAGGGCTCCCCTGCTTTCCTCCCCATCTTTCTGGACTGGTAAAGTGCTCTCACTTGCTGCTTGGACACTCCCAAGTGCTGCTCGCTGCAGGTGTCAGTCTGACAGTTTATGAGAGTACTTCATAATCCCATGAAGAGATGGAGAGGAGAGCACTTTGCAATGCACAGCCAGAGATGCTGCTTAGCTTCATGTGCTCTTCACATGCAAATTAGGGAGGCTGCTTTCACTACACAGACCCTTCAAGGCACACAGAAGTGCAAACATTTTCAGACATAGTCTGTATCTGGTAAGCAAACATCTTTAACTTTTCACAAGTGCATCTCCCTCCTATCAAATAAAAAAGACGGGAAACTAAGTAACTAAATAAATAGTTATTAGGAATAGTTATATTGACAAAGCTAAATAAACTAAACAGCTAAATAAGAGTTCCATTTGTCCTTCTGTGAGATTCCAGCCATAGCAGGAAAGATGCAGAAAAGCAGCACATGTACCAGAACCAGAAGTCCAGGCCATTGAAAAGTTTGGGATTCAAGGAACCAAGATTTGAGATCATGTTTTTTTAAAATAAAAGAAGCATAGTGATTTTGGAAACTAGTGATTTAGAAGAAAAACATAATCATTGCTCTTAAGACTTGTGCTGAGACTGGCATGATGACTGCCTTTAGGACTCTCCATTAAAGTAGAAATAGTAAGAGGATGAAACATTTCAATTGCAATTCCTTCTTGCCTCTCTGGTGCATTTAATTTACTTTAAAAATAATTAGTGCAATTATTAATACAGAAAAAAAATATTTACCTATGTATCTGTGGTATAAAATGTATCCAAAGCAAGGTCATATCCCTCAGCTGTTTCTGACATATCAAGCAGTGCTCTGCTTTGCAGAACCTTTTACTGGCACGTCTTATGTGATCTCCCATTCCTATTAGATAAATAAATAAAGGTTGAGAGCATGTTTTTAACACTGCCCTGCCTATCTCTGGATTTAAAAAATGCTGCTGCTAGAATTTTGGGCAATGTAATGAGCTGCTTGCTCACTGGCCATTCATGCAGAATTCTGTCACCCAAGTGCTGAGGGTATTTTCCACAAGCAAAAGAGATAGTATGTGTGAGGGGGGAGGAGTGGTTAAAAATCCAGGGCATTTTTTTCCTCTTTTGACTGATGTTAAGCAGAGAACGAGAACATGCCCTTTTGGAGTCAATGGAGTTAGACCAATGTTTTAGCAGTAAAAGATAGGCATCAGGACCATGATTTGCTCAAGTGATATAAGTTCCTACAGTTCTTGCCTCTAGTTAACATCACACTTAAAATAAGTGATTGTAATTCAAACTTTTAAGGCATGTAAGTGCAAATGAGCAACTGATACTGCAGGAAGATATCAGCCAGCTTTCCCACAGCTAGTGCTGGGCGGGACAGTAAGAATGCAAACAAAAGCTGAGAAACTAGATGGCATTAGAGATTGGTAATATAAGTATGATGGTTTTTCACTTCTGTGTCATTGATTTGGATGCAGCCTAAGAAATTAGAGCTGTTAGCTATGTCATTGTGGTGTCTCTGGAGAATCTATTAGATTTTACATCAGTTCCTTGAATCATGGAATGATAAGCCAGATAGATATTCTTCCACTGATTTTGTTGACTTCTGTGAGCTTTGGGTAACCAAATGGGCAGCTGTGTAAATTGCACATCCCCAACTTGTAAACTGTCTCTGAGACTGAATCTTGACAGAAGGGCCAAGCCTAAGGCTTGATTTCTGGCCTGGAGATAGTCCCTCTGTATCAGCATTTGGACATATGTTCGGAATAAAATGTTGAAAACAAGTGTTATTCACTTGTGGATTAATAGAGGATTTTCTAAGAGTGGCAGTACAGCACATTAAAGTATTCATCCCCCTCTCCCCAATCCTACCACCACAAAAAATACCCTTTATTGTAAAAACCAATATAAGTAGTGCTTATCTGGATTCATAGTTTGTTGAACCAGCCTGTGTATAACCTCCCTGTGTGTCATTCCTTTCACTGCTGATTCTTAGCACCTTTTATCCAAGGTTCTCAAAGTCACTGTGAAGCAGTAATGAATTAAACTGCTCAGTAACCCTGCTAGTTAGGTAAATGCCGTTTTCTGTTTCCACAGATGGGGGGGAAATGAGGCACAAAGAGGTTAAGTGCTTCACCTAAGGTCATGCTCTAATGCATCATTGTCCTTTTTCTGCATGGTGAGGGCTTGGTGTCATTGCCCACCCCCAACTCTCCCCAGAAAAAGCTGCTCAGAACTGTTCTCTGTCTCTAAGCATGTATGATGAATCCCATTCATATGGACGAAAAATGGGAGCTGGAATTACACTCTTGTCCTTCAGCTACCTAAAGCAGACTTATGAAACTTGAATTAATGCATGTCTTTATCAGCTATCTGTAGTGATAGTAGTAAATTAATGACTTACTAATATCTCTCTGTGAGTATATTATGGGGTGACATAATCGTTGTGTATTACATCCATGTAACAAAGCACAAGTAATCTTACAACCACTGGTTCCATGATATAGGAAAGACCTTAGAGTGGCTTGAAACTTCCTGCTCTCTGTTTCTGGATGTTTTAGGGGAGATTAGCATCACTCTTGAACACAGTAATCGTTTGTTTCTGTGTTGATTTAACTTTTACATACACTGCCATCTTCATGAATTTGTCATTCCACTCCTTTCTCTTAGTCCCATAGTTTTGGGAAACGGCTGTCATCACCATCTTGTTGATGAGGGCAAATGGCTGAAATGACAGAAATATCATTCTGTTTGCAAACACGATGAAAGAAAACTTGAAACTCAAATGCACTTTCAACCATCAAGTGGTGAAAACTGTCATCAGATCAAGACTTTGATGGTAAAAGATTCCTCTCCTGTTCTTATTTTATATGCAGGCAGAGACAGGAAATGATGAAGACTAGAAAAAGCAAGTTTCAGGAGCCAACATCCACAGTTCCCAAGGGACTGGTAGTCTTTTTCTCTCTCTATTTTTTTTTTCTCTCTCCTTTCCTTCTTTTTCATAAGAGTATCCAGGATATGTGACACCTCTCTTCCACTCCCAAGTGGATTCAAGTGTGTTTTTCTGTTCATGACCATAGACTCTGAACAGAAGCACAGCATCTCTTAATATGTCAGCTCTAGGAGACAAGTCTGAGCTGACAAGACAAAGTTTTGTTTGCCAGGTGTCTTGTAAAGACTTTGGTTTTAGTGGTAAGATGGGACTGTCTTCAGAAATACTTGCCAAGGGCTTTGTTTTTTCTGCTTTGTTTTCTTTCTCATTAGTTTTCCAGCTGTTGGTGGTGAGTGATTGTTGAATTGTCATCTTGTACCTCAGTGGACGGGGTGCCCATTGCTCCCACCATATCTGCTTTGAAGCTCTCATATATGGCAGCAGGTTGCAGTGCCTATGCCAACATGATGAACAAGAGATTCATCAGCTTCAGGGCTGGATGCAACGGATTGGAAAGAGATCACTTGTTTCTCACATAAGCAGAATGAAGAAAAAGGAAGGAAAGGATTATACTCCTCCTCTGCTGGTTGGAATGTGTTATCCTGTCTCACATCCACTCACACATGTGCACTGGTGTACACACATGAACATTTGTTATTAATCTGCCACTGACACTGCTTCTGAAATCTGGTGTCTTTGGATTGATTAGCTCTTTTCCCTTCAGGTGTCTTTTTGACTGAAACAGTGTCCTTCAAAATTTATCTAGAAAACATAGAGTTCTGGAGTAATGTTTAGTGGCCAGAAGAAGTAGGGCAGGAGCGCATCTTCAGCACAACTTATTCTCACATTTTTGCAGAGTTGAGAGGAACAGCTCTGTGTTGTTCCTGCACTGGTGTTCTTACTCTTTCATTTATACCTCCTTCTGCCAAGGCCAGTTGGAGAAGTGGGGACAGAAGAAATAAGATACCCTTTTCGAGTCTGCAGGTCACATAGCATCAATTACTTTTTGACAAGGTCAGGCAAGAAGCCTGAGAAGAGTCAAACTCTGTAATTATATGTTGTCCCCCAGGTAGCTGATGTGTACCAAAGGACACTGAAAAATACTGAAACAAACAACATTTCTCTCTTTTTTTCACCAAGCAACAGTTCTATGGTGCCAATGAAGTAGCTTTATCAAGAATCTCCTGGGCTTCTCAAAATGGAAGATGAAGTGGAATAGGCACAAGCCTTTAAATTACTTACATTTGAGGTTGTAATGTTGACCTTTATGCTTTACATAACATCTCTCTTACAGTAGTTCAGAAAGAACAGTAGTTCTTTCTGGCTGTTGCCTTCCAGATTCTTGAAATAAAAATAGTCACTTTAAAACAGCCCAAGTTTTCTTGGCTAACTCTATTCTATCACCAGGTACACATATCCATCCTTGATTGTAGACATCTCTCCTCTTACACATAAATACAGGCATACATCCCTGTCTCCTCCTACTTAGAGTTTTTGAGATAGTGATGATTGTAAAAACATAGGAAGTTGTGCTTTTGCCTTGGTCTTCTGGATGCTGGACTTTGGTCACTAGAGACCACAGCGATACAGTGAAGCTTCACAATGTTTGTGAATCTAGATTGCAAAATGTCCAACTGTCCTTTGAGAAGGCATTTATCCTAGGAGCTCAGTACTAATTGATGTCTTAATCTTTCAGGTTAAGTGTAAGCTTAAGGCTACAGGGATGAAGCTGCTTCCTGTCTTCTAAAATTACATTTTTGCTTTACTTTCCTTAAGTATCACTTTATTAGAAGTGACTAGAGAAATGAAGAAAGTTTCTGCAAAAGTATTTGTACTCTGTTAATAAGATGTTCTCAGAGTACTAAGAACAAAGTCCTTCACAAACGTATCCAAAGGGCAAAGTACATAGACTCTGTGGCCTGAAGTTAGTTATACATCCCTTGAAGAAATGCATAATAAATCCTCATTGAAGTTGATGGGAAGTAGATAGCTACGTTCTTTTCAATACTCGCACCTTAAGCAGTTGCAGCAAAGAGGGATCCTGGAGTGTGGAAAAAAAAAGGAACTAGAAAGGTATGTTTGTGTTATTTAGGCAAGTCTTAACAAAGAGCTTTACAGTAAGGTTAGAAATTGTTTTCTCCAGTGTATACAAGGGGAAATTTAAGGCTCAAAAACATTACAACTTCTCTTTTTTTTTTTTTTTTTTTTTAACTAATTGATCTTTAGTAAAAAGATCGTTCTCTTCCACAGGCAGGAGCTGAGACAGTGCTCCAATCACTTACAAAACTTGTGGCAGAAGAGGCAGTAGAATTCAAATTCACTGACTTCTAGTGTAATGCTAGAAACTTTCATTTTCACAGAAGTGCACATAGAGGTACGGGGACAAGAATAGGAGGAATAAAGCATACGTTTTGATTATACTGATTCTTCAGGTGCTGCTAACAACCTCCATAAATATTTTAAAGTTTTTTCCTCTTATGTAGACATCTGTAGAAGTTCACCTGCTTAGCTAAATCTCTTGGGCTAGAAACCTAAATTAACAACTGTGTTGGCTGGTGGTGGAGGGAGATAAACAGCGATGATTAATCAAGCTCAGGGAAATTCAAATCATGCAGTTCTGTGAATCTCAGAGAAGTTGTAGAGTTTGTTTTGAGCTCTGGGAAGTGGTTCCAGTCCTCTTTCTACTTACTCAGGCAGAATGTGTTTATTGACACTAGCTAGAGGCGTAAGCTAAACAGAATTGCCAAGTACAGTAGATTGCCGGGGGCATCCAAACAGACACAGACCCAACTGCCTATTTTGCAGAGCACAGTCACCACTAGCATTGAGAAAGAATGAGCAGCAGTGATTTGAGCCAGGGTTGCTCCCATCTTCCTCATCTTCCCCACAGATGCTGCAAGCCTGACTTTATGGGGACCTCTTTGCCTTCCTGGGACAGAAATGATGTCTCAGGCATCATGTATTGGATGGCAACCTTCAGTTTCCTCTATGTTGTGGAGAGACTCCGCACTGTGTTTCCTACATCATAAACTCTTGTGTAATCTCTTCATCTCCTTCTGCATTTGAAATTTTATTTACCCAGAATCCTTCCTTTCTGTTTGTTGCTTATTCTTAATTGCTAGAGAAGGACAGGACATAGATCAGGAGAAAGAAAAGGTAGACAGTGAAGAGTCCTTGCTTGGCTGTTCTAGCCTCCATTCAAAACCGGTGTCTAGAATGTGAGAGAAAAACCCTGAAAGATTACCAGCATTCTTGGAACCATTCTTCAAAGAGCCAAGAGAAGCAATGAGAAAAATATTGCATCACTGGCTTTTTTTGTTGCTGGGCTACAGCAGGGTGTGGATGGACCTGAAACGTCTATGTAAGAAGCTGGTCCATTGAAAAGTTCAAAATGAGAATTAAAGTTATATTTCTAAAGCTTCTTGGGAATATCTTATACTGGTAAAGACATTCCATGGTATAGAATATTCCTTTGTCTAGTTTGAGTAAGCTGTCCTGGCCATACTCCTTCCAGTTTCTTTTGTGCCTGCTTGCTGGCAGAGCCTGGGAAACTTGGAAATCCTTTACATCAAAACATCAGTGTCTTATCCAACATTATTCTGACACTAAATTCAAAATACAGCACTGTACCAGCTACTAGGAAAAAAAAATTAACTCTGTCCCAGATGAAACCTGGACACAGGCCCAGTCGTGGGTTGCTGGTGGCAGGAAGGATTGTACTGCTTGTGGGAAGAAATGTTAAAAGCAGAAATATCACCCTAGTTATAGATGCTTTTGGTAGTACATCTGAGGGCCTGATATATACCTACTTGCATATCACTAGTATCTACTAAAGAGGTTCCAAGGACAGTACTCCTGCTTGACACAGCAATGAGTCATACATGTGAAATGGCCATAGCTTCACTGTAGATGCAGGGAACACTTTTGCTTTTTAGGTATACAGCATTGATTAAAACCCTGTTTGCATCTTTTGAGGGAAAAATGCCAGAAATGTATGAAAAAAAATGTTTCCACAGCATCTTATCCTTTGTTCTTTTATTTTCCTTTCACTTTTTAATGGTACTAGTCTTGAGGATCTTCCAAGGCTTTACATTTCATTCTTTGTTTCTTTCAGAGGCTTTTAGGAGTGAAGCTGTGAAGCTGCATTTCAAGTTTACTTGAAAACAGCTCAAGTATTGTCAACAGAACGGAAATAATTAATTCATAGCAACATTCAGAGTGGTCAGAAAAGCTGTCTTTAAAATTTCTTCCATTGGAAAATTATTGATTTTCTTTTCACTTGATTTTGAAGGATAATAGGGCATTCCCTTTTCAATGTTTTTGAATACAGCTCTGATGGTTGTCCTTGTTTAGAGTGACTTTCAATCATAAGAACTTTATTGAGTGAATTAAATCTTGAGGAAAAATGAAAACTCACCTAAAGTGGATTTTTTGAATGTTTACTTGGGAAGAAATTTTAAGGTCTCAGTTTTCTGTTTTCAATTATTATCTCACACTTGCCTGGAGATCTAGAAAAAAAAAAACCCTTTACATTAAGGCCTCTGTTACCTGTTATAGCTCTGCTTATTATATTCACTTTTTTGCCCTATTCAAGGCCGTGTATAAGATGACATTCAAGGTTTGCTTGTAAGTGATTTTCAGAGCAACACCTTTCCACCAATGAACCATGACAATGACAGTGTATGATGGCATTCTGGATGTATGTTCTTCATCCCAGTGCTCCAGTGATATTAACCCTGTTGCAGATGGTCTGCATCCTGAATAAGCACTGTATCCCATACCAGGTTATTTGTGTCCCTGTCCCTTTGGGCTTGGGTAGGAGAGTTGAACGTCGTCTCCATAAACATCTCTGGTAAAGTGGGTCATTAATTCTTTAAAACACTTTGCTGTCAAAATAGAAACATTAAGAGATGCTTGTTTTCTTTTAACGACTTTCTACAGCTTACAGAAAAATCTTTCTTTTTCAGATTTTCAGCTTCAAAAGTCTTACTGATAGATATACTCACTCACTTCAGGCAACAGCGAGAAGTTGGAAAGAAATCCTGCCCTCGCCTCTGTTATGTCACTGCTATATATTATTTCTTTTCTGACACTAGGGCAACATTTTCATGCTGAGTGCCTGTGTACAGGTGGGAAAGGAAGGGGTGTGGGCCTTTTATTTGAATTATAGGCAGATTTTTTCAGAGGTATAAATGGAAAGGAAGACATCAGTTACTGCTGGACAAGCATGCCTGGGTTCAGTACTTAATCGCCACTTTAGCTTTTTTATTCAAGTTTATTTAAACAACTCTGATGATGATGTTGCAAATAGTGGTAGCTCAAGTTCGTTCTGTATACCTCTTCTGATAATACAGGGCTGATCAAAAGAAGGAGCAGTGACAACTATGGTCAGCAGAGACAACAAATTTGATTAAATCTTCTAGAAGGACAGGACCGTGGTAGATAAAAGAGCACATTTTGAACTTATTTTCTTTTCAGGATCTTTAACACACTTTAAAAGATTAATTCCCAGCTAGCTCTAATTGGGAGATCTACCATTGCCAGCAAGATTATTTTGGGGATATTAATCATTTCCTCTGCGGTCAGTAGAAGAAGGTGCAGAGCTGAGATCTCTGCTGCTTGCCTAAGGTTTGAGATAACCTATCAACTCTAAAGTCATGAAGCAAGAAAGCATTTTTAATGCTCTTAATGTTGCTTGTTTTTCCACTCTCATTTGTGCTGAGCCTTACACAGCTCTTCCTCATTTGTTTGTATACCCATTTTTCTGTGTCTGTCTCTTTCTGTCTTGGTCTTTATCTCATCCTTCCATACATCCTTTTTGTTTTTCATCCCCCTTGTGCTTCATCTTTGTCTTAACTCAGTCTCTGTTCTTTCTCTCTTGTTTTTTCCATTTTGTCAACACGTTTTCTTTCAGTCTTTTTTTTTTTAATGTACATGCCTCTGTCTCTTCCTCTCTGCTCTCCCCTCTCTACTCATCCTTTATCTCTTTCCCACTCTTTCTCTTTTTTCCAATTCCATTAGCGAAAGTAGATAATAACTTGTGAATTCAAGTGGAACTTCATTTCTGAAACCGTACACTCGTGCTGGAACCCATTAAGCTCGATAGCGAGAAATGAGAGAAATCATAATTATCAGGCCAGTAAAATACATGAAACATAAAATTTGTCAGGAAAAGTAATTGAAATTATTGGAGCAGTTGGGTCCTGGTGCTGTGCAGACCCTCAGTGATAATGGAAAGGTTACGGGCAATGTTTAGCAATGCTGATGAGGCCCAAGGTGACTCAACGCCACCACAGTCAGCAACTTTATGCTCTGCTTACATTAATTTGCTAATCCATCTTTGGAAATGGCCAGGCTGAGCAGTGCATCGGGGTTCATAGAACCCCTGCCAAAGAGCTGGTTTAGTCAATGTTGCAAAACTTTTGCTTTCGTTTTCCCATTACTTCACCTCCCTCTCTTCTGCTCCTTTTCATATCTCTATTTCTTTCCTCTTCTTTAGTCTTCCCATCTGTTTCCCTCTGGAGCCATTTTAGAGCCTGCCTGTGCAGTCACAATATGTTGATTATTTAAAGCTTCTACTAAGGCAGTCCCATCCGTTTCTCTAGCTTTCCTCTCTGAAAAGCTGTATGTTCAGGACTTGTTGCTGGTGTTTCCATTCCCTCTTTGTGGGTGCGGAAGTTAAATCAAAGGAAACTGAAGTTGTCAGGATCCAAGCTGAACATAATATATTTATGTCTTTGGTTATGCTCTCCCTCACCACTAGATCAGGCCTCATCTATTTCTTGTCTGGAGAGGTTGCAGGGGCTGCTGCAGAGCCAGCACAGCCTTCAGTGCAAGTAGCCAGGGGATTTGTGCCGACGATGGTTCGGTGCATGCTAAGTATCCCTTTGGATTCTATGTTGTATAATAAAACGTTATTGCACCTGCTCCAGCAAGGCAGCCTTGAAAAATTGGCACAATCGTTGATCAGACAAGGTACAAAATCTACTCGCCCACTCTCATAAAGGCAAACACTAATGAACTATTTGTTTTGCGTGGAGAGAATGATTTTGCAGGGCTCCTTGTTTTTAAAAGACGACGGGATGAGGAAGGAGAGAGAGGAAACAGTATCTGCTTCTCTTTAGAGTCTGAAACAGATTGTGAGAGTTACTGAATCATTCGTCTCCCTCTTTCTTTCAGAAGGGTTAATGTGACCTGGAGAGAATGACATAGTGGTCTGTACTTTTTCCTGAGGATCGCTGTCAGGGTGAGGTGTATAAGCCTCAGTCAGAGCAGCCTGCTCTTCTCCTACTTTTTCTGTACCTGTCATCACTCTTTTCCTACCTGTTTTGTCCAGTGTGTCTGTCCGAGGGCTTTTTCACTCCACTGGAATTTCAACCCAGCAGCGTGTGGTTGGCAGATCATTCATGAGCCATTTTCAGGGAGACTGAAATGCTCTCTACAGGGTGCCTGCTTTAGTCCCATCTAGCACAGATATCATCACCCCATTCCAGCAGCCTGCTGTCAGTCTCCTATGGTACAGGTTGAGCCTGTTTGTTCTGAAAAGGCCTAAAAGCCTAACAGGGCCCATCTACACAGCATGGGCATAAAAATAATCATACTGTTGCAATCCACGTGGAAAGAGCAGTAGGCTCTGTTACATCGCCCGTAGCTTCCTTTTTCTCTCTCGCCAGACAAACTGTTCAGTGCTTTCCCTGCTAACTGGTTGCTGCTGTGGAAGCAACTGCATTTCAATAGCGTTGTGAGGTAAAGCAGTTTTGTGGATGGGAGAGCCGCCTTATCCAGCTAGGATATGCACTATTAAAATTAAAAAAAAAAAAAAAAAGAAAGCCTGATAAAACAACCCCCACATTTTAATGAAATGAAATCCTCTCTCCAATGATTCTTCCCCCGACACAGCGCTGAGCCTGTCATCTTCACAGCAGATATGTTTAGTATGGCTAGGTTTCAAACCCCAGAAAAAATGGTGTTTAACGAACTGTCCGAACAACCTCTTAGCAGCATCAGTAGGAGCAGCATAGCTTATTAAGGTTGATGCCTTGGTTCAAAGCAGAGCTCCTTATTATAGAGAATGTTACACATAGCTTGTCTGAGAGGACCAATTGTAGATATCTCTTCCATTACCATTAATACTTTTCTGATGGCAGTTAGAAAACCACTGGGTAGGACTTTCCAGCTGCAATTTAAGAATAATCTATGGTCATTTTTCTGGCATTCCCCCCTGAAATTCTTGTCAGACACTGGATTTAAAAAGTCCCTGCACAGTCCCATCAGAGAAAACAAGAAATCAACAGCTGTAATGCCAGTAGATAATAGAGAAGTTATATGGCATTGGAAGAAAATGAGGCATCATTAGAAATGGCCTGGGAGAGGGAATTATCACCAACTCTTGAAAAGGCTGGAATGCTCTTTCCCCCCCGACACTTGGGTAGATAGTTTTTACGTTTAAGGGACTGAAGATTATATTGGTACTTCTGTCCCTGGGAGCCTGGTTTCTCTAAGTGTTTGAGAGAAGTTGTAAGGAAGCCCAAGGGAAGATGGAAGAGAGGAGGATCATTTTCTTCCTTGCTGAATTGTTTTGTGCTTCTGGTGAAATCTGGCCCTGCTTTTCTCTTGCAGTGTAACCACTGCTGCTTCTGCATTGGCTCAGACCTAGAGGGTTGAAAAATAACTTTCCAAGAAAAATGTAGTGTCCAGATTCCTATATTTGCACCACCTCCTTAGAGGCAGTTTTCTACCCTAAGGGGTGTCTCAGAAGCATCTCTGATGGTGCCAAATATAGTTCTCCATTTTCCTGGGAAACAGTGTCTGTCAAGCAGCATGTTTTCCGTTGGTGTCATGTTGCCAGCTCATGAATTTATGATGAGCCTCGTGCTCATTCTTTTGCCCTGAAAGACCCCAGCAATTGAAACGTATTTGTGAGAACTTCTGTTTTACTTTAAATATGCAAAAGAGGAAACAATTTTCTGCTGTTCCAGTTGCACAGAAATTCCTAGAACTGTTACACATTTATAGCCTCAGGCCTGATGTCAAAATTCAACAGGAAAATTAGGGAAAAAAAAAGTTAGTATTATGAATACTGATTAGGGGATGGTTGATTTTTTTTTTTTAATTAATAATTTGTCAAACCAATGGAGATTCAAAATATAAATCCCAGATTATGGTACTTATTACTCTAAAATCACTGTAGGAACTGAAATCGGCTGTTCTCTGTAAACTTGTGTTGTCGGTGTAGTGTTCATTAAGGTACTCAACTAGGATAGTGGAAGTAGATTAATTTGTTTCCCTGTAGCAAGCTATTTTCTCTCCTGTTAGGAGACTTCATGCAGAAGCACAACTGAGAACTGTGTAGGTTGAAAATAGTACAAAGTAATGTTTAAATCCAAGGAAAGATCGTTATTTTTGTGATGAAGAGATTAGGGGAAAAATAGTTCTGAAGCTGTCTTCTTTCCCCAAGGGAATCAAAAGCAGTTTTGGTGGTAGCAGTGAAGTTCCTTGGCTTCAAAACTCTTTTTTTAGTTTTGTACTTTTAAAATTAAAATCAAAGCTATGGAGAAAGACAACTCTGGAGTACCTTAATCTGCATATTTTCTCATTAAAAAAGAAAAACGTATAGTGGATATTCATGTAATAATATGAATAGTCCAGATTTTTTTAATGGACTTCAATTTTTAATGAGGCTGATCCTGCTGTCTGGTTATTTATAACTTCCATAGCTTAATTAAGTCCAGTGAGAAGGACTAAATAAATGGAAGCATCTCAACCTGAGCAAGCAAATGACAATCAGAAAACCTAAGTGTTGAGATTAGTCTGTAAGAGGATGCTTTAAATGTTCCTGTGTCTCTTTAAATCCATGAGTTACAGGAAGATGGGAAGAAGGCACTCCAAGCAGGACTCCTGCTTCTGGTGCTCTGTTAAAATGTCAATTTTAAGAAATAAAAAATATTTCTAGATCAGCCTTTTGAGGTCTGGAAGTGTTTCTGCTTGTGTGGGTGCTGCTGGCAAGCTGATTGTAGACACTAGTGCATCAAAGTGTCTATAAACAACAGGGCATTGCTGGGAGCAAGCAGGAAAATGAATTGCAAAGAGAGCGGCTGCTTAGTGCATATTAAAATAACTCACAGGCAGAAACAGTCAAAGAGAAAAGGGCCACCAAAGAAAAAATAATCCACCTCAGTTTTCTCTGCTATGTGTGGAACAAGGGGATAGTGTGCATTAGAGAAGTATATCTTATCTATCTGAAGAAAAGTGATACAAGCCAAAAGAGCATCCAAGCTCCAAGTACGCTGAGCAGGGCAGATGCTTTCGACTTGGAGCCATCCTGACCCTGTTTTTTTAGTGGGTCCTTAATGGGCTTTGCTGTCATTTTTTCAGACTGTATTCCAGCACTGTATAGTAGTTAAAGCACAAAAGATGGTAACAGTAGGAGACCTGGATTGTGCATCAGCTTCTTCATTTGCCCTCTCAATTTGTCAAGCCACTTACCACTCTTTGGCTAAGCTCTCTGATGGGTAGTTGAGTATACTGGCATAACTGTAGTGCTTTGGCACTCTTCCATTTCTCAGGTTACTAGAAATTCTTGTTAGAACAGTGTGCTGATTGCTAGTGTAAGTGCATATTACAATATTACTGCTGACTCTTTCCACAGAAAATGGGTATTTTGCCCTAAGGTAAAACAAAGTAACAATAACATTTAGACATTTTGTAGTGAACCCAATTACTCTTGTATGGCGAAAGCAGATAGAGCCAGTTACCACAGGGCAAACCAAATCAAGTAGATCATCGATTTCTGAAGTAACTAGATCCCTGCACCTCAGTGCTTTCCATCCTTCTGGTGTTGCTGGATAGGTAACTATAGGGAAAAAGCTTAAGGTCTACAGAGTGGAGAAGCTGGAGTGGGGTGGGGTGGGGTGGGGTGCAGGGGCTCCTAGGCAAAAAATCTAGGAAGAGGGGATTTTACTCTGGCCTTACTGTCTGGACCACATTGGAATAGATCCTCTGTCACTCATCTCTGAACACTAGCACCACTGACACTTGTGCATCAGTGAAATTGGAGGCTGCCGATAGCATGAATAATTGTCTTGTTTCCTGCAGGCTGATAAGAGTTTGCCTTGAGTAAAATGTGAGCTTGCACAGTCTTCCTAAACAAAGGTACAACATATCTACTTTCTTGTGGAAACTCTTTTGGGCACTGGCACAGCTCTATCTGTGTGTCTTATGAGCAGTACAGGCAGCTCCCAGAAGGTGAATGAGCTGCATTATAAAGTTGGCAGCAGCAAACAGTTCATAGGATTGGGATGAAATTTTCTTTCTCTTGTTAATTGTTTTCTTCTTTCATCTTTGAGAATGTGACAGTATGAGGTAGGACAAAGTCCTTGCTGCTCTGTCAGGAGGTATTCCTTCAATCATGATGCTCCTCCTTCTACCACTATACCATGTTATTACATTTAAATCAGTTTAAACACTGATATGACAAAAGCTGTTTCTCATGCTGATGATCCAGACATATGCCAGAGAAAATATCTGTCTGTTGCAGCATCTTGACAGCTTGAAAGTTAATCAGTGGCCAAGTTTTAAGCCTATTCCAGCTGAGAGAAATCCTGATAGCTTTCAGTAGACCTTCAATATGCTCCTAAATATGATGTTATTGTTATTACTTCATTTCAGAAGGCTGGGAAGGCTTGCAGAGATCTGTCTTTTAGAGAGAGATGACTGGTTGCATGATGACCTATCCACATCTGTCATTGTTGTGTGTTTCATTTTGGAGTTATGTGAACCACCAGAGGAGTAGAATTGATTTGACAAGTTTAAGATTTCCTCGGAGTTAGTTGTCATTCAGAGTTACTTGCTTGCTAACATCCATAAAGACATTTCTGGGTTTTGAATAATCTTTAACTAATGGCATGTTTTCCATCAGTTCTCTGTTTCTTATTACACCTGCTAGAAATGATTGGAGTCCCAGGTCACCCCGTGACCCTGTTCTTAGTGAGAGATGTTGCATTTCCCGAATATGTTTTTTAATGAATGAAAAAATTTCCTACATTCTTTTAAAGTTGCTTTTCATATGAATATTCTTGGCAGAAAATTCACTGTCTGTTGAGTTTGCTGGAAGTGATTAGCTAAACGAAGTTGCCTTATGTAACATGCATGAATTTGTGGAGTAAAGTTTTTGCCATAATCACTTAAATGTATGAGTTTCTTTATATAGTTGTGTCAGTTCTGCATGTCTGAAACATCTACGTAGTATATTGTAATTACTTAGCTTTGTGAGTGTACAGAACCTGAATTTCTGAGCTGAGCATCTAAGCTGTGTAGTGTTAAAAACTGTTAGAGCTTATGCTTCAGTGCAAATGCAGAGGTATACGTTTTCAAAGAAACAAACTTCCCTGCAGATGCATTGGACTTTTGAGAGGCGAAAAAAAAGCATCGATAAATTAACAACCACATTGCATGGTGAAAACAGACATTCCCATTCTTCTGGAAGCACTGAAATGTAAAAATGAAATATCTTACATGTAGCTTTTACTCCACCTAAAATGTCCTTTCATCTTAGGAATTATTTGCATCTTCAGGTAGTGTATGTTTATACAGAATACGTAAGTGCATATGGCTCTATGAGCTTTGTGTTCATGTACACCGGTCACTTACACGGTTGTGTACCATAACAAGTGTTCTGTGATGGATGCCTGTGTAGTATTTTATATGGCCCAATTTCAACTTAAGAGTATTTATTCCTTAGTTTACAATAGTATGTATTCATCTCAAGCAACCTACAAAATTAATATTGTAGGCACTGTTCAGGTATCACCACTTGATGTAGTTAAGAGCCACACTGGGGATAGGGGGAAACAACACAGAGGAAATAGAAGACTTTTGAATGTGCTGGGAGATCTGCAGATCTTGATGAGAAAGCACGAGGCAAATACTCTGAGGCCTGGTGTCTGGGTAAGTTAGATGGAAATTTGGATATCGGAAACTCAGGGAAAGTGAGTTGTAGGAGCCTTTCTTGCAGATAGGATTCAGGATATGTCTTTGTATCTGCAAAGCCAAGGATGAGACAAAGGCTGTGGAAGAATGGTATTTCTGTGGGAAATTTAATTGCCTTTTTGTTGAGCTTAGTTGTAAAATGTAAGGATCTGTACTACTAAAGCTACACTGTTCCTGATAACAAGTTGATTTTGGTGGATGCTGAAGGATGTGTACCTTCTAGTGTGCTAGTATGTGGCACTTCAGTTTTGTGTGTTGAATGATATGTTAGTGATAGCTCCATTCCAGAAGGACACTATGTAATTAAGGCAATAGAAGTCAAGACTTACGGGTTCAATTGCTGTTGCAGGCAATGACTTTACCTAAGACCTTGGGAAGTCATAGGGTTGCCTCTTGGCTGAAGAAAGTACAACCTTGTCAAGTAAAGAAAAAACAAACCAATATTCTTGCCTTCTATCTTTCCACCGTCTTGTCATCTTAAAGCTTTTTGAAGCAAGCTTCAATCTTACTGTGGTCTCTTTACAATATTTAGCACAGTAGACTTCAGCTTCTTCTTGAAACGTGAGTGCTACAGCACTAAATATTTGATCTGTGGAAGTACACAGCTTTGGTTGTTGGGAATGAAGACAGTCTGTCTGCACACTGAACGTTTCTATGGATTCTGGTGAGGAAGGCGTAGAAAATCACTACTGAGTGTGAGAAGGGGAGGAAATGTATGGAGTACTAGGGCACAAAACCCACACAAACTGTTGTGTCTTTACAATTTCTTAATAGTATTTGCTACTTAAAAATTTTCCAGGGAAATGACAGTACTGCCTACCTCCACATGAGATCTCTTACTGATACGTGGGTTGTGACCACCTGCTTGCAGCTTATGATGCACCATATGGCAAACATGTAATTCCCTTTGGGACAGAATTGTCTCAAACATATCAAAAGCATCACTCAAAAGCCCTTCAGCCCCCGTTGCTCTCCCAACCTGGGACTGTCCTGGGAACTAAAACTGTCCCACACCTCTTTTAGCCAGTGTGAGATTTTGGAAGTACTTGCAACTGCTCTGAGCTGTTGCTATCACATCTGTTTAACATTCCTGACTTGTTTCTGATTCCAAAGTTTCAGATATTTAATGAAAAACAATAAGGGAGAGGGGCGACAGAACTCTCTCACCAGTCATTTGTCTTCATCACAAGAGGTGTTCATCCCTCGTTTCCATGGTGATCATGCAACTCTGTGATTTGAAGTTCACACCTCCCTCTTGGCTATAAGAGAGGAGATGCTAAAGAGAGGCCAATGCAATTACTAACCTTCCAGCTATCCAGCAGCCCTAGGGATTATCTGCTTTCATTGAGAGGATTGCCCCTAAAATACGAAGACCCAACAGTTAAGGGACTTGTGCTTCGTGGAAAGGTGAGGGAGGCAGGATCAGAGGAGGCTGGGGGTGAAAGGTTTGCTTAGCTCTAGAAGACACCAAACATGACGTACATGTGGGACATTTTGTACACTGTTGAGTACTGCATTTGGAGAGGTCTAAAAGCTGATACTACACGTCTATTGTCTCTCACACATGCATGTACATGAGTACTTACATGAAGAATCTGGAATAGCACCACTCAAATAAGTGCAATTACGCTTCTATAAAGCAGGATGAGGTGGGAGGAAAAGTGATCCTTTTTGATGGTAGTTGCAGCAATACTATGCTTTCATCTTCCTTTCTATAAGGGTGCCTCTATAGCAAGCAAATGAGAAATCAAAGGAGAAATAAGAAAGCATTTAATCTCTGAGAGCCCAAGCACTGTCTTAGCTTGATATGGAAAGGTGATGGGCCACTCCATCTCACAGCAAACAAGGGCTGGATCCAGAAATCAACATGAACCTCAGGTACCTGTTTAACATGCAAGAGGCTGGACTTGTTCCATGAGTGACAAGACTTTCCTTTTGAATGTGAGCAACAAAGTGAGACATTTGGTATTAGATCACTGATGGGTATGCAAAATAAACAGAAATATGTAGTTTAGGGACCTCAGTCAGCTACAGAAGAAGTGATCACAG
The DNA here is from genome assembly GCF_028858725.1 of Colius striatus. Lineage (NCBI taxonomy): Eukaryota > Metazoa > Chordata > Aves > Coliiformes > Coliidae > Colius > Colius striatus. The sequence goes on along the minus strand of NC_084759.1, from coordinate 120,155,934 downwards.
CTCTTCAGTAAATTCTTCGTTCTGTATCATTCCTCAGATGGTATGAATGACATTGCATAGTAATCAAAGGGAAATAACTAGAAAGAAAAGTTATTATTTATTCTGTCTTACTAGCCATTTCTTCTTTTTCTTTCCCTCTCTGCTATGTGTCAAAATAAACAAAAATAAATTAGGACAAAAGGAGTTTAATAAATCTCCCAGTAGGCAAAAAAAAAAAAACAGGTGGGAAAGGAAGGACTACAACCTGGTCTGTCTTTGAGCTCCCTGGGAGCTACTATGCACTGTAAATTCTCCTGAACATTAGTGTCCCTATTTGGAGTTGTTTCTGTTTCCTCTTCTGACAATGTAGGGGAATGCCGAATGACTCCAAGTTCTCACCCTCTTGATAAGATTTACCATCCTCTTCCATCTTTGCAGTCTTTCCAAAGTGCTCATTTGGCTACAGCAACAGTAAGCATTTACATTTGATTTCTGCAGTCTCAGAGGTTTCAAGGTGAAGAGGGAAAAAAATCTTTAGAAATTCACTGGGTGTCAAAGACCTGTTTGTTTGTTTTATGTCTCTTAACAATCTTGCTTCACTTCCCTCTCTCCCTCTGTATTCTTTTTTCAGCTTGAAAAAAAAACTGTGTTTGAGCCAAAGGGGATTTACATGGTAATAGTTCAGCAGATATTTTTATTGTTCTTCTTCAAATACTTTTAAAAAGCAAATTCATAGAATAAGAAAGCTCTGGGGAATTTTACAAGATTCAGAGGGCTTGAAGTAGATGAACAGCGCTGAAAATATAAACATTTTCAGAGGTGCTAAAAATAAGGAAATTTTCAGAGATGAACCTGAGCAATGTGAATTCCATGTGAAAAATGTCCATGGTGTAGCCCTTTCCAGGCCCAAAGAGGAGCCACCGGCTGATTGACAGTACCTGTTTCTACCTGTTTCCAAATGCCTAGACAATTCTTACAGTGCATAGACACCAGGGACAAGCTCAGGGAAGTCCTATGCCAGCCACAGTGGGCCATGGAGGTTCCCTGTGTGTCACTTGCATGTCCCACATCTTTATCACCTGCAAAGTATCGTTTCATCTCTAAATGCTCAGCTTGAAACCATAAGATTTTGATGTGTTGCTGGAGGGAACATTCCAGTGAATTCTGAGTTGGCTGCAAAATACCTGAGCCTGACGAACATGCTAAGAGCAGAAGTCTCTTATTTCTCAGGTATTAATATTGCTGAAACTTTCCCAAGATCTTACATGTAAATCATTATCTCCTTCCTCCCCTCTCTCTCCTACACACCAGCTTGTCTGTAGATTTGGATAGTCAGACAGCCACGAGGAAGGACTGCTTCTGGCTTTCAGTTCTACAACACAATTAATTAGTTATGAAGGTTATTTTAGGAATGTTAGTTCCTTCCAGCTTCCTCTAACCTCACATTAGTGTGCAAGGCTGGTAGAAAAGCATGCAAATTTTATCAGCTATTCTGTAACTATTGTGGTATTGAACCTTTTCACCCAAAAGTCATTGCACTAGTTGTCACGTGATTACAGCATTGAAGTGTTCTCGTATTGTCCACAGCAATTTTCTTCAAAGTCCTGTAGAATCCTATAATTATTGCAGGGAGAATAACCTTTTACCCATTAGGCCTGGAAATACTCAGAAGCATTGTCTACAGCATTGTCAACTTTTACAGGAAAATTGCTACTAGTTCAATTTAACTTGATATGGATGCAGGTGGGAGACAGAGCAAGCAAGGTCACGGTAGCCAGACTTGGTTTTTACAGCCATTTCACACAATTTGTACAGTATTGGTTTCAACAAATCTAAGTAAAAATGGCAGGGTGAAATCCTTAGCCTTGTCAAGATTAGGACACTTGGTTTTCAAAGTGCAGTCAGCTGTGTTGTATCTGACTGACTGGGAATGGCAGAGTTGGTCTAATGAGCTTCTTGCTTATATGATAAATAAAAAATAACTGGCTTGAACTAGGTCTGAAAATGGAAAAAACAAATTTAAAAGCCTGAGGAATACAGGAATTCTTTTGTGGAGGTGATCTAGCTCTCTCCATCCTTATTTCTTTCCACTTATCTCCTGTGGGCATTTTTGCTCAATTCACCATCTGGAACTGGTAGTGGGGTGACAGAGGGTGCAACAGAGGAGGCAGAGAAAAACAAGTGCTTTGTTTCTGTGGGTATCCGCTTCCAATTTTACAGAAACCACATCTGACTTGTGCAGAAATAAGGCAGCAACTCTCATCTGTGGGAATTCAACAAGAGCAGCTGTTTCACACTGAGGCAGGACACCTCTGACCCAAAACAAAAGTGAGTTGATCAGGAGTACAGTGCTCAGCTGTGAGGCCACACAGGCTGGGGGATATTGTTCTTAACACTTTCTGTAAATCAGGACGCGCTTATTCACATGTGAGGCTGGAAATTTTCAGAGAACATCCTGTGAGAGGAGCAGTGATGGCACTTGTTTGTACTTCAAGCATTGTGGGCAAGAACTAGGAGAGTATATGATTCTGAGAAGGAAGATATTTTTGTGCCAGGATTACAGGGTAGCACACAGTTTCAGGCCTGAAGATGCTTCCTTTATTGTTCTATATTAACATATTAATGTAATGCTTTTGTTCGTTGTTCTTCAGTTAAGCTTAGCTAGCCCTGTGTTCCTAAGAGCTATCATCCCCCAAATCTGAAACACTAACCACATTATGTGTGCATAAATAACAATTGAGGTTGAGATATGATAAAAATGAAGAAAAATTGCAAACATGAATAAATGCTTGTGGGTTATGTTGTCTAGAAAGTACAAAACATTTGATCGTCTTGGAGGAACAGTGGAGATTCAGAACAAAGGGCAGGTGAGAATGGTGTTTTTCTTCATGGGTATATAAGTGGGTTCAAAAAATAGCAGAGCATGGGAGGGGCAAAACTTGAGAGCCTGCAGCTCTGTTATGTCTTCCAGACTTGAGAGCATTGACATACCTAGACTTGCAAAAGGGAAAAGATTTAAAAACAGTGTTGTGGTGGTTAGAGAAGCAGCATATAGTGTTACCTTGGAAACCTGAGATGCTCCGTGTTCACAGAGAGATAAGGAGAGTTTTTAAAAGTCGAGAGAAAAGTCTTCACCAGAGCTGGCGTGTTGGTGAATAGCTCTTCGGAGCAGCAGTCACCTGCATGCAGGCGTGATAAGACTTTGAACGGCAGCTGCAGTGTGCCTGGAGTCTCTTGTGTGTGTCAGCAATTAAATCCGTGCAAAAAAAAAATTGCAAAGGTACATGTGAGTTGCAATCTTTCATTCTCTTTAGTTTAATCTTCTTTCTTCCTGGAGTCTAAGGTACTTCTGTTCATTGATTTGGTGAGGAAGGAATAGGTGCTTCTATAAAGCATCCTTTTATTTCCAGTCATGCAAAATTTACATTTAAAGCATCCTGCAGATAACTCTAATTCATCTTCAAATTCTATGGTGTGCTTTTTTTTTAGGTGGCAAGGTGACCCTTTGCATTGCATTTGTAAACTGCACTCCTTACACTAAGACAAAGTAGTCAGAAATGGCATGCTTTGGGTTTGAAAAGAGGAACTAAAACATTCTGGCTTGGAGTATGACAATACTTGCCCCTCTACCCACCATGAAGCGCTCTTCATGTTTCATGGGAGGTGTGCTTTTGGGTATTTCAGGGGCATTTTTGGGAGGCAGGCTGAGACTTTCATGAGAGCAGACCTTAAAGAGATCATGAGAGTGCTGGGTTCCTGAAGAGTTTGCTAGTGCATCCTGCAGCTTGTGGGAAGATTGAGTTGCTTTAGCCATTCTGATAGAAGTTTGTCAAGCCTATTCTTAAAAGAGAAACCTCCTGGTAGAGAAATTGTATAACTGCCTGAGCTGTAGTGTACTTCTAGTTCTTGCTCTTACAGATAGAAATTCCTTTTGAGCATCTAATCTAATTCCATTCAGTTGCAAATTAAATTAATTACGTCCTGTTCTATCCTCAACAGACATGGAGAACAATTGATCACCATTGTGTTTGCTGCATATTACATAAGGAGACACTGTTATCGTGTCACACCTCAGGTTTTCCTAGATTAAACGAATCATTCTGTTCTTTTCCTTTTTTTTTTTTTTTTCCCTTCTGTGTACTTATGTCCCATTTCTTAAACTTTATACTCTTCTAAGTTCTTTTCTCATGACTCTCACTCATCTAAATCTTCAGATGCAGAACCTGGTCCTGGATAGGTTGGTGCTCAGAAGTTTGGATACAGTTGTTGTGGAATGTTAGAGATGTTATGTTTTCCAAGAAATAATATGACAATAAAGATGAAATGAGAGGTTTTATCACCTGTAACTCATTTGGCATAGCATTCTAGATAGCTAGTAGAGGGTTTAAACCTACATCTTAATATGTAATCTGCTTCTTCAAGCGCCCCACCCTATTAGCTTATTTTTTAATTTCCTTATTAATAAAATAAAACCCCCCACAACATTGCTATGTTGATCAAGAGGACCAGCAGCCAAGTTCCTTCTCAAAAGTGAATGCTTATTAATGGTGCAAATAGATCATTTTTTTCCCTTTTGGAAGGATTGGTAACATATAGGCAGAAGATTGGGAAGTGAGTGAGCAGAATAACCTTTCCGGACTCTGCCAAACTGGTTGCTAAAGCCAAACACCAGCAGAAATTACTCTGGGTCACTGAAGTCATTCAGTGTCACAGAATGTTTGCACAGATAGTGATGTCATTAATTCTCGCTGATGTCCTTCACAGACCAATGTTCCTTTTGCTCCTTTAAACAGTGCTGGATGGGAGGGTGCTTGCTTGGCTAGTTGTTAATGGCGTAAGCTCAAAACAGTATCTCCTTGCAAAAAGTGGCCTTTCAGATGTTCATGTTTTAGAAATCACTATGAGAGACTGAAGCTAACTATATTCACCAGAGTGTTTTGAGCAGCTTTATATGAAGAATCCATCATGAACTTATAAAACAAATTTCACTCTTCTTTCTCTCTGGGAATTGTCTATGAACAGCGTGTGATCTTCTTGAATTATTCAGCATTCAAAATCATTTGTCAAATAATTTCTATGTATAATTTTTGACTTGCAGCCTGTCCATGATCTGTTTATTGTGAATATTTGAAATCAGATCTGACTGATTAGCTCTGATTGCACACATTGGTTACCTAGGGCAGTGCTAGTCCCTGATGGGATAAGCCTAGGCCTTTGAAGCAGATTTACACATTGAATGCTTATGATTAAGAATTTAAAATTCACTCTTCACAAATAATCTCCAATGGCCACTGAAATTTGCCTTTCCTGTGAACATTTCTGCCAGTAAACTCATTAGCTAGAATAATTGTACAAAAAGAACACAAAAGGGGGAGCAAAGCAAAGCAGACCAATTTGTTTTCAAATCAGAACGACTATTGCTGAAATATTCCACTTTTCCCCCAGTCCTTTGAGACTTAGCTATGTAAGAGTAGTTGGTGATCTCAATAGGTCTTTTTATTCCTGAAGTTTTACCAACTCCTGTCTCTGGCAGGAAGGGTCTTTTGGATGCAGTGTTATTATGTCTACGTTCTTCCTGTCTCATCTCATGTTAAGCAGATGGAAAGACAGAAGATGAGGACTTGGAAATCATTTAAACAGTATATATTTTCTACACAACCACAGAAAAGCAGAGGGTTGAAGGGTTAAACATGAAATTAATGGACATAGATACCCCAGATTATTTGTGCCTGATTATTCCATCATGCTTTGAGACTCTTTGGTAAAACAGACAAAGCAGATACTTACATTCCAAGGATTCCATGGGTTTTTATTTTATTGATCATGGTTTCTTTTATGATTCTGCACAAGAAGAGAGGGTGAGACTCTTCTTTTTCTTCGGAACCAGAAACTTGTTTTGGTGTTGGCTGATTAGCTTTGGGAATCATGCTTTAGTAGATGGCTGGCTGTAAATTTGCCATCATTCTGTCAACGTTGCTTCCTTTGGTTCGGTCTCTTTCCTTCTTTTGTCTCTTTTCCTCACTCACTCAGGACATAAACTTTAATGATGAGATTTCATGCTCAGTCAAGTTTTTGAAAGCCACTTATGTGAAGCATCAATCAGATTATATACCTGCCCTGGCTGGGTGGCTGCTTTTCCCTCCCTACAAGGGGCTGATGGTCAAAAATACATAATGAGCTACCATCAACAGCCTATCAGACCGCCACCTCTCCCTCCCTCCCAGCCTCAAAAGCTTCTGCAAGTGATGACTTAGTTCATCACCATGGAAATTGTTATTGCTTGACATTACTCGAAAAAGTGTAATTGTGTTTCCTTTACTTCTGAACACATGCACTGACGCATTAGCTACCTTACCAGCCTTTACAGCAAAGACCTGGTAAACTTCCTCTTCCTTTTTCATGTACTTCCACCACTGACTTAGCAGTGGATCTTATGTTTCTTCCGTACGTTTTTATCACCCTTCAGGTCAAGAGTCCCATTTCCATTAGCCTTTACTGCATGGCCTCTGGTACTCTGGAGAAATGTAGGAAACTGTTCCTACAAACAATAACATTAGTTCATTCATACTAGCAGTGTTGCTGATAAAGGACAGGCCTTAATAGCTTGCAGTTCAAGTTAGGTAAATACAGTCCCTAAATTGTATTAAAAAAATGTTTGGAAGCTGCTGAAGACTAGCTTGTGCAAAGGCTTAAAGCATCAAGTGTTTCACTGTCCTAGCAGCATAACCCCTAGAAAATGTCTTTGTTCTTTCCATGCCTTTTCTTCCTGTGCTGGACTTCTGCACTAATTCATCCTGTTTTCAATGGATAAGAAGAAAAAGACAGTATGTGTATGCTTGTGAGGTGCCTGGGAATATGCTGCTCTAGCTATAAGTTTGTCATTAATATAAAGCACTGTATTGTCCATCTTTGATCTAGGGGTTTTGCCACAAGAGCACTTGTGACGGACTGCAGTGCAAAGCTTCACAGCTATTTAAATTGTCAATGAAGAGCTTGTGGCAGTGTGGCACTCATACCTTGCCACACATTTGGTTGTTGCCAGCTGAGGAGGGATGGACGATGGGAGATTAACTTCGACTGCATTTACTGAAGTTTGTGTTTCTAATACTCATGTCTCAGAAACAGCATCCCCTAACTAATAATCAGCTATAGATCTCTGAGGTCAGCCTTATCTACTGCACTGTGCTGCTTCGCTCATTACAGTGTGCTGAATATTGGCATTTGCTTGACTTTTCTGTCCACCTCGTTTCCAACTCAGCGTTATTATTTGTCAGTTGCTGCCTACCCAACTGCTGTTTAAATGACCTTTCTAAACGTAAGAAGAATAACGCATAAATATCTTCCACTAAATAAGAAAGTACAGATATTAGATAAAAGAAGTCTCATTACCTAGCTCTGAAATAGAACACAGCAGCTATCTCATAGCACATTTTGACTTCTGCTGACAATATAGAACAGGAAATAAAGAAAAATCATTGTTACCATTTCAAATCATGGAGAGATTTCACAGAGGGAAAAACCTAATTATCAACATTCGAGGCTGGTCAGGACATTATGGCAAGAGCCACAACTCTTGCAAAAAGCATCTCAAAATTTATTAGTTCCGCAGCCAAAATAAGCAAACCCTCACAAACCTCAGATGTACTGTTAGAGCAACACTTGATTCTGAAGATGATTTTTTTTTTCCCACTGAATAATGAATGTTCTCTTTGACAAACGAATTTGGATTTTGTTTGGTTGGTTCTTTGGGACAAGCAAAGCTTATTTTATTTGTAATCTGTTATATCCTTGGAGTGTCACTAATCTGTAAGGTCTGCTCTAAATGAATTGCTAGTAGCTGAAACTCTTTGGGCCTCTGCAATGCTGCTTTAATAAGTTGCAGAGTAGAATTAATATCAGCAGGAGCTGCAAGTGGCTCGTTAAGGCTTCCTGCTCCAGAGAGAAAGCATGGAAAAGAAACAGTATGATAAATGCCTGTTTAGCATTGTTGACTACTTGAAGCTTTATTGTATGAATGACTAAGAACTGGGCCCACAAACATTTCTTTGCCTTTCTGATGTGAATCTGTCTGAATTCTGCAACGTTTGTGTCTGAGAATAAACGTACTCCTTGCTCTGAGAGTACCTCATCACACCAGTAATTTATGTTCAGATTTGTCAAAATCATCAGAACAGTTTCCTCTTCTTCGCACACTGTTGAATACAAGCCTATATTCTGTTACAACGCCCTAGCTTTGACAATTCCTTTGACAAACAGCTTGTGTTTTACACAAGAAAGAGCAAACTGAAACTTCCAGTCCCCATAATACACATCTTGCACTCTGAACTCTTTAGCACAGGCCTGCCCTGGTTTCAGGTCCTGGAATTAGAAATGCATCAGAAACTGCAGTCTTATTCTCAGCTAATCCTGTGCTTCTGTCCTCACCAACAACTCTGCTTGCTTTTCACAGTTCTCCTGCGTAATGGGCCTCTGTCTATTTAATGAGTTGATGAGCTGTTTTCAGAGATCAAATACTCTCTTCAGTACACACGTACCTTCATCTACTAAAGCAAATTCTATTGGCTTTGAGAAAAGAAGAGTTGACAGTGGAGAAAAAAAAGACTGATGATGGGAAAGGTGATGTGATTGCTGAGTATTCAGATTTGGGACGCAAGAAGGGCTAGTATTTTATTCCTCCAGTGTTCTGTGTATCCATCACTTGGACAGAAACCCTGTTAGCGGAAATCTAATTCTTCAATCACTGGCCAAAGTTAGTTAATTTTTAAATATATTTCACCTTCTAAGCAACAGCTCTTTCCAAGAGAGGAACTGATTGAGCAAAGGGGTTAAGATGTCTTGTTAACACCATATTCACCCCAGGAGATTGAGTTGATGTCAACTAGTTACATCTCCTCTATAAACAACCCTTTGTAGCATGGAAATACTGTGATTAAAGAGAGATGGAAAGGTTCTTGCATTGCTTCTAGAGTTCTGCTCCTGATAATTTTTGCCTTTTATAAAGAGGAGAGAGCTATGTTTGTCTAGCTTTGACTTTTTATTCATGTCAGTAACTCCTCCTCCAGTGGTCACATCTACCTTCCGCCTTGTACTGCTTTCCCTACCACTTGGTTTCCTGATTAGCAAGAAAGGATCTTCTGATTATGTCTGAAAAACATGGCTGTGAAGAGCACTGGACACATGCATAAGGTAGAGCTTCCATTGAGAGCATTGCCTTGACGGGCAATGGGCTCCTTTGTGTGGGGTTCTGAGATGTCAGAGCTTCCATTGAGACACTCTGAGAAACGTGAGAACTGAGCCTTCACAATTGTCACAAAATTCATCAAGGAAAAGTTCTACATCTGAGGCAGGAGAATCCAGCAGCAGCACAGCCCAGGAACTGTCTTTTTGAGTAGCAGACCATTGCTGAATATGAGACAGCAGAATAAGACAATCATTTTAACGTAGCCCAGTATGTGAAGTGTGGCTAACAGACCAAGGGATGCTTTCGTTTTCCTCTGTGAAGGTCTGAGGCTGCATGAGAATATTGTATCCAGTTTAGTCTTCCTAGTTACACAGGAATATTGAGAAACTGGGGAGGGTCCAGTGGAGGGCAACCAAGATGTTCAGGATCCAGGAAACACGAATGATGAGGAAAAAATGAGAGAATTTTGTTCAATTAGTCTGGTGAAGAGGAGACAATGGAGCAAGCAAATAGCCTACAGTTACTTATGAGTGGCAAAGACAATAGAGACAGACTCTTCCCATTAATGGGAAATGACAAAACAAGGCACAGTGGACACAAGTTGCAGGGTTCACATAGGACATTAAGAAAAACTTATTCACTGGGATGGACACATTACATTGAAAAAGATACCCAGATTGTTGTAATATCTCCATTTTGGAGATCTTTAAGACTTTGTTGAACAACTCCACAACTGGCTTAATCTAGTTTTGAGTGGGAGATTAGACTAAATGACCTCCAGGTTTTCCTTCCAATGAGCTTTTTTTCTGTCATTGTCCAAGTTCTGCACTTTGATATAAAAAAAACCAAAATAAAACCACTTTTAAGGTGAAGTTGCCAACATACCAAATGGCTATCAAACCAAAAGTCTGCTGCTCTGGAAAAAGGAACCTTCCAAAGCAGAAATAATGATCTCTCTGTACAGCAATTTCAGGTTGTCTAGGACTCAGTCCTAGTCCATTCATGTTGTGAAAATCTGTTTTGACAGAGAGGAAACTATGCTTCATATTCATTTAAATGTGAAGTTTTATGAATTATATATAAAAGGGCAGCACTTTCCCTTATGTTGTTTATTTTGCTGTGCAATTTCTTAACTGATGAGCTGGGACTACAAAAGAAGATGACGTCACTAAAGTAACCCTACAGTGACATAGTTGGTAAAGTGGGTTGTTTAAATCATGATAGCTGACTTTGGTGGTTTGCAACTTTCAGATTAGAGATGTTTGTTATCTTTGGATATAGCAAAACAGTCAATCAGAAGAACCTCACTGGATTGGCCTGCACTTTGTTCATTTTTTCTTTAGATGGATAAAAGAGCGAGAAGCACACTTTCTAGGAATAAAACTGCAGATTCCAAGTCTTAAGACTCAAGAGCTGCATGAAATAATCTGAACGTGCCAATCAAGTACTTCTAGATTTTCTTTCTTTTTTCTTTCTTTTTCAAGAAAGTCTAAGAATTGTTCTGGATCTCTCTGGTTTTACCTTTGACATCACTTCCTGATGTTTTGACATAGAGTTAGCGCATTTGTTGTGAGCAATGACTAAATTCTCTTTGCAGTGAAGTATGTATTTCTCCTTGGCATAATGCAGTGCTTATACTGTGGACAGTATAAAATTTGCAGCACTTGGAATTGTTTACTTTAAGGTTACTCAGTGCTTGTAAAGAGAGGGAAAAGGAGGTACTTACATCTCTTAGAGACTTAAGCCCTAAGGAAAAAGGTTTTGATTATAGAACTTCTCAGTTTATTTCACTATCACTTTTTCCTGTCCCATCAATAAGTGAAGACATCATTTGTTAAATTCTTAGTAAGTGGGATTGAAGGGTCGCCAGATTGCTAAATTAAAGGAACAAATTAAATATCAATACTAAATTAAAGTGTTGGCCAGGCTAAAGAGACCTGAGAAACAATACCTGTACTTCATTAGCAGTTTGGAAATTGTGGAAAAATATCTGTCAGAAAAAACATCCACCGTCTTTCATAGATCATCCACTATATTTGGTGTGGCAGGCAAAAGAATTCACCAATGACAGCTCCTGTCATGGAATGTATTTATTCCACAAGTTTTATATTTTCTCCATCAGCTACAATGATGGACAATCACGTCTTGTTTCCTGAATGATGGCAATTTCTTAGAGATTCTACATTTGCTGCCCTTGAAGTCTGTCTGTTTTGTGAACCAATGTCAAAATCTATCTAAATGCCTGTATAAAACACTTATCGCTGTGGTATTTAAGCACTCTACATGGATTAAAAATGAACAGTGAAGCTGCCTGGAGGATAGTCAGTAAAATCTACTTACGTTTTGGATTCTATGATATAATGTGATTGCATTGGGTTGACAGAGGGACACAAAGAAACATCAGACACTTCACAAAAAAATTCAAAAGAGAGCTATTCATATATTTTAACTCAAAAAGAGATTAAAGTATTGAAAAACTTGAGAACAAATTCTACTTGTCAGTGTGACTTAAACCTTGACATGCCAAAGAATAAGGTTTTCTTACTTGCTTGTATGATGATGAGAGGTGGGTTTGTAATCAGTCTCTAAACAGACAATTCAGGAGGGAGAAACCTCTGCCTGTCCTGTATCAGTTTCCCCTCATCAGTATGTCAAGTATTAACAAATTTATGGCAACAGATTAGACAATGGCTTCAGAATGCAGGTTCTTTGGTTTTCAAGACTTCCATTAAACACGTTGCTTCCCAAGGCAAGTGGCTAGATTTCTCAGATATTAGCCCAGCAGTCCATTTGGCTCAACAAGCCCTGCAATGTGGGAAAACAGACTCTCTGCTGATGACTCTGCTCATTCCCATCACCTCAGAAACCAAAACTTTGCCCTTCTGATAAACAATACCTTTGTTATTATGTACCTCTCTTACTTATCTTTCTGTCACACTATGAAGTCCATTTTGTTTCCTGAGCATTTTTTTTTAACTAACTACAACACTCTTCTGTACTTTCCTCTTGACTACATAGGGTCAATACTGAGTTGAGACACACAAAGAGACAGAAAAAATTAGTGCACTCAACCAACACTTAAAATGTAGGGATATCAATCCTTATTGGGTAAATAACACTAAGAAAAAGAGAAAATTTCTCAGTGATAGAGGAAAGCTCACCAGCTTTAAGTAAAACTTTGTCAGCCTATTGTCAGTCATCAAGATGACAGCTCTGTTGGATGGAAACAAAATAATTAAGGATAAGCTTGAGGATGTCCTTTGGGAATTAAAGGCGGCCCCCATCCATGGGGGTGGCAAAGACACATAGCTCTTACCCCTCCTTTGGGAAAAGTTTCTTTTCCCTTAAAGAACATATATAAAGAGCGAGCTAAGTAGGTTCTGGGAGTCACGCAGGAACTAGAAAAACAGCATGGCAGATGGCTCCCTACACCTGTGGCTAGGGCCCACATAATTAAAGCAATATGTAAAGAACAAAAATTTCCATTACCAAGAGTTGTTGACTAATTCCAAGTATCTGTCTATGATTAAAGCATCAGCAAAATTCTGACTTGTACTCTTGAGAAAAGAAAGTGTGTACATGCCATCAACCATCTCCTTTAGAAGGAAATAGCACCAATTTGTGTTTGGCATTCATTGAAAAATTGCATTTTGGGGTGATACTGGCTAAGTTAATATGTGGGGGAGTGTGTAAATTCCTTGAGATAGACAGTAACTGGGAACATGTACAGATAGATCTGAAGAAGATTCATAGAATCATAGAAGGCTGTCAGTAATGTGCCTACCCTAACAGATCAAGGCAGCATGCAGTTTGGTAAATATATGGCTTCGTATGGCTGTTCACATCAGCAACCTGAGATCATATTCATGCAGAGATGCCCAGCAGAGATAGAATATGCATTCTCATGAAGAGTTTGAGAAATAAATGGTAACTAACAACCAAGTTCTTAACAGAGGGACAGCAGGTAGCGTTAAACATGAGGCTGCCAGAGCAGGTACTAGAGCATTTATCTATATAATGTGTTCAAAATTGGATGCCAATGAGTTATGTATCTTAGCTAGAGTAAAGCCTGGATCTCAGTATATACAAATGGAGAAAGATGTCTCAGCTCAGCTCATAGTTATGAAAAATTTGCAAGATGTTTTTGTTGGAGGCCAGTATTAGCTGAAAATGACTGCAAGACATTCATTGCAGCTTCCAGGAAGCACTGGGCAGACACCTGGCAGGTGTAGAGGAATTACTTTTTAGGTCCAACTGCAAATGTATGATTTGTAAACTGAATAGTAGAGGAAAAGGTCTGATGACTGCAGTTATACTCTTGAGCATTTGTAAGAAAGATGTATTGGAAAGAACACAAACAAACAGGGACACGTCAATCTAACTCAAGGGGGTAAAAAAATACCCCAACAACTAAAAAAAACTCAACTCTTTCTCAATTTCAAGAAAATATGAAGAATTGTGCTGATAACATAATTAAGGAATATTTTTTTTTTTTTTAACTATTGGACAGAAGTTTGTGTGCCCAGTCCCTTTTAGGATTAAGGAGAAATTTTCAATACTGCAAAAGATTTTGTTTAAGGGTACCAGGATGATGATCTGAAATATGCTACAGGGAAATATATTTAAAAAGATACATGAAGGTCATTTAGGGACTGAAAATTCTGAGAGAGGTCAGAAATATTTTCCACCATTCCTCAAATGAACAGTGATACTGAGGAAACTACCAAAGTGTCAGAAATAGAGGTCAATGCACTAAAAGAGGCTAGGTTGGCAGCACAGGAAAAATTTGTCCTTGAGCACAAGAAGCATAGATTTGCAGAGAAATATACTGGTTCCCTTTGAAAAGTCATGTGAGGGTGCTACAGCCAAACAGATGTTTGTACATGTCAAATCAATTTTGGCTGGAAATAGCATATGTGATAGATTCTGAACGGATTATGGTTGAGAAATATATTGCTCCCCACTTGCAAAATAGAGGAAAACATACAGTATGTAGCAACATGAAGATTCGCTGTGACCCTGATCTTCAAAAGTATTCTAACCCCCATTATTTATACAAGTTGGAAGTGATCTCAGGGCATTACTAGCAGCGATTTTTCTGTTAGCTTCAGGCCTGGGGTGGAAATGTTATTAAGACTTTTTAATGGAGGAAATGGGCTACATGTGCATCTGTCTAGTGGAAGAAGGACTTTGTAGGTAGCAAGTCCTGAGGGCATAACTTAATCAGATTGTGGAGTTTCCCTTAACTTTTGGATATGTAGGCTGGATTAAGTCAGCAGTAGAGATACAACTCATGAGTGTGGTGACAAGTTTTTGTTTATTTTCAGAATTAGATTAGTAGACTGGAAATTACATTTTCTTTTCAAACCCCAAGGATTTACCTAACACTGCGTAGTATGTTGGAGCCCAGTTCTTGCAAAAGTACAGTAGTGATCTACATCTATTTTTAATTTAGAGGTGAAATGTAGTTTCATTAAGCATGTAAAGGAACACTAAGGAGTATCAGATACAGGCAAACAGTTGGAAAATTTGGGGGAAAATCTGTGTATGGGTTGTTGAGGGTTTTTTGATATCCATTTCTATAGATGTGGCCTCTTTTTTGTCTCCATTAGTGCACAAAATAGCGAATTTTGAGATCAGTGCCAATGAAATGCCTCTGTTTGTTTCATCTATAGCTCTGCTCTTTCCAGAAGATGCTTAGGCTGCAGGCGGCCATTGTGGGGGAAGCTGTACCACACCTCTTCAGAGCTAGCCAATGTGGGACTGGGAAGTTCAGCCCTTTAGCTCTCTGCTCATTGTAAATCCACTCCTGACCTTATCTAGATTAGTCATTTTATACTTTTCCTACTCGTCGACTTACAGTCTCATTTCAGGTCTTATCTCAGATTATTCTTCTGATTCTTTCCTATCTTGGCCATTTTGTCTTTCCCCTTCTATAATAATTTGCTATTTAATACTCTTTTGGGGTTTGTTTTTAAACTCTGGAAAGCTGCTTAGAATAGGGTGTCTAAAAGGAGCTGTACAAGCACACTGCATTGCAGCTGTTTCACCCAGGTTTCAAAATCCACCTGGACAAGTTCCTGTGTGACCTACTCTAGATGCTCCTGCTCTGGCAAAGGGATTGGACTAGATGATCTTTCGAGGTCCTTTCCAACCCTTAAGATTCTGTGATTCTGCAGTTTATCACAGATGGGCTGCATCACACAAGTATCACCTCTGCATCAGAGAAACAGAGGCAAAATATGAAGCGTAGCACCCGTGCAGGCAAATTGCAAAAGCCTCTGTAGCTGCAGATGAGCAGTAGAAACATGCTATCATGTTTATACTCCGCAGTTTATGAATGCAACAAATATCAAATCATATCAATTCAGACTTTCATTTCTGAGAAGGGGGCAGCTCTGATTATTATTAGCTTGGAATTAGCATGGAATATACCTATAAGATCTTTGCACAAAACCTGCTAACTCTCAGTGCAAAATGTCCACTCCTGGGGTATTCAATATAGCTCCTGCATCTATGTTATTTGTGTACTTTAATTATATGAATTACATGTCAGTAATGTGAAATCCCAGATGATGGGGAATGGCACAGCACAATCTCATAACAACACTGCTAATAGAGAGCAAATGCTCCCCAGTATGTGTGCTTTCTAAAGCTCTCAACATCAGTGCTTACAGAAACTTAAATGAACAGGAGAGAACAAAAAATATTTGCTGTCTCCCAGAGTCTCTATCTAGACTAAGTTGGGAAACACAAGAAGACAGAAGAAGAGAAGACAGACTACTGGACAGACAAGATAGCACAAGGTATGAGGTAGCAGTCACAGTACACTCTAGTGGTCTGTAGGCTTGCTCAATTTGTTTCCTTTTGTACATACTTATGGAATAACTGTTGTTTAGGAAAGTGGTACAATGATGCTGAACACTACAGGCATTCCTCATGCTGTTGTGGTGGTCTTAGAAGGAGGAGATCACAATCTGTCCTGTTTTGTAAAGACTAGGAGAAATTAGTGCCCTGTGATAAAAGTCTGAGCAGATATTGCATTAGGATATTGAAGGCATGAACTGTGTAGTATGGATGCATGAGCAGTTTCCATGCAGTTTCCATGCCTGCCTGTCCTTTATGCTGACTGGGTTTAGAGATGCTTGTATCAGTGCTTGCACATGCCCAGGATTTTGTTCAGCACTGCACAGAACGCCTAACATGCAGCAAACGTGCTGAGTGCTCTTTGGACACAAGGCACCAGGCCTTGTGCAAGCAGAAACTGTCCCTTCAGATAACATTGTTTCTCTCATTAGAGCGAGACAGAGGATTTTTCCTCCCCATCATTCCTGTGGTCTGCATACAACTATTGGCACAGGTAAAACACTGTGTAGATTCAGGTTCTTGTTCAAATGAACACGGTTGCTAGTGATGGATGATATGGCCAGCTTCTCAGTTAGAAAAATAGGTTGCCAAATATTTTAACAACTCCTGTGTTGAATATTTGCTACAAAGCAAGTTGGAAACTGAAATGAGAAGAGTCTAAATTTGTACATGAACAAAACAAACAGATATTGCTCTCCCACTCCCCAACCAACTCCTTCAGGGGTCAGTGTGTAAGTAACCAAGTCTAAGCACATGGAAAGGAGACTGTCATTTTTTTCTGCCTCTGTCATACACTTGTCTTTGTCTTTTTGTCCATCCCTCAGTTCTGACACACTGTCAGCATCCCCAGAGCACATGTATCTATCAGTCGTTGTGCCTGCTTGCTTATCCTCCATTTCCTGTATCTGGCTTGCAGATACAAGAGGAGGAGGTTGATCGAAGTCTCTGTGGTCCCTGTGAGCAGGGAAAGGCTGTGGGAGATATCTCCATTCCAAAGGGTGTAGGCATATACTTCTGATTTTAATTGCCTCCTAATTTCTATTCTCAGCACTCTCTGGATTTCATAGAATCATAGAATTGTTTCAGCTGGAATAGAACTTTAAGATCATCAAGTCCAGCCTTTCTCCCAGCTCTATCAACCACCACACCATTTCCCTAAGTGCAACATCCAGCTGTCTCTTAAACACCTCCAGGGATGGTGACTCCACTACCTCCCTGGGCAGCCCATTCCAATGCCTGACAACCCTTTCAGCAAAAAAATCCCTCCTCATATCCAGCCTGAACCTCCCCTGGAGCAACTTGAGGCCATTTCCTCTTGTTCTGTTTCTTGTCACTAGGGAGAACAGATCAACCCCCAAATTTGTTTATTCTGTGAACTGTACAGGGGAAAATGAAAGAAAAATGTTTTTAAAAAAGAAATTAAAGCTTCATCAGTGACCGGACATATCTGAAATCTGTTGCCTTTGATGAGCTGTTCTCTTTGCAGAAGTTTGTTATGCCTTAAAGTTGTAGTTTAAACTAGTAAGTTCTGGTCCTAGACATCAGGGAAGTCTAGAGAATGAGGGTGGTTTGGGTTTGGGGATTTTTTTGCAGAGCTTGGAGGTTTTTTATTTGTTTTTTGGGGTTTTTTACTATTACTTTTAAGGCATGCATTTTTAAGGGTTACATGGACTCCAGAGATTAGTTCTATATTGTAGGGAGTTGTGGTGGCTATTTTCTGTATCGTTGAAAATTACAGGTGATTGGGAACGTTCCACGGGAATGATTTTCCAGGAAAAGATTTTTTACAAAATTGAAACTTTCTTTTGGGAAATCAAAATGAAAGACTTCATTTTATTGTCAGCTCAAACTAAATAATAAAACTTAATTTTCTAGAAGTGAGCCAAATGTTTTATTTTGATTCAGTTCAATACATGTTTAATTTCAACTTTTTCAGTTTGCTGAGGGACCAGAATGAATGTTGAACTGTCAATATTTCTCACTGTATGAGAACATTACCTAGCTGTACTTCGAAGTGTAGTTGAAAAAGTTCTTTGGGTATCATAGATCGAAACTGCTGGTTCTGAGGCTATTTTCAGTACATGCTTCTTGAAGGAAGTCAATCTAACAGTTATCTTCCTTAGTCAGTTGTAAATCAAAAGAGGGACTTAAACCTGTGACATTTAAAGTATAGCACCTTTAAGCACCTTAAAGCTTAAGCCCACACTGTGTGATTTAAAATCTCTTTTTCACAGACAAAACTGTAGCAGACTCATTGTTTCTAAATTTTGCCCAGGCATTGCTGGCAGGAGAGGGTGGTTCATGCTAAGCTAGTCCAAGTTGCCTTTTATGCTAGGGATTTCTTCATTTCTGCTACCAGTGGCTCAGCTCCAGAGGCGATGGTATTTGGGAATGCTTGTACTTTCAGCATGGCTTGTAAACTGCTCATTGTTCTAAGTAGGGGAAAGGGTCCATGGCCTTCAGCATCAAAATTGGAGCTCACATTGAAGCAAAACTCAGTCAGATGGTTGCAAGGAGTACTTCAGTCTGGGGAGGTAGAGTAGGCTATAAGACTCAACTGTCTTCCAAGCCTGCTTTAAAATCAGTGCACTCTGCTATTGCTGTCCTCTCTCCCAGCACTGCCTGTGTTCCTGCCTGCTTCTCCTCCTTGTTTCCCTGCCTAATTATAGTGTGTTGTCTACAGCCCTGGCCCTAAATGTGGGGCCAGACAATCTATCCTTGCAAACACAAAAATGAGCCTTTATTGGTGCCACCAAGAATTCTGAGAGCTTAAATAGCATCTTACTTAACATAGCTTTTAAGAGTTGTTCATGACCTACGACTATCTTCCTTGTATTTCTCTATGGGGAGTATGTGTGTTTGGTGTTTGAGCCCTTCTGTTGTTCTCCCTTGCAATGTCAAGCCAGGAGTTGTGTCACTTCAACCTGTGGGAACCTGCCATCATTTGGTATGTGGTGAGGAGAAGAGAGGGTGAAGAAGCAACTTTCCCCTGTATTATTCCCCCAGCCATTACTGACAATCATTTAAAGAATTTACTCCTTGTTAATGCAATGTTGGCAGTGTTTGAGCAGTAGCTGTGATGGGAGCTAAGAAAATGAAGGCTTGTGTCTTTGAACAGAGTAACCTGCAGGAGGGAAAGTACTCTCAGCTTTTAATGTTGTCTTAAAACATGGAAGTCAAGGTGTTTATTAAACAAATGCATCTGTTTCAGTAGGATGTCAAGGGTATCAGCTTGTTCTTTTTTCCTTGTGATTGTCCTAAAAGCAGATGTTTGATCAAGATCTCATATACTTTGTCAGGGGAGATCCAACGTTAACCCCTCTCTCCTCCCTCCCCTGAAAGAAAAGGTCCCTTTAATCAGCTGCTAGAGTGCTGTACCAATTACCTCCCTACAGGGTGACCTTTTTATCTTGTAATGGCATTTTGGAATCCAGTCGCCCTAACCACACTGGGAGTGTATGCATGTCACATTTCCAATGCTCTCTCTCTTTTTCCCCCCGCTGTTGTTGGCATTGAATACAGCCTAATATATTCATGACCTAATTAGAGTAATTTCTGCATAATAACGACCTCCCGGGGGAAACTTTTTTGGGTGATTTTCTCATGTGCTTGTGTGTGTGTGTTCACGCTCACACTGTTCAGACACATTAACTGGAACAAGTGTTTCTTAATTTTTAAGTGTTTCTCTGGTTATTAAAAGTATTTTTATGTAATTTAAAATGGAAATGATGCAACAGGAAATCCTAGAGGAGGCAGAGATTATGTTTTTTAATCTTCTACTCCGGATTTCTGTTACTGTGAAGCTTGTGTCCTCTCTTCTGAATGTCCGAGACACCATCATGCTGCCTTGCCATTATTGGATTTCAATGCTTTCAAGGCTTCATCTCATTCTTGCCAGCTTCATCCTTCTCCTCTGTCACTCTGCTTCTTTTCCTCATGTCCTCATTTGACCTTCAGTTTTCAACTGAATCCTTCATTTGCTGCTATGGTCACTTGCTTGACCTTCTCTTCATTGAAGGACTGTGTTCTCTCCCTCTGTCTCTGATGTCTCAGTCCAAGTCTGTGTGATCTGCTGTAGTGGGAGCCCATCTTCACAGACTGTCTCAGCCCATAATGACCCTTACTGCATTACTATCTGGCATATCTGGTACTTGACATTGCCTCCATTTCTTTCTGACTATTCTGTTTTGCCTTACTGTGCAGTTTCTAGTTTTTCTTCTACCGATTGTCTTTCCTGGAAAACAGCTTCTGCTCCAAGCACTCTCTTCTCTAGCTCCAGGTTTTCCTTCTCTTTCAGTTCTTGATGTTTCTTAGCTATTGTTTCCTATTTTCAGTTTTCCAAAGAACTTAAGTGCAGCCCTTTCTGGCAGAGATCACGGGCCACATTCCTCAGTGTTTCATTGGTATAAATAAAGTCTCTTGACCTTGATGGTGTTAGTGGAGATTTACACCAGCAGGATGTATTTATTTTCATAAGCATATCAATAGTATTTTCTCTAAACTGCTGTTTAAAGAGCATTTTGGGGCAGCATTCAGAGCACTTGCTTGCTCAAAAATGACACTACAGGATAGGTTTGCTGAATAAAATTGATTTTATTTGTTTTCCTACATGTTTATCTTAGCTGTAGTAAATATTTCACTCAGTGTTTATGTCAATAAGGAAAAGACAAGCTTTCCATAGTCAAGTTTTTTGTAGTATTGAAAAAATTCCTCGTGCCTTGCTGCCTTTATTGGTATTTCATCCCTGGGCTCTGCACATCCAGCTCTGCTGACTTCGTTCTGTATCACTTCCTACAATTCCAGGCTTGTCTGCTTCAGTTCCTTTGTACTCGTGCATTCAGAAGCCTTGCAAACGCCTCCTATTATTGACTTGAGCATATTTCTCTTTGAAAGCCAGGATGAGCTCTGTCTAGATCTGCAGATCCATCTCAAGCTTCTGTTAGGGTCCTTCATCCCATGTCTAATGCTACCACTCTGCATCATGCCTAGCTGATGGCATCCCATGTCATTTCTAGCGGGGGCACAAGTGCCAACAGAAGATGAAGAATTAAAGAAGCCTACCTCAAACCATTTGTTATCAAAATCTTGGTTTTTAAAAAAGTCTGTGGGAATGTATCAGTCCATATTCAAAAGCCCTGTGAAATGATCCTCATTGCTGTTTGCTGTAAACAAATGATTTGTGAGATAGCTGCAAGATGCATTCTGCAAAACTGGGTTATCCATTACGTTGTTTCTCATCCTGGCATCTCTGTGTTTTGATGTTTGCTCTTGCCCTGCTTTTTTTTGTATGCCCAAGCCTTAGCACATACCAGGGAATATGCAGATGATAAATGGGATCCACTGCAAACATATGATGCAGATGGAGAAGCGCTGTCCTTTAGAGCTGTTGTTCAAATGCACCTTGCATTTCATCATCTTCAGCTGCAGTTTTGAGCTAGGCACATGGATTGTGTATTAATACCTACAGATTGTGGGCTTATGGGCTCAGGAGTGAGTAAGAAGGTGCAGATGTCGAGGCTCTGAAAGCTGCTAGATTAGCATATAAAACTGAAGGTACTGTGGGAACAGGTGGGCTTGGGTGTGGGGATGGAAGACAAAAAAACAGGTTTGGATAGATTTGAGGTAATTCTGAATATTTTCACAGCAGTTCTGCCTAATGCTCCATCTGTGCTTCTGTGCTGCACATGCAAGGGATGGCTTATCCCTTTCAAGTCTCTGGAGGAAGGGTGATGTTGAGGATTGTGATAAGCTCTGTGCACGGGGAAAATAATTTCTAACCAGGACAGACTGTAAGAGTCTGTGGGCCAGTGTGCCAATTAACTTTGGTAACCTTTTCAATCTCACTTTGGTTGTTCTTTGTTTTTCTTATTTCCTTCAGTGAGGCAAAATTCATATGTTATTTACTCTTTTCCTTCTTGTAACACTCAACAGTGATCTGAAGAAGGAGCATCTCCTGAGCTAAATTAGAAAAGCAGAGGAGGACCACTGTGTTTAAATGGGAAGGGACAGAGAAGGAAAATATGTATTTTGATTCTCCACCATATCAAACCTGTATTCCTAACTTTCCAGAAGATACACAGGGCCTGAAACTTTTATTCTCAGATTCTCCTATTCTTCAGATCTTCAGTTAAGAACACCAAAATGAGTATGCTTTGAATCTGAACTCTGACCACTTGAATCTGTGCATTTAGGTTCTTCAAAAAGTACTTTCTTAGGAGGTTACTACTATGTGTTGCTTCTCTCCTCCACCACTTCAGAAATTATCTTTATACTTCTTCCTATGAGCTTGACCAGGATCAACAAATCCTGTGACAGCATGACAGTGACAGACATAGAAAGGCATAAAAAACAGGAGGTCTTTGAACTAGGAGCATGATCAGGTTTTTAGTTCAGTTTCATTTTTTCAGTGGATTTTATGGAAATCTTTGATTAAACATAGTCACCATCCCTTGCTTTTGGCCTTATGTCCTTAAGCAGGGAACAATGCGAGGGTTTTAAATCTGATTGGTTCTGATGGGTGTTGGATTGCAGGATATTATTGTCAGTCTGTTCAAACGTGAGCTCTTTTGCAGCTTCACAATCCTGTGGCTCTTATGTGCTCTACACTTACTGGAGTAAAGGTATTTCTTGATTAATTTCTCTTATTGCCCTTTCCTATAAAGATGGCCCTAGTGACAAAGCTGAGCATATATTGGAATCAAGAGCTTTCGTTTGGCCGTGCTTTGTCATATAAAGTACTAACAGTGACTTGGGATGCACAAATTAGATTTTCCAATGAACTTACTTCAGAAGTGCAAAGCTTGACATTTAAAGAACAATAAGAAATCCAAGTTGCTACCTACTGCTTCCTGACATCTCTTTGACTCCAGTTGCACCGTCTCGCTGTACCCAAATGGAATAAATCTGGAATAGATACAGAGATGACACTTGAGAGTCTGGAGATCTCAGAAGCAAGAAGACAAAGTAACAAACAAATGAAAACTGAGCAGAAACTATTAGGCTGAATAGAGAAAAAAATACAATTTAACATCCCTTGACCACTTTCTAATACTGCTTACAGTGTGGTACTAGGAGAACATGAAAATCTTCCCTTGCTAATTCCCCACTCCCCAAAAATCTTGAGATGAGTAAAGGTCCAAAGGCAAAGAAGGCTTGCTTCCTTTTTTTTTGGTGAGATTTCTACAGTTACATAATTAATCCTTAAATCTTGTCTCTTCTGTTCAGCTCTGTATCATTTCAGGTCCAACTGTTTCATCTTTTTGAGGATTTCTAAGGGAACAAAACCTCAGCCTGGAAAAACTGGGCTTTAGTCTTTTGTCTCATGTCACCTCTTTTCCTGATTAACCACAGTAAGTATCCCAGAGAGAGAGGAGTCTCTGGCTGCTGGGTAATCTGGTTCAGAAGGTTTCTTTAACAGCTGAATCAATAAGTGCTTCTTCCAGATGCCTCTTTCCTTGATTGATCTGGTTGACTTTTTCCCTTTTCATCATCATTTTTTCTCTTGGCACTTCATTTTAATTCATCTATGAATGACTCTCCCCCTCTCCAGCTGCCTCTCCATATTTAACTACTGCCTGACCATTCTGTGGACTAGGCACATCCCTAGCCCCAGGACACTTATGTAAGAAAAAAAAGCCCCTAACTCTCATTAAATAGCCTTTCTTGGCAAAACAGTGGACTACTTGGTCCCGATCTTTCTTGCAGCAGCCAAGCCTCACCTGAGAAGGATAGCAGGTCAATGCCTCACTGAGTCATGCAGAGCCATCACAGATCCAGTAGAGTTTATTAGCCTGGGCTCTGCATCCCACCTTGCTCAGAAGGGACATGTGCCTCCCTGCTCTCCTGCCAGCACTTTCAACTCTCCTCCTGCCCTCACCTCTTGTATGTGCAGAAGGCATCTTCTTTGGGGTGCTGACAGAAGAGTAAAATGTGTAGGTCTCCCACCCCATCATTACCTTTGATAAAGCATGTTGCACAAACATCTGTACCGTTTTCAGATCACAGCAGGGAGTGGCCATAAAGCTCTCGTGCACCTATAAGAAAATGAAGTCTCTCACATTGCAGTGCTCCCCACTTTATGAGAATGTGTGCCGTCAGTGGATCATCCACCCTGCATCTGATAGAACGGTTTACAGGTCCCAGCAAATGGTTCCATATGGTTATCCCTCTTCAACAAGGTTCATGCTTGCAAAGGCTGTTGACTTTCCTAACTGAACAGTTTTTCATTGGAAAGTGCCTTTTGCTGTTGCAGTGTTGATTCGCAATGTTGTTTTATCATTTCCAAACCCAAAGTCTGTAAAAATGCGTTGATTTAATCTAAATGCAATGTTTCCCAAGCTCTAAAGCAACCATTTGCACATGTGTTAAAATTTTATTTCACAGGAAATGTCAAAGTTGTTTGGCTTTGTTCTACTTTAGAATGAAATAAAATCTTGATGTTGCTTCCAATATGGGGAAAACAAATGAAAAGAAAAAAAAGCTCTCAGTAGGAAACATCTCCAGGTCTCTAACCTACTCTAGGAAAACTAGCACTCTTATAGGGAATTCCTATGCTGGAATTCCCCCCAGACTCCACTGTAGTACAAATACCACTGCTCATTGTTGAAATAGAAGATTACCAGCACATTGAGGTACCAGGGTTCCCTCCCACAAAGAATTGTCTAAATCTATTGTGGAGGCAAAATATTGGAAATCGGTCAGCCAGCATGTGAGACTACTGAAGCTAGGCTCGACCAAAATAAGGCAAAGGTTAAAGATAAAATAAAGCAAAGCTCAGCAGAGCCATAAATTGCTAGACAAGGATACTCATCTGCTTTTGGCAGAAAAGCCGTTACCTGTGTTGCCAGCACTTCTTCATTCAGGATTATGAGAGTCCCTGTTGAGTTCACTGAGGAATCCCAGTCTGTCATCAGGCCCGAGACCTTCGTGCATCCATTCCATCACTTTGATTAATCTGGGCAGCAGAGACACACAGGCACAAACGTGTGCATCCGGTGATCCAAGCTGAAAGCATTCCAGCCCAAAAAGGATTTTGAAGAGAAATTGCCTCTGGATTTTCAGATTCATGAGTCTTCAAGGGGCACCTTTTCAGATAAACTTAATTAAGCAAGTCATTCTATTAATCAGTTCTAATTACTCATGCAAATCACAAGTGCTTCAGCCTATGGTTAAGTGAAACCTGATTTGATCCCAAGTGCAGCCAGGCTCAGTAAGTCCAGTGGGTATTTGCAAGAACGTGCCTCTACTGATCTTGCTGCTACTCTCCAGGTACAATAATCTTCTGGAGATGGTAATGTGAATTGATTAGTTGCCATGGGTCATAATGCTATTACCCTAAAGCCTGGGAAAGAGGAGATGGAAAGCAGAGTATGGAGCAAATTAACTCCTCTTCTCCATCCCTGTGGTATGCACATGTGTGTCAGTGGCCATGAGAAGGTCAAGGCTATGGGCAGATAACAGGGAAGGTTAGCTAGTGTCTGAAATCTCTTTTAAGTGAAAAACAGCTGCCTACCCCTTTCAAAGCAGAGATCCGTAGTGGCTGTTTCTGGGAAATGAGGGAGCCAAATTTGTCAAAGGAACACGACTCTGAGTAGAGCATGATCCTGTGTGACCTGAGGCCCCAATATGCCATTCTCTATCTTAATCCCACTATGTAAGGCAGCTGTGAATAACTCAGTATTAGCCTGGCAGCAA
Organism: Colius striatus; assembly: GCF_028858725.1. Taxonomy (NCBI): domain Eukaryota; kingdom Metazoa; phylum Chordata; class Aves; order Coliiformes; family Coliidae; genus Colius; species Colius striatus. The sequence continues at coordinate 120,130,214 of NC_084759.1, read as the reverse complement.
ATGTGGACAGCAGAGGTAAATGAGTGAGTGATTGCTGACTTCACCTTGATTGATTTGTGTAACACAGTCCTGTTAGCTAAAGGGCTGTGAACATGGGTTCCTTCTTTTCCTGGCCTTTCAAGAGTGTCAGCAACATAAATATTCATTAGCATAAGAGCAGTGTTAATACTTCAAAAAGGCTCCTATTTCACAGAGTTTCAGCTTTGAGACCTAGGCCTTTGATTGCATCAGAGTTGAGAAACTCCTTTTGCTTGGCCTGGGATTTCCCTGGAACTGTGGTGTAGTCACCATCTCCAATGGACTATGTGCTGATGATGCCAGTGAAGGTGAGGGACTTGTGAGTACAGCTTCATGGTAGAGCACAGTCTTCCCAGCAGCTTGGACTACTGTCTGACAATGCATCTTCCCTAACTTGAACTCGGTATAGTCACAGGGATCCTGAAGATCATTCATAGGGAAGTCCAAGCTTGTGGGTTTGTTATTAATTTGCTTGCATGTATGGAGGCTAATGCTGCCTCCACACACACACATCCATGTGCATTCTCCCTCCCTTTTGCACTTGCTTGCATGACTGGCAAAATGAGCTACAAGCAGATTAAAATTGAAACACAGAAGAGAGCAAATTACAACATGTTCAATTATCTTTTTCGAAATCATTCTTCATCTCTGCTCTAGTCAAAGCTTGGTAATGTTCCTTTTGCAATCTGACAAGGGCATTTTTTTTCTCCCTTGTTTTATCCCTTCTCTTGGGTGGCAGGCTGGTCAGGGAGCCAGGAGTTGGGGAGAGATTGTATAGCATGGCCCAGCAATTTAGCCTGTGTTAACCGGAGATCCAAAAGACCAACACTTGTTTGGTCTCCGTTCAACAGGCTGTGTAAGGAGCTTTTTCTCCATTAATTGTAAATGTTTCTTCTTGTTACATGCAAATATTACAGTGGCAAACACAGATTCCCTCCCCACTGCTTTCTTGCCAGAGAGGCAGACAGAGATAGCTTTGCGTTGTTTACTTCCTGGCTGTTGCATCGCAAATTGCCACCCACTGCCAGCTCGCTGCGGGCCTCACGGAGGGCTTTGCTAATTAACGGGCTCCCTCTCCTGGTCCTTGCTGCAGCCCTGCAAGGTAAGAGGGGCTCCGGTAGTCCTGGCTGCCTTCAGTTTTGCTTCCCCTTTCAAGACCTATGGATTTGTTGCTTCGTTTCTGATTGCTTTGAGCAAGGAATTTTAGTGTTGCTTCCGAACTTACAGTGCTGGCGATGAAAGTTGTGCTGCCTGTTTACAGGAGAGATGCTCCTTCCTTACCCCTGAAGACTTGCACAAAGGGATCACCTTTTGGATTGAGAGGAGATTTTGTTCTTTATGGTCTATTTAGCTCTTGGCCTCTTTGCTGAGAAACTGCCAGTGATTACAGTGTCAAGTATGGTAGTAATAGTTTTAATAATGAGGACACCTGTCTGCAGTAAAATAAGATTACATCAAGACATTTTATGCCGTTCACATGTAAGTTAGGAATGACTTTTGGTGATGCTGACAGGGACTGCATGAGAGGACTGAACAATAAATGCAACAAATTGCCCATTAAAACTAGGAGAAATTTCTTCAAGTAATGAAACATATTTAAACGTGCATATTATAAAGGTGAAATGGTTGAGCAACTTCCAAGTCATATTATGTCTGGTAAAAAGCCTGGTCAGCTTAAATCTGGAAAGGAATATTTTGTGATTTAAAGTAGAAGCAGATTTTTTTCTAATTGTTTGTGGATCCTACTGTGGCAGAGGGGTTGAACTAGATGATATTTTGAGGTCCCTACCAGCCCTTAAGATTCTGTGATTGTTATCAGTGTGTCAGTTAATGAGATGTCATCATACAGGTAAGAAGAGACTAGACAAGAAGGACTATAAGCCACCCAAAGCGCTAGTAATGCAAATACTAGGCAAGAGGCAATTGTTTTCATCCCTGTTTGTGGGAAGACTGCCTTACCCCCAATTGCTTAAAGACCTGCTGGAAGAACTGGAAACTTAGCCCATTTTTGGGGAATCTTAGCCTAATATTCAGCCCTAAGCTCATGTTTTGGTTACCATCTATGTTACAGCTCCAGGGAAGACTTGTGTCTGTCATCCCCAGTCATTCTAGCAGGTGCAGAGTTCTTCTTAAGCCATCAATCCAAGAACCTCAATAAAAGAGTAGTTATCAGTGCCAAAAACCAAAGAGAGCACCTATTAAGAAAGAAACTGCACCTGTAAATCTTTGCAAATATTAAAACACCAACCCTCAAACCAGAGCAAGCAGGAATGTGCTTTCATACTACTTCCAGTTAACATGTGGGAAAATAGAGACATAATAGAGCTGTTGTTTCACCAGCATCACACACTAAACCAGGGATAACCTTTTAAAAAGTTGTATATTGTCAAATAAAGCATCATCATTCAAGCCAGTGAAATGCCAAATGCAGACATCCATGGTGCTGCATATGCTAGAGCTGAGATGCTCTAAAGTGACCATCAGCTTCTGGGATTTGCATTTTTTGAGTAGCTATTCACAACACCTTTAGCAAGAGGCCTGAGTAACTAAGTCCTTAAATCACTAGCCATTTTTTGCAAATGTAGGCCTAGGGTTTTTTTAATTAACTTCTAATAAGTTCAAGTGTCATTCAGGGAAGTAACATTTGGGTTTAAATTTATGAGGCCAATTGAATGTGTGATAGAAATCTATATCATTCGGTAGTTACCCCAGGAGTGGATCTTGCTGAGATTTTTATCTTGACACTAGCCCTTTAAAAGAAAAGGAGCAGGAAGGTATTGAATTGGAACAACTCAGCATCTCTCTTGTGTTTGTCTTTGGTAAACACTGCAATTTATTTAAAGCACATGGAAGGGAGAAAAAATATGGCAAAGTTAAATCCCAACAAATTGTTTTATATTTACAAATGAATTAGATTATTTGCATTTGTTGTGTTTTTGGGTTTCTTTGAAACTGCAAATTAATGAGAAAAAATTATTTCCGAATCTTATTTTACTTAAAGGCGAGTTTAGCGAAGGCAATTTGCATGTAAATCAACGTTTACCTGATGCGTGCAATTTCCACAGTTAGATAAACCATAACATGAAACAGATGAAAGACATGGGAACTGTATAAAAATTCTTTGAAAGATAATAGGCGGCAGTTTGCAATAAATATTCATTAAGTGAGAGGGTGTCCTGTCTCTCTCTGTGCTGCTCTCCGTACAGTGCTCACCTCTTTCTGACAGCCTCCTTGCTGCATACCTTTGCTCTCCTCTTTCTTCCTTATTAAATCTGTCGTCTTCCTTACGACATAGCATGGGTCACTTTCATTATGGGATGCTCTCTTCATTTCCACCATCAGTCTGTACTTGTGTGTTTTATAACGTAGACATTAAGAAGGAAGGATGTGCAAAATCAGGGTGGTAAGTACTAGTTTCAGGACTGGGCAGGGAAAGGAGTTGCTGGGGGCAGTAGGCTACAGGGATAGGAGTGCTCTGCTGTCGCTTACATGCCAGTTTTACCTGCAGCACAGCCTCTGCTAGCCAGGCTGGCTGCATGTCCTGATACCACTCCAGCACAGCTGAGGGAAGGTTGAGATATAGGGCAGCTGATGGTGATGGACAAAAACTTACACAGAGGCAGCAAGAAGCTGGCCTTCCATCCCAGCCTTGTCCCTATCCTTCTCCTGTTTGTGAAAAAAATTTTTCTCACTGGTTTAGTCGTCATTCCTGTAGCAGTAGTGTTTCATTTGGATGAACTCAACATGTAATGCCTTGTGCCAGATTTCTCAGCTGAGAATAAAAGGGTGTCTAAAAGAAGAATGGACCACAGAAGGGGAATCCATATGCCACGTGTCACCACGTGCCTTAGTGGTGTAGGTCACCCCCTTTGATGGTTCTTACGTCCTCAGAGATGTTGCCAGAGTCTTTAGAAGTCTTTGGAATTTTTGGGAGTGATTGAGCATGCTCGTCATTTCACCCAAATACCTGATACTTCAGCTGAAGTAGAGCAGATAGTTGTCACACTAAGAATATGGCTAACATTCTAAAACCTGCAGTTTTAAAAGCAATCAGTGTGTGACCAGTTGAAAGATCAAGTGTTCCACAATGCAGTGAATTTGCACTGCATTTTATTCGTATGTGTCTTACGCTACCATTATCACTGTGGTGTCTGATCACATGCCTAGAGAGCCATCAAAAGGCAGGTTGTGGACAGGCAGTACACTGTGAAATTATAATAGCAGGAGGTTTGCAACGTGTCTATGAAGGCTATGTTCCCACTCCCCAAAATAAGCTGTTTTCTCAAGTGACTGATCTCACGTTTGAGAGGCAGCATGCTACTCACATGCCACACTGCAGGATTTCCACGTGAGCAGCGAGCAAACACATGCTTGCTCAGGTGGCTCCTGTAGAGCAGGTCTTTTTTTACCATAAACCTTGCTGAAGATCATCACATCGCATCGCAGCAGGACTGTGTGCTGTTGGGACCCTGACGCCCTTACTATTGAAGTGCAGATCCCAATGTTTTGTAGATTGTGTAAGAGTAATCTGTCATCTTCCGTTCCTTCATTTCATTTCATTTCACTCCACCAGTCTGCAGGACTCTAGCCAGAACATGCCTCTGGGGGCTTGGTATGTCCTTGGGAACATTCATCATCTTTCCTGCTGCTGCCTCCTCTGCCTATATTCTGGAGCTCTGTGACCACTTTCAGACACAAAGCCAACTCCACTTGCTTGTACTGTCTATTTACATTTAATATCCCTTAAATGATTAAAGCAAACATTCCTAATTAAATGTTAACGCGCTGTAAGTATCTGCAGCCAGCATACTTGCTGCCCCTCTAATCTCATGTATGTGGACATAGCACCTGGACTTAAGACGGAAATTACTTTTTGAAAGTTTGATAGGGGAAGCACGAATAACTTATCCAGTCATCCCCATTAAGTTTACTCTTTGCCCTTGGGAAGATCATTGTGCTTCTGGTTATTCAGGGCTCAAGGACTGAAGCCTGTGTATGCCCGGGGCCTCCTGTGGTTGGCTCAGCACAGGACAGTCAAGCCCACAGAGATTCAGTGTGCAAACCTCCAAACAGAGGGCTGAAGGAACAAGAAACAGATCACATAATTATACAAATGGGAATTGGAAGTGGATTGAAGTAGATATTTAAAAAAAAAAAAAAACAAAAAAAAACACACAAAAAAAACCAAAACAGCCATTTGCTCTTTAAAGACACACTAGCAAGCTAGATTATTTGCATTTCTGTGTTTGCTTTTAATTCCAATTTAATGGTAAACTTTTCACGCTTTCCTCTTTCCTCCAACAAAGGTTCCTTTCCACCCTTGTTAGACTGTGCCAATACCTCTTCGGTGGTGTTCCACTACTTAACTGTGACACCTATTGCTATAGTTAGTGTAATTACTGAGGAAGGTGTTTCTGCAGTTTTGCTCCCTCTGCTGACTACTTCTGCAACATCAACATGAACTGATTTTAAAAGGTGGTAAGATTCAGTACATTGCTAGAGTATAGGATGGGCAATGCTGTAACTGTGATACAGCTACATGCGTCCTCTGTGATTTCCCTTCTTTCTTGTACCGCAGACCAACTCTGAGATACAAGGACTGTTGCACTTGCCCATGCTTTCCGTCAGTCTTTACTTCTAAAGAAGTTCATTAGACTGTGAGGTGTTTCAGAGACATCCTTTACTCAGAGTTTGCTGCAGTATTTCAGAAATGTGCTCTGTTCTTGCTATCCCTTGTAGTATGTGACTTTATATATAGTATGTGACTATCAGAAACTTTGATAGTTTTTGTTCCTTCAGTGTTCAGGGTCAGTGTCCTGGAAATACTTGTTTGCCTTTAATGTGGGCAAGACAGATGAGATTAGATTATGTTGTTAGTCCTATGTATGTTTTGCTTCAGAAGTTCCCCATGCACAATGTTTTGGCTCGTTTCAGTTACTTCAATGCTCAGTGTTTGAGGTGACTAGCCACATCTTGGTTACTGTTAACATCTGAGCTTGCTTAGGATGGAAAACAGTAGACTATATCCTCACATGGTTCAATTCCGTTATGACTTCAGTGAACTATTCATCCACAGTCCCTCAAGCTGCAGTTCCTAAAGCACTGAAGTATCAACTATAAAAAAGCTTGCAAGCCATCTCCAGATTGAACGATTGTTAAGAGAAGACTAGGTGGCAACAGAAGTACTTCTCTGCTCTCAGGAAGACAACTTCTTATGTGGTTTCCTATGTTGAGGTTGTCACCTAAATTATTTTATCATTATTCGATAGATGATTATGATTTTCTTTGCTGGATAGTACAGTGTAGTTGGTTGGATTCTAGTCACTTAGGAGCTCTAGAGACATGGGAAAGGTCTCCTGAATTTGTTCAAGCCTGCTCTTTGAGGTGTTCTACATTTTATTAAATGAGCTGCATGTGTTCTTTGAGTTAGAGAAAAAGAGTCCCTCTGAAGTCCCTTGGACATGCCAATCATCAGGGATGTAGACATACATGAATAAATGATGGCAGCTACTAGTGACCGACCCCACAGAGCAGATAAGAATCTATTCCAGCTATTAAATATGAAACAACAAACCGAATACTAACTCATCAAATGCTTGCTTAGTTGGCAAGGACCTGTAGTTTCATAGCTGATGGCTCAATATCCTAATCCCATCTCTCCAGATGTGTCTGTGTCTTTGTAGACAACAAACTGGATATAGTTGCCAAAGTAAGTAGAAACGAGGTGGACGGAGAATGAAAGCTGTGCCTCTTGGGTGCAAAATAAGGTTTACTTAGCTTGCCTGTGGTAACATCTAGATCTTGGAACACTAGAAATATTACATGCATTGGTACTGAGTGGCTCCTTGCTGGAACTTACTGAGGCCTATTTCAGGAAGGGTGATCAAGTCCCCTCATGGCTTTGTTTTAGAAGGTTTACAAGGCAAACTCTCCAGTCACCTTCATTCATGTCAAGTTTCGGCAGAAGAAAAATCAGCATGAAACAGAAATTGCAGTTATAGCTTTTGTTTAAGAGGATGCTGTCAAGCCCTTTAAGTACAAATACCAAACATGTCTTCAAAATTCTGAATTCTCCTGGGGACCATGTTCTATATTCCACTACAGTAGCCTTGCTTTTTAAAACCAGTCCTCTGGTATTTAGTAATCTGAAGGAAATACAAGACTCTTTCAAGCAGAGATAAAAAACCTGCTCACAGTTGATAGCATGGAAAGCTAGTCTGGTATTCTGGGCAGCAGCTTAACTTTGTGAGGTCTACATTCAAATCCGTGGTGCACACAGTTGGGTTTTTAAACAGCAATTCACATGCATGTTAATTTTTACCCTGCTTCAATTCTCCATCCATAAAACGGGATGATAGGTTTGTGAGGATAAATGCAGTGTTGTGTAGAGTTCACACGCTGAAATAACAGTGTTGTAAGCAAACAACTAAAATTCTTCTGAGTAGAAGTCGAGGTTTCACGTCGGTTCCTATGTTCTTTACTGCCACTGAGTGATTAAGTATTTGTACGCTACCGTTATGTTTTAAGTAACATAAAAATATTTACTTGCACAAGGAAACAGATCTCGGAAGAAGTGGTATTTCATGTATTTTAGATCAGCCAGTTAGGAGGCAGAAGCTGTGCTGTGTGAGTCAGGTGAACATTACAAATCATTCCCAGTATTGAATAGTTAACAGGATGTTTACTGCCATGAGCTCAAGAAAGGCACAGGGGCTATGTTTCACCTACACTGCAGAAAAACACTACTTCTGACTCTTTGAAGAGGTCATGTGCAAGATACAAAAAACAAAATTAGGGAGAGTGGTTTAAGGAACTCAGTAGATGACCTTGATCGTTTCATCCAAAGGTCATATGACACTTTCTGATAAGTCCAACGAGAAACATAAGTCCTTGTCTTTTTCTGTGCACTTCAGAAACCAACACAACCGATAAGAATGTTTTGCATTGCACAGTTCATCCAGTACCAGAAAATAGCACCCTTAGAAGCGTTATTTATACAACATATTAAATATACTTTCACTGTGTTTCATAAATTTCCAATTTTCACAATAACTGATACTTTTCCAATTCTCTCCTTAGAAGTCCTGTGATTATGGTATAATCGCAGGTTTCTTACGTTTGAACGGAAAATATTCTTTTTCTTCTTGTAGTTGTAAAAAATAACTTGAAAGCATGACTCATAAAGGCTTAAAGCCTAAATTGCAATTTAGAAAGCCAACATGTATGTTTTCAAATCACACAGTCTTTAAGCCAATCTTGGGATTATATTTTTCAGGCGTAGCTCATTATTTTTGACTGTTTAGGGATGATGATTCTGTAGGTGAATGTTGAAGGCTCACCTTGGTTCCATTGCGCCTGTTCAGCTTTGTGTGTGTATGCTGCAGCAGCTGGAGCAGGGCTTGTGGTGGTGATGTTCATGTTGTTATTGAATGTCTGGTATTTTCTTCGCTTCACTGGGGAGTCATATTTTTCTAAAAACAGATTTAAATGAAATGCTTAGGGTGTCTGTACCTGCAGAATATTCATACTGTCTTTTAGATTGTTCTGGGATTGGGAATCACAGCCAAGGGGCAAATATTAACATATCTTTGAACCTTATGAACCTCCTGAGAAATGTTACAGCACTAACATTCAATATCCACCGAATTATTGAGAATTATATGACACCTATCAGTCACTTTGATGTTCATGGGACCTGAGAGTCTGCATCTGGCTTACCTCTTGCCATGCGGCTGGTCTACCCTTGTGCAAAATGATCCACTCTTCCGAGCCTTCTTTGCTGATTGCAGCATATATTTTTTTTCTTTTTCATGAATATGTTTCCGTGCCACTTCCATTTTCTCACATAAAGCTGCTTCAGTGTAGCCCGTCTCTGCTCCTGTACCTGTTCTCTTCTCCAGCAGACAATTCTGCACCCCCTGCTGGTCAGCATAGCCCTATTGCCATGACTAGCTTCAGTCACCTTGAGATGGTTGCTCCTGTCTTCTCTATGTGCATCCCTTTTGCACTCCACTGGGGTGGCTCAGCTAGTTCCTCTTCCTTGTTGCCAATGTTTGGCTACCAGTGCCATAAAATAGCTTGGATGTTGCACAACCAATTGCCTCCAGATGACCACAGCACTGATCACTTGGTGATTTTGCCACTCGACAGCTCGTTTTTGCTTCCATCGTCGAGGAAATCCCACAATTTTGCTTCATCTAAAGGCACTATTTTAGTAGCACATGCAGAAAGAGACAGTTTATTTATTTTAGGAAGTCAAATGTGTCTCCACCCATGTGACACTGTAATTCTTCTTCTGTAGAGAGACCCTTGGTAATATATTAGTGGGAGTCACAAAGGATTTTTTAACCTACTTGAGATTTATTTAAACCTTCATATTTCGTGTTGGAAGGAATCCAGCTGATTAAAATCCACAATATTTTTGGTTACAAAAGTTTTGACAGTAAAATCTAATTTTTGCATTTTCTTATATCATTAAACTGTTCTACTCTATGCTAATGCTTAGTAAAGAGGGTTATTAGCACTGAGGGCGAACCTTAAAAGGGTTTGAGGTTTGATTCATCTGTGAAGCACCAACAAATTTGGATTAATTATTCAAATCTAATCCAAACCTCTCGAGTCTGCAAAATTGGGCTGGAAGTCTCAAGAGAACAGGTTAGCTTGTGGGATTTCCGGTACTGCCTGCCTAGCTTTCTGATGAGCCTACATAACCAGTAAAACCTTTTAAACGTACTACCTTTCTAAATTATGTGTGCATTTTAGATTCAGCATTGTTCAGGTGCGGCTGCTGCTTAAGCTTTTCAGCATGGGCGAGAAACATTCTCCTGTCTCAGTTCTGCCTTTGAATGGGAACAGTACCCGGCACCTCCATGGCGTCAAGGGTCAGGTACTTTAAATGGCAGAGAACAGACTGCTAAGATCTCTGCCTTTAGAAAGAGATATCTGCAGCCATGTTTTTTTATATTGCCAGAGGTATAAATTGCCCCAAAAATTCCAAGTTGGTTCTTTTTTTTGGTAGGGAATGATTCTGCTGTGAAAAGGTTAGCGTTTATTTAGCCTGACAAATAGCTTTTGAGTTTCCTAAAGCTCGCCCTTTAAAACTGTGTACCTACTTAATATTTGATCCTAAATCTGCTTCCAGTTAAGTCCCCTGATGATTAGGTGTTCTAGGACAGTAAGAAATAGTCCCATGTCTGGGTAGAAATATATAACCTGTCAAGACAAAAATTATACTCTGAGGGACAAGCACCGAGTCTAGCTTTATATTTGCAGAGCAGCCAGCACAGCAGGGTCCCTATCTTGATTTGAGACCTCTAGGAACTACTGCAAGATAAATATCAAATGATAACTCATGCCATTCTGCAAGAGGACTACAGATTTTCAAGGAACACCAGGGAGTTTTGATTTTATGACCCCAAGAGGAATAGCACAGTCTTTTCTTTCCATATAATGGACAGGGATGGTTGGGCTTTCTTGTTCGGTGACAGGCCAGCAGGCAATGTCGACCTGTGCATATGACCTGTTATCAAAATTCCATTGGCTTCTCAGGTACTCTGATTTCAGAGCAGTTAAAAGAGGTTCAGTGACACTCTGTAGAAGGTAGGACGTTTGTACCTGTTTCTGGGATGGAGGCAGCAAGCGTCACAGCTCATGATTTTTGCAGTAAAAGGCAATTAATTATCACCTCGATGACCTCCTTTGCTATCAAATTGCTGCTCAAATTGTTTTACTACTATTTATAATGAGGCCAGATCCTGACTGTTTAATTCAGTGATTTCAGTGAAAGGTGATGAGTGCTCAGCACATTATAAAACCTCGTATTTTATGGTTGTGCCACCTGACTTCAGGGATCTGCTTTTATACACACATGTGTATTTTTATACTTCTCCTCTGTTCTGTCTGCGTGTTATTTGGGCAGTCTGGTACTTAACGTAATCCAGTAAAAATAAGGCTCAAAATGTACCCCTATATTCTGACATGCTTTGCGACTGGAGATCTGAGTAAAACCTTGTTTTTGTGCTCTCAAGCACATCTGTAAATCAGGAAGAGGTTGGTTTGTTTTCTCGTTTTCAAGAGAACGAATTATCCACCCACCCTTCTGATTTAAAATCTTTGGGTAGATATCACTCTGCCAATAGGTAAGTAAAAGACATTTTGTAAAGCAGTAGTTTTTAAACAGTAAGGTTCACCTTCATGATGTGGGACTGGGAGCAGCAGCGTCATGGATACCTTTCCTCTGCCCTTTCCTTTTATGGAGAAGATAGAGGCAGAGAGGCCTGGAGCCCCTTCTCCCTTACAGTGGGTTTTGGTGCTGGGTCCCAGATCTATGGACCTCTGCACACCCTAGAGATTCTTTTTGCCACGGCTGTTGCTCCTACTTCTTGTGCAAGTCCCAAATGCAGAATGAGAAAGATTAGAGCAAGTGGTCTGCCTAGGGAACACTGTTTCTTCTCCTAAGCAGTCATTTCCTCACTTTCACCAATGAGCAAGACAAGTCTCTGGTGCTGTCACAAACACTTCCCCTCTAATGCCTTCTATGAGGCTGAAGTTCTCACAGTCATTCCCGCATCTTGCTCAGCTTGATATTGGTCCCCACTACTACTAGTGATTCACTCCAGTGGTCCCAGTAAGGTCTGAATTCCCTTGTCCCTCTACAGCTCCTTCAGTTGAAATGGGTGAGAGAAGGAGGGGAAAAAGAAGCTGTGTCAAGATGATATAGCAAAGATTGGTATTTAATGTCAAACTGAAGGAAGGAGAGAAGAGTTAAGAGAACAGGGCAGGGTTGGATGCAGAAGTCTGGTAAAAGTAGAGAGAATCGAAACTTCTGAAGAGTGGCAGAAAGGATCTAGAATTTTCAAGTGAGGGGGGAAAAAAAGAGCAGCACTAATTCTGCTATACCCATGCTCCATTTCTAAGTACGGGTAAAACTAAGGAGGAATCAAAATTACTTACTCTTTCCCTTTACTGAGTGTGGGTCTGGAGGCAACATCTCCACTTGTTAGTCCTGTCAATTCTATAATTCCTATTGTGCTTTGAGGTCTACTTGTATGGTTTGCAAGGGATGTGCTCTATTGACCATCGTTTGCCTGGAGTCATTGTGGTAGGAGGTTTTGGTTCTATAGCTCCTTAGGCAATAGTTAAATAATTTAATTGTTCCTTAGAAAAGCTTAATTCTCTTATCTTCTCTTGTCTAAGGAACAGCCTTGGCTTATGAATCCACGACTCAAGCCCCAGCATTTTGTACCCTTTTACTTGCCAGACTGAATTGTCCAGTATAACTTTTTATCTTCCTTAGCTAAATTGTACTGCTATGTCTGTCTTCCAGTTTTCTCAGTTCCTCCATCTGCATATGGTGGCATTGGTAAGGCCTGGTTGGGAGGGGAGGGCTCTCTATGGGGAATATGCATTCTTCCTTCAAAGGTGTTCTTGGTTTGGGATTTAGGGTTGGTTTGTTTGTTTATCCATATTCTGTGTTGTGGTTGTGGCCCCACTAACAGCTGTCAACCCCCTCAACAGAGAAACAGGCAGAGCGACCAGAAAACAAACAAGACACGAAACGAAATTCAAAATGTGTTCAGAGAAACATGCTACTTCAAAGGCAGGCAGAGAGATCCCCCCGGAGCTCATTACTGTAGTCAGTGGAAGGGAGGGGTAAAGGACTGCACGGAGTGGGAAACCTCGTATATCCTTTTATAGCAACTACAATGAACATTGCAGACTATGGATAACCCTTCCAATCTCTTTCCATGGGCTCACAGACTCTGGGCTCCCCTCCATCTTAGCATTTCAGTTCTGAGGAAAGATTTCTTCTGTCAGACACATGTGAATCCTCCTCCAAGTAGCGTATGCTTCACATGGGCAGCCTTCATGGTAATAGCTCTTGCCACTGCTGTATGGACACACTGGAAGCCTCACCACCAGGGCATGAGACCAATGTCTATGGATTTTTCTTTCCAGACTCTCCTGGGACTGTCAGCCTGGAAAGCAAGTGAAATCTGACTGTGTGCCCTTTGAGCATTTGGGAATTGGTTTATGTGAGACCTGTCAAATTAGTTTTGGAGAGACTACTGTTCTGGCCTTTCTGTGAATTCCTTTAGTCTGTGAGCTCACAGGTTCGCCTGCAAAAGTAGAGGAGGTTATTCTGAAACAGTCTGCAGGCTTTCTAAAACTCTGATGGCCCTTGTTTTGTAACTCTAGTCACTTCAGTATGTTCAGCTAGTCTGTCTTTCACAACAGCTCAAAGGAAAAGGGAGAGTAAGGCAAGCAGGTAACAGATCATCTCATTGGCCCCAATTATTCAGTTCTGAGGTAGACATCTCACCATACATGGAGATAATTTCACCCATGTGAGGATTGTGTGGTAGAGGGATAAGTGTTTTTTATCATATACAAAGGAGGGAAGGCTTGCAGAAAGATATATTGTGCATGGATTGTGAGAAGAATGATGAAACACTGTTATAGGACCACATGGAGAGTCAGAGGAATGGTGCCATTGTCCGATGCTTTACTGAGGAAGTGTTAATGGAGAGAATTTGAGTTACTGTGCCCAGATCTGTGTGAGCTGGTAAGACCTGTGATAGTGAAGTGAGTGTTTTTAGCACTATGCACAGATTGCATGGTGCTGGGAAAGGAAGAGGACTATAACAGAGAAAGACTACGTGGTCTTGCATGCCTTGCATGGAGTGGTGAGGTGGTTGATAACCAGCCCTGGTACACTGTAGCCTGTCCTCAGAGCTAGCAGGGAGATTGTGCATGTAATAACGCACATAGATGCAGAGTGTGAGAACCGCTGTGAAAAGTCAGCAAGCTGGATACCAGGCACAGCAGATAGTGTGATGCAGTGTATTGGTGGAGAGAGAATACAACAGAGCCAGCCAGCATTTCAAGGCTTCTGAAAGCACTCCCTTGCCTTTGATCATTTGCCACTCATTCTCCCTATATGCAGGCAAGACCCACTGATCTGGGAAACTATTGCAGCTGTTGCTGTAAGCCTCCAGGAGGATCTAAAAAGCTAATTGCAGCAGCCAAGCCAGCTGTTAGAATAAGGACTACATTCTCAGTCTTCAGATCCCAGCATGTCCCTGTGGGATGGAGTTTCTTCTTCAGCTCTAGAAAGCTGAGGGGAAGCATCTGGGTTCTTTGCTGAACCTGCGTTAACTAGGCCGGTAGAGACTTTTCTGACAATCAGGAGACTAAAAACTAAACAGCTGCTGTCATTTCAGGCCAGAATATGGAAGCTTTTATAAGGGACAGGGATGCTATGCAGTTTGCCCCTCTGTTTCTTTCCTTGATGCAGTAGAGAATGACCAGACTGAATTTTGGCCAGGAGAGTGAGGACAAGCAGAAAGCTCTTACATGGTGCTAGCAGTACTGTCTGCTACCTACAGTTTCCTTAAACTACTAGCTTGTGTATTTTTAGTTAGTTCCTCCCAGGTGTCATAACCTGAAAGTAATTTCCCCCCCTTTTAGCTGTTTACAGGGGAATGTTTTTTGTTACGGGATGGGGAAGGGGGGGGGAAGAATGGCAAGCTAAGAACAGTTAAATACAGTGGCTTGTATATTACTGTGTCAATCAGACAATCACATGCAATTGCTAAATACTAGATGCAGTACCACATCTGGCTCTATAACCCAGTTACACTCACTTGGACTCAGATAGCTCTTTACAGAGGCATTGGAGTGTGTCTGCTCCGCAGTCCCTAGGATGATCCACTTACTCAAATTATCCATTTTTTCCTTGTCCTGTAGGGCATTCCTGTTATCTTCCCTCCCTATTATGCAAGATAATAGAGAGCTGACTTGCAATAATGCAGTCACAATGGCTCCATAGTGTCTGAATGATTCCCATGTGATTGACATTGTGTGTCTGTCTGAAGCTTCCTGAAGAGCAATTCTCCATCAACACTTCTTTCATCAGTAGGCATTAGGCAGAACAGGATCCTATAGCACAAGTCTATTAAAGCCCAAGAAGAAATCTGTTCGTTATGACAAACAGAAGGAGATGTGAATTATACAAACGGATAAGGCACTGTTTTGATGGATCAATTCCGTGTGCTTATGTGACTTACTATAGCTGCGTATCAAGGTCATATGGGACCTGGGTGTTCCCAGTTTCAGCCAGCCATGTTTACTCAACTATCTGGGCCTGTAAAAGAGCACAGAAGAGCAACAGAGGGAGCACAAACATCTCAAGTGTTTCCACATCTGCCACTAGGCAAAAGTCTAGTCTACACTGTTCAACTGGAAATTACAATGGGGTTTAATCCAAATACATCATGACTCCAGTGGAGTGTGGCAGTTCTTTTGAACATTTGGAGGTCCTATCTCATATGGGACAAAGTGTTTAAGAAGATTTAGCCTATTCATGCTTTCATAAATCAAAGTTTTCCTTTTCATCGTCCAGCCCCTGGCATTTTGTGATTCTGTGTGATTATATTTGTAGCCCAAACAGAAGATGAGCTTGCTAGTTTGGTTTTGCTGACTTAGTGAAGATGGGTATTAATCTCGCTGAAATTCTAGTTTATCATCAGATTCAAGGCTCATGAGGTTCATCACTAGTAATCACAGCCCATGAAGGTTCATTTCAGCACCGTGATAACATTGCCTTTATGCTGTAGGTGCACTGATGTGGGTATGAGAGCAAGCTCCATGTTCTTCATCACATCTTATTCAAAAGCAATATCTGAGTAGTTTCAGTGTTGAAGGCAGTGGGGAGCCCAAAGCTCTCTGTGGTTTGCAGGGCCTAAGGACCTTCAATTCAGCTTTTTGCTTTGCCTTAGCATGCAGAGAAATATGAGCAACAGCCCATCTACACTGAATATCACTGTAGGTGGACATTCTCAGTGATTCTAAAAATTGGGTGAAAAGCTCAGCCCCCCCCACACCTGGCATAAACTAAAATACTGTTAACACAGGTACACTGACTTCTACTGGTGGTCTAAAATTTGTAACAAAATTGATAAGCTTCCAATTCAGCAAACATTTTGGCACTGGGTATTGTTTTCCAAGTAACGTCAACTTCAGTTCCTGGGCCATTCGCTGTTTTGAGGCCTTTTAGCTTTGACTGTTTCTTTGCTTTCTCGGAGAATTTTGTGATTCGTTACCTTTGTTCCGTGGCACTCGCTGCCTAAGTAGCATGCCGTGATCTCTGTGGTATGAGTGGATGGCAGAAACTTTACAAAAAATAGAAAGTGAATCATACACTTTCCAGAACTAATCTTCAGACACTTGATCTGTGCTAAAATGCATGAGGCTTTGGGGATTTTTGAACATTTTCATGAATAATAAAAACTTCACAAATAACAGGAGAATGAACTTACTGATCTTATCCCCAAATCTTTTGTATATATGAGAGCTCTAGTTTTCAGATAGAATTTGGTGACAGGTCACTTTCTTCTGATCAACAAAGTACAGGGTGTGTAGGAAGGAAAATGAACCAGTTATTTGCAGGGTTCCCACATCCCCAAGTATTCTTTGACTTTTACAGATTTTCAGTAAATTAGCATAACTACATTATCCAAGATTTCTTGCAGTTGTTTTCCCTTCCAAAGTTGATGCAACTGTGAGGGAATGCGAATGCAACAGCTTAAAAACAAGGGAGAAAATTATCATATTTAATATTGTTTATATAGAAACTGGCGAACTTCATGGAGCATCGTGTGATTAACTCCAGCCCCGCGGCATGTATGATGGCAGGAGGAGAAATAAGAGCTAGGCCATGTTTTTTTCCTGGCATGAGGAACTGTTAACTGTAACGCTTGTGTGGCTGGCAGTATGAGACACAATATTACCTAGAAGAAAACCTTTAAGTGTTGGATTAATTTCCCACCATCTGCATTCAGTCTGTACTGGAAATCGAGCTCTAGAGAGAAAGACAAGGGAACAGATCAGAGTATCTGGCAATTAGGTTTGAAGAAATTAAAAAAAAAATGTTTTCAAGGACTCTTTTCTAGTCAGCTGTTTGGTGGCTGCAAGGGCTTACTCAGCTGAGGAGCCAGCTTTGGAAAAGGTGCTTTTTGCTTAAATGGATGGAAAAGACTGGAAGAGAGGAGCAGTGCCTTATCACAGAGGTGCTGCCAGTCACAATTAGGGACAGGTCAGGTTGTTGGATGCTGACAGGTGACAGAGGAATGCAAAACTCTAAGAAGGCGTACGAGGAAATGGAGCTAGAAGTCATGTCCAAATGGGATTTGCTGAAAAGTGGTAGTATTGAGGAGGGATGAAATCGCATTTTGAGATAGAAGTAGATATAGGGAGAGGAAATGGGGAATGGTAGCAGATCAAAATAGAGAGCACTGGAAAGAGGAGGAAATGTCAAGCACCTGTGAGTTCTTCTTTACTCCTTGCATCATCAGTGAACCATGGAGAGTAAAACCCTCAGAGAAGAAGATAAGTCTCTGAATATTCAGTGTAACTGCCTTGTGCAGAAAGGATTGCCCTGTCTAGGCTGCTACCTTTGCAGCTGAAAGACAAACGGTTCTTTCCAACCTACAGTGTGAAAGGGAAGCAGGGGAATGTGTGAAGGTGGTATAGCTGCTGGTGGGAGCTCTGTCTCCTGTAACATGCTTATGTTTTTGTGTTATTTTTTTCTCTTCTAGGTAAGTGCATAAAGTGGTTGTGAATGGTTCTGAGGCACCCTGTCAGATGACTGTACTGGCTTCTACAAAGAGGAGGAAAACACAGCACTTTCTGAGATGGTACCATCACAACCCATGAGACAGATGTGATAATGATTACAGGGGAATCTATCTGTACCTAATCTGTGAATCTGTTACTAACATTTAGCAATAACCCTGAGCCAGCCACATATACACCCACTGTCTGCCTCAGCCTGGGGCTACCAGTCCCAAGTGACAACAGCCTCCTTGATGCCATAGTGTGCAGCTTGCATGCCATACCCTGCATCTTGTCTGCCACCCCTTGTCTTTCTGCTGGTGTCCCCAGAGGATTGCTGGATACCTCTAGAGGGACAGCTTAAATATCAGCCCAAAAATATTGTGATCGTTTTTGCTCTTTCTGCTGTTAGCCATTCTTGAATATTTGGACACTACAGAAATCCATACGGTCACATTTCATAGCTCACCACATCAAGTGCAGGGAACTCCCTGGACAAGGTTTTGTAAATTCCTCTTCCTCTATCTGACTTCTCATTCACCCAGTGGGGACTTGTTTTGAGAACATAGTGACAACTGAGCAAAAGAAAATGCAGAACGACACTTGGGGCAACGCTTCTTGGCAGTGAGATGAATTGAGCTTCTCAAGGGAAGTGCAGGGAATGCTGTTGTTTGAGATGTTTAAAACTCTCTAGGTCAGAAATTGCAGGGAACAGTCCTGTGCTGGCAAATGGACATACTAGTCAAGACGATGGGTCTTTCCTCTCTGTGACAGCTTTTATTTATTATTGTTATTATTTTTTTTTGTTAGCTACAGATTGATGACTTCACCTCTAGTTCAGTTTTGCTGTATATACTATACAGTCCCTAATAAGTGTGATACTAAATGATATGTTTTTGTGCTGATGTGGTGCTTGTTTGTTTCCCAGTGGAACAAGGTGATATAAGCACATACATTAAATATATTTATGACAAATTTCTCATCTATTACTTTTATTTAGACTGGTTTTGAAGTAGAGCAGATTCTGCTGGAATACAAACATCTTTCTAAAGGCAGATAGCAAATCCAAAAGTATATTTGCACTCTTACTCTTCTATTTGCATTCTTACAAAGCTGCAAGGGAGAAGAGCAGTTCACCACTTTTATACAGTCAGCATAATAGATTCTGGCTCATCTCTGCTTGCTGGAGGAGATATATCTCTACTCTTTTTTTAAGAACCAGAGTAGAGACAACACAGTAACCTTAAAGCATGGGCCATGTCTGCTCTCCATGGCCCTCACTTGGAACAACTCCCCTGAGCTAGCGGAGGACGCTTTAGATCTACTCCGTCAAATGTTTCATGCCTTATGGTCAGCAGAGCATTTTGGTATTCAAATACATGGCTATTGTTGAGCATGTTTTTGTATACAAAAAGCCCCTTTTCTAGTAAAGAGAGAAGAGGGAAGTTGAGCACTTCCAGAGGGTGGAGAAAAATCTTGTTGGGAAAGAAAGGAAGCTATCATTTGGTCTTTGTGCCCTAGAAAGAGTGCAAAGTACTTGTATATGTCACCTGATAGCCACAGGACTGTGGTAAATGCCAAGCCCTTGCATGTGTTTTGGGATAGCATGTTTCTGAAGTGTTTCATGAATGGAGAATGATTCTTAAATTAGATAATAAAGCCAAAGAGTGTAAGAGATTCTCTCTTGAGGTTGAGTGCCCCCCTTCTTGGCAAGTCTGCTGGTTTTTGTCCTGACTTACTTCAGGGAATATTTTTGTCTCCAGCTTTTGAATATTCACGGGTGCCTATCCTTTCAATAGGATTGTTAGGTTTTTGTAGTTGAACTGGCCTCACAGATAGGCTTCACTGGGATTTAGCCCAGGTTTCAGATGGACTTATCTGACTTAGCCAGATAAAACTCAGCTATGAAGTTCTGCACTTGGATCATGTCTATCAACATACCATGAAACTGAAATTCAAAGGGGAGAGATGTATTTCAGGTGCATTGTTCCTTATTGTAGAGACAGATCACCCTTGTTATATGGAATTATATTAGACATATTCTCTTATGCTTGCCTTTTCTTTCTTTTTTTAAGTTACATTAGTTATTTATTTTTTTAAATGGAAAAAGTTCCTGTTACTGGAAAAGTGTTATAACATCTTGAGCACCTTTTCATGGGTGTTCAGCTTTTATTTTTATCCTTTCCAGCCAGATCTTTTCTACTTCTGTTGTGTTCTGTCTGAATTGAATCTGTGGTTTGGTTTGCTGTTTCTAAACTTAGATGCCTAAAGACTCTAATTACCAGGTTTTGGGGGAATCCTAGGGCCTGCAGGAAGTCCTTTATTCTGACTTGTAACCTGCAGGAAAGTATTTGGCATAATAGTCTGTATCTGTACATGATCTAGTCTGCTGTCACTGTCTCTGATAATGACCTTTTTTAGTGACCTGAGCCTGACGTACGGTGTTCATATATCCTGTTTCCTGTTTTGCTTTGGTTTTTTCCCTTTCAAATTCTGCGCTGTAGCATCGCAGATTGCACATCCTCTGGGCTCTCTGCTCTCTTGCTGAGGATATAGAAGAGACCTGCCAGATTCTCCCAACTGCACAGAAATGAACATCATTAGGTAGGCTGGTAGATGGTGATTCTTGCATCTAATGATGCTGTACCCTGCAAGCAAAGCAAACAGGAGGCAGGGCTGTGAAAAAGCAGCAGTGTGGGCAGATTTTAATTGCCATGCTGAGAGGTCAGATAAGAAAGTCATGAAATGGCTTGGAAAAATGTGAACATTTATATCGCATAGTAAGACCCTATGGCTGCGGCCGCATTTGAAAATGCTTCCGAATTTAGTTACAAAAAGAATGAAATCACGCAGGCTATTGAGCCTTCTCTCTTCATTCACTTGCTTCCTGTGTTCTCCACCAATTCGTTTACTTTTTCTCATTCTTCTCTGGCATTCTTCACTTTCACATTCCGTTCTTCTCTGGTCTTCTGCCTTGAATGCTAAGTGATTCCTGTTTGTCTCACATACTTCTATGTGTTTGCAATTTTTCTTAATTTGTAATAAAGCTGGTGCCTGATTGTCTTTGAAAGTGGATTCTAGCTGGGTTATTTATCAGCTATGTAGATTGCATTTCCTTAATCTATTTAGCTATTCGGTATATAAAGACATATTGCATGCAGTCAGTGGATAATGCAGTTATAAACTATGCTGCATAGAATTTCCATTTCTTGTCTGCTGTTTTGGGAACTGATGTGAAAAATTTCATCCTGATCCAGTGGCTTTTGCTGTTGCTGTTTTCTCTTGAGAGTGCCAGGCCCTCTTCCCCTCACGTTGCTTTCTGGTTCCTAGTGCTCTTATTCCATAGTTCAGTGTAGTTGAATCTACTGCTGTGTGGATTTGTTTGCATGGATCCTCATCAAGTCACTAAGCTGAGTGCAATGACCCGAGAGTGAGGGACTATTTGCATTGATAGGTAGTGTCCAGACACTTCTGAGTGCAGTGTGCTCTCCGTTTCACCCCAAATTGTAGCAGTAGGGCTCTCTTTTAACACTTCTGAATCAAATTTTGTTTGGCAGTTAAAATCAAACTGGATCCTAAATATTTGCAGATTATCATGTAAACCTAACAGTGATTTTGCTTAGGGTTCAATACACCAACTCTTTAAGGTCCCAGATTGTTTGGAGAGCTTGGGAGGAAAAGAGAAAATGTTTTGGGATTCTTGTTACATAGCAGTCAGTTTTGTCCAGCATTGTCAACATTACCAATATAATGGGCACAACATGGGTCAAAAGAAATCCAGATTATGGGATGGTATTAGAGCTTTTATAGGTCCCTAGAGATCGAGATGTTTTGAAACACTGTCAAGTCTCATCTGACAATGACATGCTGTCTTTAAAGCATCTGTCTGCAGCTGTCTGTGTCAGCTGGTGGAACAAATCCAGTCAGCAGCTCTCTCTTGGTGCTGTCCTTTCATCTGGTCATAAAACAACTGTTGAAGTCTCCAAATGCCCTCTGGTGGTGTTCAAGTTAAGGGGAAAAGGAACCAGAGGGCAAAAGAAGCTTTGATAAAACGATACTAAATTGAGGAGTGGGAGGGTCATTTACATCTCTTGGGCACAGATCCAGGTGAACACACATAGGTGGAACGAAATGTAAATGTGTCTGTGCGGGCAGAGCAGTGATCTGGATCTGAGATGATTTGGAGGAGGTGTGTTATAGTAGTTAAACACAGGACATTTATTTGCTGGGAACTGACTTTCATCTTGGAAGAGGACTTTTGTGTGGAATGAGTTCTGCTAGGTCTTGATCTGTTTCCAGTTGAGTGACCCCTACATGCAACGACTAATGAGTCTGAAGTTTAACCTGCTTTGCCTTACCTGCTTTTGTAAGATGAATGTCAGCCCGGGTCCTCTCTTTGGGGTGGATTTTCCAGGGACTCAGCCTGTGCCAGAAAGCAAAACTGTAAAACAGGGCAAAGAATTTTGGAACAAACCTAGAAACCAAGAATATGCATAACTCGCTTTATGGAGACATTATCTTCTTTGACTTGCAAACTGAGGTTTTTGTCAGGATTTTTTTTTTTTTTTTTGGTAGTCTTGCATCCCCTGATGTGTATCCTTACATCAGTTTCTGGGATGGGAGCAGGTGGTAACTCTTCCCACAAACCTATTTGAAAACAATCCTACTTTAGGCATCTCACACCTCCTGGTATTCACAGAGCTTTCCTCTCACAGATACAATACATGCCTCAGTTAAGTGTTGAGAGGGTATTACAGACCTCTAAGACTATTCCTTGGAAACTTGCAACATTTTCCAGTACTCTATACATAATGGTTTTAAGGTGTGCCACACAAACTGCACTTACATGGATGACATTTAGGCTGAATGGAAATACCGCCTTTCCATTCACAAATTATTCCTCTTCCTTTCCCCACCACTCTCCTGCCTGACCGATTCCCTTTGCTGCTTGCTCACTCTCTCATTACCTGCCCTTCGGACACTGCTAAACAGGATGCAGGTCTTGGCTGCCTGAGCTGTGGCCAAACCTGCCTCTATTTTACAGATGAAGCCAGATATGCTCTGCAGCGTCCTCAGAAATTATGAGCTTCTCCTTTTTGAGAGGTCAGGCTGTGGGAAGTACCCACTCTTCTCTGACCTCAGCCTGACTTGCGGAATCAAACTCTATAACTCAAAGAGTTATAAAGAAGGTATGTTTATTCGGCGCCGGGCGCACGGGGGATCGCTCCACCACAAACGTGCGCACCCGACTCGGCAACTTGCTTGACTTATATTTGTTACAAAGTTACAAAATCATATGATGACATTATCCGCCTAGACAAAGACACAACCTGTCCCCGATTTCACATGTAAATTAGGTCTTTTCTTCCTTTCATTTGCGTGATGTCTCCCGGTGATGGCCGGTGATGGTCTTTGGGGCCTTGGGAGATGAAGGCTGATAAGTCCTGAGGCTTTCTCACCCCTGATCTTCAGATATCGCTTGGCCCCTCGCAGAACCAGTTTCTGCCCTCAAGGAAGTTGGAGGACCCCGGAGGTATTGTGTGAGGAGATAAGCGTGACCTTTTACAGCTTGTGTGAATTTTGTCCTGTCTGAGAAATAAGCTTTATACTATTGCGATAAGTTAGGATAAGGTTTATTAGCACATGTTATTATAAAGCTCTACATCAATCCCCCCTTTTTCTATAAAATTAGTAAATTCTTTTACTATTGATACAGTGATTCCTTATTAAGGATTTTACTAAAGTACTTATTTGAATCAGGCTTGTCTTAGCTGGTGTTCTTTCCACTTAAGAGCATGCATCTCCGGTGCTGACAACAAAAGAAACATCTGATACAGATGACAAATAGCACAATGATAACAATTATCAGACTTATTACCACAAAAGTTCTTTCAACCCAGCAAAGTTAGGTAACCATGAAGTTAATTTACTTCATAACTCTTGTCACTTCTCACGCTTTTGCTGTTCTTGTGGGAAATGCCTTTGGCCAACCTGAAAAGGTGTCAGTTAGCACTAACAGGTCCCTTCTCTCTGCCAATTTGACCCATCTCTGGTTTAGGAACGTTCTTTGGATTAGTTTGGAGGCAAAGATCACATTGGCTAGTTACTTGTTTTACAGTACTATATAAATTCCTGGCTATAATTTGCCTGATTAGATGTCTGTGCAGAGCCTCTGCCTCCCCAGTGTTCCTTTTTGTTCTTCGCTCACTAAAGACCATACTAATTTTCCTTGTGGGGTAACAGCCCACAATCCTTCCTCATTATATGTGCCCTCTAGATCTGTGATCAATTTCTTATCCTTTTTAGTATAATTAGGCTTACCTTCCAGGGAGATTTGTCCATCTGGAATCAAGGCTCCCTCAAACCTTACCTCTCCTTTTGCAGCCTGTT
Source organism: Colius striatus (assembly GCF_028858725.1). Taxonomy (NCBI): domain Eukaryota; kingdom Metazoa; phylum Chordata; class Aves; order Coliiformes; family Coliidae; genus Colius; species Colius striatus. The sequence goes on along the minus strand of NC_084759.1, from coordinate 120,106,193 downwards.
TTGCCTCTCTGTCCGCCAGCTCATTTCCTCTTTCCAACTCCGAGCTTACTTTTTGGTGCGCCCTCATGCATAATAGCCACTTTCTCAGGGAGTTGTATGGCATCAAGTCCATCTGTAAACCAGCTTTCCATATTGTCCAGATGGGTCTCCTTCAGGTCCAGGTGACTTGAATATACTGCTTCGGTGGTCTCTAAGCAATCGTGCTGCACTGATTCTCCTGAGTTTCTGCTAAGAAATGAAGCTGGACTGATAATGTTAGTGACCACAATTTCCACATCATCCTGTTCCACTATTATGGCTTGATATTTTAAGAATCTTTAGGGAGAGAGAGCAAGTGTCCCCCTTTTCTCTTCTGAAACTGACGATACTGTGTGAGACACCAGCACTGTCGTCTTCTGGCCCAGAGTAAATTTCTGGGCCTCTTGAATGTTTATTACAATGGCTGCAACTGCCCCAAACATTCAGGCCAGCCTTTTGCTGCTGCATCCAGCTGTTTGGAAAAATAAGCAACTGCCCAACGATATGGGCCCAAATCCTGGGCTTTCGTGTGAGAAGAAAAAAAATGGTTTACTCACATCTGGAAGTCCTAAGGCTGGGGCAGACATCAGAGCCTTCTTTATCTAATCAAAGGTCCATGCAGCTTCTTCATTCCATTGTAGATTCATCATCACATAAAGGGCATCCAGGTGAGACAGGCATCCTTTATTTTGGTAGCGATCAATATATCGTCCACATACTGCAGGAGTTTCCCTTCTTCAGATGGGGCTTCCCATGATTCGAGATCTTTGGCTAGCTGGTTGCCAAATATGGTGGGGCTATTTTTGAATCCTTGAGGCAGCACAGTCCAAGTAAGCTGAGTTTAAGCTGAGTTTTACGTACACTTTTAGGACTTTCCCATTCAAATGCAAATACTTTCTCGCTGGCTTCATGGAGAGGGAGGCAAAAGAAGGCATCCTTTAAATCTAAAACAGTAAACCAAGTTAAGTCAGGTGTTAGCATAGTTAACAGGGTGTAAAAGTTTGCTACCTTGGGGTAGAGGTCCTCAGTTATTCTATTGACTGTCCGCAAACCTTGGACTATCTGATAAGACCCATCCGGCTTGCGGACTGGTAATATGGGAGTGTTAAAGCTGGACTCACACTCTCTTAAAAGTCCTAACTGTAAGAATTTTTCTATTATTGGTTTAATCCCCTCCCTGTCCTCCCTCCTCAAGGGATACTGTTTAGTCCTTACCGGCTGTTGTCCTTTAAGTTTTACCTCCACTGGTAGGGCATTCTTTGCCCTTCTGGGTACATCTGTGGCCCATACTCCTGGATGTACTTGGTTCATGATGTCTTCGTTAATGTTTCCTTCCGTATCGATATTAGTTAGTAACAGGCTCATAATTTGTATATAATTTTGACCATTCACCTCCAAGCTAATGTGACCATTTTCAAATTTAATCGTGGCTTGCAACTGCTCCAGTAAATCTCTTCCCAAAAGAGCTTTTGGGGCATTGGGCATATACAAAAACCTGTGAATTTTACTTGCTTTCCCCAATTTGTACTTTAAGGACTCAAAAGTATGACTTTTCACATTGACCAGTGGCTCCCATCACCATAACATAATCATTACTTTGCGGTAACAGTTTAAGGCCAAAACATTTAAGACCGAAAATGTCGCCCCTGTATCTATTAGAAATTCTACTTGTTTTTCATTTTTCCCCAGCTTTAGTGTAACCAGCGGATTCATAGCAAGTCTTATTCTATCTAGAAATTCTGAAGGGGTTTCAGAAGGGCCTTGTCTTATGGCATATAACATTGACCAATTTTCCAACCCATATTTTATCCACTGTTGATATTGTTGCAACTGCTGATAATCGTCATGATCATTTGGATCCCACCCTGGGTCTGTCAAAGGTATACGCTGATCAACTGTCTGTCCCACTAATGTCTCTTCTGTAATTTGGGCCTGTACTTGTGTTTTCAATACCAACAGCCTTTCTGTTTCGGTTAGTGCATCCAACATAGCATTTATGTCTCCCCAGTCTGGATCTAAAGTTTTAATAATCATATCAAACCTTTTAGCAATGCCTATAGGGTCCTCTCGGTAATCTCTTACTGTTTCCTTCCAGGAATCTAAGTCATTAATGGTAAAAGGAACCTTTATTTTTGCAGGCCCCTTTGGGCTCATCTCCTGTCTCAGCGGGGCTTGAATTATTGGATCCACTTTACTCAGAGTCCTTGATGTAATGGGACTGAATCCAGGGCCCTGTGGCTCATTTTTCACTGTTCCTTTGTCTGGTATCGGTGGTGTTCCCATATTTACAGTCCTGTCTGGTCCCACAGAAGGACCAGGACCCATTGCAGGGCCAGGTAAAGTTCCTCTGTCATTCATATTTATACTCATTGTTGGAGGAGGGCCCTGGTTGCCAGTAGGCACGCCCATATTCACTGTCCCCTGAGGACCCATATATTCCATTCTCATTTTCTCTTTTATTACTTCTGTCCCCCTTTCATTAGGAGGGGGCATGGAGAAAAGCCTTCTAGGCTTTCTAAATCATTTGCCTGATACACCTTATCTCTATTGGTGCAGTGTTGTCCAACACTACAGGACGAACAGCACCTTTTTAGTCTTCCCCTGTTTTCTTGTTCTAGGGCCGGTACCAGGGGATCTTGGGGAGGAGTTAGCCCACAAGCCTGCTGCCACTCTGGGTAATTTCTCAGAGTGAAAAACATATCTACATAAGAAGCCTCATCCCATTTTCCTTCCCTCCTTAAAAACAACATTAACTGTAGGAGGGTATTATAATTCAGAGTTCCATTTTGAGGCCACTTCTCCCCATCGTCTAGTTTATAGAGCGGCCACCATTGGTTGCAGTATTTTATAAGTGGTTTTTTACTTTCTGTACCCCTAGTCCCCACAAGATCTTTCCAATGTGCCAATATGCATCCTAATGGACTTTTCTCGGCTCTCACACTCTGAGAGTTTCCCATTATTTTTCTATATTCTCAAATTACCCTTTGTAACTGTTTCTCCGAAATGTTTCTCAAAATAGGTAATTCCAACCCCCAACCACAAAACACGGTTGTAATCTCAGCTATGTGTTCTTCACACTCAGGACACCAGCACCAATGCTTATTGTAGTCACCACCCCTTCCAATGCTATTACAGTTATATATTCTAGCAAAAAGTACGCTTCAGTTTTACCCACCCAGCATGTTCCAAAAGGGGCGTTTCAAACAGGGAATTTCGAACGGGGGCAGTGGATGGAGTTCTTGCTTCTCCGCTGTATAATTTACACACAAAAGTTAAGTATATTCCCTGATATTTATATACTCCGGATCCTCCCGTTTGGGGCGGGATCTTCTCCCCACCCCCCCCAGGGCACTATAAAGTTTTCGTTAATGCATTAACACCGGGGAGCTGAAGCCACCGGCAAACTCGTTCACGTTCCTTATCTTCTACCTTGATAGTGTAAAACAGTACTATTAAAATATTTCTTGGCTCCCTTAGTTCACATAAAACATATGTAGACAAGTTAACAAACACTACAATTACTTGACACGCTTCATCCGTCTCCGGACGGTCTCCTGGCGGAGATACGGAACCGCGGATAAGGACTCCACACTCGCTTCGCAGTCAGACTGCGTCTCATTCATTTAACACTCAATACACACACACATCACAACTTTACAATATCTGTTTATCTTAAATACAAATAAGCCCGGGTACTTCCAATGCCACAATACTATTATTATTATACCAGTTGTTATCCCTTCCGCAGCTGCAAACTAAAACCAAGATGTCATGCGAATTCGCCCTGTAACCATATGAATCTCGACTGGGGCCTCTGAGTTACAAATACCAAGTAACCCCCCCCCCAATGTCGGCTGGGGCCTCTGAGTTACGAAAACCAAGTAACTCCCCCCCAATGCCAGTTGGGGTCTCTGAGTTACGAATACCAAGTAACCCCCCCCCAATGCCAGTTGGGGCCTCTGAGTTACGAAAACCAGGTAACCCCCCCCCAATGCCAGTTGGGGCCTCTGAGTTACGAATACCAAGTAACTCCCCCCCAATGCCGACTGGGGCCTCTGAGTTACGAAAACCAAGTAACCCCCCCCCAATGCCAGTTGGGGCCTCTGAGTTACGAAAACCAGGTAACCCCCCCCCAATGCCAGTTGGGGCCTCTGAGTTACGAATACCAAGTAACCCCCCCCCAATGCCGACTGGGGCCTCTGAGTTACGAATACCAAGTAACCCCCCCCGCAATGCCGACTGGGGCCTCTGAGTTACGAAAACCAGGTAACCCCCCCCCAATGCCAGTTGGGGCCTCTGAGTTACGAATACCAAGTAACTCCCCCCCAATGCCGACTGGGGCCTCTGAGTTACAAATACCAAGTAACCCCCCCCGCAATGCCGACTGGGGCCTCTGAGTTACGAAAACCAGGTAACCCCCCCCCAATGCCAGTTGGGGCCTCTGAGTTACGAATACCAAGTAACTCCCCCCCAATGCCGACTGGGGCCTCTGAGTTACGAATACCAAGTAACCCCCCCCGCAATGCCGACTGGGGCCTCTGAGTTACGAAAACCAGGTAACCCCCCCCCCAATGCCGAGATTCTTCCCAACTTACGCGTACACGGGGACTCTGTCGTGCGCCAGACGTCTCTGCGCGACTTACCGATCGCCCCGACCGCGGTCCCTTTCCCTCTTTCACATACCTTGTCCGCAGGATAGATGGTTGTTGTCTGCTCCCGCAGTGAGCGGCTGAGAGCGGAGTTCCTCCGAAGAAAAAGACTCGGGCCGCGGCTAGGACGTCCGTTCCTCAGTCGCTCCTGCAGCCGAGCAGAGCGCGTCCCATCTGGGGTGCCAAAATGACTTGCGGAATCAAACTCTATAACTCAAAGAGTTATAAAGAAGGTATGTTTATTCGGCGCCGGGCGCACGGGGGATCGCTCCACCACAAACGTGCGCACCCGACTCGGCAACTTGCTTGACTTATATTTGTTACAAAGTTACAAAATCATATGATGACATTATCCGCCTAGACAAAGACACAACCTGTCCCCGATTTCACATGTAAATTAGGTCTTTTCTTCCTTTCATTTGCGTGATGTCTCCCGGTGATGGCCGGTGATGGTCTTTGGGGCCTTGGGAGATGAAGGCTGATAAGTCCTGAGGCTTTCTCACCCCTGATCTTCAGATATCGCTTGGCCCCTCGCAGAACCAGTTTCTGCCCTCAAGGAAGTTGGAGGACCCCGGAGGTATTGTGTGAGGAGATAAGCGTGACCTTTTACAGCTTGTGTGAATTTTGTCCTGTCTGAGAAATAAGCTTTATACTATTGCGATAAGTTAGGATAAGGTTTATTAGCACATGTTATTATAAAGCTCTACATCAAGCCCCTGCAAATCTTTGTGCCCACCACAGTACCACCACCAACAATTCACAGCAAGGTCATTCTGTGCTTGCCTTGTCCTCCAGGGAGATCCACATGCCGTCTGAGTTAATTACACTAACAGCCACAGAAATTATATTGGCCCACCACTGGCCTAGTGAGATGAATATCTCCATTTCTTAGTCACAGGGGGACATTAATGGTATTTTTATTAACTGGTGACCTGTTGACTGCTATTAGAATATAGATCGTATGCATAAACCAGGTCAGGGTACTGAAGATATGATTATAGAGCAATTACTATGTCAGCCAGTATGGCTTCTAATCAGAGCTGGCAAAGAGTCTTTGGAAGCCTGAAAACCGTTTTTGGAGTCCAGAAAGAAGAAACAGCTTTGGATCAAAGTCTGTATTGTGCCTTTACATCTTTCTGCAATTAACTGTCTGATTTCTATGATTAGGATGGGCAGTGAAGGGAGAAGGAAGTCTTTAAGAAGGACAATCTTGGCTGGAACACAATTGATTAGAGGAGTTCAGTTTGAAAACTTTTTTTGTCCTTTTTTTTTATTTATTCTATGGTTTATGTTTATTTCACTGAACTGTCTGAGGATGCTGATTCTACTCTTGTCCTTTAAAATGAACTGCAAGGTCATATGGCTGAATGTCTGGGCTGTCAGTAAAAACGATTACACTAATACATGCATTTCATTTGATGAGGACTGTAGTTATAGAATCAGATTTAGAATTTTTCCACGTTTGTCAGAACTATTAAAAGGAAAAAAAAAAAGGAATGATAAAGCTCAGAGCTGGTGTATTAGATACAGAACCAGGGGCTGGCTTTCTCTTAGGTGCAGCTATTCATTTGGAGGTTGAATTGAATACCCAAAGATTGATTCCCAAAGACTAGCTTTGTTCCACTAGCAGTGCCACTGACTCCAGTGAAATGACTGGAAGAGAGGAAGGACCCACTCTGCATGGATGAGAGCCCAAGGTTCACATGTACCTCAACCGGTACTCGAACCATATTTGTATTCTCTTCATTTAAGGACTAGACAACAAATTCTGTTGAGTGGTACACCTGCCAAATACAATTGTATTTTATGTTTTTCTTTGGTGGACATTGGCTTTACTGGAGGGGTAGAGCACAGAACTATTTGTATGTTTATGAGTATCCTGTTCCCCTCTAGAAAAGTCCTAAGTTGTCAGAGACCTGAACAACTAAATAATCTAAAGGTAATTTGAGGCAGAAGCTGGACTATATGTCTGGTACTCTGGTTTATGAAAAGAGTTGTTGAGATTCATGATGAAACAAAATGGTTATAGATTTCGTTTAATGATTAATATATACTACATACCTTAGAGGATAAACTCTCTCCCTTCCATTTTGGAACTGGGATTCAGCTTAAATTGGAAAATAAAATTTGAATTATGAGTCTGTCGCTAAGCTTTCTATATAGAGAGCTCAGTTGCATGCAAAAGCTTGAGGCAGGAGGGGTGTTTGTATTTTTTCCTATCAGATTTTAAATTATCTCTGTAGTTGCCATTGTTATCAATGTGATTAGTGAGTTCTGAGTATTCTTGAAAATTCATCCATCGATCTTTTGATGATTTGTTCCTAACCTGTCTGCTTTTTAGCCTGTGAATGAAAAGGGTACATTCTGAGGGGAGGGAAGAGCAAGAGAATCATGTGCTTCTGGAACCAGCCTCTTTATACAAGTAAAGGGAAAAACATCCTTTCTCTGCCAATATGTTTTTCAGTCCACCATAGAATCATAGAATCATTTCAACTGGAAGAGACTTTTAAGATCAAGTCCAGTCTTGCTTTTGGGTTTTTTTTTTTCCCTTTAGTCTTAAAGTTTACTTGTTTGTGGTGTTTTCCTGAGAATGCTTATTTCTGTTAAAAAAAAAACCCAAAACATAGTGTTTTTGGGGAGAAAAACTTGGTGATGTGAAAAGTAAAACATCAAGGATCAGAATGGCACTGAAAGACCCCAATACTTCCTATGATTTCAGGAGCTGTGATTTTTAAGCCAATGTGGTGACTCTTGGGGATTTGACTTGTTATCTTGGAATACTTAAAGATATTACTAAGGCAAATTTTCTTTCTTAAACACTCTTTTACTGACTAACTTCCCATTCCAGCAGTCTGGCATCTAATACTCTGTGTGTCAGAAATTCCCATTTCAGAGATGACTGTTTCCATCAAAGCTGCAGCGTACTTCACAATTTCACTTATTAACAGCCTACTGAGATAATTGGGTCTGCCCAGCTCATTAAAAATAAAATATTGATGTTTTCTTAGGGTGGATGCAATTATCTTGCCCCCACAGGGAACAGACAGCATAAAGAAGGGAGGGTGGGGTCTAATACACACATCCTGCTATGCACCTGCTTGCTGCTCTGCAGTGCAGGAAATTAGGGACTCCTAGTGCAGTTCCTATAGGTGCAGGTGGGAATGCAGAAGGAAAGATTTCCTTTCATGTCTGTAAAACAGAAATTGATTGGTGTGGGTTTTTGTTTTTCTTTAAACTTGGATTCAACAGAAGACTGTAACAGTGCTTCTCTCTGATGTACACTACTATGCTGTAGTATGATCTCTGTAGTATGCAATCGCAAACATTTCGTTCCAGTAAGAGATGTCTCCTCTGACTTTGTGCCCGTTCCTCTTTACTACCCCATTTGATGTTACTCAAGACAAAATTGCTGGCACCAGTTCTGCAAATGAAAACATACTTATAGCTCCATTTTGTCTCTTCTGAGATTTTTTTGCAGCAATTCCTTCTATGCCCTGTATTTCTCTCTGTAAGGCTCCAAATGGGTCACTGCCAAATGCAGCTGGTACAGGTCGTCAAATATATGATTAGACAGCAGCGATGTCTAGCCACCACTGAACCACTGGTGAATTAAAAGTACTGGATGTGTTCTTGTCCTCCCATGCCCTGAGTTACCCAATTTGCCCATTTGTCCAACTGTAATTGTGAGATGCTTCAACAGTGTTGTACTGGCAGCAAATTTTAATTTCCCATTGGTAAAAATGGACTCAGAGGGAGTAAGTATCCGGAAAAAAAACAGAGCACGTTTTGCTCCTCACTCTTTCTGGTTGTTTTAAATGAGCAGTGGAAGACAGGCACAAAAGAAAATCTGAAATATCAGACAGTATTTAATTAACTTAAATGTTCCTGTCACATTGCCTTGTTTTAGGTATATAAGACCTCACGTATCATTGGAAGTAGATGTGATGAAGTCTCCTAAGCTGTTTGGTTGCTACTTAGAATACTTCCTGTAGCTCACATATTTGGCTAAGAAAACATAGATGTGAACAATGCATATTATCCAAAATCTGTCCTTTCAGTAGTGTTGGCTTCTGTATACATCTCAACAACCATGCATGGGCCTCAGCCTAAACTTTTTTCATAATCCTGCCTCTAACTCTGGTTTTCTCATGAAAATTTTCTGTTCCTTTTGCACTGGTGTGTATTCCAATTGCTCTCTAAGTTGGAACAAGCTTGAGGCACCTCATTTGCTCCCATGGTGTCTCCATTGAGAGTTCAAGCACTTAGGAACAGGCTGCTCTCACTATTCAAAAGTTGCTCTGTACTTCCTTAGAGCTAGAACCTGTCCTTTAGTCTTTTACCACCACATCATTACAGTGAAATGGTCTGTATTGAGGTGCTGGTCACTAACTCCTTTGGGCAGCACAGTGTTAAGTATAAGCAGGCATGCAGTATTCTGACAGTATTGATTTATTCTCTCTTAGAGCTGTTTGAGAGCGCAAAGACAGACATGGAAGCTACTGAAGAAGTACGCCAATGTGTGCTTCCAGAAAGAACAATAGTTACTTTAGAGGGAGAGAATCCCACTGTTTCTGTTGAATGTTTCTCTCTGAAAGCCCACAGTCTGTGTCTGAGCATGAAGCAAATAAGCATTGCTGAGTGACAGTTTTTGGTTTTGTAAAGGGTTGCTCCTTCCTGCCACTTGCCTTATTTACAGCAGCCCTGATCAGGAAGACTTTGTCATTAGGAAGTATTGTGGTGTCAATTTCAGGATAGTCAGAGAGGAAACAAAACTTGTTGCACTTTTCAAGCCAGGGTGGACTCTGGCCTGGCTGTATGGTTACATCAGCTTGTTTCGCTTCCAAATGGAGCTATTACTGCTGAAAAAATCCTGACATTCAGTCTCTCCTCTGCTAGCAGCACTGCTGAGGGATTGTTCTGTTTGCAAGAAAGGCTCCTTTTCTGGTGTGCCACAAATGATGTATATAGCTCTGCAAAATGGCTGGAGGCAGCATTATAATTTCACAAGTTTGCCTCTGCAGTCAGCTCTGAAGTGCTTCATGTGGAGGTCAGTGATAGATGTCTCTTGAGCAGGAATTAGGGAAAATAGAGTAAAATCAGCAGGACTCGTCTACTTGTGTTTTAAGACCATGCTGTCTCGGACTTGGCAAAGTTGGGGCTCTCTCACTGTTAGTGGGACTTAAAAATCAACTGCTTCCAACACAACATTGAAAGAAAACCACAGAAGAAGGCCTTTAAACAGGCCACCTCCTCCTTAGGCAGACGGTGAAATAAATGGTCATGTTTCTGAAAAAGCTGGCCATGTTGTGGCTGTAACTGTCACAGTAGGAGTTACTGGGCCCTGAGCACTTTGGTATATCTGGCCTTTATTTGGATAATGGAAGCTGAGCAGTTTGGAAAAATCTGTCCCTAATTATTGGTGCAGAGCCCTTGAAAATCTGGCCCCGAGCTCTTCTCAAATAAAAATCTGGCCTCATGGGCATGACACTGTCAGAAGCGGTGCCTGCCATAAAGTGCTTCTTATCCTTTTCAGTGATTTCGTCCTCCTGTGAAGTTTCTAATTTATTTTAATTGCTTTAAAACTTTTTAAATGAGGCTATTTAATGGCTAGGATTTTGACTTATGGATCGAAGCTTCAGTGCACTCCGCATTAAATGGCATGTATTTCGTTATGCCTAAATTCTATTGTTATGCCTGCCCTTTGTGCCGGCTTTTCATTTTCCAGTTTGGGGGTAGTTGCATTTCTAGGGCTCCCATCTGTCATAATTTAGTGTTTCTTCAGCACTTTTTCTCATCTTAGGAAGCCATTCAGCATGTCCAAATATTGCTTTATGCCTGCATGGACAATGCTCGCTGTCTTTGGAGGCGTCTATTCTGTTTCACAAAGGGAAACGTTGCGGTACATCTGAGTGTGGACTGAAGGCAAAGATGTCTCTTTGAGCCACTGGGTTGTAAAGAGATGAACACGCTGGCTGTCCTCTCTCAAAGCTTTTCAGGAGCCTGACTGTTCATGAGGGATTCTTCACATGGACCACAATTGAGCCCAGTTCTTCCTGTGATTGCTCTTTTGCAGAGAGTAGCGCTACGTAAAACTTGGGATGGAGTTATGTTGCATTGAAATTCACGTACCCGATACCCGTTGGTTAGAGCTAAAAGGCTGAATTCACATCTTGTTAATTAAGTCCTCCTGGCCGCACTTTCTAGGGGGTAACATTTTGGATGGTGTTTCACTCAGTCCTGTCTGCTATCTGAGGTGATATTCTTCACTGCTCTTCCTCGCTAGCGAGCAGCGGAAAGAAAAGATCCCTTTGAAACCACATCTTCCCACACATGGGGAAGGAGAATGGGGTCAGAGAAAACAAAGAGGTAAGCGTGTAATGCAGCGAGTTAGAACTAGGCCACAAGACCCATCTTATAGCTCCGATGTTTGAAAAAACAATCAGAGCTCTCTAACAAGCCAGGAAGTAGAGGCTTCTGCCTCTTTGTGTTTCATTAGGAAGACAATATGTCCAGGGGCAGAACACGGGAAACATCCATTCCAGTGGCCGAGATGAGGCCAGGGCAGATACAGAGATTTTGTGCATCCCTTGGCAAATGGTGAAGCCTCTCTGCTTCAGCTTCCATTTGTAGCACAGGAATTATTAACATCTGTCTGTCTCTCTCTCTGTCTCTTTTTCCCTTTTTTTTCTCTCTCGCTTTTGTAAAAGCAAACTTCTTGCATTTGTAAAACTAGCATGGGAAATGCGGCTAGGAAGCTGTGTTCAAGGGGACTGTCAGCTTTGTGTAGAAGGTAATACGATGAGATTAATTATTAGGGCAGTAGGGTTCCTTTAATGTTGTAGATGGTAGATATATGGAGATCTAAGCCCAGAATTTGTTTAGCAAGGACAAGTGCCACAGATTGCATGATCAGGGACACTTATTTACAGGCCCAGCCAAATGACATTCTGGCATAGGATTATACTGCTGTAGAAACCAAAGTGGTGCATTTCTAGGTGCAGGAAAATCAGTTGCTACATTCTTCACTTTCAATGAAGGTGAAATTTCAACTCAGAAGTTTTAGTGGGAGATCCTTTGGGTTATATTAGTTTGTTTTTCACCTTTGATACTGTTATAAGCCAGATCTGGAAGGTCTTTATGGTGTGTGTTAGGATTTTCGTGAGGTATTTTTCCCATTTTACACAACCTAAAAGAAATTGCAGCAGAGAAGAGGCTCAATAGGGACTGAGATAACAGGAGTGCTTTTTAGCCAGGCAGAGGTGCACTGAAACAGCTGGAGATGACTAAGAGTTGGAAGTGTATGCCATTAAGTCAAGATCGCTATGTACTTGCTGGAAATATGGCTAGTAAGGAAGAGGGATGATCTTTGCTATTTTTCACTCAGTGTCTGCATCTACTGACTCACTTCTGTGCCAAATTTTAAATGTATTTAGCCCCACTTCCCTTTTCCTTCAAAAAACAAGAAACCATGAGCAGAATGCAGTCTGGAGATGTTTCTCTGCCTGGATCCTGGAATCTTTTCTGGGAAAAAAAGATCTGTGTGCAAAGTGCTAGGTGGAATTCAGACAGATGGGTTGTCAGCAGCCTAACAGATATATTAATCTCATTCTGATGCTTTCATTTATTTATTTATTCTAAAGGCACCCCGTTTTCCCCTGGCCATTTAAAATACAAAACAATAATTAAGAGTGTCTGAAGAAGATCCAGATGGATTAGAGATGTCTCCCAAGAGGTCAGCTGACATTTCTGCTCTCTGAAAGTCCCTGCTCAGCTGCCTCTTCAACCAGCAAACCTTGATTCCAGCGGCCATCTGATTAAACAACAAAGCATCAGCAAGTACTAAAAGTCACTTCTCTTGGGCTAGACTGCACTGACAGCAAGGGCAGAAACAGAAAATGATGAAAGGGGAGGAAGTCTTTCAGTGCAAAACATGTCTCTTGGTACTATATAGAGAGCTGGAAGATGAAATGTTTTCCTTTGTATGATTCTGGCTGATCTGCTGCTTGCTGTGTTCTAATAGCCTAGATTCTGGTTTTAAGTAGACAGAGATTTGATTTGTATCCCGTGCACTACTGTGTGTGTATGTAAGGTTGTGTAAATAAGGGCTATTAACTCCATGATGAGACTTAGGTATACAAACATTACTCCATGTGAAACAATGTTTTACAGAACTTCCTCTGTGAGACATTATCATAACTCTCTGCAGCATCCTTGTCCCCTCTGTATCTCTCTGGCAACACCCCTTGATTATGAGCTGCAGAGTGCTCTGATGCTCTGCTTTGGTTTGCACATGCAACCTAGCTGATGCTCATGTGCTGCATCAGCTTTGCCTGCATCTGCTGCATCAAAACTCTTCGCCTTCCCGGCCTCCACATCCAGTTCTGCCCCAGTCCCATGGGTAAGCCCTGCTGATCTCTCAAACAGGCACCAGACAGCTGTTCTAGGGCAACTGGCACAGTTACACTGCTTTCAAAGCTGAATTGACACCTCCCTCCAAGTAACAAGTGAGGGAGACTTTGGGGGACAGGGTGTGGAAATACCTGCTTGAGTTGGTGCTTGATGTGTCTGCCCCTGTGACTCATAGACCTAGTCATATTGCCAATTTCAGGGCCTTTTTTTCCCAGAAATGTCCTTATAGTTGGTATATTTCTTAAAGTCACAGCTCTTGGTGACATGCTATTACATGAAAATTCAACCTACTGTTATTTTCTTTTCAAAGGAAGTTTCTAGTCCTTCTGGGCGAAAAGGTGGACATAGAAGATTTATATGAAAAGGAAGGCAGAGAGAGGAAAAGAAAAATTGTAATTTGTCATTTTTTTAAAATGAGTTATGAGTTTTTAGGCAAGCAGCCTGCATTTGGAGGAATGTGCTAAATTATTTTTTTAATATTTAAGCCCGCTTTTACTGAGGTAGATTTGCTACTTTTATCATACCTAATAACAGTGATTTCTTCTGTGCTGACTGTATCCTGCAGCAACCACCACCAAAAACATGGATGTTGTTGCATTTAGTCCTTGCTGAGACCAGATGACTCTGGTTCAGATGTTTGACTGGCTTGACTTTTAATTTTTAAACCCATACTTTTTCTCTGTGCAGGAGGCAATTCTAGAGTTACACCTGAGTGCTGACCCTTTGCTAATGGGGAGACAGTTACAGAATTCACTGAGGGGTCTTTAGTCAGCAGACGGGGCAAATATAGTTGCTCTGCTCCTTCTGTCTCACATTTGCCTTTTAATTTTTGCATCTGAATTATGAAATGCCACCTCCACTAGCAACTGCCAGGAGCAAGGAGCATTAATATTGATGTTGGAAGGCCCTGCTGCATAGCAGCAGGGTGATTTAAGGGTGAGAATGATCAGGGATAGTATTGAGGTAAATAAATTCAAGGTCCAATTCATTTTTTTCTTTCATCTAGTGCCTTTTTTTTTTTTTCCAAGGCAGAATTAATAAAATAAAATCATTTAAAAGGAGGGGTTGGGAAAGTGAATTGAACAGATTCTCTAAGCTGCTGACTCGATTAGTTTGTAACATTTCCTGCCTTGCCGGCTTCTTTCTATCCTTCCTGCCACCTGTCAGGACGAAGGCAATGCAACAAAGCCCGGTGCAAATAGAGCTGTGCTATCCGGATGGCAGCGAGCCACAGCCCGTCTCTGCACGCAAAGGGAAAGAGACTGGATGGCCAACAGATCTGGTTGAGGGACTCGCAATGCCAAAGCATATCTATTGTGTTTGTTTCTCATAAAATTGAATGAGCAGGGCTGATTCTAGACCTTATTCTTGTGGTGGAAGATTTCATGACAACTGCTATTACCTTTCTGTAAATAAGTCAGAGCTAGTCTTTTCAGTTTCCAGCGGCAGCTGAGGAGACGGTGCCACTGCCGTTGTGCTTCACCTGTCATGCTGAGCGAGACACGTTGTGCTCCCTTCTCCTGCCTATGCAGTCACCATGAACGGCTCCCAGATGCACTCTGGGGACAGACACAAAGCTCAGGTATACCAGACATGGGGAAGGAGTGTGGGAGGGGAGAGTAGCTGTCAAACTGGCACTGTCTTTTTGAGGATGGGTTGTAAAGCCCTAGTGAGTGTGGAGAATAAGAGAGGGCTTCTTTCCAAGGTACATACCTTCCTCCAAGACAGTGGAGGCAGGAGTAGTAGCATGTGAGTGGAAGGGCTGATGAGAGAAGCTCCCCAGGCAAGGAGAGCTGTCAGGCAAGCAGCTGCACTCACGGAGGTCCCTTCGCCGGGGCCCTCAGCTGAGTTATCTCCTCTCCGTGGCAAGCTGCAGAGTGAACTGACGGCAGGACCCTGTGGTGTTTGCTTTTTGGAGTTGTGTGTGTACAGGACAGCATAATGAGACACTTTTTTTTGTATAGTTAGCAGATTGTTTTGCTGCTGGTGACCGATGCCAGCACTGGGATGCTTTGTTTCTCTACAAAGAACTTCCAATGTAGTCTGCACCATTACAGTGCAGACTGATGTCATGCTTGTGAAAGAAATATGACACAGGTAGGAGAGACTGATCTTTTCTATCCTGAATGCCAGTGGTGCAGTTGCCATTCAGATTTTCTCCCCTTAGAAACCAGACTGCGGTCTTTTAAGACCCCCTCCCCTGTATTCCACAGGCCATCAAGCAACAATGACTTGAGCAGGCCACTTGGCAGCAGTGACTGCAAATGGATTGGAAATGACTATCCATGGAGACTGCAAATATATAAACTTTTTTTTCTGCAGGACTGTCCAGCTTGACACCTTGTAACTTGGACAGGGAAGGAGGAGGAGATGGACTTTGTCTTCTTTGCTGTTTTAAGCAAACTGTACTTGCTTCCTTTTTGCCTCTAGCCTCTTCCTTTCCTCTGAAGCTTCCCTTTTTTTGCCCTCCCTAGTTAGGGTATTTCTGTCTCAGATGTTACTTTTGATGGGATTTTTTTTTTCCTTACCCATCTTAGTTTCTTCTGACCCCAATTCTGTTTTTATAATGAGGCCATGCTAATTCGTGCTGAGAGCTTATGAGTTTGCTTAAAGCACAGGGAGAGGTCACTGAGAAATGGCTGGGGGTGTTTCTTTCTTCCCACGGCTGCTGTTCAGAAGGTCTGATCAATTTACTTCCCTATCACGATCAAACCGTTTCCTGGATAAATTAACACTGGTGCCTTGCGCAGGAATGAGATGAGGGGAAGGAGGGAACAGTTACATTGACAGAGGAGATGGCGGTAGGAAGAGAGAGTGCCTGAAAAGATATGGCCAAGCGAGCAAAGGTCTGCCCAAGCAAACACCAGCTGCTTTGTCACTGTGTGGCAGAGGCCAATGATTTTTCACAGTGTAACTAGTAAGGGAAAAGCAAATGAAACAGGTATTAGAGAGAGGCAATCAGTTGGTACCTTGCAGTGAACTATAAGAAGATCTGTCAGTCGTCTTTATTAATTGAAGACATGCCTTAAGGGGAGCCCTTCTGAGGCGTGTTTACTTAGTTACATAGAAGATCCTCTCCCTTAGCAAGAGTCTTATCATCGTTATTAGAGGTAATACAATAATAATAGTAATAATGCTGGCAAATATAACTTCCTCTTGAATGAATGCTCTTGGAGATGTTGGGGTTTTTTTATTATTATTATGAAAAAATCAGCCTTCTCATGCTGGGCTCTAATTACCATTTTTATGAGAACTACATGTTCTCGTATTCATGCAAGAAAATTTGTTTGTTGAGGGTTTCTCTTCCAGTGCTGCTTTTGTAGTATTTATCTCTTTATCCTTGGCAACAAGTGTTGAGGTGGCAGGCTAAGTGAACGGCCTGAGTGACTGGGATGGGTGAAAAGGCAAAAGGATCAGATTTTGGTATCTGGAGAGCAGGCAAAAGGATCAGATTCCTAGTCAAGATGAATCTGTACAGATCAAGGGGAAGCTGTGATGCCATGTTGCTTCTTGCCATTTGATACTTTCATGCAAACAGAGGAAAAGAGAGTGAAGCAGTTAATTAATCTCTCTACAATTAAGCATTTCTCCAGGCCCAGCAACATCTCATCCTGATCTGGGGGGCAGTTTAGAAAATTAAAAATAAAATCCGCACTTTTAGCCACTGTCTAACATGAACTTTCTGTGCCTTGACTCATCCAAGCACAGCAGTTCCAACCAGAACAAACCCAGAACAAGCTCTCTTCAAAGTGAGTAACCAGAATTATATCCCTTTTCAGATGAGATCTTACCAGTGCTTTTTATAATGACACCTCCATTTCTTTGTCAATACACAATCACCCTATGAGGCATTAGTGCTCCCAAGTCTGTCTGCTCCACTATTCTTTCCAACTAACAAGCTCCCTGCTTTTATGAGAAACTTTTGCTGTAGTGCCTGACCTTGCACTTTGTGCTTTTCTCATTTCTGTTTGTCCAGTCCTCAAGGTCAGGCAATTCTTTGGTTATATGTCTCTGTCTCTCTCTGCATTGACAGTGTTTTCCAACTATGTGTCTTTGGTTCACTTCAATAGCACACTCTTACTTTTATGCTAAAATCAATCATGGAAATATTAAATAAAATTGGTCTCAGTCCTTGAGGAACTCTATTAATAAATTCTCCTTTCAGCCTGACCAGTTGTCATCTCTTTCATCAATTCCTTACTTGCCTTAAACTTTTTTACTAATACCATCATATGCATCTTAACTAATAATTCCCTATAAGACGCTGAATCCAATGTTTTACTTAACTAGTGATAGATTAGTCTTTACTGCATTTTTGTTTTGAAAAATAAGTTATTAGAAAAGGCAGTTGTGTGGTTTGGAGCTTTTGAAAAACCTGTACTGTGTTTTGTCCTATTTTCTCCTTACCTTGATGTCTTTAATTATTTCTTCCTGTATTCCAAAGAATTATATACTATCAGGATCATATAACTGAATATGTAGCTGTCCAGATCACTTTCTCTTTTTTTCTTAGTTGTATGGTTTAAATCAGGTATGCTGCAGTCATATAATACCCTCCTATATTGACAAGTGTACCGAGATTCTTGGAGTTTATCCTGCAATATCCCTTATCAGTTCTTTAAACATTCTGAGGTGGAAGTTCTCTTGTTCCACCTCCTTGAATGCAGTATAGAGTTTACTCCAATCTGGGAGTTATCATTTCCATTTTCTTGTTATGTTAGCTACACTGCCTTTGTCCTACACTCAATATCTCCATCAGTATAAAAAATTAACCTAAGTCTTCATTTACTTTTTGGCATGCTCACAGATTAACTTTAGTCTCTAATGCGTGCCCGCTGCATAGCATTCCTGATGATTTTCTATTTGCTGTCTTTTTATTAATATGATCAAAGAGTCTTTCTACTACTTTTGATAGTAAATATCCTTCACAAGGTCTCGCATATCTTGACTTTTGACAATTATCACTTTATTGTGCACTTCTAGACCACAAAGATAATACATTCCTCATTGCTATTTCTTCCATTCCCAATAGGTCCTCCAGCTGCATGGACATCCTTTGAAACAGGGATTTTTTTGTTGTTGTTGTTCCTTACTTGGGATATAGAAACTGTAAGAGAACTATGTGATGAGGGTTTCATCATGTGGTGAGAGAGAACATGCAAGGTTTGCACAGTGAATATCCAAGTGCATAAAAAAAAAAAAATCCCAGCTTTCCATCAACTTTTCATTTCCTCCAGCTCATCTTTTTTAAAAAAGATGTTGGAAACTTCTCTATTTAAATAAACAAGCTGAAACCATGGGTTCAAATGCAGCCTCTGCATCTGAAACTTGGAGAAGCCTCCAGCAAAATTCCCAACTTTGCAGCTTGGATTTGTGTCTATTTTGAGTACACATTTGTGGGCTTGATAAAATAGAAATAAATTTTGCCTCTGCTGCTCCAGTAATGGGTAGGTGGAGTTGTCTCATTGTGAATAATACTTCCTGGGACAGATTATAGCTATTGAGGTAGAGAAGGATCAGGAGACCTCAGTATGTGAACAGGTGAGATCAATTCAGACTTCAGTACTACTGGCACTGTGGTGTGCTTGCTCTCCTTCCATACGAAATGAGAGCAAGCAAGGTGCCTCCCAGATTACTGCTCAGCAAAGATTAGACAAGATGGAGTTTGCTTGGATCTGAGCTTATTTGTATTCATTGGAGTCCTTGACGCCCACCTCAATTCTAGCAACCTAGAAAATAATGGTTACGTTAAAGCTTTCCAGCAAATGCCCACAACACAGATCATTATCATCTGAGTGACAGGAGGGAAAGAGATGAGGAGGAGGAGAGGCAGGAGGAATCCACATCCTCCTGCTGCTGCTGCCTGGATTTGCATTGTGTAACACTCCAATAGACAAGAGGGGGTCATTTTTTTTTCCCCAATATAAATGCATGTGTCTGTCCTAACAGTGAAAGTAAGGCACATGTGGTTGCAAACAAATATTCAGGTGCCCACAAACACTGAATTTAATAGAAGAGAATGCAACTACCACACTACCTGCAGCCATTGCCCGCATTAACAGTCAGGACTGTGGAACTATTCATAAAGACACTCTCAAGCAATAGAAAAAAAACCCAGAGCCTCCCAGAAGTAGGACTGTATTTTCACATGGACTATCTATGAGCTACCTTTTTAAAAACCAAAAGAACACCCTAAGAACAGAGAACTGATTAAATAGAAATACAGTGTATATACTTGGGGAGCTGACCCTCATATGTCTTCAGGACCAAGAAGAATTCCTTTCTGTAATTCATCATAGCCTACTATTTTGTTCTTCCATACTCCTTGGACTCTAGTAACTTGAAGACTGTGGATGAGGTTACTTGCAGACCTATGCCTTTTAAACCAGTGCAGATTATCCGAATTTTTAGCTGTAGTGTTACAAAAAACATATACTTAACTAACTGAGCATGGAGTGATTTGAATCCCCACCTAGGCACACCAGTTTCTTCTGTCCCACTTCCCTGAGCCTTAAGCTTCACAGTATACTAAGTTTCATGGTAATTATTCACTTCTTTTCTCCTTAGGTAACGACTGATTAGCATAGGATATTGGTGATATAAAGCTGCATTCTCAATCTCGTGTACTATATGAGTCAGTACATGGTGATACAGATTACTTGTGTACAGGTATTTAGTCTACACACTCTGTGGTATCTGAGATATCGTTTGAAGGCCAGCACAGTCCCTATATATGTCTATATTGAAGAAATTGAATCACAGACTATTTGATTCACAGGAAGGTAGTATAACTGTTCAGTATTGGATCTCAACAAAACCTGAGTACTCAGCAATGAAAAATGTTTTATAGAGTTAATAGCCAATATCTATGCTTGTACAGAGACAGACCTATAACTGTAATAAAAGCCTCTCAAACAGACAGGACTCAAAGGCTAATTATCTAAATGCATTTTCCCTTTCTCTTTTGTTTTTATTCTCTACACTTTTTAACAGCAGAGAAAAAAACTGCATATACAGCTATTATTTTGACCAGGTTTTGTGCCGTCCTGATTTGAGTGTGTCAGGGCTTTTATAGCAATGCTATTTCACTGTCTCAAGCTTCAGTGCCAGTTTATTTGCTTTGTCATCCAATTTGAGTGGTTTTTTTTCTTGACCTCATAGGTACTCTGTGTGTGTGGCTGTAGAGAACTGTAACGGGAAATTTTCAGCTTCCTCTTGGTGAAGCAGTGACAAGTCTCTCGCTACTTGATATTAGGGTGTTTTGAGGAGGTTGAAGGAAGTTTGTGCACATAGGCAAGAGGTAATGGAAAAAAGCTGGAACGCAAAAAGTTCCTTTTAAACATAAGTAAAAACTATTTCACTCTTCAGGTGAGGGAGCGCTGGCACAGGCTGCTCAGGAAGGGTGTGGAGTCTCCCTCACTGGAGATTTTCAAGAGCCACCTGGGCAAATTCATGTGTAATCTGATCTAGACAGACCTGCTTGAGCAGGAGGGGTGGACTATATGATCTCTAAAGACCCCTTTGAACTCCTACCATTCTGTGATGCTGCAATACACCTGCAAGTATTTGACTGTCTTTTGGTAGTTTTGGGAATGAGTAGTCGACTAGATAGATGCACAGTACAGATTGTTTGGCACCATTTGTCTTGTTTCAGAGATGTATTGGCTGGCACCAGCTTCGTTTTTGCATGACATCAGCCTATGTGAAAACTCACCACTAACACTTTTTGAATGGGAAGAAGCTGTAGTGGAAGCTGAGCTATCTCACCCCATGAAAAATGGGAACCATTGTATAGCATCTCTGAGAAATATTCTTTCTTGAATTAAAAAATGTTGTGCTTATGCACAACAAGTCTGTATCATCTGTTCCTGGGGTATCCTCCAAAAGGACTGGCATCCTCCCACTATATGGTTTCTGATGGAGGAAAGAATTCAGGTCTTTGGAATGTTACTTTCATGTAGTTTTTTTTCCAAAGAACTTCTGCTGGATCTCTTAAAAGCACCTTTTCTGGGGTTGCTATCACTTCTTCCCACTGCCAGCAGGTTATGGAGTGAACAAGCCTTCTTCCATTGCCTGTTTCTAAAGGGGATTTGTATATGCTGTACCCTTATCTGGGAAACCATAGTTCTGCATCTTTTTTTATTCCAGGAAGTCACTTCTTTAACTGCAGTAGACTGTTCTATAACTGAACTTGAATATAATCTTATAACCCCAGAAGATGGAGAGCAGGAAAAAAAAAAAAAAAAGGATCTTCCAAGCTGTGTTTCAGTGGACTTGCCATAGGAGAGGGATCGAAAAAGGAAGAGGATGAGGATATGCAATGAGGTCATGGCAAAAAAGTGGGACATTACTTTAGATGAAGTAGCTCTGGAAGTCATCCATTGATGATTTCCAGTTGGCCATTCTTCCTTCTGCCTTCCCTCGCATTAGTGGCACAAAGGAAGTGGGACTGGTTGAGAAGTAGGTGGTGTTAGTTCTGCTTGGCAAATTTCAATTTAGGCTAGCAAAAGGCTTGAGGGAATAGCAGGTTTTCTTCAAAGCGGAGGAAGTGTGCATATGTTTAGGTATATCTTGGGGGAAAGTAGGCAAGGAGCAGAGGAGGGAACAGAGACATCATTTTCTGTAAACCTAAGGTAGAAACTACCTCTTCTTCTCTCAATACATTTTGTTCTTAACATCAAGAGTGTCATTTTCGATGAAAGATTATTGGAAGTAAGAGAGGGCACAGGGAGCAGCAAAGTCATGATGCTGATGTCAGCAGTGGTACTGCCACTGTTAATAAATTTGCCTTTGCTAAGGATCTGTTTGGGCATAGATGGAAATTTGAATCTCAGATTTGATTGTATTCCTTTACATGATGGTTCTTCCCATTTCTGTTTTCTTACGTATGCATACCTGAAGTATCAAAGCGCCCTGTACTCTTGAATTTACTTATCCACATGATATCCCACAGTTAGACCAGTACAGTTATCCAAGTTTGTAATTATGGCAGATTAGTTAAGGAGTTAGACTAATGATCTGCCTGTGTCTGCATTAGGAACAATGTAGACCTGTAGGAGCAGATTTATAGAGTTGAAATGTCAGATCTAGGGACCTGACTGTAAATATTTCAAGGGGGGTTGATTTGAACTAGGCCTAGCTGGCAATTTGGTACCTATTAGCAGGTGGAGTACCTGTGATGTGCATCTTATTTTCAGCAGAAGGAAATCCAATCTGTGCTCTTCTAGACAGTTCCACAATCCAGACTCAGGGAATGGGGGTGACCTAGTGATTCACTTCAGTAGCACATTTACACTTTGAACCAAATTGATAATGTGGGCACACTGGAAATCATCTGCTACCTTTTGAGATGTCCTAGGATATCCTGCCTTTCCAGAACAGAGGACTCTCACAGATCTGATGTTATTTGTGCAGATACCTCACATACAGTAGCACAAATTAAATTGCTTTTGTGAGGGCATCTGAACCAAGTGCAAAATATCTGTAGCAGAGCAGCAAAAAAAGACCTCCTTCACATTCTCTAAAAAGAATTCCCTTCAAAAATATTTTTTTGGGGATTACTGTTGGAGTTTAGACTTAGATGAAAGGTGGCTATTCGGAAGGAAAAATTCTTGAGCAATATTGTCATGGAATGACAACAGGACTGTACTCAGCACTGGTGAGACTGCAACTTGAGTACCGTGTTCAGTTTGGAACTCTTCAATACAAGAAAGATATGGGGTGCTGGAGCACATCCAGACATGGGCAATGAAGCTGGTGAAGGATCTGGAGAACAAATCTTATGAGCAGCTAAGGGACCTGGGGATGTTTTGTCTGGTGACAAGAAGACTCAGGGGAGGCCTTACTTGCTCTCTACAACTGCCTGAAAGGGGGTTGTAGCAAGGTGGAAGTCAGTCTCTTCCCCTGAGTAACATGTGATGAGAGGAAATGGCCTCAAGTTGTGCCAGGGGAGGTTTAGATTGGAGATTAGGGAAAACTTCTTAACTGAAAGGGTGGTTAAATACTGGCACAGGCTGTGTAGGGAAGGGATTGAGTCACTGTCCCTGGAGGTGTTTAAGAGGTGTAGATGTGACACGTAGGGATAGGGTTTAATGGTGGATGCGGCAGTGCTAGATTAATGGTCGGACTTGATCTTAAAGATCTTTTCCAATCTATATAATTTTACGATTCTAAAATAATAGGAGGGCATATGTTTTACATAAAATTGAGGTCTGCTCATGGATTATGCCTGTTTGTAAGAATTAGACATCATCATTGTTCCCTCTTCAGCACTGGGCTGCATCCTCAGACTAGTGAGTAAAATCCAGATGACAGAGGCAGCAGAGCCACACTATTATTTCATTCTATCTTCTTTTTTGACCAAAACTAATAAAACATGAAAGAACTTAAGCTCTTAGTTGCTTTCATTCAAGCCATCCTGTCAGGCTTAAGTTAAAGGTGTTGTTTGGTAGTGCTTGTGTGGCAGATAAGTGTACCAAAGAGGTGGAGTATGCATAGTTTAAAACATGAATAAACTGCAAAACTTTTCTTTTGCATTATATTTTCTATCACTCTAACTGCAAAACTCTGCAAAAACTCATGTTACTGTGGCTTAGGACAGCTACCTCACAAGTGGAAGCACGGATTTTTAACTGCAGTCTCCTTTCAAAATTCCACCTTAGATCATTGTTCTCCTTGAACTCTTCTAAAAAATTCAAGTAGATACAGAAGTCATCTGCACAATTTCTTGTGATAAGCTTATTCCATACCATGACTTTTAAAGAACCACAGATATCCCACTCCAAAGATGGCTGCACTTTAGCAGCAGGCATAAAAAAAGGCCAGTATTCTACAGGGTATATGTAAATCTTCTGAATCCTTTGCGATAAAGTGCAATATAAATGTCTGATGATAATATGGTTTGGAAACATTGTCCTTGCTCTATACCTTGTAGTTGGTTGAATGATTTACTGACTAATTATCTGATAGGAAGCAGCAGTAACTTACCTCCAGACCATGTATTAGTGATGTTGATAAAAAAGACAGCTGTAACCAGCAGGCCTCACCGTGATACGTGGAAAATGGGGCTCCTTTTGAAATGATAGTACCAGCTAATTTAACCCTGCAGACAGCAAAGTTTCTTTAAACACTTTCTATGTGCTTGATGTAGGACAATGGGGGGCCAGTGATAACTGGGGCAGGGATCTAACATGAAAGAGGTTGGAAATGACCAAGGTACCTGATGCTGTCTTCACCTTGTTTTTTACTGGTGAGACTTGCCTTCAGGAGTGTCCAAAGTCTCTGAGAGCAGTGGAAAGCTCTGGCATGATGAGGACTTACCATAGTAGAGCAGGACCAGATTATTTAAACAAACTGGACACTAACAAATCCATGAGACATAATAGGATGTATCCGTGAATACTGAAGGAACTGGCTGGTATCATTGTGAAGCCACACTAGATTACTCCTGTAAGGTCTTGGCAACTGTGGAGAGGTTCTTGAAAGCTGAAAGAAAGCGTCACATGTGTCTTCAAGAAGGAAGATCTAGGGAACTACAGGATGTTCAACCACACCTTAGTACCTTGGAA
The DNA here is from genome assembly GCF_028858725.1 of Colius striatus. Classification (NCBI taxonomy): domain Eukaryota; kingdom Metazoa; phylum Chordata; class Aves; order Coliiformes; family Coliidae; genus Colius; species Colius striatus. The sequence goes on along the minus strand of NC_084759.1, from coordinate 120,081,550 downwards.
GGTGATGGAGCAAATAATCTTGGAAACCATTTCTAACCCTTGAAGGACAAGAATGTGGTTGCGTGTGGTTAGCATGGATTTACAATGCAATGAGTAGTTTAATGAATATATTGGAGATCTTGAAAGAATATATTGTTTGCTTTGACTTTAGAAGGCCTTTTGACACTGTCTCACCTCTTGACAGTCTCTTATAAGATCCTCAATGACAAATTGATGATGTATGGACTAGGTAAGTTGACAGCAAAATGGATTGAAAACTGGAGGCACTCTTCTCAGTGACAGCCAGCTTAGGAACAAGAGGCAATGGGCACAAATTGCAGTTCAGGAAATTCCATTTAAATGCAAGAAAAAACTTCTTTTACTGCAAGGGAGCTCAAACACTGGACAGACTGCCCAGGGAGTTATGGAGTCTTCATCCTTGGAGACACTAAAAATTGAACATGACCCTGAGCAACCTGTTTTAGTTAACCTTGTTCTGAGCAGAGGGGCTGGACTAGACAATCTCCAAAGGCCCTTTCCAATCTTAGAGATTGTACTGTGAAGCTGGGTGCTTATGTTTGACACAACAATGTCTGTGTTAGGCTTGCAGCTCTCAGCTAGGTGGACAAAGTCCTGTATGTAGAAGAAAACCACTTCTCCTGCAGAAGTTCTCTTGAACTCATTTAAAAGTGTCTGAATAGGCATTTGTCTGTTTGCTTTCCCAGACTTCTTTGGCATGAATAAACTGCCAGCCACAAATCACCTTGTCTTCTGGTGAGCTTTCCTACTTGTTTTTTAAGCATAGAATTTCATGGTTTTTAAGTATCTCGGCTCCCACTTGAAAGGTAGAAAGGCAGAATTGTGTGCTCACAGAATGAATGCTGAAGAGAATATGCACAAGATGCTCACTTTCCCCTTAAATCTTAGATGGATTAATGTATATTGACCCATGGGTATGATGCTAAAGCAGTCCAGAGAAGGCATGAAGAAAGAACAATTCTTGTACATAATGCCATCCAGGTTCTTCAGAAGCATTCCACAGATTTAGTTGAATATTGAGATGATCCCCCTAAACTTACTCTTTAGTGTTTTACAAAGAAAGCTGCTGACATGGATGACAATACGAAGGTGTGTAACAGAACCAGCACAGCTACAGCTAAAGAGAAAAGCTTAAGTGGCAATTAGGGCATAGTTGGGCTGAAATTCCTTATCACACAACCATTTTATGTTCAATGAAAGAAAAAGACCACCTCAGTCAACTCCAAAGACAAGGGTTTGGCTTTGGCAGTCAGGAGAATAATAAACATGTAACAGTTTCCTTTATAAACAGAGCATGTTTGTTGTTAAGCCACTGCAGAACAATAAACTTCCTGCCTAAATAATTGTCAATTCCCACCACAGTCCTTGTATTCTGAAAAGATACAGGGACTCGAGGTTCTGATAGAAAATATTGATCTTTTGCCTGAGGTCAACAAGTGGTGATGAGAAGGGAAGGCAGAAGGATGGCAAAGTGTAAGCTCTGTTTTTTGTTTCCCTCAAGAACGTCCACTTGAAGAACCTAGAGAAAATGTCCTTGTTTCATTAGTTCATTGTAAAGATCTCCCCTCTGCAATTGAGACATTTAGCCTCTTGGGAAAGACAGCTAAACAGAAATCCATTTACCTTTCACATGTTTTTCATAATTTCCCCTGCTACTTTGGTTAATTAATTATCACCGCTATTTGTGTTTAAACAAGGGGTCTGTTTCCCTCCCTCCTCCCAAGCCCATCTGCTCCTCCATGACCTTGCTTGTGAAGTCATTGCTGTGCTGATTTTGTGAAAGCACAAACACTTCCATGGCAACAGACAGCTGTGTCACAAAGACAGGGCTGTGACCTCACGGCAGGAAGGACTGGGCTGGTGGTGGGGGAGAGATTTTTCTCCCACAAACACAGAAGCTTTTGATGATAACAGAGAGGAAGGCAAGGCGTTATATCCAGAACAAATGATCTTGCTCTTTGACTGCTGCTGCTTTAGAAGTTGTCCATCACTTTAAATTCTCTTCTTCAAAGACCCTTTTTTAACTTGTATGTTTTTCAAGCAAGGGAATGGTTTCTCCCTCAGATCTCAGCTCAGAAGACATCCCCAGGAAGAAGTAGGGGATGGATTTAATCACAGAGGACACGGGCATGAGTTTCTACAAAGCCTAGAAGGTGTCTGGATCTGAATTTTCATTTGTTCAGTTTGGTTGAACAATCCAAAGCCTTGAGATGCAGTCAGATTTCTATTCTGATTGCACATGAGTTTCTACATCAGTCTACCCCCACCCAAACTGCCAGTTCTCTGAATGAAATCAGGTGCTCTTCTATATAGCAATCTAGCGATGAAAGCTTTCCTTTATAAACATTTGCATGGCTGGATGGGAAGTGGAAATTGGGTCTCATGATCACAAAGCATTTTTAATGTAGATGCAGCAAGACACATCAAAGCTAAATAACATACAAGTGGTACTCCACAAGCCGTCTGCAGAAACTGCCTCTGTATGTATTGATTGTGAGGCTACAGAAAATGTATCATGATCAGTCTGCTGCTGTCTTGTTCCTCGGCTGATTGCTTGGTTATTCCATGAAATGCCACAGTCTTCAAATCCCCACAACTCCTTCATTAGCTGAAAGAAGCCAGTTTTTCAATCTAAGTCATTGCTGCTTTTTTTGCGGAAACAATTTATAGTGTAGTGTGTTGCTGTGATAGGCTACTCGGGTCAAAACTTCTCCCTTTTGGATCTACTCCATGATTAAAGCACACTTATTCAGAGCATGCCTGATGGAGCTCTGCTGATGTGACCCACAGCAAACCATTTGCTTCTCTTTTCTTTTGGGTGACAAGTAGGACGTCACTTACATTACACCCTACCTTCACCACATCTCAGCCTTATAGATGGGTAGGACTCAGCAGCCCCATGTTGCAATGACAGTACTGGATCACAGTGGGTGGAAATGATTTCTTCAGGTTCTTGTATCTGTTGCCAAACTAGAAAAATAGTAATTTTCAGATTTGTGGGTTTGTTATCTAAATGACAAGACACCACCTACCTTTTCTGATTGAGGATTTTTTTGAGGGAATAAGGGTAGATATGGAGAAGGAGTAGAGGAGATGAAAAAAGAGGATTGAAGGAAGACACTTCATTTTACATTAGGATCTGTTTGCAATACTTTGGAGAATTTAAGGGACCTAATATAAATTTTTAATATTTTCCTAGTAAATATTTGGAGGCTGAAACTAAGGGAAAATCAAGTCCTTTGTATCCCATTAAATGGCTTTCACCCAAGTATCATTTTATTTCATGTCTGATTTGTCCTTAGCATCCCATCCAGCTGCTGAAGCTGTTTACTTTGTGTCCCATCTGATTTCCTCCTTATGTCTTATTTGGCTCAATTCTTACATCCTTCATCGACCATTTCCCATCATTTGCCATTGTCCTAAACTCTATGACCTTTTGTCTCTACACAGACCTTCCTTTCCCTGTTCCCTTTACTTACTTTGGATGTTTAGACCTCTAAACACATATACCTCTCCTGCTTCATTCACCTGGATCTACGTAGTGTCATCTCAGCCATCAGTGCAGCTCTTTCTGGTTTTCACTAGCCATGTATTTGATTTTAGTATATTTTGTTCTGCGGAAGTAATTTTCATAAGAGTCCTATGCCCTACACGGTATGGAGTGATTATTGCTGCCCAATCTGGAGATCCAGCAGCTTCTGATGACTGTAGCAGAATACCTGATGGAACCCAGAAAGAAACTATCCTTTCTATTTTGCCATGCAGCCCATCTGTTCCTTTGCTGTGGTGTAATATTCACCAGAGGACCATGGGGAAAGCTTGTTTTGGGACAGCAGTAATGTTATATTTAAGTATGCTTTTAAAAAAAAGAAAAAGGGCAAGAAGTTTCTTTAGTTTGCCGTGTTCTATCAGAGGCAAGATAATAGAATTTCTAAACCCATTGATTTTATGGCATTAAGAATCTGCTTGATAAGTCAGTCTCTGTACACTGGCGATCACTATCTCCAGCTGTATAAGCAGTACTGTCCCCATTTCATTTTCAATAAGAAATTGAGGGAGACTTAGCTTTTCTGGAAAATACAGGTAAAATAAGTAGCATAAAATCTCTGTTCTGTTGGGGTATGGCTTAGATATCTTAAATATTATAGAGGTCAGAGAGAAACAAAGTTGGTAGAAGCGTGATTAAAGAGCTCTTGATGCAAGGCTGCTCAGTGGGCAGTGCTGAGGGTCCCGCACAGGAGGACTGCTCATGGGATACTCCAGCACCAGACTCACCTTCCTAGTGGGCAAGGGAACTTCTTACAGGAGATGCTTATTGCTACTCTGAGGTGCGTGCAACCAACCCAGGAGTAGTCACTCTCAACAGAAGGTGTTGCAGGGAAAGGGGCAGAAATTGGGCTGATGGGGAGAGCACAGTTCCTTGCAGCCCCATGGATAAGAAGCATATGCAATATTGAAATGCTTTTTAGTTCCAAGGGAAAAAAAAGAATTGTATACACCTTATGAGGTGTCTGAAAAACAAAGGGAGGAAATGAGGGAAGGTGGAGTCACAAGCAGACCTGTGGTGTTGCCAGGTACCTTGGCCGGATAGATGCACAACATCCCTTTCCAAATGTTGCCTCCCTCCATGGGGCTGTCCAAGTCTGTTTTCTACTTGGCTGGTTGTGCTACTGAGTCCCATTTGGAAGGATTCACGTGTGACCTAAGACTGTCCTCTAGATGTCTGACTCTGTCCTCTACAACATAAATAATGCAAAAACAAACATGCCAAACTGTAACCTTCACTTGCCTCCTTGACACTGCTGGAGGGAGGGAGGAAAGTAAGGAGCGAGTGTGAGCAAGTGAATGAGAAAACTGCATGCTAGGCAGGCAGGAGACTGGCAAGGAGACTCAAGGTATACAGCACAAGGAGCCATGAGAGCAATTAGATTCCCTCTCCATGCAGCTCTGCTGTTTTAGACTAGGATGGCTGTCTGCTGGGGCACTGTCCCTAACAGACAAAGTGAAGGAAGCATCCAGCCCCTGCCTGGAGCAGAGCAGCCCTGCTCCCTAGCCAGGGAGCTTTGGAAGTCTCCTGGTCATTTCTGCTCAGCCGTGAGCCATGGCTACTGTCGGGGGAAGGCACCAGTACTGCACAAGTAAAGTCTTTGCTACGCTGCTCAACCACTCCGGTAGTCTCAAGCAAATCGGTTAATGTTGCACACTGTATGTTCTCTTCACTGTGCCCTCCCCCACCCTCCCCAGTCTCTAAAGTGCAGAAGAGGATCCCTTTTTCCTGTTGAATGTGCTTGTGATGCAAGTATTCATTAATTGCGGATACAGTTGTACGCGGCGTGCGTGCTAAAGTGCTATCAGCTTTGTGTGGAAGACAAATGCATGCAGATTTAAATAGCTCAGATTTTTATCTTCTCTTGGAGAAATATGCAGCGAGTTGTCCCCATCTAGGGACTTGGCAAGGGGAAAAAAAAAAAAAGGTATTTATTTATTTTTTATTTCTCTCCTTGGGGTACAGCCAGGCTGGGGGCTGGCCCGCATGTTTCCCCTCAAAGAGAAAGAGAAGGGCTTCCACCTTCCAACAGTGGAATATTTGTCTCAGAGTAAAAATGGTGAGACTTCCTTCATTTGTACATGGAAGGAAATCAGAGGGTTTTTTCTTGTTCTGACTGTGGAAGATTCTAGGGCAGAGAGATAATCATACAGGTTGTGGACACAGAGAAAGTATTTTTCCTGTGTGTTACTCTAAAATATGCTGTAGTAGGAAGTGGGATGTGTGGAGTTCTGAAGATCTCATGCAGACAAGTGCAGCAGCAAGCAAATGCTGTGGCAACTTGGCGCCCAAGGAGAGCACGTGTCTAGAGGATCATGGAGTGGTTGGCACGAGCTTGCCTTTCAAATAAGAATAGTGCAGCGATTCATTCCTACAGCCAAGCTGGCATGGGCCTGAATCTGATGGAAGCGTATAGGACATGTATCTTGCTGCAAGGGAGCCACCTGGACAGATGGTAAAGGCCAGGCCCCATCTCTGCTTCTGATCAGGGTCCAAGAGCTAGGCAGATAACGCTCTCCAAATCAACTGTGAGACAGGAGGGAGAGAGGATAGTTCATGGGGAAATAAGGAGAAGGATTTGAGCCTGATAATCTTGGCATCCAGATACCCTTGGAGCGGGGCTGTTCTACTCCCAGTGGACTTCAAGCTGAAGGAAATCCAAGTTTCTGAGCTGATCAGATGTCTCAGCTTATGCATAAAACCAGAAACCTTTTGTTTGAGGAGGGTAGAAGACAAAGCTACAAAGAGAGTGAGATTGTTGGCATGCAGGAATGCCACATAACATAACATAAGCTGGGTAATTTATTGTAGGCAGATTCCCTGGGTACTGCTGCCCCTATTTTGCCGAGCTCTGTTTGCACAGGGCTCGTTCCAAACCACTGTCTTTGCACTCAGAACCTGCCTCCCCATCTGCTCACCTGCTGTCCATCACTGCTTACACTCTGGGATTAATGTTTCCACTCCTGCATGCCAGCAGTCTGACTCCCACAAGCTTTTGTAGCTTCCTTTCACAAGGAGCTGATCAACTGTTCTCCCAACTCGCTTTCCAGCACATACCAACTCAATTTCTGTCACACTCACACAGTCCTGCACAGACATGCACACACTTCAGCTAAACACCTTTTGCTTGTTTCACTGCTCACAATGTTAAGAGAGGTGTTTCCTTCAGTGATGTGATTATCCTACGTGTAAGAAATTCACTCTTCATTTTTCTTCTTTGGTTGAAGGGAAGCAGTTCTATGCAGAGCTTGCAAAAATTTTTTTCCACCTTTATTAGTAGTGAGCAGAATTTTGTCTCTGGTGTGTGACAGGGAAGCCTAAGCCATTATTTTAAATTTTTATTTAAAAAGCAACAGCAGTCACAAAAAACCTCACAACAGAATGTCTGTGTCTTACCTACATAGATCATCATCATCTGCAAGCTGTATGCAGAATAGAGCATTTCCCCCTCAGCCCTGTGCCCTGATGGGACTCAACTCCTAAAGAAATGGGATTTATGATTCACACGGGGTTTTTCATATGCCATCAGAATGCTGCTGTGTCTGAAAAGCTATGCTGCTTATTTTGGATCCCAGCGGACCTTCTCACCAATATTGATTCGCAGATGAAAGCTACCGTCTTTAAAATAAAGAAAGATGCTGAGCCTTGTCAGCTCACAGTTGCAGGGCACAGGCATCCGTCTGTAGCCCACCAATGGTGGTGGCAGGGGATTTGCAAGCCTTTCACTCTGGCAGAGCATTCTCAGGGCTGGGAGCCTTGCCGTTTGTGTGCAGACCTGTGAGCCCATTGAAAGGGTGGTGTGAGGTGCAGGTTTACAGGCAGACCTCCCAGCTTGCCTTGCTCTGAACCTGGCAAAGTACAAATGAGGAAACAGAGGCTGTCATTTGGATGACAGAGAGCTTTCTGTCACATGAGACCTGCTTCCTGAGCCTTGTCCCCACGCGTTCTGGCAGCTGTGGTCCTCCAAGTGGGTCAGGCTGCACTTGGAGCATGCGTGGCACAAGCCCACATTTCTGGTCTTTGCAGTTAGTCAGTCTGTGTGTTGTTTCAGGATTTTGCTGAGCACTGTGTGTTGGAGTGTTGAAGTAAAGAGCGCTGACTCAAATTTTGTGAAGGGCTCATACCTATGACAGTGGTTTTACTGTTGGCCATAGTTCTTCCATTCTCCATATCAGATGGATTTATACCTGATTTTTGATATTTGCAATGTTTCAATAATGCTTCTTTTCTGCCTTGGAAACAAAACACAACCTAATGTCCATCTCTGATTCTAGTGGAGGTTTACTCTGTTTTCAGAGTCCAGCATGGATTAAAAGCAGGCAAGATAATTATGATGGGAGAATAACACTTGGATTGAGAAGCAGTAAGGGAAGGAATCCATGTATGTGTGGGGTATATGTACATGTGGGATGCTTTCTCTCACACAGAAATATATTTAAGTGCCCACTGCCCTGATTGTATGTGTGTCATCTGCTTGGGCTACTGAGTTTCTGTGGTTTAAGAAGTCACCCAGCACTGCCTGTCTGTATGTGTTTTCCTGTCCTTGGGGTGATGACTTCATCCACAGCGGTAGTTAAATTGTGCTTTAGTCCCTTGCATTTGCTAGATCATGCCCACATTGTTACACAACTTCAGCTGATGGTGAAGCACAGTCAACTGATTATCTGTGTCAAAGTGTTTTATTTTAGTCTTTTATCTAGTTCTTTTCTTGTTCCCATTGTTGCTGCAAAGTGAAAGATCTATGAGTTTTTCAAGCTGGCCACAGACAGTTACTTCAGGACCTTTCTAACAAAGAGTAACAGGCAGGAGGAGATTGAAAGGGATGCTGATAGCATCCCTCCTCACAGAGGCTTGGCTGCTAGGGACCAGAGACAGCTTTGAGACTATGCAGGTGAGAATGGGGGACATAGTGTCCCAGGCAGCAGTTTTAGAGGCTTCCATAGGATGAGCCTCCCTTCCTATGGGAGTTGCTTTTAAACTGAAGATGTACATTGCAGCCCCTTCCTGAGCTGCTCAGAGTGCCAGTGCACTAAGAATGCCTGTCTCTGGTTCAGTGAGCCATGCCTCTCCATGCCCACTGTTAAGCGAGTTCCCTAGCCTGCAGCTGGTGTCCCAGCCTGGCCACAGCCCAGACCCTTCACCATGGCTCTGCCCAACTGACACAGTGTTATGTCTGACCCTGGGTACCCTCACCAGAACTGATCCTGACTTCAACCTCCAGACTGATGGCCTGGACCGGCCTAAGCCCATCCCAACTATTTTCCCAATGTCCTGTCTAGCCATGCCAGGGCTGTGTCTGGCCCTGAGTACTCCCATCAGGTGAGATCTCAACTACCACCCAGCATGGTGCCTGGATACAGAACTATCAGAACCTAAGAGGCACATTGATGGTGGAAAAGAAAAAATCCCAAATATCTAATTACATACACAACTGCCATTATGCTGAGGCAAACTCACAGCCCTGATCTCTAACGGTAGCTATCTGTCTGGTATCTTGTTGGGTTCAGGACTGTGTACAAGAGGTGCTGAGAGAGTTTGGCTAGTTTGTCTTGCAAACAAGAACCAGCCTAACCATGAGCTTGCTAAGGGGTAAGTAAGCTAATCTACAGTAGACTACTGTTATGACTGGACAGAGGATTAATACCCAACTGGCTAAAACCACTGGGATCACAAGCCACTGTCTCATGGGCCTTTAATCCTGTGAAACAAAAAAAACCCATTGTAGCCTGGATTTCATTTAATAATGTGCTAATCTTAAATACAAGGTGCCCCTTATGAGGAAAGCAAACATTTGGGCACTCATGACTGTCCCCCAGTAAGGGCAAGTAAGTCAGCCTAAAGAAAATTGCCTTTGAATGATGAATATTGGGGAAGACAGACTCTCAAAAAGGTGAAAGCATTTCACTTGCTTCAGGTTCAGTTTCTAAATCTCTAAGCCTCTTCAGGAAGCTGTGACACAGGACCTACAATATGATTGTTCTCTCTTATGGGCTCTGCACTCCATTAAACTGCTTCTTCTGTAGTGCATTAGACCCTTATCTTAAGTCTCAGTTATCATAGGTAACAGTTTTGTTTCATCAAAACAAAGAAAAATGTTTTGGTCAACCTTCGTGATGATTATGCAGCCAAGCATAAGGAGTATAAACAAAACAAAACATATTTTCACTGTGCATAGCTTTTCATTCTAGATTAAAGCAAACAACCAGAAAGAATATTGGTCTCCCATGAGAAAGCAATGTATTGGTGAATCTTCTGCAAGAAGATGCAGCGTCTTTGAGAATAAAAATGGCCGTTGGGGAGAATTTTTGAAACAGATTTAAAGGGGAAATGTGCAGAAAGCAAAGAAGCAAGAATTTCATGCTGCTTCCACCACAATAATAATAATAGTTTGCCCAGTGCGTATGCTTTACTGCTCACTGTAGCCAAGAGCGAAATTCCCTGCCCACCAAACAGAATCAGCAAAAGCCAAAACTGGCGTTGCAGGCAGGAAAACTTCATGGGTGCATCCATCAAATCCTACAATGGGACCAGTGAAGCACACAGGCTGCAAGGCATCAGTAATGAGAACTGGAGAATAGAAAACCCTCAGCAGTACAGGCTCAATAATTAATCAAAGCTGAAAATCTTTCTAATGAAGGCAGCAGCTCCAGCAAAACAGAGAGCAAGCATTTAAGGAGTTAGGGGTCTGAACAAGAAAAGAATTGATCTCAAAAAACAAGTTATCAAGGGATGGGGAAAGAATGGCCACAGCATTTCCCTTCCCAAAGTTCTCAGGAATGCACTAAAGCCAATATGGCTATAGATAGGAACAATATTAATGTTCTTGCATTTTCTGTGATCTAATCCATGCAAGTGTCTCTACCAGTGGCTAGCTGCTATCGACTAGAAAGAGGTCATCTTACAGAAGAAATGTTCCTGCTCTGGGAGCCTGCATCCTGGAGATGCATCTAGTTTTCAGGGTGACATCGTAAATGTGTTTCTCAAAGTCCCTGTTCTAATGTATGAAGTTGTCTGGCACAATTCCCAGATGAGTCTCAAGGCTTGCTTGATTATGAATCAAAGCCTTAATATAATACCTTGTGCTTCTACCCCTTTCAAACTGAGGACCTCAGGTTGCTTCTCACACCAAAGGGAGGAAGTGATTTATATATAGTGGTTTGTGAGTGGCAGATGCACTGCAGCAGTAGCAGATGGGAAATAAGAGCCTTGTGATCCTGGCTCCCATGCACATTATGAGCCACAGGGTTCTCAGGGCCATGGAAGAGAGCTGTTAGTCACAGTGGAGTTTTGACTAAGCATTTGAAACTTTTCTGCCTTCAAGCTTGATTCTTTTTTTTAAGGTACAGATCAAGATAGTATAGAGATGGCTTCTGTGAAGAAACTAAGACTAGGAGGTGTATTGGCAAGAACACCTTTCCTGTGATGGTGAGAAATATTTGTCCAGCTGCCCAAATCGCTCACACTGTGATCCATGGTTTTGTCATGGGTACACCATGGGAACTGCAGTTCCCCTATCTGGTAGCAAGCCTTCACAAACAAAGAAGCGTCCATTGGTTGAGAACTTGGCAGCAAACCTGCTCAGGAAAATGGCTATCGAGGGACACATTACCATTATCTGCCACTCTCTTCTCCAACTGTCCCTCAGACACATAGGCCACTTCAAAGGCTTTGCTCTTCAGTATCCTTAGAGAACCTCTAACTACTCTGTGAGGCTATATCCCTTCCATATGTAGCTTTCTTAGATTCTTGATCAGGTAGAGTGACACAGATGACACAGCAGTCCCAGTGACTTGAACTTGTATACTGGAATTCTCTGGTACATGAAGAAAAGGTTACTAAATCCTTGCCCTGCCAAAGGTGGAACGTGCATCTTTGTGTGACCTCCCCACAGTGGGACCTTTGCTCTTATGCCTCTCACCAGAAAAACATCCTCCTTTTCTTCCTCCAGTATAAGAAGAAAAGATCGTTGTTGTTGTTTACACTTATGGGAAGAATGCAAATAAAAATGGGGACAGGGCCAAATTAGACCTGAGAGAGAAAATGGATTAGGCAGATAGATGGAAACCAAATTAGCTGTGAAGCCAGTGTCAAATAGAATAGAAAATCATTTCCACCCAATAGCCAGCTGAAAGATTTAGCAAGACAAGAAGGAAATAATCAAGATTGCCTAATTGCCAAGTAACCTCTCAGTCTTTCTTTTACTCCTTTTCTTCCCTGATACAATCTGTCTCAGATTTCTCTATTAAAATGGAGGAAAACATCTTTTGATCTGGTCTGCAGCGTGAACTGCAAGACAGGCTCAAAGAAACCCCCTCTGAAGAAAAGGCCCTTTGTGTAAAGCTACCTCTAATGTGCCATACAGCTGCCTCACGAGTTTTTTGGCCAAAGCAAATAAAAGACAACATGTCATGTATTCTCTTCCCTTCTGGGTTGCCTCTCTTATGTACCGTATCACATATCAAGTTTGCTGTGTGAACAGTTGGTAAAGAGCTAAGTAAATAGTGGGGATATGTGGGGTGCCTTTACTCTCCGTGAATTGCTGATAATCTTTGCCTATGGTTGGAAAGGGAGAGCTCTGAGGAGCTGAAGAGCAGCTTTGTAATTAGTGAGAGCCTCTGGCCACATTGAGAAATAGCGTTCAACAGCAATGTTCTTTCACAAACCAAAATTTATTAGAGAAATTGCAGGACTTTTCTTCCTACAAGCCTGGCAAAATGGGTCTAACTTGTGTATCCTTTCCATTTTTTCTAAAGGTCTTAAAGATATGTAAAGACTACACTATCACCTGTTGGTAGAAGCAGCAGGTAAAGTCTTAAATGTGTCAGGAAACTGATAACGGCCTGCTTAGATTTTTCTGCAGGTGACTTGCTGAAACACAGAGTGCGAAAAAAATTCTGAGGTGACTCTTGTAAGTGAGTTTAGATTTCCTTTCAGAGTATATTGACAGTTACGGAGGAAGTCTCTCAGAAATATGCCCCCTAGATTCCTACAACCTGCAAAGATACTGGATGGTTCTAACAGGAGTCAGGCACCTAAGTAGAAGTTGAATCTCCATATATTTATGTTTTCCATGCTCTAAGCATTTCTCTTCCTCCTGACCTGTGAGGCAGGGGATGATTCCTTAGTGGTGGTTGCTCTGTGACAGATTGAGGAGCGTAACCAGAAAAAGACAGTCTTGAGGGGATGTTATTAATATTTACAGTATTTTCTTATTAATATTTACAAATATCTAAATGGTGGGTATCAGGAGGTTGGGACATCCCGTTTTTCTATTGTATCTAGCAACAGGACAAAGGGTAATGGGATGAAGCTGGAACACAAAAAGTTCCATTTAAATATAAGAAAAAACTGTTTCACTGTGAGGGTGAGGGAGCCCTGGCACAGGCTGCCCAGGGAGGGTGTGGAGTCTTCTTCCTTGGAGGTCTTCAAGACCCGCCTGGACTTGTTCCTATGTGACCTGATTTAGATTGTCCTGCTTCTGCAGGGGGGTTGGACTAGATGATCTCTAAAAGTCCCTTCCAACTCTATGATTTATGATTGCCATGTGCTGAGGAGAACTGTACACAGTGAGTAGCAGCTTCATCTGGGTAGGCTTGCTGCAATTTCCAGCTATGATGGGGTGACTGACTTCCTGCTCTTCCTAGAGGAGCTGGCGTTGGCCAGTAACTCTCAGGTGGAGGAGGGGTGAGCTCTTGCTGGGATTGTGTGTAAACATTAAATGCCATTTTTTACTACCTGAATGCTTCCTGTGAAGCAGGAAATAGGGCAAAATGTTATTTAGACTGGTTATTTCCTTTAAAATAACATTGGGCTGGTATCTATGATGTTTTCATTTCTTCTCTTAGATTAAAAGGGATAGAAGACTCCCTTGAGAATATATTGGTTGTGTTCAGGCCTGAGATTAGCTTTTGGTTTTAGGTCTTCCTTCATTATTGAGAACCAAAGAATTTCCTAAGTTGACAACAGGTGTGATGTTACTAAATAAGGCAGGTAGAAAGTTAAAATGGAGATCTTTGTGGTTTAGTCCGGAGTGCCTCTGAAAGGCAGGGAGGTAAAGAAAAAGCTCTTGACCTTTTCGTCAAGGTTGGAGCAAAGATTCTTCTGTAAAAGCTTTCCAGACAGCACTGCTTTGTCCTGTCAAAACTGAGTCTTCAGCCACATAAGGCAGAGTGTTATCTAAGCACAGGTTTTGCTATGCTGGTTGACTGGATCTTAGAGGCTTTCGCTAGAGTTATGTACCAGTTTACAGAACTGTGTGATAAGGTGTCAGTTCCATTAAAAAAAAAAAAACCAAAACAATCTACAAACCCACTTTCTCCCTGCAACCAATTACATCAAACAAAACTAAATGAAGACTTCAATAATTCCAGTGTTGACTGTTGTACTCATGTTGAGAGTGATGCAGTGCAGGGGGAAGAAGACAATGAAGTTTTGCTGATAGAGGAGTCTTAACTTGAACTCCTTGAAATGCTGTTCCTCAGGACTTGAAACATCGTGTGGTCGGTGTCCCGCTCAGTGATGTGCTTCATCAACTTTGTCACCACAGTTGTATCACAATGCCCGATTTGCAGGGGCTGCTGGCTCCACAGTATCTGCAAGGCCAGGGTTTGCCAATTAGAGTGCTGCACCTTTGGGGCAGTGGAGTGGGATGGCTGGAAATTGGCCATGCTCGACTTGTCCCATTGGCCTTCAGGATAGGACCAGGAGAGAGAAGAGCTGCTACTCACAGGACATCAGTGTCTCTTGAGAGTAGACTAGGTTTGTACATCATGAAGACAGTCTGTGAACTACTGCTGTGTTTCTAGCAGGAGTCAGAAAGGGCTATTCTTCAAATAAGTACCTGTTCTGAGAACCTGGTTTAATTTTTGCCCCTCAGGGAGATTGCTTTGAAGAAGAGAAAAGTGCTTTTACAGCAGAGTTGCAAGCAAATCCTTTCCCTTTGGTGTAATTTCCTACTTGTTGAGAAAAGGAGAGCAGTTCTGGGGAAAGAAACATTGAAGTCATCTTCTAAATCACTGGTTATGGATCTCTTTGGTATTGAGTGAAAACCTGGTGTAAATACACCATTAAGAGGAGACCTGGTTGCAAACAGGCCACACATAGCCCATGTATTCAGATCAAGTGGGTGTAGCGAAAGCTTTAAATAAGTAGCAGATAAAGGGGCAAAATGACTATTAAATAAATAGGCACACACACAAAGACACGTACAAAGCAAGCAAGAGAAAAATCTCATGTGACCCTCATGGGAAATAATAACATTACTGTAGGAGACTAGGCAAAGGAATGAAGCTAATAAATGAGAAATATCTAGTATATCAGTTCTATACCCCGGCAGTGAATTGTACTGGTTTATACTGCAACTAAGGCTCTAGATTTTATTTATTTATTAACATAAAGAATCAAAATAAATTCTGAAGATTCAGGAGGGAAGTGTGAACTGAATCTGTTTTTCTAAAGCTATACTAACAGAAATGCAAGAAGCATAGAAACAGCTAGGGTGAGTAAGACCATCAGATCTGTGCGAGACTTTCCCACTTCATGCTTTCTTCCACACAGCAAGACAGTAACATTAGAAAACCCGCCTCAATTTTCCAAGGGTGTAGAACTCAGTGATGTAATATCAAAAGCTAGAAGTCTAGCAGTTTCAAGGGCACCTTTGAAGGTCAGAATAACTTGTTTGTATGAGCTTCTTTTTTGCTGAAACCCCATTTACTGCTGATATGTTGTTTTAACTTGGTCGGGAAACAGTTATAAGTGGCAATATAATGCATCTGGCATCTGATAAGGATGCAGAATGAATGGAGTTTGCACAACACAGAGTCAAGGGAGGTAGCTAAAAAAGTATCAAGAGGGTAAAAAATAAAATAGGGGAATGCTTTTATTTTAACCTTGTAGCTTTCTCAGGATTTGTTTGGTTCTTGTTTTCCTGCTAGAGAGCTCATGCCACCCACTATTTGTGCACATAAAAACACAAGTATATAAATTATATCCACACAACTGATCACTGAAGGAAATGGCAGAATTTGCCCATCTTTTCTCTTTTATAGCTTATCTTAGATGAAATCCCCAAATTAAGAATGAATATTTAGTTTTAACTCTCTTTCCCTGTACCCATACATTATAATAAAGCTCTTAAAGACAGTAAAACAACATATCAGTTCTCAGATAACACAATGTAAGATATTCACATTTTTCTATGAGCTGTGACAAACGTGTAGGATCTCACAGCTGTTCAGTATTCTGGCTATTTCAGACAAACAGCCTAATGAAGGTTGCTTTTGAGAAAAGTATCTGAACAATGCATCATAGATGAAGAGATACTATAATGGCCATTATAGTCAAAAGCGTGTATGTGCTAACGCATATGGGGTTCTGCAGAGAAATTGCAAAATGAGTTCATTACAGACACAGGTAAAGTCTTGCTGCCATTCCTGTCCGTATTGCTGTTGGCCTCTGGTTTCAAAAAGTATGGTCCTGTAATGTTGTTCTTCACACATATATTCCACTGTAATTTTTGTACCAGCATTTTATACAATTAGGTGTGTTGGTCTTTTCTGGTTTAGCACAGCACTTCATGGCAGAAGACTGCTGCTGTTCAAGAGGCTGGAAACTGTCTGGGTATGACTGGCCTTCTGCTTAGACTTGTTGCCTTTCTGTTTCATTCCTGATCGCACTGGCACCTTTTCAGTCACTAATTTCATGTATTAACCTCTTGCTACCACAGCTGCTGATGTCACCACTATTAAACCAGGCTCTAGGCTATAGTGTCCTTCATATTAGCAATAATTATTTGAAAAGCCCAGGAAATTTCAGCACTCCTTTCTGTATATAGTGACATCATAGACTCTTCAAGCAAAAATACTGTGCATTTATACATTTGAACAAAATATTTTGAGGACAAAAAACATGTTATTTATCAGCTGTTTACATGTTTATCTGTCTAACCTGAAATCATGTGTCTTATAAAGGGGAATCAGGATGGCATATTTTCTGACAAGTTCTAGAGTCTGTTCTTCTTATCAAGAAAGCTGCCCTCCTCTTTTGAGAAACTGCATTTTACTTTTGCTGCGATGGATCTTTCAGAGTTAAAGATGTTATTATTCTTTAAAAAATTTACTAGGATCAGTGAGAGCTGAGGTCAGCCAGGACCAAGCATAACAGTCCTTGCACAATCCTTAAAGTATTTGAGGTTAAGTCACCTCATCTGCTGTATTACTCTTCTCTTCCTGGAAACAGCAGTCTGGGAGTTAAATCAACATACACATTCAGAAAATTGTCATAAAGATAATCAGTTTTTCATGCAATGAGCACAAATTATTTCAGGCTACTTCAAATTTGTCATACACTTACTGGTTGCAATCCATAGTACAGAAGGACCACATCTCTCACCTTCCCTCCCTCTTCATCTTTTGTTCTACTCCTTTAATGTCAAGAGGATCAGAGACAAGGGACAGAAGCAAGGACAAGTTTTGGATGATTTTTTTATTGATTTGTTGAAAGTAGCAATAAAGGAAAGGTGAAAGATTTTGGAAAGCTGTGAACGCAGATGACCCAGGCAATATATATTGAGTAACAGAGTTGAAAGCTGTGATCCAGGAGATCCAAATAAACAGAATATTGCTCAGAATTTCAAAGGAAGTAGTTGATGCTGTTTTGCTTTGGTTTGGATGTATCACATGCTTAGAGAAGCTAACTACAGTTTATTGATACAGTTCGATAGCAAGTTACGTATAAGCCTCAAATTAGTTTATGCTTCTGCACAAAAAGATGGCAAGATGTCACATACCATGCACACTTAGTACAGCTCTGTGCATCTGTTAGTCTAGCAAAGAGGTGATGAAATTCTACAGTAATAAATTATTACTGTGAAATGCTATGGTCATAAATTACTGTTCAGAAGTGTTTCTAACATCAAGGGAAAAATAAAGAAACCTAAATATTTTGTTTAAAATATACTACATAGAGCGAGCAAAATTATTACAATACATACCTTAAAAAGAAGGTAATTCACTTTTAGAATCTGTCAATTATTACAGGAGTAGTAAAATAAACACACTGTAAAGTACATATATAAAAAAGAAACCTGTGGAAGGGGTAGCTTACAGATAGGAAGTTTTAAGAAATAATGTTGGATACATTTGAGAAATCATTTATGCATCTACAGAGGAGGGGAGAAACATTACAGTCATGTTGCAGATGGGTTAAATACAAATGCTTACAATTACAAACTAGATCAGTGGCAGTGCCAAGAAAAGAAATCAGATTTTCCTTTCATTTTCACTTTGAGCTCCATATCTAATTTAGTGAAGATTGTGGTTCTAAAGTTATATTAAATTACTGTCTGTTCTCCCTCTCCCCTGACCTGTATACACATAATAGTCCAGACCCTCAGCTTCAAAAATCACTGCAGCTCCATCTGGCCCATTAATGTGTGTACACATGCCAGTGGACAAGATTGCAAGTTGCTGCCTACTCCCTACCTAACAAATCTGGCAAAAAAACAAGAGTAATAAACATATAAAACTGTCATTAAAAAAATTGCCAGCTTAGGTCTCCAGAGATTTGTACCTCTATACTGTGATGGTGAAGGTAATATACAGCTAAAAATCCTCCATCTAATACTCTATCAATAAAAGACTATTCTTCCAGTGAGTATTGAGTAGAATTCCACAAGCCTAGTATAAATAGCCTAGGTACATATAATAAGATTATTCTCTCTTTTTTGAGTTAGAGAAATCTGCTGGCTTTATGTAGGTAACAGGTTCCTAATCTCACATCTCTATAACTTTAATAATGAAATTAATGACAGGATTAGTATAGCACATCAAGATGATCTCTCACGTGAAACCAACAGAATGTCATGGCAAAGGGCTGGTCGGCAGGGATGCTTGATGATAATTTTTTTTTTTAATTATTTATTTGGTGTGGGAAAGCAGAAATGTACTTTGCGTAGCCTCAATGCCTGGGATTTGGCAATATTCAGAAGTGTTTTGCCATGTGGGAAATTAAAAACTGCAAGTACAAAATTGCTTATTTAAAAACAAAGAATGGCAACAAAACCCATGTTAGTTCAATTAAAAGGGTCAGTGCAGGGAAGCCAAGATAGATTTTTTATTTGCTAAGAAGCAAGGGACTGGAAAAAGATACATCTACGTAGTAGGTATTTCTAATTAACCAATGAGAGCAAAAACACTTGTTACACTTAATCACGATGCAACAAAATGGAAAATGGCCCTTCTGATCTCAAGAATATGCTTTGGAACACAAATCAGTATGAAGAGACAGCTCATGGCATTTCAAGGATGTGTTCTAGTCTCCCTTCTTCCCCACCTCCCCTCCACCTTCTTTACAATCAAGGCTGTCTGAGCCTGTAAGCAGGTATTTATTTTAAGTTTTGTTTTAGGATTGGCTTAGCTGTTTATGGTGAGCAGATGGGGATTTGATATTACATTCTGTTTCAATTGTCTTTCAGTGAAATTAATTTCAATAATGATCCACTTTATTGATATTAACTCCCACTTCCAGAAGTGTCCTACTGTAAGAGCGTTAGAATCTAAGGAATTTAGAGTCATGTATCTAAATACAGGATTAACGCTAAAGATGGTCCTTGAGCAAAATCTTGGATTCACGCACCATGATACTTGAGAACTCAAGCAGAACTTCACATCTTACTCTTAGGTCTTTAATTACTGCCAAACCAGCAGAGCCATCGGGTGTGTATTTTGAGTTCAGGCCTCCCATGTTGCTCCTAAAGATTCTTGCATTTAGATCTCTTTTCTAGGGCTCTCCATTTGATGTAGTCGCCATGCCCTCCTCCATTATTACTTACGCCTCCTCATCTTCCCACACATCAAGAGAATGGAAATCTATTTCAGTTCCTGTTAGGCAGGTAATTAGTTTGATGGCATATCAGAAAGGCACGGACACTAACGTGACTGCCTCCCAAACAGCAAGAAGCATGAAGCTCCAGCCAGACCTGTGTTTTATATCCTGCCTCAAAACCAAACAAAGAGAACTGCTTTTTAATTCACCGTTTTTATCTCTCTGGGCTTAGTGAATTCTAGTGCTCATAAAAAGTGAGAGACAGCTACTGCAGGCTAAAGGCAAGCACAGTGCACGTCTCATGCATACATACAGCTCTGCTAAATACAGCTTAACACTGACCCTGTGGAATGTCCTACCCTAATAATTCATCCTCCCCAGTCCCCTCCATTCCTCTCATCAGTTCTTCCTCAGAATTTCTGTTGTGACTTCAACTTTCTTTTTAATATTGCAGGCTTCAGTTCCTCCTGATTAGTGACTGAAACCTGTGCTGAGCTGCATAGCAGGTTTCGTGAAGGGTCTAGGTTGAAACCTTCCAAATTCATCGTCACTTTTGATAGAAACCAGGCAGTGAACTTTGGTTTCCAGATGAGGTAATGATTTGCCAACTAATCCCCTGTGGTCCTTTCTGATTTAGGATCTTCCTCTGGGGAGATGCTCGTACCTTTAGGAATGAAGTCACTTTTACAGCACTCTGTCTTGAACTGGAAAGCATAAGCATAGGCTTCTCTAAGCCTGTTTGCTTTACACTAAGTAGGAGTGTGTTATCCAAATAAGAACATTCTCTCTTCAGCAGATGTTTTTCCATGCTTTGCTTTCGTTTTTAAAAATACGACGAAACTCTGAATGCTGGAAAAGGTCAAACGTTTTACTGAGCTTTAGTCAAGGAGGAGGAAGAGATCCATCACGAGAGACTGTACTGAGACCCCAGAAATGTCAAATAAGCAGATTATCTGGTTACCAGAATTGGGGCAGCTGGTCCCAGGTGACAGCAGCCCCACAACTTCTTAGCACTGTTTCATCACTTAGTTTTAAGACTCCTTCAGCTCTGTATGTCAGACATAAAAAAACCCCAGACTGTGATTTTTCACATCAAAGAGAATTTCAGGCAGAGAATGAAATCCTGGCCCTATTTAAATCACACAGACCTAGCCATTGACTTCAAGTAGAACTGGATTTCACCTGAGAGCTATGATTTGTCTGTCACATTCCACAGTGTAAAGTGACACATTTTGAAAGGCAAGTGAGGAAAGATCATTAAGGTATGTGCATGGACTAGCTAGGAGATCTACATCTTGTCTGTAGGAGAGACATGACAGCCATAGATCTTCAACTATGCAGTATAGACTTGTTTTATACAGGTCTGTAGAGCCTAGCTTCTAATGGTACTGGGGAGCTAAACCCAGGTGTAAGGCTGTAGTATGACTCCTGATACAAGAAACTAAAAGTATTTCATAAATATCTAACAAAATTTTCCCTCTGTGAATCTACAAGCAGTTTGCACGGGAGGTATGCATCGTTATCACCATTAATGGGTTTTTCAGATTTTTCCTGCAGACATTTCTGGTTGGGTAAAGTCAGGTTGGCTGTGAGAGAAAGTGATCCTGTTAATGACTCTCTCACGCTTCATGGAGACCTAACTGACTGATGCTGTAGGCCAAGTTACAGTGTGGGCCGGTCTGAGCCTGGCCTTGCCTTGCCATATGTGTAATGAAAAACAAGAAAGGACAAATCCCATGCAGTTCCAATATGTTTCTCACAGTTTTTAAGAGTTTCCATGTGCCCCTCTTTTTTATTTGAGTATACGGTGACAATTTGGAGCAACTGAAATACTGCAGTGGATTTTGAACACCCACTCTACTTAAAAAAGCAAATATAATCCTTATATTCTGCCTTGGACCTTCTTGTTACTTCACAGTGTTGGGGTGGGTTTATATAACAAAAGTGCAGAAGATCCCATTAACTGAATGCAGCAGCACTCTGATGTATCCCTACTGTGCTGCATTTCAGATCCATGTGGTACGGAGACTGCTTGTGTACTTCTGGGTGGACGGTTTGCAGCACGGTGGTGAGCATACCACCATTTCTCAGGAGTGTTTCAGCTGAGTTAGCCCACAATATTCTTCCAATTTACTGCCTGGACAGCCACCTAAAAGAAACTCTTTGCTGCCTTCTGGCAAAGGTTTCTTCATTCATTTTCCATGCTCAGTCTGTTGATATTTTGTAAATAAGATTAGTTGGCTCTAAGGAGTTGGAATTTTATTTATTCTTCTGACTTTTCCAAAATTCACAAGGTGAATGCCTAAGCCTTGTCTGCCTCTTTTGCTATACATGCCATGGTTTTCATATATGTCTCTCCTAGCCTTAGTTGATCATTCTTAAACATTTCAAAGGCCACTGCTGAGTTAAGAAGTCCTTGTTAAATGCCATTTCTCCCTGTCATCAACCACCTTTTCAGTATTGGGAGAAAAAAAGAGTCATAAGCTGTGTCTGTAAAAACTCCAGTTATACTTAGACCTACAGAAATGATGATTTTACCCCTTTGGTTGCTGAAAGGATATTAGCCAAGGTCCAAAAAAGCTGCTCAATGATTCTTAGTGTAAAACTGGCTGTTCATCCTTTGCATTTTTACAGTGCAGCTATTATGGAGTGTTAACAGGGTATATGGAAATTGTTCCAAGATAGATTATCTCCTGCTCTCTTGCCTTCTATGATACTGGACAACTCATTTCACTTTTACACATCAGATTACCATTTTGGAAATTTCTTACTGTTATTAAAATGGATTGCCTTCTTAAAATCTAATATGTTGAAGTTCTGATACCAGGGAGTCTCCCAAACATGTCTTATTCTCTCAGACCCTGTCTTAATATGTCTCATATTCTTTGCTTAAGATGGAAAACAACCTCCTTCGAAACCCAGTGATATGCCTACAAGTAGTAAAAAGACAGATGTGGTCAGGGGAGGCACAGGTTGGAGATGTGGTCAGGGGAGGCACAGTTTGGAGATGTGGACAGGGGAGGCATATACTTCGTACATAGTGGCATCAAATGGAACCCCACTGGGAAGAGCTGGCCCAAGAAGGACCTCATATTGCTCTGGAGGCTGCTTTATCATATTGCCTCAAGAAGTACAGTTAGCTGACAATATTTGCTTTGTGTTTTTTAAGAAAATGTCTTTGGAGTTTAGTAATTAAGTTTGTTATAGCTGAGAGCCATGAGCCTGGCAGAGGACTGTCATCGCTTATCTCCTCCTAGCTGTTTGTAGGAGCTGGTAGCCCTGAGGAGCTACCACTGGCCCTGGCGCCTGTCTAGTTTGCTGTCATGAAAATCACTCCTTTTGCCAGCCCTGACTTGCCTGTGGCTTTCCCAGAGAGCCACCTCTGTACCTCACCAGTGCAACAAAATTCTTCTTTGGAGAATCTTGCTAGCTCCAGGCTCTAAGAATTCTGCTCCCTGTAAGCCATTGATGGTGGGGGTTTTTTTGCTTTACTGAACAGAAAGAACAAAAGGGAAAAAAAAAAAACCCAAACCAAAACAAAACACCAAAGAAACCATAAGAGGAATAAGAACAACAACAAAGGTGAGAAGAAATCCCAGCCAAAACCACCTTCCACTTAATGGGGGAGAAGAGGAGAAGCCTAAAGCTGCAGCATAAATACTGATTATTCCTGTCAAGGATTTGCTGCTGTTGCTAAGTTACTGGCCTCTTTGGAAACCCCTTGAAGTATGGGTTACATTAGGAGCTCATTAGGGTCCTGGGGACTTGCGCTAAATGTACAATATGTCTCCATGTTAAACGCACTTCAGAAGTAACAACAGAAACTTCTTGCCCAGAGTTTAGATGCTTCTGGTTTTTATTTCTCGCCCTTGCTCCTGCATTGCTCCATTTGTTCTTTTATGACAGCTGAGCTGTTTGACAGGATGGGAGAGGTTACCTGGAATAGATGGAGATTAGCTCTACTTCACTTTGTAAAGTTTCTGGCTTTTCATTAAAGTTCCCTTTCAGGGGAACACAGAGAAGAAGGAAGGACAAGTGGAGATGCATCTCTAAACTGTTCGGAACTGGGTTTAATGATCCTCCAGCAACTTTTCATGGAGTTTGTGAAGAAGGCTGAAACTTAGAAATCTAAGGGGTGCAAGCTCTTCTCCAGTGTGTCAAGGAGGAGCACTAAGGCCTGTTTATTTCTGAGTGTCAGAGCCACAGAGCAGAATCCAGAGCCCAAAGCTAGCTGCCTAGGTGTGACAGAGGAACCCCAGCACAGCGACAGATGGTGGGAGGACGGATGAGTAGTCCTCAGGGGGGATCTAGGCAGCCTGCCTGCATCCAGAGATATCAGACATGAGCTCTACAGGGAGTTAGTAATGTGTCTGGGCTTAACACAAAATACGTATCTCTGCTGTTTTACATAATATTTAATGAATGGTATATTAGTAGCCCCAACAGGATTTTAGTTTTATTTAATGTAATTTATAAATTAAACAGTCCAGACTGGGTGGAGAAAATTAACCATCAGTCTCACTAGGAACAAACTGCGGGTCTTGGGATCAGACTTCAACTATATTTACATGGATCGTGTGCCACGTAGCTAACCAGACAGGAATTAAGTGGAGGAATAATCTCTCATGTTGGAGAGTTATCTGTTTCCACAGCTCATCAACCTAGCATCTACGTCTGAATTGGGAGCAAATCCCAGATTGTTGGTTTTGGGACCAGTTTGAAAAAAAGTGAAGAAGCTTTTGTCCAGATCAGATGCACAGAGGAACAGTCACTAGTTCCAGACTCATTTGGATGCTTTGGAGATAAGGGATACATTGAAAGAGATGAGTGCTTGTGATCTTAACATCACCAAATGTGGTAGCTGAAATGTTGAAAATATTCCTGGTTGAGAAAACAGTAACTAGCAAAGTACCCAACGGGCAAAATGAGGCTAGACCTGTTCTGTATCTTACACATGCAAGGCCATGCCTTGCTGCCAGGTTTGTAAGAATAAAGCTACAACTGAGGAAGCCAGTGTGTTTGTATGCACCCTGGATTGCTGCTTTCATAGCTCAGCCACTTCAGAGGAGACTTAGGCAAGATCCCTGGAGTTAGATCGGAGCCATGTCCCTAAGTAGTGTTTATTATTTCTTTTACCCATAGCCTTTTTTTTTTTTTCTTTTTTGTTCCAGCCTGTAACTTGAAAGCCTGACATATTAAGTGCTGCTAACTGAACTTTTGCTTTGACCTGAATATTAAGTTTATCCTGTGCTGAAAGGACGGGAGCGCAGTGAGTGGGGTAAAACAGACAAAGTTAAAGTGAGCAGTCTCCTTGGAGGCAATGAGTCAGAATAAACCAATTACATGCATACAGTCCTCAAGGAATGGCACCTCACAGTATCTTTAATGAGCATGGGGACAGGGCTAAGGAGCAGACTGATGACTTTTTGCAAGGGAATTCCCTCTGCAGAAGTCAAACTGTCGAGAATAAACATTCCCCCCTGCCCTGGTTCTGCATAAGCCTTGAAGCTCTATACAAGTTTTCCTTTGCATTGTATGGGGGAAGTTGAGGGGCTGAAAATGGCAGTCACCCACAGTAGTGGCTCTGCCAAGGTAAACAAGAATGGCAGAATGTTTGGGTTTGGAAGAGACTTCTAGATATCACCCAGTCCAGCCTCCCTGCTAAAGCAGGTTCACCTCGGTTGAATCACACAGGATTTGAAAGCCTCCAGAGACAGAGGCTCCATATCCTCTCTGGGAAGCCTGTGCTGGGGCTCCCTCACAGGAAATAGTTTTTTCCTCATGTTCAAGTGGAACTTTCTGTGCTCCGGCTTGTGCACATTACCTCTTGTCCTGTCTCCTGGTGCTACAGAAAAAAAAACAAACCTCACCCCAACTTCTTGACATCCTCCCTTTAGGTATTTATAAGCACTGATAAGATTTCACCCCTCAGTCTCCTCTTCTCTAGGCTAAATGGCCCCAAGTCTTACAGCTTTTAGTCCTTCTCACAGAAGGATAAGAGGGTCTTAAAACTCACTCCTGTCTTAGGACTTTGCCCAGTGTTTTGCTCCGTGAAAGGAAAAAAGCCTTTTTTTAAATACTCTTTTTCTGTAGGGCCTTTGAAATGGCAAGGGCCACCTCCAGTAGTATAGCAATTAAAGCAGACACCCAGAAAAGGAGCCTTTCTGTCTTACACTGCTGAACAGAAGAGAGCCAGGGATCAGGCTGCATGGCACAGACCGGCTTTCATCCACAGCACTTAGGTTTATCTGCTGCTATGGGAAGTTGGTTTTAGGTGTTAGTTGGAGCAATGCAAAGCTCAGGTGAGAAGGTGGTAACTGCTAAATACTGTGGACAGGCAGGGTCCAGAGCTTGATTTTAGTCTTTGCTCTGGTTTTGTCAAACAATATGAGACATCATTTTGGTCCATTTTCCTGCCTGCTTCAGAGATCTCAAGTGAATATCTTCTGCTTCTAGGCTAGGAAGGAAAGACAGCACCTAATCTTCCTGTTTTCACTTTGTATGGTTATTTGAAGATTTAGAAACTCAGTAGGATTATTAGAAACAAGTATGAATATTCTTTTTAAGTAGAGCAGACAAAAACACCACTTAGGCAACCTTCATACTGAGCATGCTAAATTGTCTGCAGAGGCCAAGAGCGCTTCCTCGTCATCAGCAGAGAAAGGAGGGTGTTTTTTTTTCTCCTGAAAAATTCCTCTTTTCCTTGTTCTAGTTGCAAAGAAAATTTTCCAAGCATGAGCTAAGCTCAATCAACATAGTATGTACCTGAATCACTTTAACTGAGGGGGTACTTGATACACCTCCAGTCATTTGTGTGTGATCTTACTCTGAAATGTAATGACTTGTTTTTAATGTCAGTGTTTTTTACTGTTTCCCTGGTCTTCGTGACAACAAAAAGCATGCAGGGTGAAGGTTTATCCGTAACTCCTGGCTGTGATTGCTGACAGCAAACAATTGGATGTTGGTGGATGCTTTCTGACATGAGGGAGTTTAAATCTCTGTCCTTCAGTTTTCAAGCTTTGTTCAACTGCACCTCATTGTTATATAGGATCCTGGGAACAGAATTTTAACCATATTCTGATGAAAATCTGCCTTTCCCATGGGTCCTCGGTGATTCAGGCCCACAGTCTCTGTAAGAAAATCTATTGCATGTCAAAAAGACAAGAGCTGTAGAAAATAACTGGAATATAATGCTTCTATAAATAACACAGGGAATTTAGTAGTAGTTGCAGTATTAATTACATGAATAACGAGGATGTAATATTCCACTGGCATGCTTAAAAGTGCTCCTAAATCTGCTGCAGCAGTTTCCACGTGCTGCACTGGAAGTTGCTTTAATTTGGGGCCCTTCACAGAGTTTCAGTCTCGTTTGCTACAGAGAGACTGCTACAGGAGACTCTGGCTCCCCTGCTTTGCTTGGATTTGGGGGAGACTATATTAACTGGTGTTTGAGAAGCCCTTGTAAGATAAGTATTTGCCTTGATCTTCGATAAAGGTCCCAGAAATAGCTGTGGAGGAGAACACAGCCTCTTTGCCTACCGATAAAGCATGATTTCATCAGCATCATCAGCAGGTGTCAGTCCAGCTACACCCCCTTAAAAAGCTGCGACTCCAACTGCGGTATACCTTAAAAGCCAGGCTGACTTTCTTCTCATGTTTATGCATGCTCCCATCATGGGCAGCGACAGCAGTAGCCTTGAGCGTTTTGGCTGTAGTGGGGACTGTAACAGTCGCTGACTTTGATGAGCATCAGATTCTTACAGAATTAAAACGGAGAAACCCCTTGGCCAGCCCCAGCTCTGCGATTAGCGCGGGTGAGTGAATGGCTGCTGCCACCTAGCAGCTGAGACGAGCTGCTGCTGGTCCCCAGGACACTTTCTCGCCCTCAGTGCCAAGTCTCCTACCTAGAAGCAAGTTTGTTGACTATTAATTAGTTTCACAGGTGAAGGACTTTTCTTTTTCCATTTACATCATCCTCGCAGCATGTTGGGCTAAACACTTGGAGTGGTCCTTGCTGAAAACAGCGGTGCAAAGCGAGGAAGCTGTGTGTGCATCTGTGAATCCTGGCATCTGTGTGTGCGTTTGTATGAACACAGGCTCGCATGCGAGTTTATCTGCACCTGACCTTTTTGGGAATGAAAGAAACCTTTCAGGGCCAGTCACCGTAAGGCAAGAGGCATCTGCTGAGTCCAATACGCCAGAACTCAAAAAAGACAGACAGATGAATTCTCCATTTACAGAGGTAACACAGGATCACAGAAAATTCTGAAGGAAAATAGCTGTGTTACTAGTCTGACCTTTATAAGAGTAAATGCAGCCTCTGAAGATCAGGCTATCTGATGCAGGGTGGACACTTGGCCTTTGAGCCAGGTGGTAAAAGATGTTGGTGATGCAGCTGGAACACATTTAACTGTATTTTTGAGAAAACTGAATGATCTCTACAAGGCACTGGTACTTGTTTTCCTAGATGTGTCCCAAAACTGTGGTCTTTGCCATAAAAGGCTATGGGCAGTGTTCAAGGAGACAGGAGGTAAAGGGCTTGAAACTCTTCAGGAAAACATTTGGAGTGACAGAGTAGAGTCAGAAAGTGAAATTCAGGAGTTACTAGTTCATGTGAAAGGCAGAACCCATCCCAATAAAACCTGTGTGCATACTCATATGTGTCAAGGATGGTACAAACAATGCACTGCTTAAAGTTTCCTTTGTTCCTAATCTGAATTATATCCCATTTTAAATCTGAAATGGTTTGTTCTGGGGAAGAAGAGAAGGACAGAAAAGATTCATGTCCTTGCCTGCCCTTTGCAGTCTTGCTAGAGGTGAAGCACTTACGCCATGCTGCCCGAATGTCAAGTGCCGTAGCAGCAATGCCACCCACTTTTAAGCAGCTTCCTGTAGCAATGACCTTTCTCAAAATTGCTGGCACACTGTCCCCACCCATGTATCCTGCATTTTTACCTATCTTTGCTGCCATTTTGCTTTGGTTTTGCCTTTGTGTAGGAAATTGAGTCAATAAGCACTGTTCCTTCACACTGGACCTTGCCCTTCTACTCATGTTTGCCTGCTTGTCCAGTTGCACCCCATGGATGTCAGCCCCTGCAGCTGCACTTGTGTGACCTTGTGGGCGATTGGGCAGTCATCCACCTGCACCCTCTGTCTCTTTATCAACTTCTCCTGCTTCCTTCACTGCATATCCCCACCCTCATCAGCCCCTCCCTCTGCTTCTCACACTTGTGGCACATGTTCTAAGCCCTGCTCTTTGACTTACCTCCTGACATCTGCCCTACTGCCTCTCTACATACCTTCCACTCTTGCCTCACCACAACTTCCAGCTTTGTTCCTATCTGATAAAATAGGGCAGAGAAATACTCTGCCTAACCTGCAATGAGTAGGGAGCCAGGGAAGTGTGTGACTGCTACCCACAGTGAGCCATGGGAAGGAAAAGCTTCTGGAATGTCAGAGAAAAGGGAATGTTGGTCTGTCCTTTGCCTCATTTTTCTGCAGCCTGATTCTTCCTTCTGTGAAGGAAGGATTCTGGTTTCACTTCCACTGCTGCTGACCAGCTGAATGACAACCATGAAGTTTGTAGGTGGTGATCACAAAGCTATAATAGAAAAAAAACCTCTTACTTCAGAACATGCCTCTATTTGAGGTCTAACTGCTATTCTGTACCTCTGTATGCCCACAAATTGCTAAAGCAATAACATGTTTACACTTGAATTTCAATTGCTTGGAGTGTATATCTGTTTAGGGACTGGAATTCTCCCAGGAAATGAGGGCAGAATAGTATAAGAAATTGCTCGTCTGTATCAAACTAATGGCCCATCCAGTCCAGTATTCTGTCCTAACCATTGCCAGTGCTGGATGCTTTAGATAGACTTGTAACAACACCCTGGTGTGCCCCAATTTACAGTGCTACAAAATAGGGAGGCATTGCTTTCTGACCCCACCTTGTGATCACTTTGTACCCTGAAGTGGGAAGACTAATAACCCATATGGTTTTTATTCTAGCAAGCCTAGCTGCAGATGCTATTCTTGTAAGGTCTAATCCTTTTCTGAATCTTGCTAATCTGTTTTCCTCTATAATATCCTCTGGCAACAAGTTTCACAGGTTAATTATACGTTGATTGCACAGGCTTTCCAATCATAGACACAGTTCTGTTGTACCTCATCTTATCCGTGTGTTTTTAAGTCTCTTTCAGAAACCAGAAGTGCCTGCAAATTTATTTCTGCAGGAAAATAATGAAAGAAACTCACTTTATACTGAATTCTGCATGCATAGGCCTCGAGTTACTGATATTATCTCAGTTTTCTTTCAATTCAGAGCATGCTTCTTTCCAAGTAATCTATCTGGTGTAGCTATAAAGAACTTTTCCCCGGGGTTCTGCCCTACAGCTCATGCCTCTGAAATTCAGTCTCCCAAGTTGTCTATTCCATACCCCACTCCCAAGTCAGTGCTATGTCACCGAGCCAGACTACAGTGAAATAATGCCTTTATGTGTTCATATTCCATGTTTTCTGCTTCCCAGTCTTCACAGCTCACCTGGATGCTGCATACTAGGACCTTTTGCACCCACAAAAGACAAACAGCTGCTGCCAATCAGCCCATATTCCCTTGTAGTCCCACTGTTTTTCAAGAGCATAAGTAATGTTGATAGCACATTCCCGTAAAGAAGCAAGAGAAATTCCCTGAAGTATGAATGTCTTCTCCCTGCCCAGCTCTTGATGGGCTGCCTGCTGTCTCCAAATCTCCTTGACTCCCTGACTGATGTGTCACATTTGCTGTAATGTGCTGCAGAACTCTGTACGTGCTTGAATGATGCACTGTTAGTATCTGTACTCTTCCTATGATCGTGTTGCCCAGATTAATATATCGTGGAAGCTGAAAGGTATTTTTGTCTCCCATATTAATATCAACCAGTGCAACATGGTTACCTGACATGGTGTGGCCTTGCACTCACCCTATCTAAACTGTTGTTGGATTCTCAGTCTGTTTTTTCAAGGCTTGATGCCTCTGAACTGCTTTTTTTGGTTTTATTTCCATTTGAAATGGTATTTCCCATGGTTCTGTTTCCAGTATCCTGGTTTTGGCCTTGTGATTTTTGCAGTTAGCTATTCTGTGTCATCATCTTAGTCCTGATCCAATGGGTCATTCCTGAGCATGAATGGGTTGTTGATGTATCTAAGTGCATAGTCTTTAGATTCCCAAGTATACCCAGTGCCTCCAGTGTGAAGATAGACTGCTGCTGAACTTTGCTACCTCCCCCTTGCCTGTTCCCAACAGCACTCCTGGTTATCTGAGGATCAACTGAGTGCCTGTCTGCTTCAGAGCTCTTTACATACTGATTACACTTGTCAGGCCAGGTAATTGTTAAAAATCTCAGCTTAACAGAATGGGAAAGTGAGGCAGAGGGAGGTATAATGACTTGCCCGAGGTCATCTTGTTTCTTAGCCTAAGATCCAGCTCTTCTCTTCTTGTCACTTATCTCAACTACAGGGCCAGTTTGCCTCCTGACATGCAATTGAAATGCTGCTGTGACTCCCACACTTCTCTGTTAAATAGCTGCACTAAAAATAAAGTTTCTATTGAAAATGGCACATTAGGAAAATGCTACTACATATATTTTTTTTTATTGTGAGGTTTTTCATTCATCACAGAGAAGCACCCCTTAAAAGTCAGATATCTTACCCATTCTTCATTCTCTCTTAATGCTCTAAAAAGGAAGAGCACTTACACCTAACAAGAGGCAAATTAAACATACTGGTACAAACAAGAAAATGCAGAGAACAATCACTGAGCTAATCCTCTTGGAGCCTTTTTCAATACAGGGTAGAAAGGTAATTTTTCCTTATCTGGTGAAGATATTTCCCTGTAACACGTGGAAGCAGACACATGGGGAAGTGTCCGTAACAAGAGCAAGAAGTTTAACATCTGTGTATAAGCAGGAAAACAGGGCTAAGTGGGAGTAGGTTCACTTTTCTAAGGTGTATTTTGAAGGTTCTGTTGAAGTCCTTCCCATCAATTTCTGTCCGTTGTTTCCTAAAATACTGATACCTTTCTTGCCATAATTTTTTCCTTTCTTTCTATACTGTGTCCAAAAATTCAAGCAGCTGATAAAGTCTAACTACAGTCATAGAATAGATGTGAGGTTTCAGAAGAAAGTAAGGTGATCTACATTGAGAGTTACAGGGTGGGTTGGATGAAGAATGAGTAGCAGCAATGATGTTTGAGGTAGTCCTTCCTGCTTCCATTTTCACTGTGTCTCTTTGAGGAGTGAATGGATGTTAGCCTCATCTCTCCATATACAGCACCATCACACTGTTACATGACAGCTGTGAAGTATATAGGAGTGGTGCATGTAAAGTGCTGAGATAGGAGGGGCTAGGGGAGCACAGACTGCTTTTCTGAGCTTGTTGGCAGACATCAAGGGATTCACACTTTTCTTCTCCCTCTGGTAATTAACTCACGCAGAGAATGTACCAAGCGTAATGCCTTTCTTCAATCCATCTGCATGGGGAGGGTTTTATGGAGCCCTTCCTGCATCTGGGAAACATGGAATTTTAAAGCTTCTTCCCAGCAAGTCTAACCCCTTGAAAATAACACTAGCATTGCAAAAGAAGGTGGCCACCTGGTTCTCTAGCTGCCTGCTGTCAAGCAGCAAGGCCTAATGAACCTCTCAGGGGGAACATCCGCAGAGGGAGGATGATGAGTCTAATAGGCGCTTTGGTCCCTGGGGTTGGAAAGCATAAACAGCAGCAGGGATGGTGCTTGTGAGAGAGAGAGATGAAAGGCTGACGAGCATTCTTGCCATCTTCACTATCAGCATTAAGCTTCCTACATATGGTGTTGGTGGTGTGTGAAAGTGGGGACAGAAAGTTGGTACAGTGGGACTCCTCTATTTTGGGATAGAGCTACTTTTCTTTCTTGCCTGCCCTCTCAGCCACAGTGCTACCCATGCTGTTGGCTCTGATCAGTTGGTCAATAGGTATCATCAGCTTAAAGGGCACCTTGGCAGCTGAAAGTCTTGAGAAAGCTGGAGTGGCTCTTTAGGGAATTGGGGATGTTATATGCTCTGTGGAGTTTGAAGCAAAGGCTTTCACTTTCCCATGATTTTGACTAAGGCCACAATCACTTTCCTGTCTTATAAAACAGCAAAAGGGACCCACTATAGGAGTGTCTACCTTTGCCACACTTCTTGCCGTATGTAAGCCTTTCTCTTTTAACTCACTTATTGGTTGCTGGCCAGGCTATGTCCAAAGCTTAATCAGCCAACTAGCTAACTTTCAGAGGAAGACTATGGGCTGCAGGTAACGTCAGAAGTTAATGATGCTTTCTCCTCTGTCAGAATCTGTGGATCTTTGGAAGAGCTGTACTTAATGGAAGTACTTCACACCTTGTTCACTAAGGGTCTGCCATTTTCCAGTAAGATTATTTGCTGGGTACTGCAAAACTACTGACTTTTGAACATTAGAGAAATGACTGTTGCTAGCTTTATTTTTTTGTTAGATTCAGTGAAAAGGTTTGACAGGGGTTTATAATCTGTAATGAGTGTGATCAGTCCTGCTTATCCCACAATACACTGATACCAAGAGTGCTTGAATAACATGATGACAGGTATTGCACAGGAAACTAGAGAACAACATAAATCCTATGATCCAGGTAAATACTATGACTTCAAAATATGGTCACCTAACGTGCAACATCTGCCACTATCAGGCTGGAAATTGCCTCAAGGATTTTGGAAATTAGGTCATAACTGGAAAAAAAAAATCCGTTCCTTGATAGAATTGTATTACCATATGGCATTCACAAGACACATTGTTTTTTGCTAGTGGGAAGGATTGCTGGACAAGGTTTGCAATGGAATTTCATCCCCAAAAGCAACTGAAATGCCAGCAAAGCTAAACCTACGCAGAAAGCCTTCAGGATTTTTTGAGCAGTCTACCTCTGTCAAAATTACATTCAGGTTTCTGCACAGTTTCCTGTGTAAGAGGGGAAGGAGTTCTAAAACTCTCTTTGAACAGTCAATCTGTCTCACTCTTGCCCTACAAGCACTTGCAGAACAGTCCTAATATGTGAGTGGATGGACAATACTGCTTTGCCACTGACTTTCTGACACCTTACCAAGTCCCTTTGTCCTTCTTTTTTCTGCTTTCCTGTCTGTGAAAGGAAGCTTTCACTGGGGAATTTTGAGGGGATTTTGTCTTTGAAAAAACAAAACCATAACGTAAAGGGAAAAACATTACTTGTATATTCTTAGTGGTCTTGCTGATCATGTCTCCCACATTTGTGTAAGATCAAAAATAACAAACTTGGTGTAAAATTCAGCTTTGTAGGCAGAATTTCTCCATTTACAAAGCTCCAAAGCCTCTAGTTTGTGAACAAGACTCCTTCATGCCTCCCATTAGTCCCAAGGTTGAACAGAAAATGGTGCAAATGGCTTTCATCCCCCAGAACAATTAGGAAAGCAACATGAAACACCCTTTATCTTTAAGAAGCCAGATCTTCAGCTTCCATAAGCCATTCCCAAGCTAGGAGTTTTTGAACATTCCAGATGAACTTGAATTTGCTACAGTCTAAGAAATCCTTTTGAGAGTACCACAGTCTTATGGGTTTGGTATTCTTTGAGTGAAGACACTATCAGTCTTGCAAATAGCTGATCCCTCCACAGTTCCTCAACTCATTTTGTTTGGAAAGCGAACTATCTGCTCATCAAGGAGATTGCTGCAATGCTACTTTCTGGGCATTTGTCTCCCATCCATGTTATAGATGGCATCAAAATTACCAACATCGAAAAGAAAATTTAAGTTCTGACTGTGAATACATGAGCCTTCTAGCGTTTGAGTACAACCTTCCTATCCAGTGGTCAGTAGATGTGTAACTCAGGTACTGCATACAAACCTCCACGAGCCTTTCAGGAGGCTTAGATCTATGTTTGATGCCTGTCTGTAACAAATATTTTAAACAAAATTAGGCCTCTCGAGCACTGCTCAAAATGTTCTTCACACCAAATGATTTAATAATGGATATACAGCTATTTTCTAACTGTTGAGATCCTTACAGACATAGAATTGGGCTCAGCGGATTTTTAAGAGAACCAGTGCAAAGTGAGTTAGACACTCATAAGTGTCATTTGCCCATGTCATCACTGTTCAAATATCTTTACAGATGTGTCCCAGGATTCCTTTCTTTTGATAAATTCTCCCAAGGGTTGTGTTAAGCTTTTGTGCAAGGATGTAGCATCAACTCGATAGGTCTTCATAACCACTTGACTCTGCTGAAGAGAGCTCAGTTTACTGAAATTCAGTTTTGAGAGTGGGAAAATTTTCAAGAGCTCAAGAACTCAGCAAAAGTAAATATGTAATTCTGCCACAGTGCGGATTTCATGTATGTGCAGATAACATGAAGGAAAACTGCTTTTATAGCCTTTTTTTTCCCCTTAATTGTTCCTTTCCGTCCGCAATTTAGTCCTTCTGCCTAAATAGTCCCCTATTCTTGACCGCTCCACCTGTTTCTCTATGTGTTGTGTAAAGGATTGTTTTCAATGCTGATATATTTGAAAAGGTAGTTGATTCCATTGCATTGAGTTTTTGTGAAGCCACTTTTGCTTGGACACAAGGGGAGGGGGCTGCAGTGTTGCCCCTGTAAGCAGTTCTCGAAATATTCCCCTGGCTCTGAGCCAGACCCACCTCTGTCCCAGATGGGCCAATCCGGAGCCTCTGTCATCACTATTTAAGAAGCAAAATCCTCAGCGCTTGGGAGGAGGTGGAAGGGTGGGACAAGATGGAGGTGACCATGCAGACTTTGCAGTCAGAGAGGAAGGGAGGAGGCGTGTTGGACAGAAGACCCCCTCTAGCCTATGGTGAGAGTGCAAGTTGTCTTCCTTCAACCCAAAGACAGCAGTGGTGGCACTGAAACCTGCCCACAGCTCCAGGAGAACCCTGTGGCAGGGGAAGTCAGTGGGTATAATGAAGACCCCTTACCAGGGGGAGTGGCTGCACCCAGACGGGCAGGAGATTGTGTGAGGAGGCAGCCATGGCACAGGCTGTGCTGGAGAGCCTGTGTGCCACAGAGACCCACACAGGAGGCGCAGAGGAGCTGCAGCCCTAAGGATGAACGCACATTGGAGTGGCCTATGCAGGGCTGCTCCAGCTTGTGAGGGACCCCGTGTTGGAGCAGGGAGGAGCAGTGCGGAGCCTACCTGTCCTAAGGCAGGAGCAGGAGCCATTGGGAAATGACTGACTGCAACCACCATTCCCCCTTTGCTGCTAAGGGAGGGAATAGGTAAAGACACTGGGATCAGGGCTCTGAGCCTGGGAAGATGGAAGGGGTGGGGGGAAGATGGTCTTAAAAGTCTGGTTGTGCTTTTCATCTTTGTCCCACTCTGATGGTTTCTGTTTGTTATGTTTTTGGTTGGTGATGGATTAAATTTTTGTTTTGTTTTCTTCCTCAAGTAGTCTTATTTGCTTTGCCCAGGACTGTTAAGAAGTGAGTGAGCCTTCTCTGTCCATAGGAATTTCTACAAAGCCCTCCATTACTTTTCTTTTCCCTGTCTTGCTGACACTGTCTGCTATAGTTAAGACGACCCTGGCTGACAATGCAGAGTTGTATGAAATCATATCCTGTTAGACCACATAAAAACATTTGATTGGTTTCTCAGAGTTCAAGAGATCTGATATTTAGGATTCAATGCCATATCTGGTTATAAAAACTGTCTGAGAGACTGGAATATGTCCCAGACTGTTCTCACCTTGCAGTAGTAAACACGCGCTGTTCATTTTCATTGTCCTATAGTGGAGAGTACTGAAGCTGGATAACGGCTGATTGGTTTTCTGATACCACATAGTTGAATTTTCTCCAGAGAGAAGGCAGCAGTCTTTACTGCCCATTCTTTTGGGTCTCCATATTGTATGTCTGTAGCATCATATTTTCAAATGTATGTACAATTGTGCTAACAATGAAGAGCATACTATATATTTCCATAGTGATCCATACTGAGGATCAATTGACAGAAGTCTCTGTTCTGAATTTACGACCAGACACCTAGAGTTTTAAGGAACCTATAAGAGCTTGAGTTTGTGTCTTGGACTCAGGATATGTGATTTGGGCCTAAAGGAACTGACCACGCTTTTAGTTGTAGTATTGAGGAAGCATATGATGAGGAAACATGATGTGTATTTGTATTTAGATTTTCACAACATTTGGAATTTGTAGACTGAGAAGTTTGTATGTACTACTAAGCAAGATTTAGGAGCACAGACTCATTCAAACTTAAGACGACAAGTGTAGATCCAAGTAACTTCTTATCAATCTTCCCTACTTCATTAGTGTGCAGGTCAAAAAGCTTGTGCTGAATAAGAGAGAATGTTGATACAGGAAATGTGACTTAGTGATTATGAACCAGACCAGGACCTGGACAACCCATGCTGTAGTCACAGCACTGCTATGGACTTTCTTAGTGATCTCCAGCAAACATCTTATGTATATAATAATAAATTAAATGCACCTTGCAACATCTCCAGGCAGTAAAGCTACCTGGCATGGAATGGCACACATCTATGGTAGTTAAACTGCTGCAATTCCCAAAAGAACATAGCTTCAAGCAACTTTTAATGGTCCCTGCATCATATGTGGCTGGGAATTGTTTGGAGTGCAAATTTTAATAGGCCAAATCTTATGGAAGCAAACTTGCTTAAAGTCTACTAATATTACTGAATCTGGTAACATTCCTGGGCACATGAATTCACATCTCAGATGATAGTCTGGGAAAACATTCAAGTTCCTGCTCAGGCAAGAAGTGGAACTCCATCACCGTCTCTCTCCTTTATAGTCCTTTGTTTTGATGTGAAAGACCTTTAGTTGTCTGACCTGAAGATAGCTGTGAACGTTCCAGCCTGCTCCCTCACTTAAGATCAGAACAGTCAAGGGACCAGGACAGCTTGGCAAACCACAGTGCTCTACTATTTAGTGTGTCTACAAAATGAGCATATAATTCCAAACTATACATAGCATATTTCCGTTAGTCAGCTCCCTGATACACAAAGTAACAATAATTGGGAGATCTGTGTCTTTGCTTCATCTAAGCTAATACCAGCTTGAATGGTGGCCAAATGAACCATTCACTGATCACCCATGACAATTTCTATGCCTTGATCATTGCTAGGGATTGTATGATACTTCTTACAGCTGTAGAAAAACAAAAATCAGATGTAATCTGAGGATCTAGGAGATTTTTAAAACCTTTAAATACTTGGATTCTGCTTTGCAACTGACTGAGCCAAAAGTTTCTTCAAATTCTTCTTCTAACAGCTGCTCATACATTTACTGTGGGGCAAAAACCCTAATGTATTAGTCATTCTCATCTCTTATACATTCCCTGTGGGGCACAGCATTCAGGGTTTTCAGCATTTATCTTATGGTGTTCACATTAGAATAGCTAAATGAAACAGCCAGAGTTCACAGCAAAAAGTGAATAGTGTAATATGTCCATTCACTGTCTTTGGCACAGTTGATTTTAGGCTCACCAACTGAGCCTGTTTATTTTTGTCTCATCAACAGGTCGGTAACTGGGTTGGTTTGGTTTTTGTTTTGTTTTTTTTTTTTTTGCAGTGATGCTCTTTGCCTTAGCAATTTTTTGAGAAATGCCCTTTGCAGAGCTGAAGAAATCTTAATGTGCACTTCATAATATGGAATTATAATTTGACAATTGCAATATCATCTCCTCTTAAGATTCTCTTCTTTTGAATTACATGGGACTACAAGATTCAGTTCTAACTGTCCTTTTTCTCAAAGACACTACCATAGTGTGCAGAAGAATGTTCTCCTATATCTTATCTAAAGATATTATCTTCCCAGAGTAATATACATCTTTCTCTTCTTCATCAGTTTTGGTAACTGCTATACTCATGTTTTCTGCTTCCTTACTGACCTCTGCCAAGGTCTCACCAACATACTGGCAAAATAAGAGAATCTTATGCTCTCTGACATTCCTTGAATACCCTGAATGAGCTCTTTGCTCCTTTTTAACTCCCACTAGAACTTAGTGGTCCTTTTTCCCTGTCTGTAAGAATGGATCACAATGAATTTGTCAAGACCTATACGGTATGAAGGAGCCAAAGCTCCACTGAAATTAGGGTAGTAATCATACTCAATGTTGATAGCAGAGGAAGTTGTATTTGGTATAACTTCAGGTAATGCTTTCTCCTGAGAGATAACAGTCATAAGGTTACAGATATAAGCTCTTATTTTTTTACACCTGAAGAGCTCAGGTTTTTGTACCATTTCCACAAAAATTTCTTATGTCTTCCTATATCCTACCTTCAAGTCAGTAATATTTTCTTTTCTCCCTTGTTGATACTCCTCTAGGTTGTTAAATAAAAGTTTGCTTTTCATATATTAATGTTCTGGCCCTGAAGCTTACTTTTCTTTGTAATCTTCTTGTCAAGGAGGCTTACTTGGATCCCACAACCTGCCTGTCCCAGCCCAGCTCAGTAACTGTTCCTTGGTTTACTTGTGTATCACATAGAATTGTTTTTCTGAGTGAACAGACCATATTTCCACTCCTGTCTCTTTATCCATATGTACCTTATTTCAAAAACCTACGAAATCAGCATAAATGCCACATTTTCTGTAGAAATACCTTGGTCAGAATAATGACTGTTTGCATGTTAATAGCTCCATCTCTATAGGTGGTTTTTAGTTGTTACTGGTCTTGCTTATTATAATGAATGCAAATCCTTTTTCACTCTTAATCTTAATTGCAAAATGATTGTATTTTTCCATAATTCCCTTTATTTTGGCAATTTTAGTGTATATCAAGTATGATTTCCTGACATACTATTATCTGTTTTGTCTCTTATGCCTAGACTCTGCACATAGAATCATAAAACAGTTTGCATCTTCCATGGGCAAAGACACCTTCCACTAGACCAGGTTGCTCAAAGCCTCATCCAACCTGGTCTTGAATACTTCCAGAGATGGGACACAGCCACAGCCTTCCTGGGCCACGTGTTGCAGTGTCACACACGTCTCACAGTGAAGAACTTCTTACTAACATCTAATCTAATCTAATTATTTCAGCTTGAAGCTGTTGCTGCTTGTCTGATCACTATATGCCCTTGTAAAAAGACCCTCTCTGGCTTTCTTGTAGGCCCCTTTAGGTATTGGAAGGTGGCTCTAAGATCTTCCCAGAGCCTTCTCTTCTCCAGGCTGAACAACCCCAACTCTCTCATCCTGGGTTCAAAGGAGAAGTGCTCTAGCCCTCTGATCATTTCCATGGCCTTCCTCTGGACTTGCTGCAACAGGTCCATGTCCTCTTTATATTGGAGAACCCAGAGCTGAACATAGTACTTTGGATGGTGTCTCATAAGACTGGAGTATAGGGGGAGAATCCCCTTCCTCAACCTGCTGGCCATTCTACGTTTGATGCAGCCCAGGATACGGTTGACCTTGTGGGCTGTGACCCCTGAGAAATGCCATTTGACACTGCTTTCCACTTGGACATCACACTGTTGACCATCCAGACAATTCCTCATCCACTGAGCAGTCCTTCAGTCAAATCCATGTCTCTCCAATTTAGAGACAAGGATGTCATGTGGGATGGCAAGTGAGAGTTATGTTTCCCCTTTCCAAGATATTGGGAGCTTCACTGAACTACCATGACTTCTCAAATATGGTGGACAGTGGCCTAGTCACTTCATTTGCCAGTTCCCTCAGAAACTGCAAATTCTCCTCATCAGGTCACTTGTGTACCTTTAGGTTCCTTAGATGTTCTTGAAACTGATCTTCTCCTATGGTGGGTGGTTCTTGGTTCTCCTAGTCCCTGTCTTTGTCTTCTGCAACTTGGGAGGTGAGGACGGGACACTTGCTCATACCTGGCTACTAGTACCATTTCTCTATATTCCTGCTAGGCTATTTGTCCTCACTTCCACCTTCTGTAGGCTTCCTGTGTTTGGGTTTCTGCAGAAACAGCTTTTTCATAGTGTTTTTGTCTGACTTCCTGTGTTGGGATGCATCACCTCTGAGCTTGGAGGAGGTGATCCTTGGACATTAACCATCTTTCTAGGGCCTCTATTCACTCCAAGGAACTGCAGTCTTTGTTCTCAGGGGAGTGCCCTCCATTCTGCCTTGAGGGTCAGGTCAGATGAGTGCCCTTGGCCTGTGCAGATCAGAACAGTCACAGAACAGTGCCTGGCTGCTGGGTTCTCTGGACTGAGAACTTCTCCACTCAGACAGTAAAATGACTGTTGGTGGCAGTTACAGTGCCATGTTCCAATGGACTTGCTAATTATCAAAGCAATTTGGTTTTTGAACTGAAAATGGTCCCTTAGCTGATTCTCTCTAGCCAAAGTTTGGTAAAACATGAATTGAGCCTTTAACTTGTACTTTGTGTCTTGACTCTGCTATCTTTGCTCATCAGCTTTTCAGCTGTAGCTTTTGGTGAAGTGATCAACCTTGGCAAAGTGGTGCTGGCACCATCATTTCCACTGTAAGGGAGTGAGGTTACTGAGGTAGAGTGAGGCTACTGATGGTAGTAACCATCAGGTTACTGATGGTTACTCTGCCATCATCAGTTCAATATCTGTGTCTTTGCAGTACCAGATACTCAGTATTTAGTGTACACAGCAATGTAGACCCTGTATTTTAAAGGGACAGTCTAAGAGAAACCATTTTGTTTCTGTTGATGAGCCATTGTGGACAAGAATTTCCTCTAGGGGGATACAACTGGCAAACAACATAGGATTTTCACAATGCATAGTGCTATAATGGGTCAGTTTGGAGGATGACTAGGGCACTGCAAGGCTACCTGGTACCATGCTCACCTGTGTGATGATCTGGAGATACCACAGTCCTGAGTTAAGTGCCCATGTACTTTTCCTCTGCTATACAGGAAAAGTTAAATGTATAGGAATGTGACTCATGAAAGTCAGAATGCAGAGGGGAAAGCCACTTGAAGTTAGTAGAAAATGCTAAGTGAAGCAGTGTGGCCTTTGCCTTGAAGCTCTTAGGAACTTAACTATTCCTGCTCATAGCTCCTGGTTTTGGACTTCAGCAGTTCCAAAACCATAGAAATGCTGTTTGGAGAAATCCTCTGGAGACCTGTGGCCCAGCATCTGTCTTGTATGTTTCTTTTTTGATTTTGGGAATATCCGAGGGTGCAAGGCAGTAGTGCACAGGGTTGTCTCTGAGTTGTCTGTGTCAACTGTCAACACTGTATCAGTCTTTTAGTCTTCTGAGTCTGTTGCCCACTGCAGGCAACTTATTCTTCCTCAAAAGTATATACAATATACTCAGGTCCCACAAAAGAGTGGAGTATTATTTAGTCACTGCAGAATTTGTATGACTTCTTGAAATTGGCAGTACCAGACTCCCAAGATGATGCAAATTTACCTTCTTATATGTCTTCCATCCAAAGCCAGAAGCCATTTTCAGTCTGTCTCTACATCTATCTTTGAAGGCAATATTCTCCAGACCTGATCATAATCAGGCACACTAGAGTGTGGAGGAGTGGGGA
Source organism: Colius striatus (assembly GCF_028858725.1). NCBI lineage: Eukaryota > Metazoa > Chordata > Aves > Coliiformes > Coliidae > Colius > Colius striatus. Next base: position 120,039,652 of record NC_084759.1, on the reverse strand, counting down.
GGAGGGTATTATGCTTTAAAAGAATACTTTGGTTTTGGCTTACAGATCTCTAAATTCTTGGATAATAGGGGCTGATCTTTTCCTGGAGAGTAGGATTCTTGGGTGCTGTCCCATGTCTGGAAAGTGAGGTTCATCTGTCTAAGACTGAGGTTTCCAAAACACAGTCTAGCTTCGTGGTTCTTTAAGGGAAAGCCACTCCTCCTAAACAGACACACTTGTGGAGATCAGGAGACTTTAAAGTACACAGTAACATATGTATCTTTTACATCCATTCTGCTTTAATATCACTTCCCAGTGTGAGTCTCGAAACAGTCTGCATGTCTCATAATTTCTTTTAGATTAACAGAAGGAGAAAGGATCCTATTTGGCAATGATTTAACCTGTGAGGTAGGGAGGCTATAAGAAAATGAACTTACCTGCCCTTCGTACTGCAAACCCATAATGTTGAACAAAATCTGCAAAGTTGTTTATTTTTCATATGCAACAACATAGTACTGGCCATTTTTCTGGCAGTGGAATGGATATATAAAGGGAAAAGTTGGTCCCCAAGCTGTCAGCAGCTGAAACATGGACTTGCAGTCCACCCTCTCCCTCCTCACGATGAATCCTAAGGATGTGGAGTCTTTTCTGCATAACCTCTCAGTGGAACAGCATACATATAACTACTTTTGTACCAACAGCTGTGAGCTGTCTTCCTTGTATTGCTTGTTCCAATACCCATGGTCAAGTGCAGCTCACTCAAGTCAGTAGGTAAGACAGCACTCCCTCCTTTGTCTCAAAAACCTGTTGGAGATAACATCCACTGTGGACATGGGAACTCCAAGCTTCATGTCTTCCTCTGCTCCAAGATGATTGAACCCAATCTTTACCTTTGATACTAGCAACCTACTCACAAAACTATGCTGTCCTTTAGGTCCAGTGTTCTGCCTCAAGAGTTCACAAGATAAGTGAGCCACAGTGGGAAATTCTGTAACAGTAGGAAACGTTCCCTGCCAAGTGCGAAATCTTGCCAAGAAGCATGTCACACTTGTGTTTAGTTTCATGTAGTTATTGGAAGAGCTTCCCTTAACCTGCTGGGCACACTCTCCTTATTGTAGCCCAGTCCACTAGTTTGATGTTTTCAGGACTGATGTTTTCACGTTGAACTCGTCATCTCCCTCAGCTCAACAACCTGGGACTCTGTGTCCAATTTTAGGCTCAACAATGTAAGAAGAGGATCAAGAAAATCGGGAGGGTCAAGTGAAGACAACAGTTACAGTAATTGGAGTCGATGGTACACGTCCCACGAAAAAAAAAGTTTAAGTCTCTAGGCTTGTTTGATGTAGTGAAGGCTAAAAGGTAAGCTAGAAGCCTACACTTGAAGTATGATTACAAAGACAAGACAACAGAACCAAACTCTTCTAAATAGCAATAGCCACAATAAATATTAACAGCCACAAGCTGTTACTTGGGAGGTTCAGGTGGGATGTTAGGAAAGGCTTTTTCACTGGGAAGGTGGTGCAGCACTGGCAGAGATATCCTGTGAGTTGTGGAATTGTCTACTGAGGGGCTTTCAAGACCATCTTATATGAGCTAGCATGGAAACAGCCAAATAAGCTCATTGATCTACTTCGTAGTTAGTAGGGACTGAACCTATTAGAAGGTGTAGCCTTGAGACTTGTTCTAAAAGGATTTTATTTGAATGACAGGAAGCTTATTTTAGGTCTTTGTAAGGCCATAATTTCCTGCCTTTCCTATGTTTTTTTTTTCTTTCCTAGGGCAGCTCAGTCTTCATTGGACATATATGTCTTGAGAGCAGCATCACTGTGTGCATTTGTGGGGGTGGACCTGCTGTTGCTGCTTTAGTGTAGTTGTTGGGAAAGATTAGAACAGATTGGTACCATGTGAGGCTCACGACACATACTTTTATCAAATACACTCATTGTGGGATCTAAAAGTTTTATCGGCATGAATTTGACATAATTGTTTCCCTTATGGCTGGGAAAGTAGAAAATGAACAGTGGACATAAAAACTTCTTTTTTCCTTCCTTAAGTCTGTCTCTGAAGTTATGGTATTCGCTGAGCGCTGTTTATGTAGTTGTGGAAGGTAGTCTGGAGTGCATGTGATGGAAAAGGGGAATAGATCACCACTCCTTTGGAGGGTCCTTATGGAGGAGTGATGAGGCAAGAATGGAAAGGGAAAATAATCACAAAGAAATTATGCTGGGAAGAGATCAATAACCTGAAAATTACTTGTGTCACTTGACGCCAGAACAGATCTGTTTAAAACCTTTCCCTCTATAGAGGAGTAATCTTGAAATTGACCCATTCTGCCTGGCTTATTCTTTTCATATTAAAGCAACAAAGAAATTATTGAAAAAGCAATGCTGCTTTTTTTTTTTTTCCAGACAAAAAGGTGCAGCCAGCTCCTTTCCACCATGTATACAGATTCCACTGACTAAAACGGAGCTTAGAAAGACTCACCAGTGATCTTTTTCATAGTATAAACATTAAATACAGCTCACCCAGATGGGGAATGATCTAACAAATGAACTCCCCAGAGAGTGATTGCAGGGAACACTTCCAGAGATTAAGGCAGACAAGCACATAAAAGTGATTATGTTCTGTTACCTTGTGAGGCCTGTGGATAACACTGGTGTACAGATAGATTGTGACAGGAAGAGGCAAGCAGTTTGGGAGAGGGGGAAATGGAGAACTACAGAATAATTCATGTGATGGGAAGCTGTGAATGGAGATGGTGGCATCCTTTCCACTGGAGGATAAAGAAGGTTGTTAAAAGAGAAGGATCGTAAGCTCACCAGCCCACTCAGTGTGAAGCCAACACAGCATCAAAGAAGGAACAACCAGGAAGACTTTTATTTTAAAATTTTGGGAGATTCTGCTTTATAATCTAGCTTACTCCTTTTACGCCTTCAGTCTCACCATCTTATTCACTCCACTAGAAGAGACATAGTCCAGCAGAGTTTAGAATAGCGCAAAAGGATAAGAGAAGCCAAAGACACGAGCCAAATGATGGTGAAGGATTACTCTGGATTTCCAAGCTCAGCTGATGAGATGCCAGGCAGTATTATTTTAATTCCATAACAATGAATTAGCCCCTGTTCATAGTCTCTTCTTTCTCCAGCTCATTTCTTCATGGAAGGATAACTGAAGTTACACATCTAGATTTTCAGTTATCTACCGTTCCACCTGTGTTAAGCTGTTTGATTTTTTTACGCCTTTTGTTACAAATTTAAATTAATATTTATTTTGCTTATTGTAAGACAGTAAAAGGTGAATTCTATGCACGACTAAGTGTGTAATATTTGCAAATGCATAGCTACTGTTTCTGTATTACACCGTTTGGTTAAAGCTGGTTGTATCTTGCTGGTATGCCTTTCAATCATGTTCTTGTTCCATTCTTGGCTTTTATATAGGTCAATATTTCAGCTGTAGCTTGGCCTGAATTCTGCCAAATTCACACTGTTCTTGTTTAAACAAAGGTTTAAACAAAGCCCGTAGTTTTCAATTTCACTTCAGTTCCCATTAAGAAAATGCAAAGCTTTCAGTGCTCATTAAAACATAATCTAAATAGTGCCAATAGTACCCAAATCATGAGACTGTAGTGAGTGAAAAGATTGAATTCATGAGTGGGCTGGTGAGGTCAAGCAGATCAGTTAATAGCTCTGAAATTTCCAAGTAAACTACTTACAGTAGTATTTTCTAATAAAGACAGAGTTTACGTCTGTTTTTTAGAAAAGATTTGTATGCTAAGGAGCTTGAATTCCTTTAATTTATGTTTCCAGTTGCTTAATTCTCTCTCTTGAAATGGGATAGAGGCCAAGGGCCAAATTTTCAAAGGTATTCAGGCATTTCATGATGCAGGTAGATACACAGTGAAATGCTAAAAACCTCTCCATTAGATTGCTCACCTTTCAATTAAATCAATAAGGATTAGATATTCATGTGCACTGCTTTGTGATTACCCCCATCATTAGGCATCATTTAAGTCTTTTGAGAAGCTTTGTCTGTGCTTGCATTTCCACTCCATGCAATTCAGACAATAGCTTTTCTTTCCCTTGCTAACCTATTCAGAGCATCGGTGTGTTATCATCAGGATGGTATAAAGTCCCTTAAATGAAAGCGCAATAAAAGCCCCTCTATAGCAGCTATGAGAATTGCCTGCTGGGCTTCAGGGTGTTGTAGAGTGGAAGAGCAAAGTAGTTGACAGCACTGGATGGGGCAGCTGAAAAATGAGAAAGGACAAGGATATTCTAGGCCATCTGTTCCTTCAGAAAATGGAGCTTGTGTAAGTTAACACCTGTTCTTGTCTCCTCAACATAGTGCTAAACATATCTTCCCTGATTTTTGACTGAATGACATCCTGGGTGCTATTTCTGGGTATATTGAGTCATTTAAATTAAACAAGCATTTAATGTAGTTTTCCTTCACTTCACCAGCGAGTAAGGAGGAGGAACTGGTTGACTTTACATAGGCTTTCTGTATGTGGTGCTGTTGGAGAAAATCTCCTGCTGCTCTAACACAATGGTGTCCAACAGGCTTCAGCTGCAATGGCCCTCTGCAGTCTGAGGAGGCTATTACCACTGTCAATAGGGTTGCCCAAATGGGAAATTTTCGTCAGACAATGGAGCAAAAGGAGTACTAGTTGATATCCAAGTAGTGCTTTTAACTAGTGGACATCCTATAAATACTCAGTGTTTATCTATAGATATGTTAAAGGTTTAATAATAGATTTAGAAGTAGAATATGTGAAATTTTCAGCAGAGAGTGAGAGGAAGTAAGAGAAAGCCAAGAACAAGTTCTAGTTTTAATTTTGCTGGAAAGGATGATAACAGGACACTTGATACAGGAATATGTCATAATTGGTGGCACCATGTACATCTGGTTTCCAGAGTAACTTTTCAAAAGCTGGAGTAGCTCTCTTTTATGTTTTAGGTCAGAAAGATCTTTTGCTTAACCAGAACAAACTTGATAGTGTTTTCACTCTTGTAATACTTACTTACAGCCACTTGTGAGACTCTCTCAGAAATAAATCATCATGTTACTATACCACAGATCCCAACATACACTCCTGGTAATGAAAATTAACCTGGCTTGGTGCATGTGGCTTTGGAAGTGAATGGAGAGAATGTCCATTTCTCTCCTGGACATTACCGTGTGGTCCAAAGAGCTGTAGTAAGAGGTCCAGTAAGAGTGACAAAGTCCTACATCAACACAATCCTGGGAGAAACAGTTGTTATGAACACAGAAAAGTAAACTTAGTATTGGAAAAGAGTTACAAAACTTTAAAAAAAAAAAATCTATGCCATCTGGTACATTCCAGAGGCCAGAAAAGCACTCTTTGGATGCATCTTTTTCAGTGAGGAATAAGCCAGCTCTTCCAGGGGTTGTCAGTTGGTTTTCAAAAAGAGATTAATTTCACCATAAACAGAATCATTTTACCCTCTGTGTGTCTTGCTTCCTTATTGCTATCAGGAATTAGTGTTTGGGGATCTTCTGAGGAATGCTCAGGTTCTACTGTGTTAGAGAAGAGGAGACAACGAAGCAAAGTACATTGTAAAGTAGCCTCTCCCAAGGGAGGAGTGGGGAGGAGAATGAACAGCAGCATTAAACTTGCAAACAAGATGGAACATGAGAACTGAGCACTGATACATTACACTTCAGCAGTAACAAATGCCTGGCTCAATAAACAACCCATATGAAACTTTATGGAGGGAACTGAAATGGAAAATAATGTTGATTCTTCACCTCCCTGCCCCACTCCTCCCCTCCCAACAACAAAAAAAAGACAAAAGTCTTATGGCTAAGAAATGGTCATGAGTGTAACTAGCTTAATTTTTACTGCTGGAGGTGGGAAATTTGGCTTTATTTTAGGTAAGCTAAAATACGAAACCAGTTATGTCCATTCCAGTATATCTTGGCCACAATGAAGCATTTGATTAGTGAGCATAAGCTAACCTTTAAATCCTAAATCCTTGTGTTTTTGGAAAGCTAGATCCACACCAGAACCAGCCTACTTGCCATTTGGCATATTTTTAAATTATGTGAGAGGAGCAACACCAGTGAAATTAAGCCTGAGATAGCAGTAAACTTGCCAAAACTGTAAGTATGTCTTTCAAGGTTTCTGTTTTTTAAGCTGAAATTTCAGGGACTCTTGTGTTATCCTTGAATTTGAACTCAAACTCTGAACATCAAACTTGTATACTTTTCCAATTCAAATGCTGTTTCCTTGACCTCTCCCTGGATCCAGGTCTGTGAGCTGTTCCTGCAGAATACAAACTCGATTGAATTACTGCAAATCAAGTATCCAAGTGTTGACTGGTTGTCCATCTGTACCCCAGAAGTATTGGGTATTATTAAAGGTTTAGAGTCAGGTTAGGCAGTGGTGCATAGAGTCCTATGTGTATGCACTCTAGATCTGATACTGCTGGATGTTTTCTTTAACATTTTCACTGGAGACCAGAATGGAGGGTATGCTAATCAAATTCATATGCAACACAAAGCTGGAAGCAATCGCCAATGCATTGGAGAATAGGATTAGCCCAGAGTCCGACTATGATGAATTCAAGAAGCGAGCTGAAATCAATAAGCTGAGATTCAATAAGCACAAATGTAAAGTAGTTCGCATAGGAAGGGATAATTAAATGCACAAATGGAAAATGGAGCTGTCTGTAGGCAGCTAATATGGAAGGAGAGACAAAGAGGTTTTGCTCCTTAAACCAAATCTAGGAAGACAAGGAATCATTTTTATTCCTGGTAGTGAACAGCCAATAGCTCCAATAATTAGCTTCATGCCCAGATCTAGCTTTTAGCTCCACATGAGCTTGTCACCAACGATGCATAATTAAAGGTGAAACAAAAAAAAAAAAATCAAACCCAAAAACACTAGCTCAGCCTTTTCTGTTCTACACAGAAGAAGTTAGCTCTTAGGTAAAGGAATTAAAAATATTTTGGTTTTCTTCTCTTCAACTATCAAGTCTATAAGTCTCTCTTCATCTTTGCATTCTCCACAGCGGGTGTGGACTGTCAGAAGTGCAGGTTTGTAAATCTGGGCTGATACCTCTCTTTTCATGGACAGTCCTGGTGACAGGTGTCTTAACTTGTCATACATAGCCCTTGATAGATATTTAGTTGTTTTATGTGAAGATCCACCACATGTTTTTTTATAATTAGTGATTTCTACACCCAAGTTTCTATGCTGATGAGAGTGGTTGTCACTCAAAAGGAGAGTTGTGTGTAGGATGCATTGATTAAAGCTGGAATCTCAGTGGCCTGAACTGTAGGAGGGCCTGTGTACAGCCCTTGCAAATTGCAGTAGGAAAGGATTGCATGGGTCAGTGCTCTGGAGAGAACGTGGGAGTAAGGATGGGATTAAGTGAATTCAGTTGTTTCACTTCAGGCAGGGTAGTGATGGAAAATGTCATGAGAATACCAGTGCATGGCTCCCCTAGTGAGTTTTGGGGTGCACTGACAGATTGTCTTGTGCGATCATTTGTATTGCCCTCGCTCATGGTGAGCCTGTTTTTGGGCCCACTCTGTCACTATACATCAGATATGTCTTGCCAGAAACTTGGTTTTCTTTGCAGAAAAAGATATCTGTACTACATTTGAAGGAAAGTTTGGGCTTTTTTCAGCGGTACAATGATCTCCTTCCTCCATTACCCTGACTGAGCTGTCTGGGTCAAACCAAAACTCAGGGCTTATTCTGAAAGAGGGTTGGGTTTGGTTTTTTTTCCCGAGTGTTAATCAGGAGTAAGTAGAGAGCCGATTCATCAGATGCTGCCATCCATGGAAAGAACTAACTAGAGAACTTCAAGGGATTGCCTAATATATCTGTACCAAAGGTCAAAAGCTTCCTTCATTCAAACCAGAAACTGTGATCTTTTGAAAACCGTTAATGCCCATGTTCCCCTATTAAACCCAGTCAGGTTCTTTCACTGAGCGCACTCTCCTCAGGCAAAGAGCTGATTTTGTTTTCCAGTCTCACAATCCTTCCCCCGTTGATCTTAGACTAGAGATTTCCTTTTTGAAGACATGCTTACTTCAAGGAATCACAGGCCTGAGCTCTTGAAAGGGCTTTTTGATAGGCGAAAACAAAACTACACTTTATTTGTGTGCTTGAGGCTACTAAAGAAGAATATTTTTCTCTGAGAGGCCGTGAGAGCAGCTTTAAGTTAAGTGATAGTTAAGAGATGAGGTGGAGCTGTCAGTGTGCTATGTGTATTTAGTGACTCCAGGGTTTCTGACAGCAGAAGGACAAATTGCCCTTTTGAGATGTCAGATACTGTGGGTCACCTTGAGCTGAAATCTTGAGTTCAGAATTTGTCTCAACAGAAACATCTTTGTGACAGAATTGCTCCTACTGAGGGCTCTTGCCATATCAAGGGAGGCTTTTGACTAGTGAAATTTAGCCTTGCCTACGAGGATAAGATGACACCATGCTCTAATCATGTCTCTCATGTCTCTGGTTTCTCTGTCTCTGTCCCATCACTATCGCCAGCTTTACCCTAGCTGTAATCAATTAAAGAGGTGGTAGGAAAATGTACTGCAGTGCTGTGCTTCTTCTTCCCTTATAAAATCTCATCTGTGATCTTTTTAAAGATAAATGGTAGGAATAACTGGCCTAGGATGATCTTTAATTAGTTTAGTACCAGTTTCATGCAGCTGACAGTATGTTAGGGCACAGGAAAAAACTCTAGAGTGCACTTATCTCTAGCTGTCTCTTTCACACATAGTAGCCTTGAGAGAACATTATAAATTTGCAAAATTCAGGACAGTCCTGAGGTTGTACTGAGCTCTGGTGTACAGTGGAGTTGGCATATAACCACTTCCAAAGTCAGGAACAACAAACAATTGCTCTGGGTTTCTTTCCGTACCCAACAGTTCCTGGGAGTAGCTGAAGAGATCATTGTCTTGCTAAGGCAGCTGACACAATATGAATTCGGGTTCAAGGTGCAGCAAACAACTTGAATCATTACAGCAAGTAATGCATAGAAGAGACATGCTTTTGCTATGATGAGCACCTCTCCCGTGAGACTGCAGTCAGTGAGGAGAAGGCATGGGATGTACCCATTGACGAGAGTAATTTTGGCATAACTGACTTGATTAAAACTTGGTGGGATAAAGCACTTGATTATAATGTTTAATATGTGACTATGGCCATTAAGGAATGAAGGAATGAATAACAAGGCTAAAACAGTACTCTGCATAAAGCTACTCTTAGCCTTGCACAGTTACTGATAAGTCAAAACTCCAGGGTCATGCGTGGAAACAGCCAAGTGCTGAAGTCTGGGAGGAGGGTAACCTGTGAGAATATGTCAGTAGAAGTGAAAGTGTTCAGCAATATTCCTGTGTACTGCGGACAACTGAGCCAGAACAGCCATTTCCACGCTGATAAATTCTCTGTCCATTTAAACCAGGGGGGCTGGATGCAGGCTGTGATTTGAGAGTGGACCCAGGAGTGCACCGCTTACCAAGCTATGTCTCAGAGTTGTTTGGGAGAGTGCTTACAGAGCCATACTGGGGCAATGCTAAACTGTGTAACAGATTATTATTTTTCCCTTCCCAGGGCCACCTCAAGGCACTGTTCAACTTATGAACATAGTGGCCCCCTGACAGCCCACCCAATCACACCAGAAAACAGCGTTACTCCCCAACACACCTATCTGAATGCATGCAAGGCAGTTGAGGTGTCAGGAGGAATATCAGTGTTGAACATTGTCTGAAAGTCTTACACAATCATTATTATAATTTCTAAAAAAGATCAGATTATATATTTTAACTAAATATAAGGTAAGAGACAAAGGCAGACACAGATAAGAGAGGAGTGAGTGAAAAGAAAAAGAGAGGTAGCATTATGGCGCAGCCTGAGCGACAGAGGTGCCTGAGCAACTGAAGCCTCATTGTCATCATTATTCTTTTGAGAGCATTGCACTTTTAGTATAATGAGAGTTTTAAGGAGGACAATGAAGCAGCTTTGCAAAAGTTTAGCAGAGAAAGCTCAAAAGTTCTGTTGAAAACACTTGACAACTGGCAGCACTGTCCATCAGACATGGGAGCTAACTTTTCAATAGGGATTCAGAGATGGTGCTTGGAGAAGTATACACTATAAAAGTCTTGACAGTGGAGACAAACTGCCTGTGTTTCATGAAGCAGAAGAGGAGAAGCCAAAAGAAACATTTATTCAAAGATGCAATGTACTCCAAATGACAGAGAAGGAACGTGACCTTTGTCTTTCTGCACTGATTTGAGCCAAGCAAGTTTTCAGTATTAAGGCCAGGAAAAAGATGCTGTAGTAATGAAAGGGTAGGCTGACGTGAACCTGGGCGATTGCAGTGAAAATAGGTCAGGAATTCATGCCTTAGACATGTTTTCTAGGAAAAATCTTTGAGATTTATGCATTGCTCAAGTGTGAGAACTGAGAAAGATGTCTGAATGGAACATAATGCACAGGTTGTAGGCCAGAGGAATGGCTGGCCAGGCTGATGGTGTAGTCCACAGAGATGGAAAAAAGCATTTCAGTGTTTCAGAGGGAGGCCTTCTTTTGCCCATATTGAGCCATCACTACCAATTTCAAGCTCTGCATTCATTTGCATGTCTTTAGTGAAGTACGAAAGCTTACATCATATTCATATAAAGCCAGCTTCTTCCTAGATGTTCCATATGGGGCATTTCCAAGGTGTGAAGGGAAGTTACTGGAATGCTGCCAAGGTGGGAAGAGAAGTTATTGGAGTGCACTGGAGTGCAGGTGGTTTAGGCTGGAACATGGTAGCTGTTCTTTCACTATGAGGATAGTGAGATATTTTTCAGTTTGTTAATAACTATGATAGATATTAAGAAATGCTTACCAAGGATAAACATTGGAAATCTATAGGCCCTGGTGACTTTTGCCAAAGAGCTCTCAAGAGCTGATTGAGGAGAGCTCCAGCTTACAGAACTTAACTTTAAATCTTTGTGGGAAAGTAACAGAAGTATTAGAAGAATGTTAATGTTGTGTTGGATTCAAACCAAAATAATGGGGATGACTTGAGTGGCAGTAGGGCAGTTATTTTAACATTGTTGCAGAATAAAAGTATGAAAATGATTATGTAGAATCCAGCAGCTAAAGAATAAGACGATAAGAATGTCATTAGCACTAGTCAACACAGATTTAAAATAAATAGGCTTTTTCAAATAAATCTGCTTTTTTTTCTGTGGAATTACAATTTTGGTTCATAAAGATGACTTCATATTTGGACTTTTCTAAAATGATATAATACCTCATGGCACTCTGATAAAATGCTAACACTATGCAATACCAATAAAGCAGAGATTAAAGGAGTTGAGAGAAAGCTACAGGATGGATCTCAAAAAGAACTTGTCAATGGGGAATTATCATCAAATGTGAATGTTCCAGACTGGCTTCTGAGAAATCAGTTCCAAGCCTCATTTTATTCAACGTTTTCATCGATGATCTGGGAATAAGTATGCTGATAAAAACAGTGGATGACACACAGATTAGTAGAGGGATGCAAAAAATAATGACGCTAAGGATCTAATGCACAGATTGCTCAGAAAGACTGCATTGCTTCATACAAAGGTATGCAGCATACCCAGAATTAATTTGGGTATTTAGGGAGACAGATCATCAAATTATGCTTTCAAGATGGCAGGATTATATCTGGAAACGAAAAATAAGATGTTATACAAGTGGATCTCACATTTCCAACTGGTGCTGTAATAAAAAGGAGCTTAAAGACCATAGATTTATGAACACAGCAGCAATTAAATGTAATGTGAACTGGTTTTCTGTCTCATATGGCATTGTTGAGTTCAGTTAAAAAAATATTGTGTGTTTTTCTGGTATCTACATTTTCAGAGAATGTAGCGGCATTGGGTGCAGTAAAAGAGTCTTCAACATGACTTTGGTGGCTGAAGAAAATGACTTGCAGTGAGGCTTCAAGATCAGTCTAATTTATCTGAAATGATTGAGGGGGGACTTGATTACAGAGCATAAGTATCTTCATTAAAAAAAAAATATGGGTGCTACAAAATGCTTTAATCTCATGGAGAAAGGTATAGCAAGGACCCAAGATATGGAAATTGATGTCAGACAAATTCAAATTAGGCTCAACCTTTCAACAGTGAAGGTGATCAAACACTGGAAGAAGCTCCCTTAGGACATCACCTTCAACTCAAGACTGGATACTTTGCTAAAAAAAACCCATGTATTAGACAGGGAAAAGTCACTAAGCTGAGTACAAGGATAGCTGGGTGAAGACTGAAGTTCTGTGACATAGAAAAGATCAGGAGGAATTGTTTATACCTCTATTCTGACCTTAAAGCATATGAATCTGCCAAACCTTGTCTCTCTTGGAAATGCTTTGCTCATTCCTTGCATTTTTCATCTGCCATCATATTTCTATCATAGAACTATATTGTACAGACACTGTTAGACAGGTCAAGCAAAGAGAGGCAAACTATTCTATTAGATGGATCTGAAATTTCTTCATCCTAGCTTCCTCTATCTTTCTACTGCCCTTCTCCTTACCCCTTTCCATGAATGCTGATGGAGAGAAACATAAAAGCCAACCAAGTAAAAAAGATGATGTTCCAACAACTGGGAACAGAACCATTTTGAGAAGGAATTTGTTTACTCTGACATACTAGTCACTATTACCAGAAAAGAAAGAGTAGAAAGCATTTGTGCCCCAAGTGATAACCTCCACTGCCAAAAAGAGTTTCTCTATCTGAAGATGTAGCTGGTAGATTGCATGAGGCACATCAAGTTAGCACACACTTCCCAAACCTTTAGTCAAGGCCTGACAACTTGAGCTTGAGCTTCTCTTGAACTCGAGAAGTTTAGGCCTTAAGAGGAACTAGAAGAGAGAAGCTAAAGTCCATGCATCTTGTTCTCGCTGTACTTTCTGAATAAGTGAGCTAGCATATGTTAACATTACACTTTAAAAAGCCTAAATGTAGTATGTTCTGTGTAGGCTGAGTACCAGAGGCCACATTTCTACATTTAAATGTGAAGCCAGATGCAGAATAGGCGATACTTTGAAAAAGGTTTTGGGGGCTGGGAACAGGAAATCAGATCAGTGCATGTACCTGTCTTCCTGGCGTTGTTGTATGGCTTATCATTTCTTCAGGACTTGAGAGCCTCTCACTCAACATGAACCCACTTAAAAATTCAAAGATGTAATTCACATTCCTTGTACCATTAAGACTCTGCTGTCAGTGAGAAGGCAGCCTATTTGGGCCACTGGAATCCATCAACTTAGCATAAGCCTCTGTGCAAACAGAAGGCTAGTGCTGTAGTTCAAAGATGATAGTTGAACAAGATTTGCAAGTCAGAGGCTTGAAATTCCACAAAGGAAAGATCAAACAGCCTCTTTCTTATAACAAGTATTTCATTTCTTTAGAGGACTGGACAGTTTTCATCCTGAAAATAAATGCAGAAATTTCATGCAGAAATTAAATGCCATCATTGATACATATAATAAAATGTTATCCCTGACACACACATTGTCAATTGCCAGTTCATCAGCATATCTGGGAATCCACAGAGATGGTCCCTAACTAGCTGTATTCAGAGCTGTTGTCAGCAGAGATCACACTCTCACCCTGTCTCTGAAGGAGACATCCTGATTTTTATGGATAATTTTAGAAGTGGCTCCAAGCCTGTGTGTTATCTCTTTAACAGCCCAGACTACAAACTTAGTCCCACACATATCTGAACTTTGTCACATTTGAATTTTGAATCTCCTTTCTGTGGCATCAATCCATTTCCAGTGCCAATTTATAAAGCAACAAGAACCCACCCCTCCACCCCCTTCTCCAGCCTTCTGAAAACTTGAGCAGGCTGGAGAAGGAAAATTTTGTATCATGATAACTTCTAAGTCTCTGAATTTTGTTTTTGATCTATGTTGGATTACACCCAAAACTTTTCAAGCATTTTAATGAAACACAATTGTGTTAAACTGTCTGCTATGCTTTTGGAATGAAAATGTTGGGTATTTTGACTTTGGTGTCTCTGTCACCCCTTGGAAACACTCAGATAGTCAGCCCTAAACTTGAAATGTTTTGACTTCCACTAAACTTCACATTTTGACCAGAAAATATTTCATTGAAAACGTTCCACCAACTCTACTTGAAATTCTTCTGCTATAGCAGTAGAGTTTGCAACATATCTCATTGTTCAATACATGGTATTTATTGTAACCTCCATGTTACCTTGCAACCAGCAAGCAAAAAGATGTCAAGTGTGGCTTCTACCACTGCTGCTTATCCCACCATTGAATGACCATGAGGTCCAGCATGACCATAGTAAGCTCTTGGTGAATCATACTGGGCCTGTTCAGCTATGTGCATGTGTTGATGGTTTGGTGCTTAGATTTTGTGCACAGAAGCTTTGGCTACAGTCATCCTGAGCATTTTGATAGTTATTTGGCCATGCCAGTTATTTCACACCATGCCAGATGCAACAATCGGCTTCTACTAGAGTATTTAAAAATTATGCGTGCTAAATAACTAGCAGAATAAATAACTCAGAAATACGAGAGGATATGTAGGTTTTCTCTAAGATCCTACAATGTCATCACTGATATTCCAGTGTTTGAGGTATAGGAAGAGTGTAGGATAGTAGAAAGATGGTCAGAAGACAGACTTTCAAGAAAAGGACTTAGCACTGTAACCCAGCTTTCTCACAGGTAGAACAACAGGTCTGTTAAATGCCTGAGGACATCTTATACGGTGATCTGAAATGCCATCAATGTCTATTTTGAAGCTCTTGCTGGTTTTGGTAGTTACATTATTCAATTTATTTCATAACTGTATTCAACTTCAGCTTAAAGGCACTTTTAGGTTTTCAGTCCGTATTTCTCATTTTGACAGTCTGTGTCCCAGAGGTTGAGACATCCCCCAATGACACAATGTTTAATCAATCACAAACTGATTCATGATAGACTCTTATTACCATTTTCAACCCTTCTTAAAGGCTTCCTATGTTTGATCTGCTCTGATGACCAACTGCAGAGTGAAAGATGGTAGGGGGAGCTGAACTCGCTTGTGCTTGGGATGACAGTGGAAAGAGGTAACATGCTCAATAACTATGTACAGGATCCCTCTGTGGTGGCTGGTGCACAGCTGTGATAAAAGCCTTCAGCTGCAGCCAGTTAACAGATGTTTTAGTTCAGGTAGCCGAATCCTGTGCACTTGGCAGTGGAGGCATGGGGACCCAGTGCTATTGCCAGAACACGAGCACACTGGTGTCAAAGGACCTCCCGTGCTGCAGGAAAGCAGGGGGAATGTTTAAGTAGTTTTCATCCAAGCTGGATGAGTGCTGTCAAGTAGTTTTCTCAGTTCTTTCACCAGTGTGTCTTGATTGCATTTACACTCTCTTGGCATCCACATCCTGTGATTATTTCAGTGAACACATTTATGATGAAGAAGGTTTGTGGAAAGAGTAGGTTTCTGGTTAAAGCTCACTGACAACAAATTTTGAATTCACAATTGGCAATATCTGTACTCAAAAATTAGCTTTGAGGACTTTAAGTTTCATTCATATAAGGGAGGGAACAAACAGGCTAAGTCACCCAGGAGTCCCATCAAAACTGCTCAAGCTTTTACAACGTACATCTTGCCAGGGAGGCCCTTGCGCTTAGACAGAGCACTTGAAACTATTGATGGAGATCGTAGGCAAATAAGTTTCAATCTGGACTAATTTTAGCTAGCATAATCTGTTTCCAGTTTGTGAGCGGAAGTGTTTGATGACATGTATTTGTTTCTTTCATTTTGTGCTTCTAAAAAAGAATGGAAATTAGTTAAAAAAAAAACCAAAAAAACCAAAGTATTGTGAAATTGTTTGCAGCTGTAAGTTTGTTCAGCCTCTCCCCTTTTTTGCCCACATTGCTTGTCTCAGGGCTATATAATTTTAATTATTTTTTTTCCTTTTTATGTCAAGCCATTGCAGACTTCTCCTTCTTAAAAATGTGATTTAGGCATAACCTGTGATCCTTCAGGCATGGGCAGGGATATAATTCACAACACTGGTTCTCTTCAGTTGAATCCACAAGAAATGATCTCGTGGCTTTCCTCTTCAGCCATGCAGACACAGATACTTCCAGGCAAATCCCAATGCCAGCCTCTCCACTGTAGACCATCAGATTTCCAGGGTGAATTTCACTCGTCTTGCTGTTTTGCATCCTTTTACAGATAAGATTTTTTTTTTTTCCCAGGGAAGATTTAATTCACTGTCAATTTCCCTATTTTCAAGTTACTGGATAAAATGCATGTGAGGGTGAGGAATTTTTGTCTATTCTATCCCAACTGACTGATTTTTTTCTCTGTGTGTGTGTCTCCTCTGTAAAATGGAGCCAAAACACACTCTAATGCCAAAATAGAGAATTGTTCCATTTACTCATCTCACATGCTTAGTAAGCTACAATATTATAAACACTTCAAGGTAAAAGGCAAGAAAGTGGCCTCAAAACCCCAAAAAGTGATAAGTTTTTTTTTCACACTAGCACTTTCCCTGTACGGTACCAGGATGAACGTGCATCCTCCACAAGGGGCATGACTCATTTTTAATTTCATTATCTCTGATTCTGATTTAATCAAACCCCGTAAACTAGACAATATTGAGTCTAGTCAGAGCTGAGCGAGTCCTTTCCAAGGAATCCCACACTGTCATAAGGAATGCCACATAGAAATCTGCAACATGAAAAACCCTGCCCTGAGCAGCTCTGGAGCAAACATTTAAGATGGGCTGGGTTGTAAGGGGAGGTTACATCACCATCAGGGCTCAGGCTTCAAGTAGTGATGCTCCACAGCTCGTACAATCCTGTAATAATTTATTGTGAATGAAACAATATGAACCCTTGCATCCCAACCATTTTTCTGAGGAATTATGTTACTTTACTTCCCCCCTTCAGTTGAGTGTTGTGTTCCTCAGACTCCTTCCTAAATTGCTGCAGAACGCTGATACTCTCTAATAAGTGGTTGCCTGCTTCCAGCCCGGAGGTGGCTGCACTCCTGAGATGAGTGGAGTGACACTCAGAGACTGGCACAGGTTTTTAACACAGTATTTTGGGATCTTTCTGGTTGCTAAGTGCTGTATGAATGCTGTGCATCATTATCGAGTAAATTGTGTCACCTTGTAAGTTAATTTCTAATTACACAATTACTTTATGTGGCACTAATAAAAAGTAATGTGAGATTTTTCAGCAAGCTCTAATTTTAAGTAAATAATTTTTTTGAGACCAAATGATTTATTAAATTAATTCTTTATTAGGCCTAATTTAGACTTCAAGCCATTTTTACTAGTGCTTCGGCATAAAATTATTGCATAATAAGTAATACAGTTGTCATATTTCTAAGTAATGCTTTTACTTAGAACAAATTAAAAAGGATTAGATTTTTTTAAGAGAGTATTGGGTCTCAAGGGTAATAATAATAAAGAGTAACTTAGTTCATTACACTTTTCCAGTGTTTGAGCATCCTTTGGAAGCATGGTTTTATAGAGGTCACCTCACCTGCTATTCTTCCTATACAGCAGCCATTTCTGGGATAGAACACAGAGGTTTTTTACATTTGTTCAGCAACTAATGAAGTTTGTGGGGTGCAAGTGGTTTTGCCAGATGTTACCACCCCGCAGCAGGGACAGCTAATGGTTCATGAAGCAGCCCCTTCCCTAGCACAGTTTTACAGCCAGCCTGGTAAAGTAAGCCGACATCAATTTGATTCATGCTAATCGAATGAGCTGTAAAATGCAGCAGCTGACCCAGGAGCTGTTTGGTTGTCCCTTATGTGGGAGCTGCAATCTCTGGGAGAGAGTTTTGATGGAGAGCTGCAGGCCATAATGCCCTCAGCCATTCCAACTTAATTTGCTGACACGAGTGCGGCCGTACTCTCTAACAGAGCAAGCATTTAGTGTGGGGAGAGGAGGAGAGCTTAGCTGCTTAATCTGCTGAGGGAATGGAAAGAGGCAGAGCATAAGAACACTTGCTGCAATTCGTTTGGGATGCTGATGCCAACACTCACACTTGTGGGAGAGATGAAAGGGGAGGTATATAACCATCTGAGAAGTCAGGGCCTCTGATTTTATCTTAGCCACAATGTGGGCACGAGCAGTGTGCATTGGAAGACATTTTGTCTCAGTCTTTCTTTGAACAGCAGCCCCCTGTGATACCCAAGTGGTCTGATTCAGTCTGTTATTAGATTTGGTAACTTCACATCCCTCATTATGTGTGTAACGCTCAGAGCTGCTGCCATTAAGTATTGATACTATTAGTCTGGGAAGGATTTCTAGGAGAGTGATGTAGTACTGTAGCTGCGTCTAGTTTCTCCTCAAAGGGGCTGAAAATCTTCACAGCTTCTTCCAGGTCTGAACCCAGGGTCAGTATTCGTGTGAGGCTTGCCAAGGTCAGGTCATTTACTGCTTTGGTTTTAGAAGTTAAAACTTCTTGCCTGTGGAAGTCACATACTTGAATATGAAATGCAGAGTCTGAACAGAAAAATCCTTGGAAATCCCTCACCCCATGAAGCAGGCAGGCATTGCAAGGGAAGGCTGAAGTCTGTGATTGAGTGGGTAGGGTAAGCGGGGGAGATCACCTGTAGGAGCAGCTGCCTCCACCTTCCCTTTCATGCCCATTGTAAATAAATTGCATTTATCATTACCTGCACCCTTTGTCTCCAGGCTTCTGAGGTGTTGAAAGCTCCAGTTAAATGAGTCGCCCAAAGAAAACACTGTCACATTTGCATAATATTTTCATAGACACTGAGCTCAACCTGAGCCTGAAGGGAGACCGGGATGTTCCCTGCATATTTTATATTCCCGTCCTCAATTCCCAACAAAGCTAACTCTAAATTGTGGCATGGATATGTGTATAATAAAGAGAGAGAGAGATGGCTGAGAGGGCTGAATTTGTCTGGGGTATTTCCAGACACTCTTAGTTTAAGGAGCTACTTACACCCCATGGAAAACTCTGAAATAGTGCTATTTAGAAACAAATCGTCTTCCATTTCATCTCTTTCTCAGTATTCCTCTTCCCTCATTCTTCATTACTAGAGACATCTGCATGAAAACAGAGTCTTTTTTATATATATATATATCATGGGAGTTCATCTGCCTCTGCTGATTATCTGCTCCCTCCCCTCTCCTTCTGAAGTCATTATCTTCTGATTGCATTACATTTGCAGCCATCCCACCGTGGGCTCTCTTCTCATCAAGATTCTCAAGCTAGGCAAGGGAACAGGTAGGTCAGATTGCAGAGGGGAAACCTCAAGGAAAGCTTGGCCCTTGGCAGTAGGGGTGTTGGCGTCCAATCTGTGTCACTACCTCTTTCAGCCACTCTTGTGCTCAGTCATACTCAGCCACTGGTGTTTTTGTTAACGTACAATGAACCCAGTCGAGTTTCTCCCACAGACAGTGTCAGAACAAGAGCTGGAGAAAGTATTTTTTGACAAGACATGTGTTTGTTGCAAAATGTAATTTGTGTCGCCTACCCTGCAGATGTTTCAAAGCTTGAGATGAACAAAGGAAACTTCATTGCAGGAGTGGGAGAAGTGACTGGAGATGCAAAATCCTGCTCAGTTCCTTGAAACCACAACTGGAAGCCTTAATTACAGTAGAATAACACTGTCTTCCTCTGGGCAAGTAATATTTGCTTAACTGAAGTGGAACATCTTCCTTAGGAGAGATTGAGGGAGATCCCTCTTTGAACAAATACGAGCAAAGTTTGTATCCCTGCTTTGAGACAGAAAGTAGATTTTGTCATGTGTCTACTTTCTTCTCTTACAGCAGTGGAATTTTGCCGGTCTTCCTGTATGTTAGAAAAAAAAACCCAAACAACTACTTTTAATTTATTGAAACATCTTAGCAGATCAAACAAATGGTGAAACCATCTTAATAAGTATCATTTTAACAGGAAAGGGCACAAAAACTAAGGGCTTACTTAAGGTCACAAAATGAGTCAATGTGAGGGCTGAACCTAACTCTCAGGTATTCAGTTGCTCAAGCCTGCTTTTTAGGATACATATGTCAGACAACTTCCATCCACAACTCTCTGATCCTTTACTTGACTGAGCCTATTTAGAGGTTTAAACAGAATTCATATGTCTGCAGTATTTTTGTATTTCCTTGCCCCTAACTCCTTCATCCAGCAAAGGAGATTCCAAAATACAATGATAGAATTGTATCTTAAGGAGGAATTTCAGAGTTCTTAATGGGGTTCTGTATAGTGGAGTTGGGAAAATGCTTTCCTAACAGATCTTTTTCCACCAGATCCATCAGAAGAATGTTGGCATTGTTCCGTATCTGCTTCTAACTACATGAAAACAGTGTCACGAAGACATTCTGTTTATTTCCATTGTTCTATCCCAGCTCCTACTTTGAAAATACCGTAAGCAATAGGAATCATTTCTTCTTATTTCTTGTAGTTAAACTTGTACATGTTCAAGAAACCAACAGGGCCATAATGGTAATGCAGAGCAAGAGGCAGACAAATTAGTAAACAATTTTGTACGGGGTGGGAATGACAACCCTTTCTTCCCAGACAAATGCCTAAGCTTTTCTAGTTTTCCCCAGGAGGCATTGCAAAGGTAATTCTAACTAACAGCTCCAATACATGTGTGTACTTTGTATCTCTGGATAGGGGATGCCAGCAAATATTGAATTTACTTCTAGAATTAAGTGACCATGCAACAGCACGTTATTGCATTTAACGCTGCTTCTGTACTGCAAAGTGTATCAGTGATAGAAATCAGTTTAAATGTAGGATGATCTGATTTCCCAGTATCCCGTTACAGTTGGTAGCTCTGCAGTGTTATTGCACAGGGCTTGGCATCTCCAAGTTGATGGGTACATCTGTCTTGGGATGTATTTGCAAAAGGATAGACAACAGAGTAGGTAGCTTGATCCTTCAGACCAAGTATTTGTTCCTTAAGGAGGATATGTCAAGGACAAGATCATGATCTCTCTTTTAAAATCTAAGTGAACTACTTTTAAGTGAGTTACAGATTTGTTTAGGTTTTGTTCCCTATGGGAATTTTCTTGGGATGAGACAAGACATGACTTCTGTATGCAAAAGAGACTGCTTAGCTTGCAACCAAGTGTTTGTGCAGAATGAATACTGGATACTTCTCAGGGCTGATCCATACTTAAAGATGATAAGAGAGTTGGTTAAGTTACTCCTAGTTATGTATCCTCTGGGGAGATGAGGCAGAAAATAAGTCTGAAGCCAGCAACGTACAGCATCTGGCAATCCCAGCATGTATCTTGCTTCTTGTTCTATATACTATGTCTTAAAGAAAAAAAAAAAAAAGAAAGCAACTGAGGAATTCACATTGTTTTGAAGTTAATTGCTGGATTAAATTGCCATTTGTCAATAGCAATGTAATTTGTATTATAAATTACAGCAGCATAACTCTCAGACACATTTTATCAATATGTTTCAAATTATTTAATAACAATATTTTTCAAAAAATAAGCAATGCCTCTTGTTTTCACCCCACCCCTTTTAAAATCAGCCCATTTTGAAGGTAATAGCTAGCTCTGCAAAAATTCCTACTAAATAAATTATCACCAGGAGTCTCAAAATCCATTACCATAAACAAAGCCATTTTCTCCTCCCCAATCGATGGCCTGCTGTGTTGCTGCTAATGGGACTGTACACACTTGTTGCATAAAAGGGAAATAATTTGCAGGTTCCTCAGACTTTTTTTTTGTTTGATTTTCTTTGTGGAGAGGAATATCATGGGAAGAATGAGAAACTGTGTCACTGAATTCCACATTTATCGCAAAGAATTCTTCAACCTGCAGAAAGGGACACATTTAACTTGCACACTGAAAGAAAGTTTTCTGTACTAATTCATAGCTGAAATTGGAAGAAGGGCAGAAAATAAGAAGGAAACCTCAGAAAATATGACTGCTCCCTTTATTTGAGAGATATCCTTTGTGGGCAGAAAAATGTTCACTTATTCTGCTGCTGGTTTACAAGTGTACCTTAATTGTTTCCAGTCATATTCTTTCCTATTTTAGTTCTGTCTTCATCCTACAGTTCTGCCATCGTATGTTCAGGCTGATTCCCTGCTTTCACAGCTCTGGGCAACCCACGCACATTCTGATGGTTCACCACAATCATTTTAATCTTTCTCTTTTCATACAAAGTGTTGTTTTCTTTTTAAAAAATGAATAATCATTGACACTTCTTCTCTTCTTCTTTTCAGGTAAGTGGGCATTCCTGTTTTTATAAGACTGGTGAACAATCAGCAAGCCTCAACTCTCAAAGGTACTCTTTGTGGTATGGTTTCTTTCTAAGCACCTTGAAGTATTTTCCTCATTTGAGTTTTTGTGTAGCACCTCAGCAGGAGGTTTGAGATAGTTTAACTGGGATTCAACCTTAACCAAACAATAATTTCTTGCCTCTGATTCCTGCAGTTTAGTCTAGCCTTACTGAGGTGCCCAGAAATAAGAAGCTAAAGGTACAGTGGTGGGAGGGATTGTTCACGGATCTTCAGCCACTAAGAACAAAACCATGAAAGGCTGTTAGCACAGTGGGAGGCAGACTGCAAAGCTCTTCCAAATATGGGTCTGTCTTATACAGGTACTCTACCTGTTGCATATTCTGATTCCTTTTGAAATATTCTTAAAGGATGCTTATTAGAGGAACACTGTGGAAACATATGTACACGTTGGAGCTAAGGGGTTAAAAATGGTTTGTGCATATTTCAAAGTGTGGCAGGTCTGTTTGCTCACAGAAAACATCTGACTATACCTTCTGCTGCTGCTTCTCTGGAGGAGGAGACATGAGATCATGGGAAAATAGTTGTTTAGGCCTCCAGAATCATATATTTTATTTTAATAGTTGTGAACTTTTAAGTCACATACTTTTACTCTATCTTTTTCTATTTGGAATCTAAAGCATTCCCTCTCCTCTCCTCTCCTCTCCTCTCCTCTCCTCTCCTCTCCTCTCCTCTCCTCTCCTCTCCTCTCCTCTCCTCTTTCCTTCCCTCACAAGTAATTATTTAAATATCAACTTACACATTATCCACCTCATGTTCAGAGTTATTAAAAACAAAATTAATTATGCTACATTTACTTTCAGGAGTGTAGAGATGGGTCTTTAGAGAAGAAAGCAGTATCAATCGTGGGGGAGAATATTGGCAAACTATGAAACTGATTTTTACCTCAAATGCAGGGTTTTGAGGGCATTTCTATGAGAAGGAAAAAAACGAACACTAAATTGCTCAAATGCAGACAACCCTAATTCCCTGATCTGTCAGACAATTTTAAAGGTGTCTGATTTGTTGCTTGATAGTCTTTGGTGCTGAATGGGCAATTATTTTTTGGTGTGACTAAAGTATTGTCTCAAATGAGTTAGCTGGACACAGCTCTGAGTATTACCAAGAAATGAAGGTCTGGAACACATTAAATATCAATATTAATTAATGAGTCTTGAATGCATACAGGAAATTGCCTTAAACCTCCAACCTTCTGAAAA
This sequence comes from Colius striatus, assembly GCF_028858725.1. NCBI lineage: Eukaryota > Metazoa > Chordata > Aves > Coliiformes > Coliidae > Colius > Colius striatus. Next base: position 120,016,172 of record NC_084759.1, on the reverse strand, counting down.
TGTCTTCAAGTGGGATTACTGACATAAAGGATTTGATCTAATTATCAGTGCTAATTTCCTTTATGGTGGTGGTAGCAACGTTGTTGTTAAAAAGGCACAGTCAAGATTAGTCACCTATGGTATTAGTGTTAATCCCTTATCTGTATTACTAATATTTTAAAACTAAATCTTTTAGAAATTATTACTTCCAGTCCTGCTTCACAGGTTATTCGATGTAGGCAATTAGATGGCTTGATTTTCTTGTCCTGATGTGCTGGGTTTCGGGTTTTATTTCTTAAAGCTTTCTTCTTCCGAAATTGGCATTATTGGTTACACTTTCACAGCCTTTGTATGATTTGAAATGCTAGCTGTACACCATAAGAGTAGGAGGCAGGTAGATGGATTGAAATGATTTAGCAAGATTATGTGTTTTTCCCTCTGGCTTAGCCATTAGAGGTAAGCAAACTCTGTGAAATAAATAAAACCCAAGAAAATGGTGATGAGGGGGCAGGAGAGTAATGAAAAAAAAGAAAAAGACATCTGGAAGTTACAGCTACTTCATCTCCCTGATGTGAATTGTTTTTAGGTGTGCATAAAGCAAACAGTTGTGAGGAGACCTGTGTTTCACAAGAAACTGAGCTTAAAGCCTAGCACTTTTTTTTTGTTGTGACAGAGCAAAGAGGTCTTGTGGAGGCAACAGGAGGTGTGGGTGCTCCCCTAGCACTGTGTGCTGATGGGAAGGAGCTACTGGCTTCATTAGCTTCCCAGAGAGCCTAGACCACCAGCCATCACAGGCCAAATTATCTCAGAAAAAAAATGGCCATGAGGACGTAATGCTCTGTGAGCCTCAGTATTTGCCAAGAGAGTATATTTTATCCAGGAGACTGCTGAAAGAGCCAACCAGCTCAGTTCTCTCCCAGCCTTCAGCCTTGGGAAGACTCATCTCACAACCTGCTGCCTCCAAAGCTGACACAAAGGAACGCTACCTATCTATGCAGTTCATTATCTGGTACTTGGATCTTAGTGAATAAAGTATCACTGAAGAAATCCCATAGCCACCAATGTCATACCAGACAGTACAACATGCTATTAGCTCTTAAATGTCCAACTCGTCAACACAAATTGCTTCCTCTGAACAGCAATCCCATTCAGAGATCAGTTTTCCCTTGGCACTCCTTTGGATTTTTTTTCCTCTGTCCTGGTTTTCTTTCTCATGTACTTTCAATGGTCAAGTGATCTCTTCTTACATAGATCTTGAAGTATTTTAATTGTCACACAGACCTCATCTGGAAATGAAAGTCTTTTATTGGTGCTTTGATTTGTTTCTAATGCTGTTTTATTGACAACTGTTTCTGGGTAATGATCCAAACCTCTGCAGTGCTGTTATATAAACACATGATGCTTTGATAGGGAATAAGAGGCTAGGAGAGAGTTGTATAGCTGGCAGGTTTTGATTCAGCAGTTGTGCCAACAGGTACAGGACCTATCCCCCTGTTCCAGAGCAGAAAGCAATTAAAAAAAGTACTACTTTTTAGAGAGCTGTCTCATTGCCGTGCATCAAAACAATTGAGCAATAAAGGGCAACACACAAGATAAATGTGAGAAAATCTGACAAATTCTTGTGTGACAGTGGCACCCGCTCACATTTCTGCAAATTGGCAAATAGAGATGATAATAGCAATAGTAATAAAAAAGAGCAAAGACAGTGAATCATAAAATGCACTTTATTCACGTATTTTGAAAATTGCTAATTGTGTATACATTTCTAGTGCTCTGGAGAAGGTTTCATAAGAGTAATAAAGCTTTGGTAATGCGGCACCTCTCCCCTGTAAGCGTCAATCTTTGCTGAGCAGTGTGGCAATATTATTGTAGGTAGGGATCTTTACACAGAATGTATTAATGAGTCTTTTACATTTAAAAAGAGGGGAAGGACGAACACTGGAATTTTCTTGCAGTGACGCAGTTGCTGTGTGCAGCAGAACAGAGCACTCTGGAAGGAAATGTGGGCTGTGGAAATGATGGAGGATACATACTGACACTGTTATCCTCTGTGACTTGGAGTAAATAAAGATTTAACTTCATGGGAACAGTCATAAATGTTCACATCTTCATGCATATACATACATACACTTCATACTTGCAAGTTCATATATGTGTACACAAGCACGTATCTGAATCTGTGTCACTCTGTGGCAAGAGACCTCAGAGGGATGAGGCAGAAGGCCTGTGTAGTTTACTCCCTGTGTTTTATAGGTCCAGATAGCTGGGCACGACTAGTTCTCAAGTCATTTGTCAAAAGTCAGCCAAGCAGGTAAATAGGACTCTGTCCTTTTGAATGCTTGCCCAATGCAGTATTCACTAAGACATACTGACAGCTGATCTGCGATCTCTGCATACCAGGAAGTGAGAGAGAAGAGTACTCCCAGATAGCATGAGGAAAGTATGAAGATCCTCACATAGATCTCTCTCTAACCACATCCTCCAGCCCTCAAAGGCCCTGAATGAAATAAATCTTGGCTTTTTCTCTGAAAAAAAAAATCACTGTGTTTAAAAAAACCTCAAGTAATCGACCTGTATTTTGAAAAGTTCATGTGGGGAAAAGGTTTAGAGGGCTAATACTTTATTTATTTAGTCCTTTAAATGAAAGCACAGTTCTCCAGGAGATGTTTGGCACCTTTAAAAATCTGACACCCTCTTCTAATGTTTTGAACTCATAATTGACCAACAGCTCAAGTTTTCTTGTCCACTTTGCAAAATTGGTCCCACACTGTTGGAGTTCAACATCAAGTTTCTCTCCAAACTACATTTGAAGCTTCTAAGACAGCTGTTTTTTTTTTTTGATAGGGTATTGCTGAGAATGACTGAAAGCATTTTCCATTTGTTATACATAATCTGTATTTTGCCAAGTCCTACGTTTCAAAAATGGCTTGTCTAAATCTCCCTGCAAAGTGCTTCTCTTGGATCAGGAAAACAGATTTTTTTCTAGCCAAAGACAGTGTCAGCTTCTGAACTGGAAACCACCTTGTCTGAGAAAAGGTATAGGGGAGCAGCTAGCTTCTCTTTTTAGTACAAACACAGCTGATAGTGCCATTTTTTCAAGAGACTGATGGATCCCGTTCCTCAATTTCTAAACAGTACTAGTCGTAATCTTATTCTGGGAGGGCCTGCAAATGTCTTGCTTATGGAAGGCTTTCCTAGAAGGGTTAGAGGTGCCATGACCTTTATCTGAGAAGCAAATCAGGAGGGAGACACTACGTACCAGTTTCCTCTACAGCATCCTCAGAGCCAAACAGTCAGACTGAAGCGCTGGCTCCCTGCAGAGTTTCATTTCATATGCTGTACATTATTTGTGGACATAGGTGTACTCAGGATTAGTTGTTTGTCCATCTACCTCTGCCCAGCTTTCTGTTTTCCTCCACTTGAGAACCTCCTGTGTCTGACTTGGCTATCTTGCCTGTCCCTCATCAAATCTCAGGATAGCAGGTGTTTAGCTGAGCGACACGGGCAGCACGGGAGCCTGCTGCGGATGGTCGGTAAATCAGTTTGTGCTGTGCAGCAAGGCTCTAGCTTAATGATGAGTCAGAAGAAAAATGTTATTAATATTTAATGTGCAAGCTGAATGTCTGGCGTGCTGTTATTAGTTACACATCATGAGGGGTGCAGTATCGGCTACCAGTCAATGCAGGTTGCTTCCTCCAATGTTCTCATTCTGCAGACTTAATTCGTACTGTATTTTTCCATTCACTGAGACAAATATCTGCTCCATTTAAAGGAGCTTTGTCACAATCTTCTGGCTAAATCTTTAAATTGGTGTGCCTAGCTTTCAAGACCCCTTTCTGTGAGAAGCTTGATTACTTTTGAGAGCAATTCTTCAAACTGTAGGTAGCACTACCATCTTTTAAAGGGGTTCTGTGCTGTACCTCAGCCATGAGGCTTCATGGGAGAAAGCACTTCAAGGTTCAGCTGTAGGGAGATCTGAGCTCTTTACTTGCCTGTATCAGTTCTTCATGAACAATGTACAGCTTAGCTACGTTTCAAGTGCAACTTTTAGACCAGGGCTGTATCACTTAACCAGCAATAGAATGCTACTGGTGAAGACTGCTGGATAATCCAGATTCCCAGCAGCAGGGGGAAACAACTCGGCAGTGGATGCTATGCCATTGCTAGGTCACGCTGGAAACCAGCAGCATCTGCAGCCCTGTCCTGTGCTATAGCTATGGAGAACCAGGGGAGACAAAGTTGTTTTCCATTTGTGACCTTCTCCTCAAGCCTTTTCATCCACCAATTTCCCAAGGTAGAGGATGTATGGTTGTGCTACTAGGATTTCTGAATGCCACTCATTGAGCGAGGAAGGATGGCTGCCTCTGACTCCTTTTGTCCTGTAGCAACCTGTGGTGCAAATTTCTTCTTCCATTGGTATAAGCAATGTCCTCAGAGCTGAAAACAATAGTGTGGGCCAGTATTTTGTCTGCAGGCTGTAAAAAAAAATGCTTTTCCAAAGAAGCATCTGGCCCATTTCTGCAGTCTGTTCTCCTTGTATTGCCCCACCATACATAGTCATTGGACCGGGAGAATTAGGAGATGCATTCCTGTCTATGTACTTTCACACTCCTATATAGTCTTTCTCTTCAATTGATCCTATAGTTTTGATCCTGCTGACACAGTCTGTCCCTGCAGCCTCCTATGCCAGCAGATTCACTACAGGCTATGTGAAAATTAAAAAAATTAGAAAAAAAAACAAAACAAAAAATACCCCACAAAACAAAGGAAGGAGGGGAGGGGAAGGGAAGGGAAGGGAAGGGAAGGGAAGGGAAGGGAAGGGAAGGGAAGGGAAGGGAAGGGAAGGGAAGGGAAGGGAAGGGAAGGGAAGGGAAGGGAAGGGAAGGAAAGGAAAGGAAAGGAAAGGAAAGGAAAGGAAAGGAAAGGAAAGGAAAGGAAAGGAAAGGAAAGGAAAGGAAAGGAAAGGAAAGGAAAGGAAAGGAAAGGAAAGGAAAGGAAAGGAAAGGAAAGGGCAGCCATTGTTTGCTAGAAAATAACATGTGGTTTAGAAGTAAATTATTTTTCTCTTCTTGGGAATGTTTGTAGCCTCAGGGGCACATTGGCATCTTGTGAAAGGGACAATGCTGAGACTTACAGGGGCCTCTTCTGATTTCATGTGACTTTCATGCAAGGGCTTTGCTTTCATCGGTGTTACCCCCAATTCCCAGAATCACAGCTCAGATTAAATTCAGAGCTCATGAGCTTCTGCGTCATTCATCCCTCTTGCACTAAATTGACCAACTCTTGAAGTCCTACTTGCTTGGAACCAGCACCAATAGGAAGATGAAATGAAGCAAAACAATTGTATTTATAAAGCATGTCTCTTCTTATGGCATTTAGAAGGAAGCATGTACAGTTCTCTTTTAGTCTGTTCTATTTACAAGATATACCCAGCTCCTGTTCATCTTGGAAAAAACGATGACAAGAAAAGCAACAAAGCCGTACACAGGTAATAACACTTCTGGAGTGGCTGCTGAGAAAAAAATAATGTATGACTCCCAGCAGAAATAGTTTGCTTTTCTGTCTTAGTATTAACCCATTCACCTCCAAACACCTATATTTTCTCTTTCCCAGCTTCTGTGGTAGTGTATATCTTCAAGGCACTCCACTGGGGCAATCTCTTATTTATCAAATGCGGGTCAGGCTTGCTGTAGGACTCCTCACTCAGCCATGCTGCTCGCCTGCACTTCTCATGGGAAAATAAAAGTTATCTTTGAAGTGGAGACTGTAAGAGTGAGTTATTTTACCTGAATAGTTTTATTTTAAAATATAAAAATAGTTTTATTTTAAAACTATTCAGTCTCTGCTTCACCAGCCTATTCTGGCCACATATTATATTATTAACAGATTAAAAGTTTGACTCCACAGCATTGTAATTTTGTTATTTCTAAATTCCACCAAGTATGCTGGAAATACATCAAAGATTATAAATGTCTGTACACAGTCAGTTTTTCCTGTAAAAAAATAAACAAAAGCAATTTTGGTGCAGCAGACCAAAACCAACCCAATAAAATCATTTTGTGAGGAGGGGATAGATAGGCACAGAGCGTGTTTTGAATTAATTTATTAATGTGATCATTAATATTCTTACAAATCATCTGGTTTGGTACAGTTCCTATGAGACAATCCTTCAGACTGCGATCTAGTGCCCACTGGTGTCGGTGGTGACTGTCAGTAGATTAGCTATTTAAAAAAAAGTTCAAATATTCAGTAACTTCTCTCAATTGAATAAAAGTGAAATGTTCTTTTGCATTGGAATTAGGGTCATGGTAGTTAAAGATCCTGGAGCAATTTTACCCACTTCAGAGCATGCATCCAGAGAGGCAAAATTCCACTTAGGAATAATTACATTTATTCTTCCTATGTTCTTTTTTATTATTATTATTATTCTATACCCCCTGTGGAGGTCTCTGCCCTTCCTGCCCCCACAAAGTAACCACATTTCAGTAGGTGAAGTGTGTGGAGTTTGCAAAACATTCAATGATTTCTTGGGAAGAAGTATAAACACTGACTCTAATATTGGTGCATATTTTTTTAAATTGCAATCAGACTATAAAGATTTTGCTGTGAATTGTAAAATTAGCCAAAGCTGCCTGGCATGTCGCTGCTACACTTTTTCTCTTCCACATGACATATTCTTAACTAAGTCAATCATTTACATGGGCTTTAAATTTAATTTAAATGTAATGAATTTAAATTGGGCTTTGCTCTATTTCAAGGTTGTTGGGTTACTTTTCTGTAAGTTAACATTCAGCACCAGAGATTCAACTTCTGGGTTTTAGTTTCAATTGCTCTCTCTCACTCTCAAATCCCTTCCTCCTTTTTTTTTTTTTCTTTTTTTCCTTTTCTTTCCCCTCTTTACCACCTTCCCAAGTCAAATCCTACCACATTGCCTTTAACAGACTTGTGGCCCGGGAGCGGTGTGTGGGCAGAAGAAAGGGGGCAATAGAGCCGCAAGCTGCATGTGTCTGGAGTGTGAGGATTACTGATTGGAGCCAGCAACGGAAAAGCATTACAAGAAAATCAAACAGATGCATTTTCAGGAGGAACAGCGTGATTCTCCCTGCACATTAGTGCCTATCTCAGTAATCATTCTCTTCCTCGATCGGGAGCCCTCTTAATCCTCCACCCCATCGCCCTCCTCCTTCAAATCTCCAATACTTCTGAAACAAATCAAATCAAGAATTAACCTTTCAACCGTGAAACATTCCTTTGCTATGGTACGTGTGTCCCCTGTTAATCACTCTGCTGTAAAACATGAGGCTACGAGTACACACATACTGGCATCAGACTTCTACATTTTCTACAGTTGCTCTTGTGTGTCTTCTAAAGATCTATTTCAACAGCAATCTTGCCTTTTCCCAGACATAGAGTTGAGGAGATACTGGTCTATGATGGACCCAACCTGGAACAGGTTTTATAAAGCTCTGGGTTGTCTTCCCACATGCACCAGGCAGTTGCCATCTATTTATAGGTAATCATGTATCCTTGCCAATTATTGTTATGATGCTACTGGTGCTTTCAGGAAAGCTTTTCTTTATTGTATTTGAATAAAAGGGAGCATGAGCAGTCCTCTCTCAAAAGCAAAGATTCAAGATGAACAATGCAGGAAGAGAAATTCAGGATGAAGGGAGGGCAAACTCAGAGGTCTTGAGTTTGAAATGACTGAAGAGGTGAGAAAGAGTTGAGGTTTGCATACCTTATGGACTCTGTCTCTTGGAGCCTGATCGCAGCTCTGTTCTTGCAGAAGTGGAAAAAGTAAACAATATGCCTTGAGTATTCTGCTTATATCTTTAAAATCTCATCTTTTTCTTTGTGGTTTCTGCCACATCCCATATTCCTAGCCAAACTTGTTGTCATACCTGTCTCTGTTCCTGCCAGTACTAATCAGCTTTATCAATATTTGGCAAGGATATAAACATTCCAAGGATGTTCACAAATTAGAGCCACCAATTGAACTGTGGCTGCTCTGAGTTGCACCTTTGTTTGTTAATGTGATATTGAACTAGACAAAAGATCTATTGTGTTCGGTACAAGAGCCAAAATATTTTTCTAATACTAAAAAAAAAAGAAAGCCAAGGGACCAAGATAGATTCAAACTAGGGTCTACTACCCACTGGCAATGTAAGCTGGAAACTCCCTCATGCAATGATGGGGAAGGATATCCCCAGTGTACTTCACAGTGCCTCCTCTGTGGATTTGTTTCTCTCTAGTTCCTTTTCTCCCAGATCAGTTTAATGTTCTGTTACATTTTCTTTCTCTTAATTGGAGCTGGCATTAGTTGATACTATTCTGTTTTCTCTCATCTGAACACCGTCTTCACCTTGAAATAAGGTCAGTGGACCTGTAAATGTTGCAGTGTGCTAAGTCTCCTTTCATCTTCAAATAAGAACTGGCGTGCTACTACCATGAGACTCGGTATTAGCTCCATTACAGCAGCTGCAGGCTCACTGTGGGTTAACAGAATACTGATTGCATAGCACAGAAAAAATATAGCGGTTCAATAGTAATGAAGTAACAATGTACTAACATAGCAAAAAATGGAGTGAAAATTATAGCATAGCTGATTCATCACTGTGTTATTCCACTTAAACCAGTAGTGAATCAGAGCCAGCAACTTGGGAGAGGTTGTTAGAGTCTTTATAAAGTTTAGAGCCATTTACCAGTGTACACTCAAATTCATTTTGTTTAATTATGGCTATGATAACCTTACATGTTTGGGGATAGTGATTGTTTTTTAGTTTTGTTTTGGGTCTGTATACTTTATTGCCTCTTGAAGGACGAATCTGTGGCTGAGGTTTCTATGTGCTTCTGCCATACAAAAACAGCTTTGGAGAAATATTAGTAATAAGAGCAGAACTGTAAACCTGTAGCAGATTGCAGCGTTATGGGGTATGTATGGTAAGTTTTAAAAGCAGTTTATCACTTCTATGCACTTGTAAATGCGGCAAGCCTTTCTGCTCAGTGTTATTCTCGCCATATAATTAGACATACTTAGAGTCTTCTTGATCTAATATTTCTGAAAGTTAGGTAAATAATTTATAGGGTACTCTTCACAAATGGATACAATATGAATTCAGAGCTAATCTCCTCCTCTAGAGGTACATAAAATTATCAAGCTTATACAAGAGCAAGCTAATTAGGAAGCAATCATCATCAACAACAGCTGTTCTTAGCTCACTGAAGGGTGGAGGCTTCCATTCCACGGTCCACTCATCCATTTCCTCTCCTCTGCTTTCCATGAGACAAACATCTCCAGAGCTACTCCTGTGCAACCATTCCTGCCAGTCACTCTCAGCTCAGCGTTCCTGGTATCCAAACAGGGAGTTGACTTCTGCAGCAAGTTATTGCCATTTCATTCAGGACAGATACATGTCAGGGGAGTGGTAGAAAAGGAAAGATGGGTGAAGTGTCCAAAGTATGTTTTGCCTCATCGCCCCAAATTGATGAGTCCAGACTTACGTTGACTACAGTGTTTTATATATCAATTGTAGTATTTCAGCTGGAATGAAAGCTATGGTAAATGCATAGCAGAAAAAAAAATTCCTTCTGCAGCAGTACTGTTAAAATCTAATGGCTAGAAATGCTGCAGTCAGTCCCCTCACTGAATTACAGAATCACAGAGTCATAGAATGGTAGGGATTGGAAGGGACCTTTAAAGATTATCTAGTCCAACCCTGCTACCTGTCTCTGGACATGTCCCAACACCTCAATGTCCTTCTTGTAGTTGGCCTCAGCTCATCAATCCAGCCTGTCCAGGTCTCTCTGAAGGGCCTTCCTGTCCTGAAGCAGGTCTACGCACCTGCCCAGCTTAGTGTCATCAGCAAATTTACTGAGGGTGTACTCAATCCCCTCATCCAGATCATTGATACAGATGTTAAACAGAACAGACCCCAGCACTGAGCCCTGGGAAACACTACTGGTGACCATCTGCCAATTGGATTTAACTCCATTCACTACGGTTCTCTTGGCCCAGCCATCCAGCCAGTTTTACACCCATCTCAAGAGTAGAGCCATCCAAGCCATGAGTAGCCAGTTTCTCCAGAAGGTGGAGAAATGCAGTGTTCCTGCCTTGGTTGGTGCTCACTGAATTGCTTTCAACTAGCAGAGTCTCTATGTTGTGCAGATGAGATGGCGAAGTACAAGTCAGCTGTGGAAGGTCTACTGGAAAAGAGAGAATGAGAATGAAAAAAGGAGTTTTCAAGACCATTGAACCCCAGCTCCCTCATATTCTCCCAGTAAATGGAAGAGTCTTGCCAAAGGGTAGTGAAACTCTGTATGGTGAGGAGATGTCAGATTTGTCAACCTTATTGAAAGGTTTTCAGGACAGAGTATCTGCAAATGTTACATTGCTTTTCCATTTATTTTCTACTTTATGTGAAGGTCTCATCAGAGTAAGAGTCAGCCACCAAAGCTCTGACCCCAGCCAAGGACAGACTCTCAGACAGAACACTCCTCCAAGGGCTGCCTGTGGCCATCTTCCATTTCTTACTGCTCTTCTCTTACTGACATAAAACACAGGAGATCTGAGGGGAAGGGAGAAGCTGACTGTCAGTGGAAACGCTTTGACAGACCTTATGAAAGGTCAGTTTCTCCTAGGCAGATGACGATAGGTGTGTCACACCTGCATTTGGTCTTTCCCAGTGATACATGGCTGCCTAGTACAGCACTGCACAGAGATGCCTGTGAGGTTCGCAGACTTATGACAACAGGGAGAAGCAGGACAATAAGCAGTGATGACAATATGCAAGCAAAAGAGAGACCAATATTCCTGGCCTACTGTTGCCTTCCACCTGCTCAGGAGGAGATGGAAGCTCCAGCACAATAGGGCAGTCCCAACTTCAGCTTCCCTCTGAGGCAGAGAGAGAGGTGTTATGTTGTATTCAGCCTGGTTTTCATACTGTACACAGTAGCCTAGTGGTACAGAGCCAGACATATGCCACTGCTGATTTGGGGAGAGGAGATTCAGCCCTCTCACAGACCTATGAGATGCAAAAGAAGAGACAGGGTTTGGGGAGAGGAAATATGGGTATCAGAAGAGGAATTTAGGATTGGTAAAGCCTGTGACATCTTTATAGATGAAACCACTGCCAGATGTTAATTGTTTTCTGTGTAGTTTTCAATTGATCTGTAATTTGACTGTAGATTCCAAGCCTTTATAATAAATTGTGTACAAAGCTGGCCACTTAAGGAGATAATAAAGACTCAAAGGCAGACAGAGACATAAATTTGAACTTATCCAAGAGTAAGAGATGAGTTCGGGCCTCTTTGGCAGTGCTTTTTTTCTTCTTACTTTTGTTCTGTAGGAGGAGCATGAGGGAGACAGAGTTTCTGTGTCCTGCAGACAGAGGAGAGAAGCAGAAAGTCAAAACTTAGCTGTTCTGTAGGCACATTCCTTTTGGTGGGTGATGCCTCAGCATCCATTTAACCTGGTAGATTAGAACTCCCGTTTGCTGTGATGGTGCAGGAGCCTTTTCAGTGATCAGACTTTCTCCTCTGTCTTTGTTCGTTTATATGCATCCAGACTCACTGATGTGTCTGTCCATCTAGTTTTTTGGCTTCTTCCTGCAACAGCTGTTGCTTTCACTTGCCACGCTAGAAGCCTGCTGGGTGGTAATAACCTGCAGACTTTGGCTTTAGTGTAGTATTTTGCAGTTAATTTCAGGAATTTCAAGACCGTTTACAGATACTTCTGTCTCCTTCTTGGGCAACTCCTGGAAAGCAAGTGTCAATTGCCTTGTGATAAAAAGAATGATTGGGTCACTTCAGGTCTACTGCTCCTTCTGTCCCTCTGAATTTGGCACAGAGTTTTGGTCCCAGAGAATAATAATGACAGTGAGTGTATGAACTTAATCTGTAGTATGCTGTGCCACTACATTGGGTAGATAGCACAGCTGGCCTCAGAAGAAGGAAAGTTTTCCTCTTGAAGGCAATTTTTCTTCCTGCCATAGTGTTCTGAGAAAGTCGGTGGTTTCTGTTTATAGGAAAACTGCATGATGAGAGGATTACACAGTGTTGAGAGTAGTGTCAGGGGTGTGCATAGAAACATGTGACATAAGTTATGTAAAACTTCCCTAAGAGAATATTGAGCAGGAGTCACAATGGGGACACTGTGAGCTCGGATCCTCTCCTGAACTCACCACTGCCATGAGAGTCTGAGCATCAGGTAGTGGAAACTGGCATTATTCTGATGGCTTCAGCAAAGCTAAACTGATTTGCATCACCTGATTGCATGGCCCTTTCCCATTAGCTTTGTGAAGGCTGACAGTGCGATAATGTAATTTGCAAAATGCTGAGAACAGACGCTGTGCTGTTGGGCAGTTCAAAGGACTCTGCAGGAGGCGGGAGCCCCACCGTCCTGAAATGGTGAGAATAAAAAAGAGCACCTGCTTTTTCTCATCTTTGCTATATAGGAGAAAATCTGTGCAGCAAGGGACTGAGAATCATAGAATCTCAAGGGCTGGAAGGGACTTCGAAAGATCATCTAGTCGAACCCCCCTGCCAGAGCAGGACCATCTAGAGTAGGTCACACAGGAACTCATCCACATGGGTTTTTAATGTCTCCAGAAAAGGAGACTTAACAACCCATCTGGGCAGCCCATTCCAGTGCTCCATCACCCTCACAGTGAAGAAATTCTACCTTGTATTTCTTTGGAACCTCTTCTGTTCCAGTTTGTACCCTTTGCTCCTTGTTCTGTCATTGGACATCACTGGGAACAGCCTGGCTCCATCCTCCTGACACCCACCCTTTATGTATTTGTAAACATTAATGAGGTCACTCCTCAGTCTCTTTCAAGCTAAAGAGCCCCAGCTCTCTCAGCCTTTCATCAGAAGGGAGATGCTCCACTCCATTTTGTGGCCCTGTGCTGAACTCTCTCCAGCAGCTCCCTGTCCTTCTTGAACTGAGGGGACCAAACGGTCGGTTTCTGTCCGTGCTGCTCTGTGATGCTGTGAGTGTGTCCTCCCTAGTGCTGTACCTCCCTCTGTTGCTGCTTTCATTCTTAGACATTTCTATATGTTCCTTACAGCTGCTTCCAGGTTTATGTGCTGCAATAGTGGTCATTGTGTTTTGATCATACTTGAAATTCTTGCTTTGAAGAAGTGTCCAAGCCAGATGACCACCTTAAACAATTCCTTCTGTAGTTCTGGCTAGAGATTGCTTTTGGATAACCCTTATGTTTCAAGTTTATGCTCCTCTATGGCAATGTGTGTTTCAGGGGCTGTGTGAGGTTCCATGTTGGTGCACAAGAGCACTTAAATGTGTCTGATGCTGGACATGTATGTGCATTTGTCCATGACAAAGGGCATGGTTGAATTTGCATATTTTTTATAGTATATGAAGCAATTTCTTTTAGCTCTTTTGTGATTTGCAGTTATGTTTGCCGAAATGAATGACTGTTCTTCTGTCTGGCTATAGTTGGTGCTGCTCAGCTCTGTCCATGAACGGGCCCAGGTAAAATGTTCAGTTGTGTTTTCAGTTGTATTTTCCAAAGCATATGAGAAATACCTGCATACATTGCCTCTAGTGTGTGGCCACGTGGTGTTTGCAGTAGGCTCTAAGGATTTCACTGTCTTTCACACTCTGCCATCTCAACGCTCTGTGTGTGTAGCTTTCCTGCCCTGTGACTGTAGCACCCTCCCAGAACAGGATGCCAGCCAACTGCTGGCTCATAAGGTGGTGTGGACTACCTGTCACATGGCATTAGCTTTTCTGATGTGGTTTACTGTGACAAGCTCTCTTTTTGAGTGCTCAGATTCGAAGCTGAATACATTCAGAGCAGCATTGTGCAAGGTGACAGACATTTTTTTTCTTGTGTATTTGGAGTCATGCCTGTTACCCTGTGATACTGAGTATGAAATCCTGGGTGAGATCACCTTTAAAAAGCATATTTGACGAGTCTCTCTTCAGTTGCACATAAAGTCACAACATTAGACACAGTATGATCAGCTGCCTTGCTGAGGAGGCAACTGAGAAAAGTGAGCAGCAATAGCAGTGTTTTATTACTGGAGTCAATGGAGGAGTCTGGTGTAGAGGAACACTTAGGGCTACATGACGTGGGGGGCTGCAGAGCCAAGGAGGGCACTGGTAGAGCTGGTGGGAAGCCCAGGGCTGGAAGGGCTGAGGGTATATGGGAGGTTGTGGGAAAACACAGACAAAGCTGTTGTGCAAAAATGTCCTTTTCATTTATTCTGGAATTCCTTTTTGTGGAGCAGTAAATCTTCCAATCCCATAGTTAGAACATCTTGCTGAGTGATAAAACAGTGAGGTTAGGTGAGCCCTGTGAGCACCCATATATATGGGGATAAATCCCCTCCCTTTCCCCCTCTCTCTTCCTTCTCTGGCCTGCCACAAACAACCTGTGATCCAGGAAAGGGTCCTTTATGATCCAAGGTAACCATTTCTGTAAAGACTGAAAGCATTTAGAGATCTATTGGCTTTTCCCATTTCAAACCACAGCACCGATCTTCACCATTTAGCAGTAATTCACTAAATCCATCTCGTGTGATCCTCCCAAGCAGAAGGTGAGTGAGAAAGGATTGCTCATTTTTTTTTTCTGTGGACACAGTGGAGGTACATAGGTAGTGCAGTTGAGATATCTACCTTACCTACGATTTGGCTTTTTTCCTCTGTCTCTCTCTGTTGGTCTCTCCTCCTTCAGGGTCCAGAACTGCCTTGAACTTGTCAACACGTTAAGCCACTCAGAAGTCAATGTCTTCCAATAGCACTCATAGATGAGGCAACCCACCCTGCACTGTAGAGAGTGGTGTGTTATTAACCCAAGTGAAAAAGGATGGTATGTTGATGTGCTTTGACTTATTTCTGCTTCTGGTTGAAATATCTGAGAGAGAAATCGTGTCTCAAGGACATCTCTTCTCCCACTTTCGAATCACTCAATTGGCTGGGGAGGAGCTTGAAATATATCCAAGCCCTGGGATGGAATTTTTATTCCTGCTAATGAGACAAGTTGCTGTGAAGTACCTGTTAGAGGAATTTCAGAGGGGAGTCCCCTTCTCTGTGGCAAAGATGCCTCTTACTCTCTAATCAGCTCCTCTCCCAGAGAAATTACACTGTCCGTGCTGACATTGGGCTAGTTGCCCTTCCCCAGAATCAGCTCCACACCCTGTTTTAATTAAACAGCCTAATCTTTAAGTGACTTTATACCGTGACGGCTGCTAGAGGACCTGCAGTGTCTGGACAAGCGTAATTACTCACTTCAGAGATGCCGTGCTAAGCCATCCAAATGAGGATGCCCTCATCCTCCTTATTCTCAGGGTCCAGTACCTTCTCTCCTGTAGTGCCAGGTCCAACCTCCTGCAAGTGAGACTTGTCCCAGGCTCTGCTGCCTGGCTGTCGTTTAAGCTGCCTTCTGCCTGCAGTCCTTCATTCCAAACTCATGACTCCTTCCCCTTCTGTCTGCAGCAGCACTGAGTTCTCTAATGAGAGCCCACGGCAAGGGGAGAGATTTCAAGTTATTCCAGTGAGATAGTTTGAAGCCCTCGAGGGCCTATCTTTTGCCTGGTGGTGCTTCAGTTGAAGGTTAGGAGCCCCACAGCTTGAGGTCGTGAAGAAGAAGGAGCTGTATCAGGGTTTAGCTCTTTGCTCACCCTCATTCAGGAAGAGTCACAGATTTCACGTGGGTTGAACTGCTGAGTTTATGACTATAAATATTAGTTTATTATGCACTGTACCTCAAGGGCATGTCAAGGACTCACTCAAAACTGAGAGAAAAAGAAGGACTTTAAAGGTGGGAGGAGGAGAAGCTGTCATCTTACTGTTGCTTGAGACTGTGATCCTTACTGGTTTCCTACTGCTTCCCCTCTGTACAGACTGGAAAGAACATCAAATGTTCTTTAATCAGGAGAGTTGGAAAGGTATAAATAAATAAATAATCATATTCTGTTAATATTCTAGACTGAATCACTATGAAAGGAAAATGAAAGGGGGAGGAGAAAAACCATACAGTTTGTCCTGTACAGCAAGAATCTGTCATCACATCCAGGCTTCTAGGCGTTGGGTTTGCGCATGAAATGGCCTTATTTGCTTTCCCACGCTTTTCTAAAGTGTTTTTGTTGCTCAAAGTTAAAGCATTCCTTTTAAAAGAAGTTTGCTTCTCCTGATTGCTCTGTAGATGGCATCGATGTGTCCTTTTCAGGAACCGGATCGGAAATGAACAGGTAGAGTACCATTGCCATCTGCTGGCAAAGAGGGAGGTTGCCTTTTGCTGGGTTTTGAGGCTGATTTCTCTTCTTTTTTTTAGAGTGCTGGAGTGTGTGCGATGTGAGGCTTCTAATTTAGATACCTTGATATATAGAGATCTCATTACTTTGGATTATCAAGGAAGGGTAGAGATGCAGCCCTGGCCTTGCATCAGCATAGTTGTTTCCATTCCTTGGGATACTGAAGGTCCTGCTCAGGGATTCCATAGACACTACTACGTCCAGATGATACAGAAATGTAGCCCCACGCTGCTTTGGGAAAACAAGCTTTACAAGTGCATGGAAAGTATTGCAAGAGGGACTGTACTTCTCTCTGCAATGAAGAGTTGTGGCTGTGTGCATTATGAAAATCCCTCTGAAATGCTCATCCACATCCCTGCTCTTAAAGAACTGAGCAGGCCTCATCTACCATAGTTCCTGTGCATTCACAGCGTTGAATTAAAGACTTTCTCTACCCAGTCACAGAGTTAGCTGATTTTGCTTTTGAAGAAGAGCAGTATACTGGTACTCTGCTATCTGCATGGCTTTCAAAAGAGTGGTGATTTTTTTCCTCACTGCACCAGTTGCAGAGGGTGAGAAGGATCAACCCCGGCTCTTCTAACTCCCCAAAAATAAAGTTACATTTTATGTCCTTTCTCACAATCTCCTGTTGGTCTTCATCTTTATCTTTGAAGGGGAAACAAAGGTAGGAGGAACACCCAACATGGCACAGAAATTCTTCTGCATAGCTAGGAGTATAACTCTGAGCCATCTTCTCACATAGGCATGTTACTCAAATAGGTCCAGACATTAGTCAGTGAAAGCTGAGGACAACAGGATCTCCATCCCTCTCTTATTAGTTTTTTACCTTGATCATGGATGACTACCCTGGAGGCAAGTGTTCAATCCCAGATGAGAAGCAAGAAGAGCCTATGAGGCATGTGAAGGTGCATGTGGAATACTTCTTTATAGCTTCAGAAACAATCATAGTGAGGGGGAAGAGGTGAAATGATAATGGGGAAGGATTGTTTGCTTTCTTGGAAAATGCTCTTTGACAAGGCTACTAATGTAAATTTGATAAACTTGGCTGAGAAAACTTTCTCAGATCCCAGAGGGAATTTTTAGTGTAGTGAAGACAATGAAACAGCAGACTGAACAGTGTCCTGAACACAAAAAGCGTCATCTCCGTCTCTGCTCGTCCTCTCATCTTTTTCATACTGTTTTTCACAAACATTTTCTGATAATCTTTGCTTTGTTTCACAACAGTCTCAAAACACATCTCAAAAATTCCACCTTTCCCTGATACAGGATTCTTACATTCTGGCTGTTCCTTAACACCAGCCACCCAAGAACATAGGATACCACTACAGCCTAGTTCTAGGTATGTTTTCTCCTGTTAGAAGCCATCTTTGCCTTCACAAGCCAGTGGGCAGTGAGCAACCCAGCTGTACAAGGTGGGACAGTCCTGTCTAAATACAGAACAACTTGTGACAAAGAGATGTAGGTGAGAAATTTAGGAAAGCAGGACACAGAGGAGACAGAAGCATTACGGAACATCTTCACTCAGCTGAGCAGAGCAGGACATGGCAGCATGGCACCTGGAGCTAGTGACTCAGAGCTGCAAGTATGCAAGCCCTATAGGTAAGAGTCTTCTGAGGAAAACAGTTATTTCTTTGTGAGAAGCTGTCTCCCTTGTAGGCAGAGAAAGACCCAGACACCATTTTTAATAGCTTCTGATACTGAGAGATGGCATCATCTTCCTCTTCTGTTGTTTCTGTCCTGGGGTCTGACCATCATTAGTTCATGAACAAATGCAGCATATTCCCAATCACCTCTCGGTCTCCCATGCTATTGTCATGGTTCAGGTTCAGCTTGCAACAAAACACCCTGCAGCCACTTACTCACACCACCCTGCACTGGCACCTTCCATAGCATGATGGAGGCCTCAGTGAGATGGGAAGAGAGAAGATAACCAGGGGCCTTGTGGATCAAGAAAGAGCAGGGAAAACTCACTGACAATTATGACTCCAGGCAAAACAGACTTGACTACTCAACTTAGGGAAGGAAATAAGAACAGTTTTCATCTACTATCAACTAGAAACAGATCAGAAAGCAAAAACAGAGCAGGATGCTGAGAAAAATACAACTAGCACCTTAAGATCTCCTTCCCCTACCCTTCCTCTCGTCCTGCTACCTCCTCTCCATTAGTGGCAAAGGGGGCAGGAAATGGGGGATGTGGTCAGTTCCTCACAGATGGTCTCTGCTACTTCTTTCTTCTCAAAGGAGGAGGGTTCCTCACATTCTTCCCCTGCTCCAGCACAGGGTCCCTCCACAGGATACAGTTCTAAATGAACCTCTCTGGAATGAGTTCTTCCCAAGGGCTCCAGATCCTCAGAAACTCCTCCAGTGTGGGTCTCCTCCACAGTGGCACGACTCTAGACACATTCTGCTGCAACACTGGCATTCCTCAGAGTCACAGCCCCTCCAGGCACAGTCAGCCTCTCTGTGTGAAGTGCTCCATGACCTGCTGGCAGATCTCAGCTTCACCATCACCCTCTATGGGCTACAGAGGGACAGCTGTCATCTCATCACCAGATGCAGGAGAGTCTCTACTCCAGCACACCTCCTTCTCTCTTCCCTTGCTGACTTTGGGGTCTACATGGTCACTTCCTTCTCCTCCAACTCCTTCCACCATCTATCAGAAAGAAAAGCCCTCCTCTTCCAGCTGTTGCTCCTTAAAAAGTAATTGTGGAGGTGCCCAATTGGCTCAGTCCCAGACATGGGTCTGACTCAGACCCGGGGAAAGTTTTGAGCAACTTCTTTCAGGAGCCACCATTACAGCCTCTTCCTCATTAACAGAAAATGGCTCCACACAGACCAAACACAGCTACCCACGTGCTTCAGGCAGAGCAATGCTAAGGAGAGATATTTTTCTTTAAGCACTGGCAGGGAGAGACAAAGATCAAGGATCTGAAAGTTGCTAGGGAAAAATGAAAAAGGAAACGTAAAAAAGGGATGAGACAGAAAAGGCAAATAGGGTAGAAGAATGGAAGTGTTGTGGTCTGGCTGTCTTTTCTTTGTTTTACATTTGATTGTGAATGTAGTGGTTTCATTGTCACTTATAGCTGATTGTGGTTTGTGCCCAGCACAGAGGATAAAACTCATGCACTTTCAGTCTTGACTGCTTCACATTAAAATGTAGGAAGCTGCAAAACACTTCCCTAATACCTATTTGTTCTTAAAGCCTTTTAAAGGATCCACTTGAATAAAAGTGATGGTAGCGGCATTTGAAACCTTATATGTTCTCTGTGCTGCAGCCAACAGAGAGCAGCATAGTTACACATATTGGTGCAGTGTCCTCAATCCAACCCAGTGCATGGTGCTTTCCTGTAACTGCTTACCCATCTGGTACTGGCTTTGCCTGCCATGCTTTTGGTTGTACATGAAAGAGTGAGCCCCAATTGCTGCACCCAGTGTCCCCTCTGTGCCAGAGTGACATGTTGGCCTCAGGCATGGGCATCTCCCAAAGAGGAATCCTGTGGGAAGCTCTGTAGCAAACGGAATTTGGCTGCTTCACCATCAATAAAGCAAAACAAAGTAGACGAGACTTTTTCCTGTTCCTGGCACAGGGTATATCATTTATCTGACAGATTAATCTTGCTAGTGACTTGGTGAGTAGCCACTGGGGATGCTGTTGTCTGCATTCCCTGAGTAAACCTATCTGATTGTACAAGGGACTTCCTTTCTACTGGCAGGAAGCTGTACATGCAACACAGGGATGGGCAGGATGAGCCTGTGCTTGCCTGCAATGTGAAGCGGGATTCCCAAGGCCCATAGGACCTGGGTATAAACAAAGGAAGAGGATCAGTCCTACACGATGGGTTGATGGGCTAGAAATACAGGACTGCTCTGCACTGATGGCATCTTCCTTGGGTAGCAGAGTTATGTGGCCGTGATGGGAATATGCCACATTATTGAAGGTGCTTTTTGGGGTAATATATCCTGACACTGACGGGAGACTATGAGAGGCTGGATATCATCCAGTTCACTGTTCTGTCTCAAGTGGGAAGAGAGCTCAGGAGCTTTCTGTCATGGTGGTAATGTCAGTCCAGTGGGTGTAATAACATTGGCAGACCACTGTCACCAATACCAAGTCATATTCTCACTAAGACTTGGGCTGGAAATAGTCATAATAAGCTTCAGAGTTTGTTTGTTGGTTTGTTTTAAACTAACTTGGCAGCAGACTCTCAAAATGTTTACTATCTCTTGCATTAGGGAGTTAAACTAGGTCGCATGAGGCTCAAGTTCATTGCTATACTCTGCCATGTGTTTCCCATCTGATACAGAGAAGTCTGGCTGGGCTTCTAGCCTGTTTCTGCAACGGAGGTGGCAGCACTGCCCTAGCTCTCAAGAGTATTGTCTGGATGAAGAGGTGGGAGGATGGGTGCTTGCAGACTAGGGTGACTGGAAGATGGGAAATCATGACATAACAGCCTCTGGAGGAGGGGGAAAGATACTCTTTCTCAGCCTTCATGGTAAATGTCTGCCTAAATGTCTCCTTGTCCAGAGAGGTGGTGGAGTCACCATCCTTAGAGATGTTTAAAAGACGTATAGACAAGGTGTTGAAGGACATGGTTTGGAGTCACCATCCGTGGAGATATTTAAAAGACACATAGATGAGATGCTGAGTGACATGGTTTAGCGCTAGGCTTAGCAGTGTTAGGTTAGTGGTTGGACTCAGTGATCTTGAAGGTCTTTTCCAACCAAAACAATTCTATGAAATCCAGTCAGATAACCTGGCTTGTGAACTGTTAGGTGATGTGTGAGAATTGCCATAGAAGGCTTTAGTTTTAAGAGAAGAGAGACCAACATCTGTCTAACTGGGAGCCACAACTTTGCAGATATATGCTTGTGTGATATCTCATCTCCTGGTATTAGTGGCTACAGCCATGCTGATACCTCTTCGCTATCTGAATAGGTTAAGATAGGCGGGACCCAGTTCCAAAATAACAAATCCTTCCCTTGTGACTGCAGGCACAGCCTCGACAGGCAAGCAGGCTGTGTCTCTGCTTGCACACACACACATGCACAAGCCACAGAGAATTAGCCAGATGGTTTCACTTGAAAAAATCAAAAGCACAAAGCCATCTGCTCTCCTGTCCTGGGGATCATGAACTTGACTTCTTGTCTACCGGTATAAATTGAATCTCACAGAGTGCAGGCAGTGCATGTACACAACCAGTTTAGAAATCACTGAGCCTGATGGGGGCAAGAAGACTCGAAACAGCTCCATCACTCGACTTCCCTGTGGCCAGACGTTGCCAGCATGTGTTGTGGTAACCCTTCCACTGTGAGACAAATGCCAGCCAAATAGCAATTAGTTTGTGGGAAGACATCAGCTGCAGAGCTGGGGGGGGGCATATGGCCGCACCTGCCTGAAAGTCCTCGTTTAACGGCAGAGGGAGCACTCACATCGCTCTTGGAGAGGGATGTGACTGCTACTCTTCCCAAGCAGGTTCGAGGGACAGATTGCTACTTACCGGGATGAATTAGACACTCCTAGAAAAAGTAGCCCTGTCCTTGGTCAGTTCCCTGGGATGTTCATGTATTAGGCTGAGCTGACAGCATTGTCACGGCAAACAAAGGGACTACCCTCCAAATGAAGATGAGAGATGTTTGCATAAGTGGCATAGGGAGGAGAACAGCAGCTACCAATCATATATAAGAAAGACACTCAGGAAACCCTGTATAGGACGTAAATAGTGCTTAAGAGCCCAAATCCTTCCTCCAGCACTGGTTTGAGTGTTCGATTTGGCCCTGATTCTGTCCTCTCTTTTTTGAGTTTGATTTGTGTGATTATCTCAGGAAAGAAGTTACCTGGCTGGAACCGTTGTAGAAAATATGGCAGTTAATTCAGCAGTGCAAACCGTTTGTATTATTAGTGCATAATTGTTTGGCTAGTGTTGCCAGCACTCATTTTGTTGTGAGGCACTGCGTTTCTGAAAGCCTCCCTGTAGTAGTCAAGGTATTTTTTAATTTCAACGAAGCAGTATGTTTGTGGCCCTTGTGCTTTTGATGAAGAAAATGATCCTGAAAGTTAAAAATGAATTAAAATAACCCAACATTTATTACTTGGAAAAAAAACCCCAAACCTTGTGATTTTTAGCTTTGAGGGCCTGACTCCTTACTTTTTGTACTGTGATATTGGCAGTGTGGCACTGAGAAGACACATTGTGAACTGTGGTGATTTCCTAAGAGGTTAAATGCTCTTGGAGTTGCTTTCATCTATTCAAGACTCTTGTATTCAAGATAGCTGTAACATTTCAACTCACTGCTAGCAAGTAAATTGAAAATTAAATATAGTTTGTAAAGGAAAAAAAAAAATCAAACCAAACCTAAGATCCATCAAAACAAGCCATGTTTGGAAAAGTTCAAGCTTACTTTTGGTTAAAGCACAGGCTTACTTTTATGCAAAGAAATCATCCTGCTGACTTCAGTGGGTTGTCTTGTGTTCATACCCAGATGACTCTGAAGAGAAAATATACTGAAGGAAACGAAACTGGGAAGCGCTAGTGGACAGTTCATGAATTGGAGGAGGTAGAATTAAGCTAATAAATGATTCATTCAGAATTGTTTACCCAGCTTTAGCTAGCATCAGGAGGGAAAGAATGCAAATGGGACCGATTATCCAGATTCACTTTGTGTCAGTGAGTTGTTCTTGGCTCAGGAACTCTTCCCTACAAAGAGAAGGGTTGAACACTCCATCATTTGAGAACATTTATCACAGAATTAGACAAAAGTCTGAGAATACACTGCAGGAAATCCTTGTGGCAGAGCAGAGGGCTGCATTCCCCTGGTGCTCCTTCCTTATCTGCAATGATGCTTTAGTGTTGGTAACCACACACATTACTAGCAGAATTTCCTGAATGGAATTGCATGGAGGGAACTCTCCCATGAGAGTTGAACACAATAAGGGTTGTTAATAAAGGTACAACAAATTCCATGTCAAATAGCTAACTCTTTCTTGCAGAAAAAAAAAAAATATAGCTAAGCTAAGCTAAAAATATCTGTCTGATTCCCTGAAAAATCCTTAGCTTGCTCTGCCTCAAATGAGGATTTTGGAGCTGAATCCACCCACCAGTTCTAGTGACAAGTAGCAGGAAACCCAAGGTAAAACCCCACACTGACAATACCACTCAAGACAGCTGAATCTGCTGTTCCTCAGTACCATTTAACAAGCAACCCACACCAGGCAGTATGGAGACACAGCAGAGCAGAAGACAGGCCCGGCTGTTTTGTAGGCTGTAGTAAACAAGGACTGCTAGTCAAATAGAGGACAGAGTAACTTGTGGATGAGAAATTTTTAGTAAGAGAGACTCCCTTGAGAATCGATTTATCTGACAGTGACATAGGACAAAGTCTGATGTGAGTCAAAATTGCAAGTTGAGAGTACATAGCAACACTCGTAACAGTTTCTTGGGGGTGCATTGAGGGAGGGGAGGAGAACTCCTGCTTCTGTTTGAAATAATGAAGAAGTTGTTATGATGTATGTGAGAAGAGGTCCTGAGGGGACATGGGCTCTCCACCACTGGGAGATTAGAAGAATAGGTTGGACAAGAGGCTTTTAGGAATAATTTTAATGTAGTTGTGGCTTTTGGAGGTTTGCTAGGCAGCTCAGCCAGGGGTCTTGTAGCTTGACTTCATATGATTCTGGTAGTGTAATTTGTGGGGCAGGGCTGTGTAATACCCAAGATGCCATCAGTTCTCTTGTGATTGCAAATGGTCAAGAACTCTACTTTATAGATGTCCCATCTTAGAATCACATTGGGACGTGGGGACTGATGATGTTGTAGGAGGAATGACAGCCACTTACTCATGAACTCTGCTGCCTTCAGCACCTTAAGTTGTCTTCAGAGGTCTCCCATCCAAGAATCTGAATTAATGCTGCCCTGAAACAGAGAGAGAGAGAGAAGGAGATTTATGGTGGTTTGCAAGCCTTAGAGAGACACCATGACTAACAAGCTAATTAGCCCCTCAAAAGCTGGTAGACAAATGGAAAGAAGAGTCTTTGTCTAACCTACAGCCTCGCATTTTACACATCATGAGAAGACAGCCTGTCTGCAGGGGCTGGCAGAGTTTGACAGGAGAGCGATTTTCAGTGCATCTGCTTCCCCCTGACACAGAGTTGGTCTCTTGTGGCAGCACAGAGCACCCTGCAACCCACAGAGGCCACTACTATGGTGGCAGACATTCACAGGGTTTTCTTTCAAGCAAGAGGGGCAGGTAAGGGCATATTTGATGCTAGAGCGAAGGTGAAGCTGGTGGAGGAGAGAGATCACAGAGCACTTTGTGCCCTACATTCCTTGAGGCTCCTGCAGTGCAGGTTTTAGAGAGAGAAGGAGCAGCCCACCCCACCTCCATCTGTGTGAAATAGATGGAACATAAGAAATGTTTTAAATAATTGAATAATGAAATGAATATATTAATGCTCAGAGAACGGGAGAGGGCTGCTTGGCTGGACTTACTCAGCCAGACAGAACCTGACAAGCCAGGAAAGACGTAGGGTCAGCATTCATTCCTCTGGAAGGGATTAAAGGTGGCATACTGTGTTCAGTAGCTCTCTACAGAGCTTTCCTTTCTTTCTCCCATTCCTTTGTTCAGTGGCTGTCTACAGAGCTTTCCTTTCTTTCTCCCATTCCTTTGTTCAGTGATTCCAGCTGTTTTTCTTTCTTCAAGTGGTCTCCTCTATCTCACTGCCATACTTTTCTCTCTCTAGATCTTTCTCCTCTGTATTTTCTCTCTCATTGTCATTCCTTTTTGCACCCTTATCTTCCTGTGGCTTTATGCTGTTTAATTCTCCAAAACACAGGCAGCTTTCTCAGAGAGCATATATCTGTCTTCAAGACATGTGCCCACCTTAATTCTGTAAACACTTTATTTCTTAGAAGCATTTAATTACAGGTGAGATTCATCTACTCTCCAGATACTCCATCTCTCACTCAGGAGACAAGTAAGTGTCTAACACCAGCTGCAATACATTTCTAGAAACACTTGGACGGCTGACAGCTAAGGTTGGCAGTCTGAACCATCAATTTGCTTATGTAGGAACCCAACTGCAGAAGTGAGTTGGATTTGGTAAGTCAGGCAGTAAATGGCACAGGAGCTAGTATTAAGAACGGTTGAGTTATAATTCTAGTGAAAAATATGGAATAATGAAACTGGCCGCAAACAGTTGCTGCACATCATTTATTATACACAGTTCTGCCAGTGCCTCCTACCTTTCAGCTCTTCCATCCCCAATTCTCTCAATTTTGGGCTCCCCCCACCAGCTATGTGGTGCCCCACAGGTTCCCTGCAGCCCCCTGCCCTCTCCTCTCCTAAGGACCCAATTCCTCTTTGTGGAGGCTGCCAACATCACTGATGCATGCAGTGGTTTGTAAAAACAATCATTCCGTTCCAGAATATTACAGAAAAACCTGTTGATTCCCATCAGGTGTAACCTAAATCATATTTCAGATCCTAAATCCAAAGTACTTAAGGAATCATCCAGACATTTTTTATTTGTAAATGGCAATGAAAATCAGTCAATTAGTGGCCTTGTCCTGCTTGAACACTGTTTTTTTTGCCCTTTCCAGATCCTCCTGTTGAATTGTTTGGGAAGTAGAATAGCCCTGGGTCTTGTAATCAGTAGGATTCCATCACCTAAGCTACAGAGAGGAGTTGTGCTGTTGCTTTTACTGAATGTGCACATTTGGAACTTTTTGTTGAAAAAGAGGTTAAAATGTACAGAGGGTAAATGATGGCAGGAATGAAAGCATGTGAGAAGAGAGTGATGAGCTGGGAGGAGCTAGGAACTGGAGGGGCTGTTGGATATGTTAGAAGCTTAATTTTCCTCCTAAGATCATGATAAGGCTCCACAGGTCTACATACACACAGTTGCCTGAATAAAAAATAATGTATTAAATATACATACAAAATACTTATATAAAAAGTACCTATGGAAGAGGAGCCTGTGGTATGGATCACAGCAGCAACTGGCAAAGAGAGGAGATGCAGGTAGAGTGAGGCAGACGATCTCTGGATGCAGCATGCAAGGAGGGGTGGAGATGAGAGAAGCACAGGGAGTTTAAAAGTGGCAGCTCTCTCCTTCATCTGGGAAGTTATTTCTTATGCAGAGTGAATGTAACCCTCCAATGCGTCTTCCAGTTAGTGACACCCAGGAAATGTTTTATGGATGAGGCTCCATCACCTGTTGGCATGAAGAGGAGAAGGCAGAGCCACCGGTGATGGATGATCACTTTGAAACTGCACTATGTCCTCTGCATCCTCTGCTTCCCTCTCCATGCCTCTTTATCATGCATCGTCACAGAAGCATCCACCTGCGGCTGCCAGGAAACTCCCAGTTCCCAGCTTCTCTCCTTCTTAACTTCCAAGATGTTCTGACATACTTTCTCTTCTTCAGAACTACTTTCCTAAGTCAGAGGTATTGTCACTTAAATGGATGAACTGTTTGTATTTCTGTGGGTGACAGGGAGAGAGAGATAACCTTTCTCTGGACACACTGTAGAGAACATCTTGCATGTTAACCCTTGTTTACTCAGTGAATATCCTGGTGAAAATCAGATGGGTTTGTGGCACATCGAAAAAGGAACAGGATTTCAGAGTTTTGCAGTTGTTTTATTTTGGGTTATATTGAGTATGTGCTGGCAATTTGAAACCTTTGTGTGCAGCATTTTTGCATCTCCCTCCTCACTACAAACTGCAGTTTCTAATGCCATGGGACATAGCAGAAAATGACCACAACAGTACTGGAAAGCCCTGGCCCTCAAATCAGATTATGGTCAGAGATGAAGTAAGGAGAGACAGAGAGTTTCAGAGGTGTCTGGACAATCCTCCTGATAGTACTTGTTTGCTGTGCAGCCCCTAAATTCAATCACTTGTCAGAATCCCATTTAATAAAAGTAATTTTCCAGATGTTTTGGAAAACATAGGTAGAGCCTAGTTACCAGCCACTATTTTAATGTGTCTGTTATTGGATGATGCAGTCTTAATTAAACCTTCCATTCAATCCCCAGCCACCAGGTGCTCCCTTCTGTGACTGCCAAGCCCAGTTAGCAGAAGCAGGTCTCTGACTGCGAGCTGTGTTATTGCCATGCCAACCCTTCCTTTCTTCCCGAATCCCTGAGTCCCATCTTTGTTTTTGCTTCCTGCAGGAGGTCTTGTGTTAGCTTTACATTAATCAGTAGGCAGTTCACTCCAGTGCATCACTTAGACTAATGTAGGTGATACCCAAGCTTTCCTTTTTTTTTCTCCTTCTCTGTAAATGAGTTTATTTCAGTCTATGAGAGTCACAGAAAAGCACAGTAGCGGTGACATCCTACATACAGACAGCAGTCTTGAACACACAAATCTGGCTCCTGATATAGTGGTCACGGCAGCATAGCTGGACATCTCCAAACTGTATCTACTGTTAGCCTCTGAAGGGTTCCCTTCCTGAGGTATAAGTCAGAAGGACCCAGGACTGAGCTGTGCCTCTACATCGCTTCCAAAGGTAGTCAGCATAATAACACTGGCTTGAAACTGCCCTAAACACCTGCCCCATCTCTCATCCATTAGGCACACAGATGAGGCTCATTCCTCAGGCCTGGTGGCAGTATAAGATGAATGCTAAGGAGCATTGCTGTGGCACTGCCCCACCCCAAACACCAGGATTTGTCCTGATTGCCAGCGAGCTTAGGAAAGAGGCTAATAATGGGTCCTCAGGAGCGACTTCTCTCCCCTATGTAGTTTTTCTCCCCTCCCCCTTCCTTCGCCTGAGTGTTTAGCTCTGAAAAGAATAATTTATCAAATCATTTTTATTCAGCTTCGGAGGAGGAAGAAAAAGGGTGATGGGGGAAAAAAGGGCCCTTTGCTGTTTTAATTGCTTTGTGGCGGACTTGTGAGAGTGGAGCTGGGCTTATCAAAGCCAGCACAGCTGAGTGCCTGCCACTCGCTAATGAGAGCTGCCACGTGACCAGCCACGCTCCTCTGATGGACCAGATAGTGCCTCAAACCAGGCAGGGACTCAAACGCTTAGCAAGTTAATTTAAATGAGGAGCTATAAAGTTTAAATGGGAGGCTGGGGGAGCTTGTTTTACAAGGACTTTGGAATCAAATTAAGGGGTTTATTTATCCTAAAATAAGGCAAAGTGAAATGCACAATCTAGGATGTCGTTTGACTTGGAGTTTTTTTTTCCTGATGATTCATTTCTGAGTCGGGTGACAGGGTCTAGGAGGAAGAAGGTTGTTTTTTCCCTTGACTGAATGAAACGCAAGGAACCAGCTCAATTCCTGGAGCTCATTCATTTCTCTTTGTGCCTGAGGGTGTCTTTTAAGAAAGGGCTTCAGTGGAGTGCACTGAGATCTAGTCACAGGGCTGTGAGTGCTGTGACTGTCAGCCACAGAGCTGTTAGAATTTACAGTTACCTGGGTGCCAGCTACATGCACTCAGCCCTTTAGGGAGAACTACCACAGTTTCCAGGGAGGCTGTGCCTGGTTTTACACCACTCAATCAGTGCTCCCCTTCAGTCCCCCATGGCTCTCCTGCCAGGAGCTGCCCATGCCAGCTCTACTGCACTGCAGGAACAATCTGAGATGGCCACGCCTGTCAAGCCCCAGTCTCTTGGTACAATCTACTTTCATTTCCACTCAGTTTTGACCCATTGTAACCCAAGTTCTGAAAGCTGATAACTTCTACCAGCTGCCAATGTTCTCTAATAGTGTAATAGCACCCTGACATTGAACAGCTCTGGTTATTTAGGGTAGGAATCCCCACATAGCTTTGCTATTGACTTGCAGTTGTGTCTTGCAGGACGCTTTGTAGCTGGTTTACATGTGGTTCTAACCAAAAAACCACCTTCAACACAGACACCATGGCTTGAGCAACCTCAACTAACATCAGTTAGCAACCCTAACTAACATCAATTAGCCCTTTTTAGAGTCAAATGTTAGATCAGGTGACACCTGAGGTCCTTTTTGACTTTACGATTTGATGGTTTCATGATCTGGCTATTTTTAGAATGTCTAGCGTAGCCCTGAATGAACTGTATTCTAAGCTGGTACCCATCCATGGAGGTCACTTACCCCCAGCACAGGGTTCAGCTCAGTAACAGAAATAAAGGGACTGGAGGGTGTGGAGGAGGAGACTAATATCTCACACTTAAGATCTTTTCAGATAAAATTGTTCATGTCCCTTCTGGCTGTCATCACACTTAGGCTTCACATTTTTAATTAAAAACCTCATAGCCGAACTTTCTGTAATATTGTAAGAGCGAGGATTGAATTCTACCTGCCTGATTGTCAGTCTCTTCATATGAAGAAACAATGCCAGTTCTGTAAACTATCAAACGTGAATAAAATATGTTGGGTTTTTCTATTTTTTTAAACAACTTTAAAAAAAAATAGTTTCATAAAAAGCTCTCTTGAAAGCAATGATGGGACAATCTATTATTAAATGAAACAAATCAATATTAATGCAATCTGATGGCTGAGATTTGCTTGAGTAGTATTTTATATTCATGTGTATGCTGTTAACTCTGCCTTATTAGATATGTGTAACATGGGTGAGTTAAGGTTGCTGTGGGAACCATCATTTTTTAAATTTCCTGACTTCTACACAGGTTAAGTCAACCCCAAGCTACCTTGCATTAATATCATGTAATTTCCTTGATTGAAGAAAGAGAGTTTGAGTATTTTCTTGTCTGTGTTCCTGCATTCAATTGCATTTTCAAGCAAGATGAGTTCAATTGCTAGCCTCACACTAATGTATTAGAGCAGTAGAGCTGGAGCTTGCTTTTAGAAAAAAGTAACAACTCTGAATATCACCACAGCTGAGTTGAAGGCTTTTTCCATCACATGCTGCTTTTAAGGTGCTTGTGTGTGCCCTGTGACAGTGGCGTACAAACACACATCCCGCCATGTAGCAGGGATCCAAGAAGTAGAAATAGCCTGGGATTTAGTACCTCAGGCAAGCCTTTTTCCCTGGTGTTTGATGTGACCCTTACAGAGGTATAGGGTTGCATGGGAAAAGTTTGAAATGACCAAACTATATATAGGGCAACACCACAAATTCTCCTAGTGCTTCCACTCCCACTCTTCTCCCACCTTCTTGATGTGTTCTTATACTCTGCAGACCACTAAGCCAATGGGATGCTGGTTTGAGATTTCAGCATTCTCTTTGCAGTTTGAATATGTCTTCCTTCTACTATACCTACTCTTGAGTATCAGGTGACATGATAATTTCCACCTCTTATCCAGAATGAGGTAAATGGTCTATTGCTAATTATCTGCAACTTAAGTACAAATGCCTGTAGCCCTGTTTGCTGTAGGCTCTTTATAGTCAGTGGAGAGACAGCCACGGATAGGAAGCAGTTTATCTGGTGTTTCCACAAGATAGGATGGTTCAGGCTTTGGAAGTCTATACTAACCTCAGGAGGAGGTCAAACTCAGGAGGAGCCTTCTGCATTAAACATGACCAGATAAGATCCCTTCCAACCCCTATCATTCTGTGATTCTGTGATTTAGCCCTAGTATACCCACAGCAGTAATATGCAAAGACATCTAGCTAAGACATTAACAATCTAACTATATGCTATCCTAGTGTACTGCTTGGCTACTTAACCCTGCAGAGAAAAAGTCTCCATGAGTCTGATTGGACTGCTGTTTTGCTACAAAGACATTGCTTCTGGTACCAAAACTGGCTTGCAGATCTCGGCAAATCTCTACTTTATGCCATAGAAACATAGCCCCAGGACTGTCTTTTACTGGATATGGCTTGCACTGTTTGACACATTTTCAACCACTTCTAATCAGCACATGATATTTTACTGTGAGTGTGAGTTCAGCTAAAGCTGGACCTGGCTGCTGGAGTAACTAGGAAAAATATTGGTTCAGCTGTTGTAATTGTTAGTGCTGTTAGAAAATAACATGTAAATCTGGGAACAGATGTGAGATAGAAGAACTTGGAACTAGTGTCCCATGTCAATCTACTCAGGATGTTTGGCAAATAGCAAATCAAGCTACTCTGTGGGAGAAGCAACCAATCTTCAAGACTGGCCCAGTCTCTCTGGGATAATGATGCCAGTCAAAGTGAGTGGTGTGAATTGTAGTGGTCCTTTGGGCAGGAACTGAGAGGACATTATGCATTCCAGTTGAAGGTTATATGTTGCATGGCAATAACTCTGCTAGTGCAAGGGGCCACCAGTGACAATGGCTGATTTCCTTCAGTGAATTGTTTTAGCTGTTTAGTTGGTAGGATCATCTACTTCACTTGGGTTGTGGTGTGTTCTAAAACTAATTTATCATCTCATGCCTTTGGTGGATGGTACTGCCTTTTGCAACAATTTGTGTTTCGGAAAGACAACATCAGGCCAGTGTCTCCAATGCTTTCAATCCAGAGAGGAAATTTCCTTGGGGCAGAAGTAGTTAACAAAAGTTAAGTCATCCAGTAAGGGGACAGAAAAAAATGCCATGTGACTGAGATGGCCAATTAGGCATCATGAATATTCAGAATTCTCTAATGGAATAAGAGCTCATTACAAACATCCAGACTGAAATTTGCTCATGTAAAATATTCATTGAACAATTTTGCATAAATAAATAATAAACAATAATAAATGCATTAAAATTTTTTCATAGACCATTTCTTGGGGGGGGGGAGGGAGGCGGCTGGGAAGGACAGAATCTGGTACATAAACTGTATGTAATGAGTAATCTGTCCACTGCTAGTTTTGCACTCACCCATAGTAGGTCTGCTGAGATCTCCCTGTCTTCCAGGTGGGATCTGAAATAGGGCTACTCAGATAAAGACATTGAGCTGCCCCAACCTTAAGAGAGAGAAAGATATCTAAGATTGGGGCTTAGCTTATGATAGCTGTAACTGAATCTGAGAGTTGTTTGAGCATGTTAACTGGAGAATTACTGGATTTGAAGACGTTTCAAATCCATTTCCACCTTAGAACAAGAGTAGCCACCTGTCTAGGCAACCATGGTTTACAAAACCCCTCCCAATACAATGAATGTGTTCAGTTTCACCTGTCACTGTAGTGCTATACAGGGGAAGAACAAAATTAAAACTGTAGAGTGTGTGTATGAGGTGCAAGGGAATGCATATTGCTGGACACATGCAAACAGACTGTATACAAAAAGAAAAAGGTCAGAGCTGTCCCAAAGCTGCATATGGAATAACTGCAAATGACTACGTGCACTCTGTCTACCTACTTGGTTAACAAGGCCAGGAGAAGGGGATGGGAGGAGAAGTCAGAGATCAAATTATTTTCACAATAAAATGTGAAAACTGAAATCCACAGTTGTTAGGAGAGAAATATATGAGTGAAAAAGTCTCATGCCCAATCAAACCACACTGTGCTGGGACCCATCTGTGGAGCACCTGGCTCTTGGAAATTCTGTGAGACAGCCTGACCTATTAAGCATAGGCTAGATGAAAGCTGTATGCTTCTGGATAGGAACTGTCTTTTCTGTTGTTTGTTTGCACAAGTACTATCAGAAAAACACCCCATTCTCCACCTACGCCTCATCATAAGAGCAACGAGAGGGATAGTTGTGGGGACATCATATATGCCTCCTGGTCAGTGGAGAAGGGATGTGAAATCTCAAGTTGCCCCCTACTCTCATTCTGGGAAACTCATTGCTTGTCTCTGGTAAACTTTTGCACGTCCTCTCTCACCCACATAGTCATTGCCTGACAAGTATCCCAAGCATCCGCCCACACAGTGAATTACATGGAAAATTTCCTGTAACTACATGGTGATTACTTAATCCTTCAGGCTGCTGGGTAATTAGAATCTGAAAGTGTTCTGTAAAGGTTAATTTGTGTGAGACTGATGACATCCCCTCAGCCTACTTTGAGCCCAGGACTTCCATTTTTGTGTACAGGACTCAGTGCTCTTCTGTGGCACTGCCTGTTCCACATCACCCTTGGGAGGGATTTGACATCTCTGTGGATCAGGGGCAGAGAGGGCAGACAGGGCTGGGTAGACTTCTATCTATTGTCAACCTATATGTGCCCAATTCCCAACAAATAGATGCATGATGCTGCCACAACTACAAGACTCTGACATGAGACTCCCTCACAGCTGTGGTCCTCAGGAGTTTGGCTTAGAGTTGCTCAGGCCCATTGTCCCCAGAATACACACCACGTTAAGCTGCCCTCACCACTGTCTTACAGAGGTCATCACTGCTCTTCTATTGACCAGCTGGAATGGGACAATTAACATGGCAGGGGGGTAGGGAGAGAGAAAATAAAAAACCTTCTGCCCTCCTTCCCACCCACCAGCGAAATCTCATATGGGGATTTTCTATTAAAGTGAGTGATAATGTGTCTTTCGGCCTGGAGTTTTGAGCTTTCATGGATGGATTTTGCTCCATTAGAACGAGTCCTTCCTTCTTTAACTGGTTGCAAATCTCTACCCTGTTATCACAAGACAGTTAACTATCTAATCACACAGTTTTATTGCATGCTTAGCCATGAAACATCCTGTACTGCCAGATGCTATAACAGACTGTATTAGGGAAATAATAACAAGGCAATTCAGAAGACTCGTCTCATAGCTGCTGGGTAATTTAGTGACCAGGCTGTTCTGTAATTTTGTTGTCACTATGGCTCTGTGGATTTGGCTGGAAAGAACTGTGTCAACACATGTGCCATTTGCTATGATGGACTGCGTGTTGTACAGAAGCGTTGAATGGGAGGAGCTGGTACATGTGACAAGGAGAGGTGTCTGCTTGTTTCTGTTTATTATTAATCAAGGTGGACCTGTGCAAGAAGGCTGATTTCCTTCCTGACTGGCTCATCAGAGAGGCTGAACACAAAAAATAGTAGAAGAAGCTGATTCTTCTCCTTATCCCCTAGAACTGGTCTCTCCAGGGAAGAGTTGATGAACAGTGTGAGAATAGTGGAAAATACAGGATGGGAATTGTTTGGCTGGACAGGGCAGAAAAGTTACCCTCTGGGACTCTGGCAGATTAACACTTCTGCAAGCACCAGGATTTGTTGAAAAGAGGGAGATGGAGAATATATTAAACCATCAGTTTCTCTCTTGTAGTACACTGTAGGGCTGAAACAGAGATGTGTGTGTCCCCTTGTTCATCACTCCTACCTAACCGTGAGAGATGGGAGATGGAATACTGGCAAGAGACATTTAAAGATGAGTGACATTCTGCAGGAGCCTCAGTAAATTCATATTTACTAGCAAAGGAGAAATCGTGTACGAGAGATGTGCAAGCGAGATATTTTCATTCCGTCAGTCCTTATTTTTCTGCTCTGTGCCTTAGCACATGCTCAGACTTGGCTATCAGCTTTCTTCGACTGTCTGGGCAAGGTTTGGGTTTGAAGTATTCCTTTTCTTCTGCCAATGCAGACTGTTTTCTTCTCTCTCTCAGTAATAGCACAGACCAGGTTTGAGCAATACAATAAGGCACTAGAAGGTGATGAGGGTGAATGGAGTATTTAGATTCAAGGGTGAGCTCAAGACTTCAGCTAGCAAAATCGTATTAGTGTGCCTCCTAAGGACCTGTGCAAATGGTTTGTTGGAGAGACATACACACAAGATCAGGAAAGCAAAAATATGTGTATGACAACACAACAGCACATCTGCATTTGTGAGAGCGTGCTTGCACGTGATAGCATATGCGTGGGTGTGACTGGGCAGCTGTGCAGAAGTAGGTGTGAGTGATACAGACACAGAATGAGTGTGTAAGTTTGAGACTATAGGAGAGTGAGGTTGCATGAGTCCAATGTTTGTCTTGAGAGCCCAGGGAGTTAATCCAAAAATGCTTGTACTTCTCAGAGCTAGCATCCTGTGTAGGTAGCAGGTACTCATCCACTGCAGTGTGATCTTTCAGGAGATGAAGACATGTAGGAAAGGTACAGGCTGTGCATCATTCCTCGTGACTTTGATTTTCCATCTCTGGCTTTCAGCAGCAGGGAAGGAGGTATCATTTTGGAGGATACTGTTGTGCATCCATAACTTTTGCATTGCAGAGTACAAAGGAATGCAGGACAGCCGAAGGGTAAAATGCATGGTGAAAACAAAGCCAATGGCATTACCTGGGACCTTTGAGTAAAGGGGCTGTTAGGAAGAATTTTGTTCAGACAGATAGAAGGGAATGCCTACATTAACGATAGGAAGAGATGTCTTGGGATACCTGGGTAAATCCACTTCACTGGGATTGAGGTTGATGGCATGATGCCTCCATCATTCATGAGACAAAGCTGAGCTCTAATGCTCTAATGCCTTTTGTGAAAGATATTGGTGATTGGTTGCTTAAAGAGAGTTAGTTGGGCCTGTTTTGGCTTTTCTACTGTCTTGCCTGCCTATGGGATGCACTCTGGACAGTCTCCTGTTGTGGGACAAGAGCGTTTTTCTCTCATATGAGCCTAGGAACAAGAAATGCCAACCTTCCCTTGCAATGCTCTTCCCCAGAGCATTTAGTACACCAGGAAAACAGTGGCCAGAAAACCACTGACCAGCTATGCTGTTCATTCATAACTCAAGACCCTAATGGGCTACCTGAGCAGCTAGGCTATTAAATGGATGAGAGTGTAGATGCCTCAATTTGTCCACACACCATGGCACACAGCTGGGCAAAACATCCTGGCAAGCCCTTCAAACATACTGGTGCACAGAGGCCCTTAGAAACTTGCACTTGTGAAATCACATGTGGGTAGGATATGAAGGATATTTGGGCATGTTGGCACTGTTGCGTACCAAAGGTTGCCAATCCTCTGTGACAGGCAGTGAGTTTTCCCTGTGTGCCTGTGGCCCAAAGCTATGGAGGCCAGTAGGCAGGTGGCCTTTCCAGTTCGTGGCAGCACATATACATGCCCAGCAGCTCAGGCAGCTGCACACAGCAGTCAACAGAGGCTCAGCCTCAGTGCTGGCCAGAAGGCAAACAAAAGTGCAGGGGAACATGGTAGCAAAGTGACTACTGATGTAAGGAACAGTTGCCTCAGCTTTACTGAGCTCCCCTGGAATAAGTATCTGCTTTGCAGGACCTGTTCTTCTACCAAAATGACTCTAAAAGTTATTAGTTGTTCTTTTTTCCACCATTCTCATGTTTCCTTCATTTAGACAACAAAAGAAAGGAAAAGCATCAAAAGCAGGCCTCCAACATTGTCCAAATATCAAATGAGGAGTATATCTGTTCAGAAGAGTTTAGATCTTTACAGTAAATAGTGAATGCCCTGGGGAGAATGGAGATTGCAGGGGAAATGACCTGATAGTTATGTATAAATTAGATGGAAAGTACAAGAACGAAGAGGTGGCAATTAGGAGACTTTTTGGCACTTAAGAGATGAAGTCTTCTGCCACCATGCACAGCCTATACGGTGTGGGTCAGGTTTAGTACCCTATTGCTTGAGTTCACCACTCAGATATGGCAATGCCATCTGCCTTACAGGAGCATTGTGTGCACATTCCATTATGAATGAGAAGACAGGTCTCTGCATCACCTCATATTGGATGATGTGAGAGATTGGTCCTATGACGCAAGACTTCGAAGGGAAGGCACTAGAATAGACTGCCCAGGAAGGGTGTGGATTCTCCTCCTCTGGAGATTTTCAAGAGCTGCCTGAACAGGAGCATACAAGTACTCTACCATGAGGGACTGAGATATTGCAAGAAGAAAATACAGGTACTTAAAATGAGATATGTCCATGTTACCCAATTCAGTAGTGTCAGAAACCAGCTGACAACCTGCCCACTGGACTGTGGGCAGTTAAGCAACAGCTGTTTCTTGCTTAGTGCTTTGACAATACTTGACAAATTACAAATTGTTCTTGGTTGGTTCCTGGATGTTCCTATGTTCTTAAATAATCATCCATTGAAATTTCTCTCATAAAAGCAAAGAGCTTAAATTTCTCTACTCCTGCTTCTGCTGCAAGGACACAGTTCAGCATACACCTTACAGGAGCAGCTGAGGACAAATTCTGTGCATGCACATGTACAGAGTTAAGGAATTCACACTTGTTTATTAGTGAAGCTGCTGCTTGAAGATGGAATGGGGTGGTATGTCACTATGCCACTTTTTTATTGTGGAGATAACTATGCCTTCACTGTTTGGAGAAAACAGCTCTGTTCAGAGAGCTCTGATGATCTCAGCAAGTACTACCACTACTGCTGGGTCTCTGCAAGCACACACTGATTTAGGAGCTGTTTCTTCTCTGGAAAGCATGGTACAACCCATCAGCTGGTTAGCCCCATCTTGCTTCTATGACTCATGGCTCCCAGTGAGCTCAGCAGGACTGTAGATGCTTGATGAGTACATCAATAGAAAGTTGTCTCCTGCTTTATCGCAGCAGCCCATGATGTGGGCATAGCTGGGAATGTACTACAGCACCCTGCACCTGTCAAAGACACATGATGCTCCCTATGATTCACTAGCCTGACATGGTCATGGAGAGGCAAAAATATGTGGTGTCCCCTCAACCTGTGTCCTGTGGAAAGGCAGAGCTTTCTACTGTGGTGCTGCCCTTGTATGCATGTGTATTGAAACTCTTGCTCCTTTCACAGAATCACAGAATGGTAGGGGTTGGAAGGACCTTTAGAGGTCATCTCATCCAATTCCTCTGCTAAAGCAGGTCCACCTAGATCAGGTCACACAGGAACATGTCCAGGCAGCTCTTGAAAATCTCCAGAGAAGTAGAATCCACACCTTTCCTGGGCAGCCTGTTCTAGTGCTTTCCCTTTGAAGTCCTGCATCATAGGACCAATCTCTCACATCATCCAGTATGAGGTGATGCAGAGACCTATCTTCACATTCATAATGAAATGTGCATACACACAAAAACATTATGTCATCGTCATTGTACTCTCTGGTTTGAGTTCTGGACAAGCAAGCCAAGAAAGTGCTGCAAGGTGGGAGCTGGTGATGCTGCTAGAAGGTCAGGGTAGAAAACTTTGAACGTCTATTAGCAAGCAGCGATCTGATAGGAAATCTCAGGGAAGAATAAGAAGATATATTTCCATGGTTCTTTCATCTCTCCAACAATCACTTGCAAAAGTTTTTTTATTCCTATCTTGAAAGTTCCCATACGTAAGCATAAAAGAAAAAGGTGCTTGGTCTTTGTCCTACTACCAAGCAACAGAGAGTTCCACATATTAGTAAGTATGCACACTATGACATACAAATGTCATTAATAAAACTACATTGAGTACTTTCCCATTCCTCTGTTGCAGGTCATTGAACAGCAGCATGTGATTCACACTTCAGGCGCTAGAGGTAGTCCTGGTTTTGAAATGGCAAAGATCAAATTGCATGTCCCCAGCGGCTTTGCAAAAGAGAGGAATGATATTCCCTTCTCAGATGTCAGGGTATTTAAGTCTGCTTCCTTGTTATGTGCCTACAGTCAGAAATAGACCTCTGTGTCTGTCATCTTCTCCCTAGCTCTCCCCCCTTCCTTCTTTATAGCTTTAATAGCTTCAATAGGTTTTGAATTCAAGCTTTCAATACCCCATGACCAAACCTCAGCAGATAGCATGGAGAATTGCTTTCCGTGCCTGAGATGCTAGCTTCTGGAGAGCACGTTGATGCATTGTGCTGAGTGAGGAAATGGACTGGACTAAATCCAACCTGGGACTATCAGCTGACTCTAGTGTTTTTGTAGAGGAAGCGAGGAGGGCTAGCAGTAGCCCTGATTAGTTACTTTACTGAGTTTTAAACTGCTTTGTGAATTTAGAATTTAATGGGAACTATGTGTCCTGGGCTTTGTGCAAAGCTAGACCAGCTTCAGGATTA
Organism: Colius striatus; assembly: GCF_028858725.1. Taxonomy (NCBI): domain Eukaryota; kingdom Metazoa; phylum Chordata; class Aves; order Coliiformes; family Coliidae; genus Colius; species Colius striatus. The sequence continues at coordinate 119,977,163 of NC_084759.1, read as the reverse complement.
CTGGTGTGCTGAATAAATTCTGTTGCAGTGGCTGTAAGCAGGCACATAATTCTAAACATTCAGCACCCAGTTGTTGGGAGCATCAGCAATAAAACTCAACAGCAAGAAGAAGAAAGTGTTTGCAGTGGGATTGAACGACATGCACTTTGTGAATTCTGGGATGCTGTGTCCAGCCGTGCTCACACATCCACACAGACACAGAGATGTGACTCACAGTTGATGAACATGTAGCCCTGCCTGGCAAGTGAGGCAATGCACAGATGCTCGTCCTGTCTCTCCAAGTAGCTTTCCCAGCATTATTGCTTCTGCAGGCCCAGCGGGGTCCATACTGACACCATTGCTGTGCTTTATGGTAGCACTGGGAGGGTATCCTGGAGGTCACACAGGGGACCGCCTGGATGGATTAGCAACAGTTTTTCCCACGGATTGCCTTGCTACAGTACCAGTCTGTATCCATGACAGGTTTACTCTGCTATCAAACCCACAAGAGACTTGTGTGACCACTTAGACTATAAATCTGCTCCTTTTAATACATTTAGTCCGCGGCTAGTCGTTTCTCTCCTGTGGTGTTTCTCATCTCTTTTCTTCACTCCTCTGCTTCAAAGTTGCCATTAGTCCTGACTTTTTTTCTTCCCCTCTTATTTCTTTCCTCTCACTATTTTAAACCTACGTTGACAGAGTTGCCTGAGCAGTTTGGTTATCATGCTGGGATTCTGGTCCTGCCATAGAGCAGACCTGTTGCCTTTCCTCTCCTTATCTCCCACCTCATTTTAAGATGCTTGTGTAGGTACGAAAAGAGATATCAGGACTAGGCAGAAGCATTTTAAACCTATTTTTTTTCAGTCTGGGTTGGATAAGTGGATTGAGAACTGGCTGAATTACAGAACCCAGAGAGTGGTGATCAATGGCACAGAATCAAGTTGGAGGCCTGTGGCCAGTGGAGTTCCACAGCAATCAATTCTGAGGCCAGTCTGATTCAACATCTTTATCAATAACCTGGATGAGGGGACAGAGTGTACCCTCAGTAAGTTCACTGATGACACCAAACTGGAAGGACTGGCTGATTCCCCAGAAGGCTGTGCTGCCATTCAGCAGGATCTCAACCGGCTTGAGAATTGGGCAGAGAGGAACGTTGTGAGGTTCCTGCTGCACATGAGGAGGAACAACCACATGCACCAGCTCAGGCTGGGGGTCGAACTGCTGGAGAGCAGCTCTGCAGAGAGAGACCTGGGAGTCCTGGTTGATAATAAACTGAACATAAGCCAACAATGTGCCCTCGTGGCCAAGAAGGCCAATGGCATCCTGGGATGCATCAAGAAGAGTGTGGCCAGCAGGTCAAGGGAGGTTCTGCTCCCCTTCTACTCTGCCCTGGTGAGGCCTCATCTGGAGTCCTGTGTCCAGTTCTGGGCTCCTGAGCTCAAGAGGGACAGGGAACTGCTGGAGAGAGTCCAGCACAGGGCCACCAAGATGATCAGGGGACTGGAGCATCTTTCTTATGAGAAAAGGCCGTGGGAATTGGGACTGTTCAGTCTAGAAAAGAGGAGACTGAGGAAGGATCTCATTAATATTTACAAATATCTAAATAATGGATGTCAGGAGGTTGGGGCATCACTTTTTTTCTGCTATATCCAGTGACAGGAAAAGAGGTAATGGAAAAAAAAAAAGCTGCAAAACAAAAAAGTTCCATTTAAACATAAGGGAAAAGTATTTTACTGTGAGGGTGACAGAGCACTGGAACAGACTGATCAGGAAGGGTTTGGAATTTCCTTCTGTGGAGATTTTCAGGAGCTGCCTGGACACGTTCCTGTGTGACCTGATCTAGGTGAATCTGCTTTAGCAAAGGGATTGGACTGGATGATCTCTAAAGGTTTCTTCCAAACTCTACCATTTTATCATTCTGTGATTTTTTTTATTCAACATTGCTGCAGCTCTGTTCTCGTTTCCCTTTCAAAAATGAACTATGTGTCCTTTTTTTCTTTTCTACCAGCTTCTCATATCTGGTATCTTTCTGAACTCCTACAAGCGAGGGGAAATGCCCTCACACTTACCTCCAGGGAGCAAGGGAAGGAGGACCAGATTAATGACTGGGGTCCAGAGAGGTGTTATGGAGAATCCTTCACACACAGTTCAAGCTGAGGAGATGCTAGCTTCTTCATGTTGCTAACAATTTGTTACGGTTTGGGGATTTTTTTCCTAGAATCTGAAAAGTAGGTCACACTGATGGGTTCAGACTCCTAGAGAAAATGTTTCAGCCTAGTGTCCTATAAACTTGTCTGCCTTTTCAGAAGACTCTGGGGTTACGATTTCACAGGCTATTCACTGCCTAGTCTCTGAGAGTCTACCTGTCAAGAGGCCAGAAATGTCTTGCTTAGATGTTGCACATTTAATTGATGTTAATAAGAGAGTTAAATTGCAGGATACATCATGTACCTATGTCTCTGTGTGTGCATGCATATGGCTGGTGGATTCACACACAGATACGCACACCAGTCATGGCCATTGAAACTATTGGTTCTACACCCACATGCAAAGTGGGGAGAAAGAGTTGAAGAAGAATTACCTGGTCCTAATGGGAGCCATAGAGATAAGCTAAAGAATAAAGCCTGTCTCTTTTGCCTGCCAGTGAAGCTTATGCCATTTGGGGAGAGAAGGGAGGTGGCAGCCACATGCTGTCAATGAGGATGGAGCAGCTTTCATTGAAACTAGAGCTCTGCTGGGGCTGATACATCCTGAGCCCATCGAAGAATCCATGCTGCACCCTCAGCCTTCTCTCCTAAGTGCAGGACACTACACAATGCCACCATCTGTCCTACTGAAAAACATGTTTTTAACAGCATCACAATCCACAGTGAATTTGTAGTGACTCTTCATTGAATCCCCTTGGCATGGCTTGCTAGTTGTTTTGCCTTCAGATAACATAGCAAAAGGAAATTTCCTCCATGTTATTTCTCTGTTGCTGGCCCTGATTTGGATCCAACGTTCACAACATTTTCATATTCTAGTTTCACTGCTGCTCTTTTTTTGTAAGAGGCAGGCACTGGGGGATTTCAGTACCTGGATCACTGTTTTCAGGAGTGAGTTACTGGTCTAATAACACAGTCTTTGGCATTGGTCAGAGGAAGCTGTTTCAGTAAAGCTAAGAATGGCAGTCATTGTATGTAGAGAAAGCAGTAAATTGCAGCAGTGTTTGAAGAAAAAGCAGTACGACCTCAAGGCTGAACTGGCAGAGTAACATTTTGCAGGAGCTGCTGGTTTTTAGCAGCAAGTCCCAGCTTTGGACTTAATGGGCCAAAGGGCAAATTGTACACAGAAGAAATTGAACCTGGGATCATGGAGCCTGATTTAGTGAGCATGTCCTTTCAGGGCTCCAAAGATCTGCTTTGCAGGTGTTAGTTTCTCTCCTGTAGCCTTTGCTTTGTGAAGCAAAAATAAGTGTTATATATGTTGTACAGGGAGGGAGGAGAAAGAAAAATAAAATAAATCTTCTTTATATGACTCAAATGTCTCCCCCCCACATCAGAATGTCTCATTTGTAAAGTCTAATATTTTTTGTCATTCAATCTGGGTAAAACTGAGCTTCTATCTTTCAGAATAAGATAAGGCTCTCATGCCTAGCCAGCTTGGCTAGACACATTGAGCAGATACAGATGGCTTAAATTCTGCCTAAAGTCTTGTGTTTCTCCATAGCTAGCTCTAGCGTTTCAGAAGTTCATATCCAGAAGTGATTAGGAAAGGTTTTTAAGTAGAATTGAGACCATTCCAATCTGGTTCCTGGTCACTGAATTTTGGATATCAAGACCACTGTGAGTACAGATCTAAATCTTGGCTATCCTCCAATATCTAGCCAAAGTAACTGGGAAAGGGAAGGTTAGGATGAAGGAAAGAAAAGTTGGGAGAATAGTCTGAAAACAAGGAGATACTAAACCATTGTTAACAAGGACAGCTCTTTTTTTGAGTGTCTGAAGAAAACAGATCATAAATTCATTATATTCTGCTTCTCAGATAATCTTTTTCATTAGTAGATCCCAGGGCTCAGCTGCAAATGTAGTGCCCACATCTGCAAAAAGCTAAGTAGCCTGTCCCTGTTTGAAAGCTGCTACCTGCTGTTTCATCTCTGTTGCATAGCCTTGATATAGTTTCCATAGGTGGTTCCATGCCAGACTGCTGCAGCTGTGTCCAGACATCCTGGGTTCATGTATTTATAAGCTTCTCTTGGCCTGCATAGGCTGGTTTGCCTCATTTATTTTTCTTCCCCTTGCCCTGTTTGTTGTGCTGTTTGCTCTTCCCACAGATGCTGGGCCTTACACTCTAGTTGCTGTAAGCTGTGGAGCCAGTCCTCATTGTTCCATATCTGAAGCCCACTTTTTGAGCTTTGGCTTGGGAGGCAAGAGTGCATTTACAGTCCACTTGCCCAGGGACCCATGATGCTTAAAGCAAAGTTATACATAGAGATACTGTAAAGATTTAGAAGTCCTGAGAACTCTTCCCTTTTACTAGCACTGGTATGTACGGGGCATGGCAAAATAATCCATGGCCCACTACCTCTCTCTGGTGCCATCCAAGGACATTGATTCTGTGCCCACCACAGAAATTGTGCAGCCTGTTTTCACCTTCCTCACCAGCCTTCCTCTCTAAATGACTGAGGAAATACTCAAGCTGTTGTAACTTTTTACCTCTGTAGTATGTCTCCACTGCTGCCTCACCAGGTCAAATGTTCTGTTTCTTTCATGTTTCCCCTCTTCCAGCCTCAATTTTGAGGTGGAAAACTGGCTTGACCTAGGCAGCAGCCAGTTGCTTAGCTTTCATACTCCATTTGAGAGGATAACTATCAAAGTTTAATTGGCCTCTTTTGTCACCTCCTGTGAATATTAGTTCAACTTAGCAACAGAAAAATCCAAACTAGAAAATACAAAACAAGCAAACAAAACAAAGTATGAGAGCCTCTTATTAAAACAAAAGTTGAAAGTTGCCACTCATACTTGAGCCTCAAATACCAAACAGATTTCATAAGCTTCACACAGACAAATCACCCAAATGGTTGCTGCAACTTGCGTTGTGTGCACCTCATCATCCACTGATACGTATTACTGGATCTGGAATTCAAATACTGATTGTCACTCCCAGAAACAGGCAAGTGTGTGCACAGTGGGTGCAAATGCAAATAGCATCCCTTGGAGAAATGACCATGAAGCTGCCTGTGGTCATGGAAACCACTTCTGTCTTCCCTTCCCTTCCAACACGCTGGAACTGGAACAGTTTGTTCTAGCAGTAGCTGTCTTGTACACACTCAGAGCTCCTGTGAAGCTGTATGTGGCTAGCCTTTGTGCTTCTCCATGCTTGCAGCAGCAGGCCACATACAGTTAACAGTCTTCCCCACACCCCACCAACGCCCCTTCAAAGAGAAAATTAGATCAAAGTTTTATCAGTTCCCTGTGTTTGAGAGTAACACATGCCAGGATTAATAGTTCTCAATTTTTCAGAAATATTAAAATTTGCTCTCTATTGTCAGGACAATAAATCTTTTACCCTGCAAATTCATCTTGCTCTGAGAACCACCGAACGATTACTGACCCCAATTACACAATTAAATCTTTGAAATAATACTGTTTGATATTAAACAATTACATTTCTCATATGAAAATATCACCATTCTCTTGCCAGCTAAGAGGGTATTAATAATGCATCTACACAGATTCTATTGTGTGTTAATAATGAATGTCTACAAAACCTTATAGGCTGTTAATACTGCATGTACCCACAAAGCTCTATAGGATGCTAATATACACCCACAAGGCCCTAGGATATGCAAATAGTGAATCCGGAGCAAGGAAATTATATTCCCTGTCCATTCTAGTATCCAATATTGCTTTCCGCTCCAGGCAGCAGAAGATCATAGGAAGACTTGAAGAAAGTTCAGATTTAAGCAGCAGGAGCAGCCAAATACCTAGGAGATCGAATTGAGGACAAGAGAAAGAGCTGTGGTTGGCTTGTTGAGGTTTAAGATGTGTGAGTGGTAACTGTCAGAAGTTATGTTTGAGACCTACTAAGAACCAGAGGGTTTTGTCGCTGTCTTCAGTGGGGTTTGGATTGGAGAACATGAGGATTTACAGGGGATACATGGGTCTAAACAGAGATAAAAGTGGAAATGTGAGAAATATGGTATGCTGAGCTAGAAAGTGGTATGAAACATTTGATGTACCTGCAAAATGCCAGTATGCCAGTCTGTTTCCCTCCCTGGATGCAATAACTACAAGCAGCAAAATTGCACTGAGAAAGGAAGGGTCGAAACTGTCTGTAAGAACTTAGATATTGAGATCTGAAATATGTGAAGTCCTAAAAAGATGAAGTAGGAGTCTAATTGCTGGCAGCAATTAAAACCAGTCTGGAGTAGGCTGTAGTAAAACCCCTGAAGGGACTGGTATGGACCTGGCTCCACTGGTGCTGGACTAGCTGTTGTAAATGGTTACTTATGCTTGTGCTGCTCCCAGCTATATCCTGACTGCATATCCTTACAAGTCTTAGTAAGGGTGCATATTGGTTAACAGCCATCTACAGAACCTTCCCAGTAATAATTCCAGTTGCTGTGGCATACTGAGATATGTAAGCCTTCATCTCCAAACTTGATTTCAAGATAAGCAGTATATATCTGGATGACAATGATATGTGTCCACCTTTCCTTGTCACAAGTCACCAATTTAAACCTACAAAGTGGAGGTTACTTGGTAGTTATGGAAAGACGTCCTTTACTTTTCACACTGGTTCTCAAACACTGCAAGCAAGGAAACCTCTCTTCAGGACCAAACAATATGTTAAGTTGCGTTGAAGGAAAGATCTCATATAGATTCGATCTAGTCTTACAGAGCGGGCACAGAGTGAGGTTCATTCCCATGAATGAGCCCAGCTGTGTGGTACTTTCTGTTCCTCAAGTTTTTCATGGCAGTAGTCATTGAAGGAAGCAGTGATTTGCTTGGCGAGACATTTGGTCATGCCACTTGGCACGCTCAGCAGTGACGGTAACTCTTTGTGGTTGAATGGTGCTTCCCTCAGTGCCTCATGCTCAGTGTTGTGCTTCTGAGACAGTCTAGCAAAGGTAGCACACAAAGATGATATATTCAGTGTGCAGCACTGATTGCATGAGAGGGTGACTTAGGGAGAGCATAACCCCTGACCAGGAGAGTTGGAAAAGCAAAACAAACCAGAAAAAAAACCACCCCAAAAAACTAAACAAACCTTTAGACAGGTCCCCTAGGAACAGACTGTGGCACTGTGTAACAAAAGAACCATTTGCTTCCACTATAAAACACTCTTTTTGTGGTCTCTTCTGTGTGTATTGTAGTGAATGCATTGACTGGCAGGAATGTTCATGGGAACAGAGAATTTTATGTAAATATTAGAGACTATTTGCAGGAAGCAAAATTTGAACTCATAAAAAGTAGTATTCTCTATGGAAGTCCGATCCTAAAGGTTACTCAGAAAACAGAAACATTCCTTGGGATTTCCTGCATATATTTAACAAAAGTATATCTAGCCTGGCTCCAATTTTGAATATCGACTATCTGGAGACAGTTTGTGGACAAACAATATGCAGAGAATTATTTACTGAGACAAGGCAGCAAATAATTGCAAATGACAAATAAATTTGAGAAAATTACAAACTGCTTGTGGACAACTCATGAACAGAAGCAAGGCAAAATTAATCAGATAAATTATTCACAATGAATGAATCTCTCAGCTCTAATTAAAACTCTGTAGGGTATTAATAATACATGCCTAGAGAACCACAAACAGAATAGCGTAACCAAAAGAATCCATCTGTGTCGGCATCACAGGCTTTCCGATCCAGTAATAGGGTGCTACTGTTACCAACATTTCTCAGTATCTTTTTTTTTGTTTGAATGTTGATTCTGGTCGCAGCTGATAAAAACCCTCTTTGCACACAGTGTGTGGTTAGTGTGGTAGGCTTCTCTACTGATGCTTGTGGTGCATGGGATCATTCCTTCCTTGGTTTTTTGTTGCTGCCTTTCCAGCCTTAGGAGAATTCCTGGGGAATATGCAAAGTATTACCCTGGCTTATCTGAAGTTGTTAAGGCTTTTCTTTCCTGAGTGTCATAAATTACTTTTTTTTCTAAGATACCTGTTCAACCAAAGACCTAAGGGCTTAATTCTGAAAATGCTCAGGAGTAAGAATCACACTGGCTCCTGCAGCCTGGCGGTCTCCACACTGACTCTGCCAATGCCCCGTGCCTCCTGCTCCACTGCCTCTTGTATTGCAGTTTGGGACTCTCTGCACATAGGTCGTCAATGACCTGGTCTATGGTGCCTGCTTAGAGGAAGCCTTATCCTAAGTAGGAGTATTTTAAGGGGCTCAGTCACTGAGTGTAGCAGGAGACCCTGCCAGGGGCAACAAGCAGAAGATGATGGCAGTTGTGTTGCATGTTTAAAAACGCCATCAGAAGAACAAAATTGGCTCTTTCCCTCTCCTTTACTTGTATAATTTAGCTTTGATTTTAATATAACCATGTCTTTGTACTCTCAGGAACTCCCCAAACCCATTACCCCTATTGTGATTCCCTGCCTGACAGACGAGACCTAGTAAATCAGAAAATTGTTAAATACTTTTCCTTTTATTCCCAAGAGATCTCCTGGCCTCCCATGTTCCATTCATCAGCCCCTTTTCTACCAGCCACCCCCACCCCTCATGTGTCTTTTATCTGCTTAAAACCAATCACTCTTCCCCTCTTCTTTTTTCACTTCACAAAAGGAATCAGAATTTAATAAGAGCAGGCTGCAAAATACCAGCATTAATCCCCTTGTCCTCATGGGGCTGGCGCCATGAGTCTCTGGGCACCCTTATCGGCACCAAACTGTATTTCACCACCTAGAACCCTTCTGATAGCATAAATACCTGCCATGCAGGTGTTTCCAGCTGACAAGATAACATATTATCAATCACAAATCCCCAGTTTATGCAAAAAGACCATCTCCCTTCTGTTTATTTCACCTTGTGGTGGATGGAGAGCTGGGGAAGGGAGAGACTGGAAAATTAAATCTTTTCCTGTACTCTTGAAGAGCCAAATGACACATCTCCTGCCTATATGAAGCAGAGGCCTTTCTGTCCTGTTACTCACTTATTAGTGTTTGTGCAACGGTAGTGTTGCATCAAAATGGGCAGGGAGTAATTGACTGTGGAATCCTATTAAGTTTTGTTACAATGTACAGTCCCACTGTGGGACAGCAGGAACATCTCCATGAAAATTACCTGCCGGAGGGAACCGTGGAATGATGCTTATACCTATGAGGAAGACAAAAGATGCTCAGTATGCGTCCTACTCTTCACTGTCCACCTCAGGTGCCTGTTTCACTGATATACCAGTGTAGGGACATGGCTTTATCACTGGGAATTGCAGAGCTGACTCAGCCCTAAATCTCCCCATGCAAACAGTCGAGGGACACTTTCCAAGAGGAACTATGGAATGATGAAAGATACTTGGCTTTGGCAGTGTCAAGCTCTCATCTCAGGCTGATGGTAACAAGTTGAGCCATGAGCTGAGGAGAGTGCTGACGTCCTCGAGGAGGCAGCTTGTGGGAGCCCTCTATACTAGCAGCTTGTATTCTACTTGTGTCAGCCCCCAAAAGGCTACTACCTGAGGAGGCTCACTGGGACTGCAGGCTGTGGAGGATATGCTTCAGGTCACAACCCTTCTAGTTGTGTGATCTGACACAATTCACCACCATCAACAGCGGAGATTTACAATGGGTTGTGCATGAAATAGATTCCTCTACTTCAATCCTACAGGACAGAGTAGGATCTGACTGGGTTTTAAGTGAAGGGGTTGCAGAGACATACAGGTGAATGTAGGAACATCTGTTTTCTACAGCTTTAGTTATATTATTGAACCTCATAAAGTTAAAGTGGTGCACCCTTGAAACAGGTAATGGTATAAAGAGGCCTTTAATGAGTGTAGTTTGTTCTGCTCAGTTTAGGGAATTAAACTTTAATGTTAAAAGGACCCAATACAGGCAAAACTGTTGTTTTGATTGAAATATCCAGTTAAGATCTCACTTACTCCAGTACTCATCTGTACAAAGTGTTGAGTTGACCAGCTTGACCTACACTTTGAAGTCTGATCTCAGTGGTAGCTGTCATATACAGAGGTCCAGTTTAAAAGTTCAAACCCTGATAAAAATAAAAAGAAAGAATGATACTTTGTAAGCTAAGGAATGATGATGCAGTGCCATTTCCATTCCTGGGAGGTGGCATTTTCTCTGCTCCACAGCACCTTCGGTTCACAGAGTGGCTGATGATGTGTGGGGAGGGGAAATAAGCAGCAAGAGCAAATGACCTCAGAGGCAGCAAAGGCCTTGGTTTCCATTGCAAATGCCCTTATTAGGATGGGAAAAGATAGGAACAAAAAAAATAATCCAAAAAAACCAAAAAACCCCAGAATGTACAAGGCAGAAAATCAGCTGTTTCCAGGCCAGCTTCAGGTGCTCCTAAAAGGGTTTGTGGTTCTTTAAACATATATTTAAACCTGTCCGCACAAGTATTTTACTATTCCTTAATAAAGGCAGGTTTTTAAAACAACCATGAATCCAGGCAACTCATACTGCAGTATTTATCTTGGTCTCTAATCTCTGCTTGATTTGTAATGTGCTTGGAGCAGGGGTTGTATCTTTGGTCTTTGTGTGTGTAATACTTATCATCATGGATTTCTGATCTGCAAATACAGATCTCATGTGCTGCCTCCGTACAAAAAAATTATAGATAATAATTAGTCACAGTCAGGTCTGATTCTAGGAAGACCAGTTGTGTGTGAGAGGAAAAGAACAGTGGTTGCTAAACCCAAATCATAGATGTTCCTGTACACTCTTAAAGTCATTGTCTCCTTTCAGTGTCTGCCCTTGCTACTTATTAAAAAGTAAAATGACTCCTTTAGGATGAAGGCTTGTTCTGCTTGTGCTGAAGATCCCAGCTTTTAAGCTCTGGGGACAGGTGTGGTATCTGCCATCACTCACAGAGCTCGGAAATCAAAATGCCTATTACGTCAGTGAGAGTGTCTGCCTCACCCTGACAAAGGACTCACTTGACTGGTGGACTAGTTATAATGAATTATCTAGCTGAGCCAGTGTCCCTTTCCTCCCTCATCAAGGGTAATTAGCACTCTGTACCAGCCTGGTCCCTCAAGCCACAGGAGTCACCACCTTTGCACTGAAGTGCTACAGGGAGATCAGCTTCATCCCCAGACCTTCTAATTTTCTGTGTTACAGTCGATGGCACTTGCCAGATTTCTCCCTCCTTTATGCCCTTGGGACCTCTCCATGAAGACACCTGTCTTATTAGATTAGGACAGTTCCCTGTGGGGACATGGAGATGTATGGATCATGTCTACCGCGATTTCCCTCTCCAAACTATGACACGTCATCGATCAGCAACTTTCTGCTCTTGTGTCTCCTCTCAGTCATTAATGACCTTGATGGACACTTTCCACTGTAAAAGTGTATTGTACTGCCGTGTTTTCACAGCATTGAAAAAGATGACTGTGATGCCATCAGAAGCCTACTGTTTCTTCCTCAGCACTGAAGCAAGAGAGAACATTAGTGTGAATGATCATGATGGAGGACTATAAAGTTTTTATTATCACAATTTTAGGCTGTTCATCTTATTAGTGGCAAACTAACTCCTTGGGAGGGAAGTGCTTTGGGAAGCACTCTCTGAGCGGTTTGGGGAGGAATCCCAATGGGGATAGAAGAGAGGAAGAACAAGAGAATTTGTGTTGTTCATAAAACCAAAGTAAAGGCAGTTTACCATAATCCACCCTCAGCTACACTCTGATAGTGTGAAATTGTTGTCTTGAACTGGCCTGCCGTAGTATAATGGAGAACAATATTTAGCCTTTTATGCATGCTAGTTTGGGACTGGGTAATGTGATTAATAAAGAGCTTCCATGGCACATGCACACGTTCTGGACTTATGGATGAATAGACTGTGAATGCATAATCGCTTTTCTTGTATTTAGTTCCTTTGGCCCTCCTCTCCCTTTGAAAAAGACAAATTCTGTGCTTCTTTCCCTAGCCTGTGGACTACAACTTTGAGACAGGTTTGATAAGTCTGTGTGGGTGTGGGCTGTTTTGTCACTTACTTCCAGGGCACTGCAGAGCTCTCTGAGTTTAAATTTATGTGTTCCGGCTTTTATTGCTGTGCCACTTGGCTCTTTTGAATTATCTCAGTCACCAAATGAATTTTATAGTCCATTGGGGGCTGTCCATGCTTGTTAAGGTGATATTTCCATCTCCAGTGTGCCGTGGAATCTCATCCGCCACGCAGTGATCACTTCTACCCGCCAGCTGCCTATCGCTTCTTCAAGAAACATCTCTGCTCCTTGGAGAGTCATACATTTATGGGATCCATTTTGTGGGGAGTGTCGTGATTTAACCCTACCCAGCAACTAAGCACCACACAGCTGCGCACTCACTCTTTCCATCGGCAGTGGGATGGGGAGGAGGAACAGGACAAAAAATAAATAAAAATTGAAACTCATTGCTTGAGATAAGAACAGTTGAAATCAAACAAAATAAAATGTACTACTACTATTATTACTACTAATAATGAAAATAACAAAAGAGAGACAAATAAACCCCAGGAAAAGCCCAGCACAATTGCTCACTACCTGATGACTGATACCCAAGCAGCAATCTGCGCCTCCTTGACAGCTACCCCTGGTTTATATATTGGCCATGACATCCTGTGGTATGGAATAGCCCTTTGTCTAACTCAGATCAGCTGTCCTGGCCATGCTCCCTCCCAGTTTCTTGTGCGTCTCTTTGCTGGCAGAGCCTGAAAAACTGAAAAGTCCTTCACTTAATGATGAGAACTAATTAGCAAAAACTAAAACATGAGTGTGTTTTCAACGTTATTCTCATACTAAATCCAAAATACAGCACTGTACCAGCTACTAGGAGAAAATTAACTCTCACCCAGCTAAAACCAGGACAGGAGCACTCCTGGAAAAAATGGCACCCTCTTAGTGTTCAATGGGACATAGCTCTTGCTCAGGAAAGAGGTGAAACAGATGATGGTGCAATGTTAGCTTGTGCTGGCTGTCAGGCTGGCAGTGCTTGGTGCAGAGAACCAGCAGGATATGGCTTTCAGATACTGTGCACTGCTGGGCCTTGCTTCAAGCATTTCAAGTCCATGTCCCAGGAAAGAGGGATTATCAAGCATTGGAGGTGGCCCCAGGGTAGGTGACTACAGAAATGTCAATGACATTGGGCACATACAGAGGGCTGCAGCTGCAGGAACCACATACTCCACTGTGACCTGATGTTCTGCCTGCAGTGCTAAGCCCATTCACCCAGGCCTGACTAGGCAAAAGGATGCTTGACTCTCTTTGGTGTTTCTCATGTCACTGGCCCTAAGGGCTTGGCTCTAGTGAGGGCTCCATGTTTGTGCAGAGCTGCTTCCTGTACTTCTGTGACAAGGACACCAGCATGGTGCTCTGTCATGGTGCAGACAGACACACAGAGCAGACCTGGGCTTTTCTTGCTCTGTTACTCTTCCTCCTGATGGCACCCTTTTGCCCTGCATTAAACTGGTTCCTCTTCCAGAACGAGTTCTCATTTTGAAAATGGCTATGCAGTGTCACTTCACTGAAGATGTCAAAGTTTTGGGAGCATTTTTGAAAGAATTCCTCATGCCCTACCTCAGGTCTTGCATTGCAGCAGATCTGCATGGTAGCAGAATTGGGAGTGGTTACGAGAAATTTATCATTCTGCAGTGATAAATACTCAGGGCTTGATGTGGTGCTGGAGTGCGAGGAGTAGTCCAAGGACACACCAAACTAATAGCTTTCACTCCTAGCAGGAATCACAAAAGTCATCCTCTCCAACTCTGTATCCTTAAGTCTAGTATCACTTTTCTTTATTCCCAGGAGTCTTTAGCTCTTCCCAGAGTTTCTTCTTGGAGCCCTACAGGAGCACTTGTTGTTTAGATATCTCAGAACGACCATCTGTCTCAGAACCTCATACCTGTTTTGCTTGGGACTGCTATCAAAAAGTGATTGTATGCTCTTTATGCCTCTTGCTGGCTTAGCTGGTCGCTAGCCCATGTACTTCTGCAGCACTGGGAGTCTGCAGCTAGAGAGATTGGCTCAGTTTTTTCAGCCACAGTATATTATCCATCACATAGACAAGATAGTGGTTGTTCTTCAGATGATGTGGAGTTCTTTTCCCCTGATGCCTTTAGCAGAGCTCCCATAGAAGTAAACCAACAGAAGATAACTTGACAGTTTCTTTTTCCTGTGCTAAGGGCTCCTGATGATATTTCTCCACAAGTCCCTGCTGGACTTACATATGGTGGTGTTTCCTTCTCTGCTCCTCCTTTGTAAACTACTAATCAATGATATATTGCAGCTGTTTCTATGATTCATTTCCTTAAGGCTGTCGTAAGGCTAATTGGTTTTCAGTTTAAGTCCTGGATCTTGCAAATTACTATGTTTGGTCACTTTGCAGGATCCAGGCCCTAGATTTTCATTCTCCACTGTCATTATCTTTGTTAGAGTCTGTGTTAATCCCTCTCCAGCTAACTGTCTGCATACAGCAATTTAACTGCTTCATATTAACCTGGCATGCCACTTCCTGCTGGGTTGTGCTGCGTTCCTATGTCACCCTTGTGGCAGCCGTTGTATCTCTACTACTGACTGCAAATAAAAGCTAATTATAAACAAACTAAAGCTTAGAGCTGTACATTTCCTCCTTTTCCTCCCTTTCTGCCCCTCAAATAATAATAATTAAAAAAAGATTCCTGTAAGGAGTTATCATGTCCATCATATAACTATACTGTACGTATCTAGTGTTTTTTAATCTCCTCTCGTAAATCAGTCCCTCCAAGCCCTTATCTAGTTCAGCTGTCTGGAAATTAAAAAATAAAATAGAGCTCACAATAGGAAGAAGTCTGAAATGTTTTCTGGGGGAGGGAGAGGAGCAGAGGGGTAGCTGAGTGATAGAAAATAATACTTGGCATTTTATAACCCCTTCCATTTAAGAATTTCAATGTACTTTGCAAACAGGAGTGAATTAAGTCACTGTGTCCCCCGTGAGGCTGGGAAGTCTTGTCACAAATCTCTGTCAGCTAGCACTAGTCTTTATGAAGCACGTGCAGCTGTTGGATTTGTGCAGCCACTGCAGGGATAGAAGTCATTTTTTCCTGCTGCAGGAAATTAGTGTCTACCTATTTCAGCTGGAGGTGGAGAGTTCCCATTAGGAGGAGAACGCCTCTGAAATAGATGAAAAATTCTAAACCCTTTTAATAAACGTAATTGAATTAAATGCAAATTTGTTGTAAATGCTTCATATTTTAGAAGGTGGCACAATCCAGTTATGGAAAGTCAAAGCAGTATGGCTAGCATAACGCAGCAAACTGCAGGCAGAGAGAGAATCTTCATCAGTTGCTTTGACTACAGAACAATTCTCCTTTCTGCTAGTAGCAGCAAGTTTTCCCTACTTGTGGCCAGCAGCATGAAATTTGGGCTATACAGCTAGGGATTCAATTGAATGGCTTTATCAGAAACTCCAGATTTGCTTACAGGCAGCAAGGGAACAGTCTTTCTCAGGAGATTTCCACTGCTTCCCGCTTTAAGGAAGATTGTTTTCAAGGAAGATGAGCACAGCTGTCTTTCTGGTGGTATCTTGGCATTCCACAGTGGATGCCCCCAGCTCCAGGAAGGCACACTGGCCTGCCCTGAGATGAGATAGCAGAAGGTGCCAGGTTTTGACATTTTTTTCAGATTTGGCTGAATTTCTGAATTTAGGCTTGCATTTGTTCTTGTCTTAGCCCTACTGTTCCAACTCATCCCCAATAATTATCTCTCAGATTCATCCTTTCCCTCCATCCTGATTCTCCTTAACTGCTTCTTCAGATTAGAAGACATCCTTTCAGTCTCTCGCTCTCATCCTCATTAAATCTTCTTTTTATTTTTTTCTTTATCTTCATCTCCTCTTTCCTAGACTGTCACTAAATTAAAAAAAAAAAAAGGAAAAAAAATGAAGAAAAGCTCTTTAATGTGTTTTAAAAAATCTCTTTGAAAATTATACCGTCTGTGTCACTTCTCTCTGTGTCTCTCTTGCTGTATTTATTTATTTATTTAGTTTTACAGACTAAACTGAAAATTGACTTATTGATAAAAGTCACAGTGGCTGGTGTTTGCTGATGATTAGGTGCAAAGAAGAGGCTTTTCCCTGTTAAGATGGGTAAATATGCAAAAGATGTTATTTGAATTGAAAGAACAGGCTGAGAATGTGTATTCCTCCGCCCTCCAACACCCTATGTCACAGGCACAGATGTCCAGGAAAAACACTGGACTAGAATCCAAAGATAAAAGCAGCCTTTGCCCACAAATGTGCACTTAACCCCAGGCACTGATTCCAAAAACTGCTGATGTCGCCAGGCCCTTGAGAAATGTTCTGGTTGCTAGCAGACTGCAAATTGCAGGATCTCAACCCTCATGGCTTCCATTAGTCAGCCCTAGGTAGGAAATGGTACAGAAGAGCAGATTCTTATCCAATGGGAGCAGGAATGGATTGTTGGCTTTCAAAAAGAAAAAGGAAACGGTAGCACTATGCAGGTTTCAAATACATGAGGACCTAGATCAAAACTTCTCATCAAAATACCCTTAAGTTTGGGAGGTTTGTCATCTGGATCCATGTGCTAGAAGATGTTAAAGTCAGAAAAGACCACTAACTTACCATGACTCTGATCTGAAAGCGTTGCTACAATATGATTGTGTGCATCCATGCTATTATTGCTGTAGCTATCTCAGGCACTAAGAGGAATGAAACTGCAGCAGCCCAGGCTTCTGTCAGCCACATGCATCTATCCAGAGCTGTGTGCCTTGTGAAAGTAAAACTTAGGCCCTTGCAGCTTTAGAGCAATTGGCAAACAGCACGACCAGGTTGAAGGTACTAGCTTGCTGCAGTCACATTTCTGGTATTGATAATGAGGTTAGTAACTCCTGGTAGTGGAGATCCAGACCATCTGTACAGCCCAGTTTAGCCAACTGCTTGGGCACCGACATGAAAGAGCTAGTTTGACAGCCACATGTAGAATCAACAGAAACTCTGGTTGAAGGTAACCACTCATTGGGCCTCTGGTCTCCAGCCCAAGCTCTTCTTGAAGTCAGACATCTCCCAGGAGCCAACGTGTCAAGATCAAAAGGACGACATCTCAATGGGTTCATTTCTTCTTCTCCCAACTTTCCCTGCATTGTGGCTGCTGCTACCTCCTTGCCACTCTGCCAACACCAGGGCAGCCTTGGCTGCCTATTTGAATCTCAGTTCCAGTGGCCCACGAGGTGGCATGTTGCAGAGCTGATGTGAATCCAGATAAACTTAGTCATCAAGAGCTTTTCATTTTACGTGTAACATGCCTATGACTAATGAGTGAAACTCACTTCAGGCACTGGGGACTGCTGCCCCAAAAGGCAAGAAACAGGTCCAGCACTCTTAGTGGGGATTTCTCTCTGTGTAAAGACTCTATTGTAGAAGGTGTGCAGGCTACTGGGAGAAAGAAGAGAGTTTCTGAGTAGTGAGAAGGCACAATAACCTTTTATTCTTTCAGTCATCCCATCATCTCCATGCTACAAATGAAAGAGTACATCATGACTTTCCTGTTGAAATACATGCATAGTGATGAAGTAAAAAAAGGGAAAGAAAAACTACAAATTGATAAAATCAAGAACTCAAATAGAAAAGGGCAAAGACAGAGGACACATGACAGAAAGAGGAAACCCTGAATCGTAGGGTAAGCCAGTACAGATTCTCCTCAATAGGTAGATCCAGTCATAGAATGGTAGCTTGCATTTTTCCACCTACTAGTAACCTGTAAGGAGCAGCTGAGCAAAGCTATAACTCCATGAATCAATTTAGTTGTGATTAATCATTGATGTGGTTTGTGGGAAGACAGCACATAATAATAAACCTGGCATTGCTGCACGGAGCCAAGGAGCTCTGTGATCTTTTTTTAGTTTACCTTTCATAGTGACTAAGGCTGGGTTCTCCAACATCAGGAAAAAAATGTTGGTGAAAATCCAGCAAAGGTGAACATGAAGCATGGGAAGGAGGGTTTTTGCTAGACCTGTGACCTGATTTGTGCTGGTAGTATTCTGCTCAGAAATGGAAACTTAGCCTGCCTTCTGTGGTGGTGTCAAACAAAGCCCAGAGCATATCTATCTGCATTTTGAGCTGTAATATTATGAAGTTGCCTTTGGCTTCCCCATTTCTGTGTGATTCTGCCTTTTAGCTGCCTTCTTTGGTATGTAAGTGGGAGTGATACCCTGTGCCTTGGTGTCTAGAGTTGTCACTCCCCAACAAAACCACGAGGCTCCGTGATAACGTGCATCTTAACAACAGGGACCTCTTTAATGCCTTCTGTCTCAGAGACGTAGCAGATGTTTTCTAAAGCAATCTCTGTAGTCTTCTTCAGTTTTTATTCCCTAATGGTTATCCACTGCTCCCATAGAGCACTTTGTTTTTGATGACTTGTATAAGCAGAACATTTATTTTCAGACAAGGTCTGAAAGTAAAAACAAATCTAGTTTATTCTGATAAAGTGAAAATTAAAACAGTGGGCTGCACTATTGGAAGCAAGAGTTACGTAAAAATGAGACGGTAAAAAGCACTGTCAGTTTATCTGTGTGACACTCTCTCTCCCTTCCCAACTCTTCCTTCAGGAGCTCTCTCCCAGCCTGTAGATTCTGCAGCTCTACAAACACAGAATGAACACCAGGAGTTATTCTTCCTGAGTGAATAGTGTATATGGCATACAGCCTTACAGGACATACCGTCTCATCATTAAGGAAACATGGAGAGAAAGTGCCTTTTCAAAGCAGCTCCTGACCCCACTGTTCCTGTTAGTTTTTTACCTGGAAAAGGAGGGTGTATGCTGCTATAGGTCTTTCCCTTCCTGGTAATGCTGTTCAGAGAATTTGTGTCTGGAGCATCCCATTCTGGGTTTGATTATTCACTATATGAAAGGCAAATGAATCGTTCTGAGATTTGCATCTCCAGCACAAAGATCTTAAATTTAGGCACTTGAGAAGGTAGGCATCCTCTTTAGGGTTTACATAGATCCAAGCAGAGTCATCGAACAGTAAGATGGGCTGGAAGGCAGACAGTAGTACTCATTTTAGGGAGACATCATGCCTTTGTGCTGTCACCCAGTAGAGAGGGACACCAGGAAGGATCCCTGTTGGGGTAATCACAAGTCATTCCATAACAGGTTACAAAAAGATGTTTTTTAAGAAGGAGCACACTGTCTTCCTAGGTGAGTGCAGGCAGTTCCTTCTCCCGGCTCTGCTGTTTGGTATACTGATGAGTTCTTTCTCCTCACACCCTTTTGCTGTCTTGCATGTTTGGATGGTAGTCTCTGAGGAATTATCATTTCCCTCACGTGCTTGCACAGTGGCCAGCATTGTGGAGCCTTGCCACTGCCAGGGCCTGCAAATCTAAAAACAACCAAGCATGGAGGTTGGGATTTTGCTGGGGAGAAGTTCAGATCACAGTGTTACAAGCAAGTGAGGTTTCCAAGCTTCCTCAGACCTGGAATGTGATCAATTAAACATGAAAAAATGTTTAATGAAACTAACATGAAAAAGCCTGTAAGGGTCACAAAAACTGAAGGCAACGATGCCAGTTCCCCACGGCATATGGCAGAGCAGCCGCTCTCCCCTTGCTACAAATACATGACTGTCACTTCAGAGAGACTTTACAGCCCTTTCATTTCACCAGCTGTCACCATGGCAGCAGAGGGACCATCCTGGGTGCTGCCTTCCCCACTGCCATCCTCCCCTTATGAACAGGAGTCGGGGCAACCCACCTCATGGGACTTGATTTTATCTGGGGAAGGCAGATGCAGAAAAGCTACCCGTTTTTCCACTGTTGCAGCCTGACCGCTGGGCAGAGGCCTTCACAGTACCAGGGCTGGCAAGCGGGTGTAGAAGTGTAGAGCGTCACTTGCTATGAAGGCCTTGGGGGCCCCTCTTGCTACATGCCACTGGGATTGAAGCACTTTAT
Source organism: Colius striatus (assembly GCF_028858725.1). NCBI lineage: Eukaryota > Metazoa > Chordata > Aves > Coliiformes > Coliidae > Colius > Colius striatus. The sequence continues at coordinate 119,957,099 of NC_084759.1, read as the reverse complement.
TCTTTGATGAAAGAGAATTTATATTAGATATCTAAACTCCTTTAAAAAGAGAAGTCTTGATGCTCTCTGTGTTCATGGCTGTTTGATGTGGGACCGTTTCAAGAGGCAGGTAGCTCTGATTTCCCAGCTCCACCTTGCACTGTGTGTGTCCTCAGGTGTGGCATGGCAGGGGACACTAAGGCTTGTCACTCAGGGGAGCAGGTCTATTTTGCAGCCATCAGCTGGAAGGATGGAGAGCACTCTTGATTGTCAGAGAGGGTGAGTGACTGAGTAAAGGTTTCTTTAGATCTCTCAGAGGATCACAATAAGCCCTCTCCCATGGGAAGACATAATGAAAGCCAGTCTGAGCATTAAGGAGCTTGGCTTTTATGTTTCTGGGGATTGTGATGAGTCACATCTTTGGCTTAGAAAGTCTTGCTGTCCATTTGGCTGCCGCGGCTTCCCTCAGTTCACACAGCAGCACATCATTTGCTATTCCTTTTTATGCACAGGTAATGTGCTCAGTTATATGTAAGCGCAGAAGGCATACTTATAAGCTTGAAAGGCCTTGGGCTTGCAGAGCACCGTTGGAGGACCAGGAGGGTGGCTAAGTGTTGGTAGCTCTATTTTCACAGTGCAGACAGGAGATTTTTTAGGGGTTACAGTGTGTCGCTGTGAGTTTGGTGTTCAAGTATTACAATGTTCCCAGTGTTGGGTGTGTTTTTAACGCGCTCATCTTTCCATGTATTTATGATCTTCCCATGGGAAGAAGAAGGGAATGGCTCTGGGAGTGTAGATTTAGGAACGAGCCCACATACTAGAAAGAGGCAGTGAAAGAAGCAGAGGCACATGACAATGGGAAGTGTGAGGAAAGCTCAAGTGTGGCTGAGAGGAAAGAAGGCTGAACTCCTAGGAGGTGAGGTTAAGCAAGTGAAAAGGACAGACAGACTGAAATTGCTGTAGATTTCTGAAAGTGAGAGGAAGACATTGAAACTGAATCCAATGAACAATTCAGAGTCAGAGGGATGAAGCAGTATAGATGTGCTACAATGGGGTTTCAGGGCAAGGAAAGAGAATGCTAATGGTCATATTGTGTACGCTTTGCATGTCAGAGAAGCTGGGGAGAAGTTGCACTGTATGGAAGTGAGCAGTAATGAGCGGCCAGGCAAATCTCCCAGCTGTCAGGAAAAAGAAGGATTTGGGTGCTGGCTCTGTTGCAGAGCTGTCTGTCCCTTGGGATTTCAATCTGAAAGCTTTTCCTTGGGAGGTTCATTATCTCCCATCTCTCCTGCAGTCTCTCCTCCAGAAGAGGCTCCCAGATTCCAGAGACCAGGCTGCACCATAGTGGCCTCATTCTCCTTTTCACACCTACCAAGTCCCTCAAGGCTTCTGCTTTTCTGCACTCCTAGCAAATTAGTTTGCTAAAGAGAAAGGGCATAGTCATTGTAAAAACTATTCCAATGAAGACTGTTAATTGTAAGGGAGGAAAATACATTTTTAAATTAGATGATTCACCCTATTTACAACACAGAAGAGGAAAAGAAAGATCTGAGATGAAGCTGACATTTTGGCAGTCTGAGGCACAAGAGATTCAGCTGTGTGTATCAAAGTGGCAGAGAAGTAGTGGCTTAAAGAGCAATGGCAAGGCAATTATAGCCTTGCTTTTCCTATACCTCCTTAGAGGTCATGTTAATTTTAAATTGCAAAGTATCATCCTTTTTGCAACTACCCTCTCAGGCTGTGCTCTCCACTGGCCAGCAACAAAGTTGTGCTGGGGACAGAAGCAATTCTGATTTCTGAAGTCAAAGCAATGATTACCTTTCAGTTGGATCCCATTTCCTAATCTCACCCCTGCTCCCACCCTAACAAGGTGGGGAAAAGTACCTCCAGCTGGGGCTTCTCCTCCTTGACACAATACAATTGCACATTGTGTTGTCTGCTTGTCTCTGCATTGTGCATAAGATGGCAGAGGCACAACACAGAGTGAAGCATTCTGAACTTGTCAGGGGCTTGTGGCTGCTTGTGCTGTGTATATATTTATGGTACAGGCTCTAGGTCTTCCTCTGAATTGCTGTTGCTGTGTGGGGAAAGAGACTTCCAATAAGTGGTCAGAAGGAGGTGGACTTCATGAAGCAGTCACTACTTGGTAAGATAGTGGCAGCACTAGCTGCCTACTTGCTTGTTTAACTATTAAATATCATGTCTGTACTCCCATAGGATGTTTTGCAGTAGTAATTAATAGAGATTACATAGTGATAATACAATGGTTATGCTAATAGTTCTATCAGCCCGTATGTAAAGAGAGATGAGCTAATATTATAAATATAATGATTACGTGGAGTGCAGGCTTAATGAGAAGAGTATTGCATATAGTAAATGTGCTGATATTGTTTATAATAAACAGCATAGTTCCTTACCTACTATAATCAGTCTTTGTGGTTTCCCTAAGGTTAACTTTCAATCAACTGCAATTAACTTTTCAGTCCCGCTTCTGTTTTCCCCCTCTACCCCCTTGTTCCCAGCTGCATAGAGATGCTGCTGAGCAGATGCCCATTAATGTGTATGTTAAACCCTACTCCAGAGACCTAGCCACCTATGACCGTCAGGTGCAGCTACAAACTCAGGGCTTGGAAGGCTTTGTCTGGATCCCCACTTTCATAGGTATTTAATTTCCTTACACTAGGTCACATGGCAATAGTGAGGAAAGTGGATGAAGAGAGGGAAGAAAACTTTTAAGCTGCCTTGGTTAGATTATGGTGTCTGTTTCATTAAGATGCCTTATTATTCAGTGCCTACATGCTTAGAAAGTCTCAACAGCTGTGCAAGGAAACCCAGCCTTCTGTGAGCAACTGAAGTGATCACAGAGATACAGTGGTAAACCCTCGTGTGTGCTGCACATTTGTGTACCCTGCTAGCGGCTTCAGGGAGGAACTTAGAGCTGTTCTGCTTTTCTGGGAGTCTCAATGCCCAGCTACTGATGCTGTCTTAGGGTTCTGGCAACCAAAGGTGAGAGAAGGAAACTGAGGTTAGTGGTATCATAAGCTCTAAAAATAAAAAAGTTGAGGGAAACAGGGGTTAATGGAAGGAAGATTTCCTCTTGCTGCACCAGGCATGTAACCAGTTACATATGGGATGAAGGGTAGCTTCCAGGGAGAATAAAGCAGTTGTTGAGGAGGCTGGCTACTATTTCGAGACTCCTCTCCTCAGCAGAAACATAGGAAGGAGAGGGATTCAGAAATCCTATGAGAAGGGATCTGTGCTGAGTGGAGAGTAGCTTGTTACTTGTGGGTTGCAGCATATAGAGGACATGAAGATTTTCTCAGGCACAGGCAGTTCTGCTCTGCAGATGACACAGCACATGGTAAGTTGACCTATAGGCCAAGTGTACTGGATATACAGTACTGTGATGCTAAAAAGTGGCAAAGTAGCCTCAGCAACAGGAAGAAACCCTCTTAAAAGAGTAAGCTCAGGCAAAAGATTACATATCCAGGATAATGCTGGAGGGTGCTCTAAGGCCAGTAGCTCTGCCTAGAAAACTGATCTTTGTTCCTGGTCCAACAACAAGTGGTACCTGTGGGGGAGCAACAATGGCTAGCACTAACTGTGGGCCTGAAAACTGCTCCAGTTTTATTAAAGCCATGATGTGAGGCATGTGTGAGATCCAAGGAGCATCCTGACAGCAGAGATTTGTACAAACTCTGTGTCCTTTGCTATTAAATGGTGAAAGCTGATATACTGAGTGTCTCAAGCATGTGAGCTGTATTGTCTATTATGTTGATGCTTCTGTGGAGTATTCTTTAAGAGTATGTGCTGCTGTTACAGTGAATTACTTGGAGGGCATTAATAATGACAGATCAGATTAGACTTCTCAGTGGAGCACTGAATTGGTAGCATTACAGATATAAAGATTTGTTCTCCTGGTGCTGGCTGGAAAGGCTGCAGGAAGTATTGCTTTTGCAAAAAACTGTTTTCCTCCTTTGGGGCTTGGTAGTTTGGATCACGTTTGTAATCCAGCCAGCCCTCTTACAAAATTCCTTTGTGCATTTGTTTTTCAAGTTCAATTACCTCTTGCAGTAGCATTATCATTACTCTGTAAAATTCTGTGTACAGCTTGCTTGGCAAAGTCTTTGTGAATGCTTCAGTCCTTTCTGAGGGCAGAAGTGGCCTCGTGGTTTGGTGGTCTGGTGGAAGGCAGATGGCGTTGGAGGAATGCAAAGTACCCTCGACAGCTGGTTCTTTATTCTTTGAAGATCAGCATTGGGCACAGGGGATCCAAAGTGCAGGAAATATGATGTACAGTAACCTCTGAATCAAATCTACTTGGAAGCAGAAATGTGTTACTTCCTAGTTACAGTCTAAAGATTTAATTTTTTTTTTTTGTTTTTGCCTAGTACCCATATCCACTTTAGAGAAGATGCCTTTATTTTCTGGAGAGTTTACAATTCCATTGTATCTTGTCTTGAAAACACAGCCTAGCGTTTGTTGCTAGTAGAGCACCTGGCATAGTGGAAGTGCCTTTGAGTGTCCTCCTTAGCGTTGGCAATTAATCGCCTTCACCTTAAAGCCAAAGCAGGAGGACTTGAGCTTGACAACACTATCCCTAGTTGTTCTGGTGGTTGTTTTTCATAAATTTGATGCATGTTGATAGCAGTTCACACTTCCTATGCTCTGCACAAGCAAAAGTTGATTCAGTCTTTTCCCCCAGCCAAGCTCTAGTGAATGGACTAAACCATGTAATAATAAAAGTCTACATAAGCATGGGACAAACCTCTGTGCCTTACCTGTTCCCATCTGGGAACCAAAGAGATATAATGAATCAAGTCAGGAGTAAAATGACAGCTTGTGTCCTACAGAAAATGAAGAGAAAATGGAGGAGGTAGGAGAGTGGACTAAAGGGAGAAATTACTCTCTTGTTTTCTTCTGCTTTTCTCTTCCTGTTTCCCATTTTTCCATGTTTGAGACTGTGTCAAATACCTCTGTGCCTGCTGCCCTCCTCTCTACCAAATCTCATCTCTCTTCAGAGCTTTGGCTTTAAACACGCATAAACATATATATGCAATTAAATGCAGGCTTTGACTTTTCGCCTGGGAAACTGGAGGGATAAGGTGAGCTAAGCTTTTAATTACGAGTACCCATTCTGGGACGCAGGGAATTCAAGCTGACAGTAGATGCTGTGGTGCTGCTTAATCCTGTCTTACAAGGAAAAGAGGGGGGGGAAAAACCCATGCATCTACTGAAGAAAAGATTTCCTGAATATACACAGAAAAAAAAGATGTTTCCTTTTTCACCTTCCTCTTTCTTTTTTGTTTTTGGTTTGTTTGTATTTTTGCTTACTTTGTGCCAAGTGGAAAATAGGCATTAAATACTGAGGATTTTATTATAGCTTTTAATAAGGTAGAAATGTAACTGTGCAGTGTTGACCCCTAGGATCAAGCTGTTTGTGCCGAGGGCTTTTGGTTTGGTTGTTTTTTTCTTATTGAGGGTTTTTTTTGTTGTTGTTATTTTTTCCTCTCTTTTTCTTTTAGAGCAGAATGTGCCTAGCTCATCTGGGCTTTTTCATCCATTGATGTGGTCGGAATTTCACAACAGACATCTTTGTTTCTAAGTGATTTTTGTTGATGAGGAGGTGAACAGCTTAGGCATTTAGTGTTAGTAGTTCCAGAACAGGCATGGTTAGAGTTATTTGTAGAAGGGATGAAAAGGGAGGAGGTGGGGGGGAGGGAGGGAAAGAAGTCCTACAAAGAAATCACTAACAGGTTTTCCAGCATTAAAGCAAGAAAAAATGTTCCCTTTTGCTCACTGCAAACCAGATACGTTCCATTGTCCAAATTGATTTATACCAGTCATTATTTTGTTTTCCAGTTCCTTCCAAGATTTGTCCCTGTATATTAGGACCAGTAATTCTGTCTTCCTAAGCAAAAGGAAAGACACTTGTGGGAAAATAACAGAAGATTGGTGAGGAAGATTATAGACACACTTAAGTGAATTGAGGCTGAGGAGTCAAAACCAGCATATATCATACTAATTGTTATTTGGCCTCGTGTGTTGGACAAGTAAAACATCTGTGTTCAGATAACATGGGCTTGTGACTGAGTTAGAAACACCCTGTCAAATGTGCTTGAGATTCCTGCCCTGCTGTGGGAAAGATGAAAACACAGTGGTAAATTACACCTACCAGATCTCAGATAAACAGGCAAACCCAGCAGGTTAGGTGATCCCCTAGCATGGACTGAACTCCACAGTGGGCCTCTGCCTGGGGGCTGCTTCAGGGATTCCTCAGTCAGCAAGGTGACGAAAATTAAGTTTACTCTTTACATTTCATCTATGTTTAGTGTCTGTTCCTGAATACTGCCTGTGCCAGCTCTCAGAAACCCTACAGGGAGAGGTAAGATCAGGCCAGGAAACTCTGCTAGGGTAATGGATATGAGTTGCAGGCAAAAGTTGCCTGTGAAAGAAAACTAGAATAGAAAGTGAAATGCACATGCTTCTTGAAAATGTCTCCTCTGCCTAGTCACTGGAAGGTATCACATCACAACCTCTTTCTGTCTGTCTTAGCCCAGCCTGTGCTAGGGCCATATCAATCAAAGCTTACTTTCTCTTGCAGCTGTTCATAAGTCATTTTCTACAGTGGGGCTTCCTCTGGCTTGTGTTGTAGCATCTGCCTTGCCAACCTTGCTTCAGGCTGAGCTGTGGAGCTTTGCAGTCCCCATCACTAGCCACTGTGATTCTTTCTAAACTTTTCCTGCTCCCTTCTTTCTCTTTAGATTAAGTAGCTGATCAACAGCGTGAAGCTATAACGTATTAATGTGCTGTTAAAAGAGGAAGAGAGGTTTTGTCTCCTACATATGAGTTCGAGTTCCAGTTCCTCATATGGGGATACTTTGTGAAGAAGAACTTATGATGTCATGCACAGCAGCATAACTTTCTTAACCAAAGAAAGGATGTATTTAGGGGCAGCTTTGTTAGAAACCTGTCTGAGAATGGGGTAACAGAGCTGGGAGTTCAGAGGACAAATTAGTCAACAGCATCATGGAGTTCTTGCTTCCGTGTTTGTTTCCATGCTTCAAAGAGACCTGGGCTAACATCAGCATTTCAAATGGGATGCTGTTTGGATTTGAATACTTCCATTTGAACTTGATTTTATAGTTCTTGTTCTGTCTGGGTTTCTACTTTGCATGTCCTGACAGCTTTCTACTATGGTCTATGACTCTCTGTGCTGCATAATAACTGAGGACTTTACATAGACTGCTGTTAACTAGGAGACTTGTCGGTCTTACTGATATGAAAAACCTGTAAATTTTACCACTGCCTCTGAATATCCTCTGTAATGCCATCATGACCCCTCTGATTAATTTCCACAAGGCAGCTTTGCCAGATAGACCTCTGTAACCTTCTAGCTGACCTCCCTAACCTACTGTTCCTCACAGGGTTCCCACCATTAAGAGCTGAATAATCCAGCCAAACCTACCACTTTCAAACAGATTTATGGAGTGGCATGGCCTTGATAAACAACATGGGCTTCCTTCTCCAGAGATACAACTTGCACAAAAAACTTTATTTCTTGGCCTCAGCTCTTCTTAGATGCTGTTTTTCCTTCCTTTTACTTGAATACTTCAGCTGAGAAAACTGTTAGTGTCTTGAGTGGCTACAATGTGAGTCACCTGTGAAAAAGGAAGAATAAACTAAACTATGTGATGTTCAGTTTAGGATTTAAAACTCTATTAGTTTCTTGGCTTTAGATAGATTTCTTGTGTGACTTTAGTCAAGTAGGAGGCATAACAAGGAATTTGATCATTGCTTAATGAAAAAAGATCCATAGGGATCTGGGAAATCAATTTCTGCATATGCAGAGAAGGCATTTGAAAAACTAATACATTCTTTAGCTCAAAAAACCCCTATGTATGAGTTTCTCAAGAACACTTGAAATCCCAAAGGATCTAGTGAGCCTTTTACTTCCACTTTGTTTGTAGACAAATGCAAAGTCCCCTGATGAATTTTGCTTTTGGTCTTCTTGTTTATCATAGAATGGTAGGGGTTGGAAGAGACCTTTAGAGATCATCTAGTCCAACCCCCCTGCAGAAGCAGGTTCACCTAGATCAGGTCACATAGGAACATGTCCAGGCAGGTCTCGAAGACCTTCAAGGAAGGAGACTCCACAACCCCTCTGGGCAGCCTGTGCCAGGGCTCTCTCACCCTCATGGTGAAATAGTTTTTTCTTATATTTAAGTGGAACTTTTTGTGTTCCAGCTTCATCCCATTACCCCTTGTCCTGTTACTATCTACTATAGAAAAGAGGGATATCCCAACCTCCTGACACTCACCATTTAGATATTTATAAATGTTAATAAGATCACCCCTCAATCTCCTCTCCTCCAGACTAAACAGCCCCAGGTCCCACAGCCTTTCCTCATATGAAAGATGCTCCAGTCCCCTGATCATCTTGGTGGCCCTGTGCCGGACTCTCTCCAGCAGTTCCCTGTCCCTCTGGAGCCCAGATCTGGACACAGGACTCCAGATGAGGCCTCACCAGGGCGGAGTAGAGGGGGAGAAGAACCTCCCTCGACCTGCTGGCCACACTCTTCTTGATGCATCTCAGGATGCCATTGGCCTTCTTGGCCATGAGGGCACATTGCTGGCTCATATTTAGTTTATTATCAATCAGGACTCCCAGGTCTCTCTCTGCAGAGCTGCTCTTCAGCAGTTCAACCCCCAGCCTGTACTGGTGCGTGGGGTTGTTCATTCCCAGGTGCAGGACTCTGCACTTGTCCTTGTTGAACCTCATGAGGTTCCTCTCTGCCCAACTCTCAAGCCGGTCGAGATCCCGCTGAATGGCAGCACAGCCCTCTGGGGAATCAGCCAGTCCTCCCAGTTTGGTGTCATCAGCGAACTTGCTGAGGGTACACTCTGTCCCCTCATCCAGGTCGTTGATAAAGATGTTGAACAAGAATTGATCCCTGTGGAACTCCACTGGTCACAGGCCTCCAACTTAATTCTGTGCCATTGATCACCACCCTCTGGACTCTGTCATTCAGCCAGCTCTCGATCCACCTCACCATCCACTCATCCAAGCCACACTGCCTGAGCTTTCTGATGAGGATGTTGTGGGAGACAGTGTCAAAAGCCTTGCTGACGTCAAGGTAGATGACATCCGCTGCTCTCCTCTCATCTAGCCAGCCCTTTATGCACTCATAGAAGGATATGAGATCAGTCAAACAGGTTTTCCCCTTGGTGAAGCCATGTTGACTCTCCCTGATAACCATCTTTTCCTTCATATGTTCAGTGATAACATTCAGGATGAGTTGTTCCATCACTTTTCCAGGGATGGAGGTGAGGCTGACTGGCCTGTAGTTTCCTGGGTCGTCCTTCTTGCCCTTTTTGAAGACTGGCATGGCATTGGCCTTTCTCCAGTCCTCAGGCACTTCACTTTATTTTATTTGCTTTATTTTACCTGGCTTGTACATCACAGTTAACAGCAGTGCCCCGCTTCACTGAGACACAGCAAGGGTAAATGTGAAGTCTACATTTGGCTAGTGTGGTGCGTGTGAGCAGGGAGAGAGGCACTCCACAGATGACTGTTACAGGAATTCTCTGCCCTTGCACAGATACACATTAGGGTTGGATTTATTTTCTGTTGTTACAGTGTGGGTTGTCTTTGTTTTCATCTGAAGTATTCTTTGGCATTGCCACCTTGATAGACACTTCAGCAGATGGAAGGAACCTCAGCCCAGGGCGAAGTCATTTACTTTCTTTTCTTGGGTGGTTCTGCTGATCCTGAAGGAAGGGCTTTGTGAAAAAACAGCAAGAATAAATGCAGGTTTTACTGATGCCCATTGCTGCTTAATGTTTAAATGTACTCTGTGAGCCATCGCTGGACAGAGGTGAAGCGTAGAGGGACTGTGGAGTTCTGAGGTAAGGATCTTAATCTTTTGGTTTGTTGCTTTCCTCTTCCAACCTTGGCATCTTCTTCTGATACACTCTCATAAAGAAGCACAACACAGTTGTGCCAGACTAAGCACTCTGACTGCTACCATAACCTATGTTTCAGACCACCTTCATAGCAGACAGTAGCTCTGGAGAAGAGACTCTAGTTGATGTATTATGTAGTTTAAGCATTTTGAGGAGGGGAGTGGTGGAAAGAGGCAAAAGAAATTACAGCAAAGTAAAAAAAACCACGCTGGAGAAAGGAGAAGCAAAAGTAAAGGGAGCATTTGGTTTGCTTTTGTTTGCTGTCAACTCAAAATACCTTGGCCATGGACTTGCATTTAGGACTGTGAAAGAGGTGAGACTAATGGTGCAGACAGTATGTCAAGAGGGTATGTCTGGGAGAAACATTTATTTAAGACAATTGTGATCAAATATTCATCAACTCTTTCTCCCTCCATCTCACTACAGCTTCTTCCTCACTTCTCTCAGCTGGAAGAGATTTCAGAGTGAAAGAGGTAGCAGCACTTAAATGCTTATTTATGTTGTCATTTCTAGGCATTTTATCAGGTCTCTAATGAAATAGATTTTCTCTCAAGAGGTGCATATTTTCTGAGCCAGAGGGGGAAAACGCTACAGACTGCTGAAAAGTCTGCCCACATTCAATACATTTCTTGCATTATTAATGATGATAAAAGCAAGAGGTTATAAACATTTTCTTTTCTAAATACTAATTGCAGCTGACCTTAGCCTTGAAGGGAGAGGGAAAAAAAATGGCAGGGAGGGAGGAAGGCAGGGAAAGCACAAAAAAACCCCAATGAGCCCAAAATGTAACTGTCAGGGCAAAACTCCTTTTTTGACAATCCCCAATGCTTTCACATATATCATTTCTAAGAGCAATGCCAGAGCCAAACCATTTGGGACTAGAATTATAGCAGAGATTAGCAGGATTCTGTTCCAAGAATATCTTTATGGTGATCACTTGTCACTTGTCATTACAAATAAATCCTATTGGACTTCTTCCCTCAGTCTCATCCTCGTCTTGCTTACACTTGTGAAATCATTCTTCTCTTCTCCCCCTTTTCCAGCAAGCTATATTCACGTTGCATTTTTGAATGGCTACTGGTTTATCCTGACTCAACACAGCCCTGGTGGGAGGGTCTATCTCCTGGCAAGGGGATAGACAGAGGAATTTTTTGTGCTTGTTTTTTCATCTACCTGCTAGTAAAATGTGTTTTCATTGGTGATGTCAGAGTACTGGACATTTCTGTGAAACTGATGGGTCAGCAGTGTGTACACAAATGTCCAGGCAGATTACCTTGAATCCCATTGTCTCAGAGAGAAGGGAGGTGCTTGTTTTTGGGTTTTTTTTTTTAATTTCTTGAGTTTTTTGGCTATGATTACATATCAGAACAGGACCTAGAGCATCCCACTAAGATGAGATTGCTATTACGCTGTGCAGTGTTCACGGGTATGCAGCAAGAGGTTGTCTGAGTAAAACAGCAAAAATGTTAGCATGAAGAAATAAAGCAGATAGTTCATGCATAAGTTCAGTGGGTGCTTGGTAAGAGAACCCAGGCATCCTGAATCTCTCAACTGTCCCATTTAGCCACCTGTGTTCCTTCTCTCAGATACTAGTACAAGATGTGTTCTGGACAGGGCAGTTAATAACTAGGCCATCTGCTTCATGGATGCTGGTGGTGCTTTTGTTCAGAGCAGTATTAGGCAAATTCTCCTGGTCAAATTCACCACAACTGTAATAAAACCCACTGAGCTTGTGTGGGTGATGGCTGAGAGCAGACTGAGGTATCCTAGGTCTAAGCAGCAGAAATGGAATTCAAAGCAATTAAGAATGATACAGGAATGATTCAGGTTGCTCATCAATACAGACCTTTGGAAGGGTTCAGGCTTGAACAGAGTTTAACCATAGACTTCTATTACTGTCTCTGGAGCTTTAAAAGAAACACTGTGTGTTGGTATCGGAGTTTAGGCTGATGTTTGGATATGCTTTAAAAAACTGAACACGTTCACTAATATGTTGGCTTTGTTTGCAACAGAATGCCTTATTTCTATTTATTATTTCACTCATTTATTATTTATATTACAGTAACAGCTAGAGGCCTCTTTCTGCTAGGTGTCATACAGATTCTTTGTAGGAGAAAAGTTTATCTTCTAATACTCTGCCTGAGAAGTGGGAGGGTGTTCAAAGGAAGTCGTGACTCAGTTGTGGAATTTGGAAAAGTACCCAGCTCTCATGAGTCCCAGCTTCATGACTTAACGAGTGCCCCTCACAAACAGCTATATGAAAGAAAACAATTGCTCTCACTTTGCATGAAGTCTTTAAACTGATGCTGAATGGGAGCCTTTAAATATATCAAACAACTATCTCTGTTTGGATGGAAGATATTCCTGTAATATATTGCACATCTGAAAAGGATTGCACTGCCTGAAGCCACCAGCCTCTCAATTTTTCTGGAGCTTAAGCTGGTTTTTCATGTGCTTTCCACATGCCAGAAAATTAGAGCTCTTCCTTAGTTTCTCTTCTTGTTACAACATATTGTCCATGTTGCACAAAGTACCAGGGGAATCTTCCCCAGATGTGCAAGTTAAAAACTAAGGGATTTGATGGCCGCTTGTCTCCTTCCTCTCTAAGCTTAAAAGCAGTCAGTCAGAAAGGGACCAAACCCTTGGGGATTCACTTTTGCTTTCATTAGGATAATTAAAGAACAGAGTAAGCAGAACAGACAGACTTGCCCCTTTTAAAATGCAAATGAGGGATTCTGTAGTGTTTTGGAGTCAGTTTCCCTTCAGCAAAGAAACAAAATATCAGTTTAGAACATAATGGGCTAGTGTGAGCATCTTGATTTAATGAGTTTTATAGCAGTGCTGGGACATAGGTGGTTTCTCCTGGTCTTGCATACTTTTTCCACATGGCCATTTTTGTAGATTATAGGGTCTTAGAAATTTTATTTTTTTCAGTGTAGGTTTCTGGTATGGACCGTGAGGAAAAGGTACTCCTTAGAGCTTTGGATTCTTCTCTGGAGGCCAACAGTGACCCAGGCAGCCCCTCTGAGATGTGTTCTCCCTGGTTTAAGCTCATGACTGCTGGCCATTTGCTATGTGACTTTGTATTTTCTGATGCAGGCTGAGAGTTGGCATTGAGTCACAGGGGCAACACCTGTCAATGAGAGTGCACAGCACTTGCTGGGCCAGGGTGCGGCTTTGTCACAGGCAATGTGTTGGTATACAGTGAATGCAGTCATACAGGGAATATGCCACAGCACAGACCTCTGTAGAGGGAATGAGCTGGTTTCCTTGGTTCTAGTAATCCATGGAAGCCAATGTAGCTACACACACCCTGGCCTGTAGAAGTGTTACCTACTTTTCCCTCTGGGTACCAGTGAAGATCAGGAGAGGTTGCAGAGTTTCTCACCTACAGGGAGCAGGCCACTGCTGGTGTGCCCAGATGGGGCCATGTGGGGAAAAATGCAGTAGTAGTGGCTACAGTGGACCATAAAAGCATGAGACCTGACCATGAGCCTTTGAAACAATGATGCTTTTGCTTTTAGTAGATATGGTAATGGAGAGAGAGTCATGGTTGTGTTTTTCAAAGGAGTGTTCTTGACATATCCTTTTCTAATCTAGATAGATTTTTGTTCTCTGTCAGACAATGCAGTCTTACCTTTGCTAGTATTCCAGCGTGTCTACATGCTTATTTCTGGCCTCAGCCCTGCTTTGTTTTTTCTTCATGATACAGTTAGGCTGAATAATCATCAAACAGATGCCTTTTCATCCAGGATGTCACTGCACTCCTTTCTGACAGATAGGACCATCTTCTTACTATCTATTTACTCATTTTCTCTGAGGAGATCTAGCCCCTTCAAAAATGCTGCCTGTTTTCCTTTCAGTGTACTGAAACTGTGTGCACATGACAGTGCTATTCCACACATGCCTGCAGTGTCTTTGTATCAGAAACAGTTCTTGTTCAAGTGGTAGGCTTGGCTTCTCTGCTTGTTGTGTTGTCATTGCACCTCCTTCTGCTCATGGGACAGGTGCCGGAAGGCATCTTTGAGGAGGCAGTGATTCCATGAAGACCACACAGTGTATAACACTAAGAAAATAACAAAGTCATTGCAGGATGCTTGCCTTCACCTCTACTTTTGTAAACACTCAAGTATTAAATATAAATGAATGTTTCAAGGATGCATGTTTTCTCCAGGGATATCTGTTTACTTCATCGTTGTTGCAGGAAAGCTTGTTCCCTTGGGATCTGGAAAGCAAGAAAGGTAATCTTTTCCTCTTCTCTCCTCCAGCTCCCCCTCCTACTTCCACATTTTCCTCTTCTTTTTTTTCAAGATCTCTTATATATGCAACATAATCTTAAGCACATCATAAACATCAGCAGCTGTCCCCTTCACATAGGAACTTTGCTTGACTCTGGACTGCATTTGCTCAACCTATGCCATTCACCTAGGAAGCTACCCTGCTCCTAGTACTTGATGACCGCCTCTTTAATAGGGGTCAAAGGCTGAGGTCTGAGTTTACAGGTTGTTGTCCATCTTCTGATACAGTTCTGTAGCAGCCTGGGTGCACGTTTTCACCAGCTTAACTCTGGTTGCTTCAGACTAAAATTCTGCACCACCGATACTTCAAATCAGTGGTACAAATTTAATAATATAGCTGGAGACATTGCCACCTTCTTATTGGCTGCTTTATTTTTATAAGGGAAGTTGCCTTGCAGTAGAAGCAAGCTACCATTGACTGAGCTGCAAGTGCAAGTTTATTACTGAATATATTATCTTAATTACATCACATGGGTGTCATGTCCACTGCAAAGTACCGATGAGATAATCCTAAACCCTACCAGCTGTCAGCAAGAGTAAAAGAGGTAGGTTGGGGATGCATTTAATTTTTGTGTGCTTGTTTATTTTACATAAACAAGCCATTGCATCAGTATTAGTTTGAAAAACATTAATTATTGTACACTTACTAGAAAAACTATTTTTTTTAAAAAAAGAAATATAGCATCTAGGATGTAACATGGCACTCATATTTTGGGTTGTTTTGGTTAGTCGGGAGCTCACAGCTACTCCATTCACAGCCACTTGCAGCAAGAAACCTGCAGTTGTAAGGATGCTCTGATCCCAGAAGGATGAAGTACATATGCCCCAGTATGAAAGCTGTGTTGCTTAGGGAAGTGATCAAAGCTCTGCTATTTATAACTGTTGTATTTGCAGTCTCCTGTATTGGCACAGCTCTTCCTCACCCTAGGTGCTTCCAGGAAAAAAACCACCATCAGGAAGTGTAGAAAATCTCTAGCACCCACAGCTACTTCTTCCAGTTGCCTTCCAGTGTCTTCCAGTTTTTAATATGTGCAGTGTCAGCAAATGCACAGCAGTTCTTCTTGTAAACGGGATTTGGCAAAATAAATGAGCTGAAACTGCAAGGGGGTTATTCATCTTAGCAGAAGCTCGAGCTTGCCGCAGTGTTTGACGTCTGTAGTGCTTTTGTTATCAATTCCATCACCCAAGCCAGCACACCTCATCATGTGGTAGAAGTCAAACCACTGGCCAGGGGCCTTTCCCTCAGCATTTGCAGCTGAGAAGAAAAGTAGAGGCAAGTGAAAACAGTTCTCACTTGCACATCACGTTTGGGACAGAGATGCTGCAGCTTATGGATGAGAGTATTTGTTTCTCTAGCATTTGTCTTAGCTCTAGGAGACAAGCTTTTTTCTCACTTCTTTGCTTCAATGAGTAAATGAGAGTTTGGAGATATGTGTCCCCTTTGCTTTATTTACCCCTTCCTCTACAGAGAGAACTGTTGCATCAATCCTTTTGTGAAAAGGAGAAAGAGTTTAGTGAAAAGGAGGAATGATGAGACCTCTAGAAATTAATGGAGGACAGGCTGAGTGATGAATAATCTGTCTGCCTTTCTTACATGTTTCCTCTGCACCTCTTTAAAGTCATGCTCACACACACTCATTCACACAAATACATACACAAACTGACAGCTAAACTCTTTGATTTTTTTTTTTTCCCACCCCCAACTCTTCTCTCCTCTTTCTTCATCTCTTGCTCATACTCATTAATTTCCTCTGTTGCATATATTCAAGGGGAGATTTAGTTGAGATTTAGTATTGCATGGGAAGGTAGAAGCCAGCAGTCATAGCTGGCATGGAGGAGGAGAGGAAATTCAGACAACATGCCAAGCCTTGAAAATTACGATATTTCTTACCCTACTGAGGGTAAGTGCATGTCCTTGTATGAGGAGGAGCAGCCTTACAGCTGCACTTCCTCATAGCAACTTTTCCACGTGCTGTTCTACAGCTCTAGGTAGTTTCTGTATTCTGGATGCTGTCCTGCACCAGGAAAAGCCCTGGAGGTGATCACCTTTGCTTTGGGAAGTCACTATGGCCACGAGGGAAAGAGACTTGACAACGTTGCAGAAGAGAAAGCATTCAAGTGGCCCATAATTTTTTGTGAATTGCTTTCTGTTCAACACATGAGACTGGCAGGACTTGGGTTTTCAGAACTGATTGCTCAGGACACCTCAGGTTGGTCTCCCAAAGATGACCTCATCTCTTCTGACATAGTTTCTTTTCCAACACACTCACTTTGATAGACTTTTCAGAGAGCAGGGGTCTGTAGAGACAGAACTGTCTTTTTGGTGGCTTTTGTAACTCCATCTTGTCTGCCTCTGGCTCCCTTCTCCTTTCAAGTTGCTGTTTTGAAAGCTCAAAGAAAACAGAGTCGAAAATAGTGCAAAAAGGATGTGCATGCAGACATTTTTATCATCACTTCCAAGGCAGTCCTGTCCCTTGTCCCTTTTTCCCAAATAACCAAAATTCATCAGATAACCTCTTAAGACCAAGCCTAAGGCAAAATCAATCTCCAAAGGAAGTAGCAATTGCTGTTGCTCAGCCAGCAAGTAGAATGTGAAATCTATATCTGCTTATTAAAAGCGTGGGTTCTGCCTTGCTCATCTCTAACAATGACAAGTAACAATTATTTTTATTATATGCACATGTGGACATATGTGTGTAAAATACAGACTTTTAAAGGCAGAGGCTTCCTGGGGGTGATTCTCATCACTTCCATCACTGAGGGCGGGTAAATAGTCTTTCTTGAGCAATGTCCTGTCTCAGCATTTGATTCAAGTGCTCTGATTTATCTGTTTCCCTCTGGATTTTATTGTCTATTCTCTTTCCTCATAAGGGTTGAATTTGGAGGGGAAATGTATGGAGGTAAGACAAGCAAGTACTGCAGATCTGGCAGCTGGGGCTCTGATGTACAGCCACAGGTTTTTAAAAATCAGTGAGATAATAGCATCCAATTGGTCCCTAGAAAGAAGAATGCTGTAAGCAGACGTTTTCTCTTGGGCAGGCTGGAAGGCTCCTAATTACTAGAAATCAAGAGAAGAGTCAGTCAGGCACGAGATAGAAACCTCACAGTGGGGAGAGAGCTCAGTGGGAAATGCCTGGTGAGCAGACAAAGTTTCTCAGCTCTTGATAAACGTGGAAAGTTTATTATTGTCAAACTTTTACCTTCTCCTTCTCTTGCTTCCCTATGGAAAGAAAAACAAGTTCTGCTTCTCCCCTTCAATCATGCAGGACATATCCCTCTGTTGCTGCAGACACCCTACAGTAGCCTGGGATAGACGCAATGAGCTGGCAGAGGCTGCTCGCTACCTTTCCAGTTCCTTATATTATGCCTCTTGGGTCAAGTTCACCCTTCCTCAGGTCACCTCTCACCTCCCTACATACATCCACAGTCAACCAAATTACATGAGTCCGTTACATAGTGGGCTGCTTTAGGCTGTTTCATAAGCTGGAGGGCTTTGGTTAACTGGGAGAATCTGGTGTCAGGTGAAACCAGGACACTTTGTACTCACACTGTGACAGCTGATTTCTTGGAAACACAAATTGAAGAGAAGGGCAAAGCAAACTCTGTGATAGTAGCTGACTGATCCCCAATCCTGCCTTGACAAATTTGTCTTGTCTTTGGGTTTTTCTGTCCCCATTTGTCACTGTGAAGATTTCCTCTGTTTTGTAGTCTCTTCCCTGTGGCTCAAGTGCAGGCTTGGGAACCAGGAATGTTCTGATTTTCCTAGATCCCTCAATTTCAGAGGGTCACAGATTTACACAGGCCAAAACAGACTAGTGTAATTCTTTTGTGTCATTTGCAGAGGAACTGTTTTCCCTCTTTCGTATGCCTTGCTTGGAGGGCTGTGTTTCTGCCTGTGATCTTGAGTCAAAGTGTGATCTGGGATGGTTCTGTCTGTCTTTACTACTGTTGGTTGCTCAGTAAGACCAATGTCTCATGGAAGTGGAGGGACAGGTAAGGAAAGCAAACAGACCTTTTGCCTGAAGTAGTGGTGAGGATAACCCTGTCTTTCTTCATTCCTTTGAAATTTGACTTTTGGCTTGGATTTTCCCTGTTTGTTGCCTTGCCATGGGCAGCAACCCCCCTCGTGGGAGGGTACAGACAGTTCAGGCTAGTAGAAAAAGAAAGCAAAATATGCCCCTTGATTCTTTGGGAAGCTATGAGAAAGGGAGGAGGGAGACAAGTATAAAATTCCCAGTAAGTCCTTTCCCAGTCTGTGAATGGTGACACAGCCTTAGCTCTCCCTGCAAACTCTGATCAGGTCTCCAGAACACACAGAGAAAGCAATGCTGAGGCAGGAACATGTAGGTCTGGGGTCATAGAATTAACAAATGGATGCTTTAGCTACAAATGCTACAAGATGCAGTGGAAATCCCTGAGGCAGGAGCTCAAATCACTTTGCATCTGTACAGTATGAACAGCTCTATCACTAGCACTTAGCTTGTAGGCTGTTTTTTAACTCCTGTGCTTCAGAGGAATGGAATTTCCCTAATCCCCATTTTATAGATGAGATGAGGAATAGGCAGGTGAAATAGTAAGCAACTTAGTCAGAAATACTTTGGTTAACATGGGATTTACAATATATTGTGTAGTGCCTGGATACTTAATATTCTAGATTATTAAAAACAAGTTTGTTTTTCACTGGTAGGATGGTGAGTTGTGGGGGTCTGATCTGGTACTGTTCTTGTGGAAACAAATGTCCCTGATCCTTTTCCAGAAATTGTTACTATATACAGCTGCTGCCATGACTTACTGTTCACCAAGTTGTGCACAGTCATCTTATGCACAGATGATTTTATGCACCTTATTTGAGATTCTTCCAGCCTTTGATGTTACTCCAAGTAAGACATCCACATAACAATCTTTTTGTATGATGTTATAAGGCACAGGTATGTTAATGTAGAATAAACTTGTTCTTTACTGCATGCAGCCTTTGTTGCCCCAAGAGGTCACCAAGTCAATTATTATAAAAGGATTTCAAAAAGTGCCTGAATAATTTTATGACCATTTGTAATTATGTGTTAATATAGGGGTAATCAAATATTATGCCTTGTGGCACATGATAAGCACAAGAACCATGAAATGGCTCATTTTCTCTCTCCTGCACCAGTTGACCATTACAGTGGAGTTTTCACCTTCCTCTGGACCACTTTAAATTAATTGCTGCTGAGTACAGGAGACGGAAGGCCCTTAACCTTCTGATCTCATCTGGCAGGTTGAAGGCTGCTAGACTTTGATCTTTCTTTGTGCATTGTTTCTGAGGAAAGGTTGGGGGAGATAGGTCCAGTAGAAACCAGGAGTTGGCGTGGGGTGGTGGAGGTATTACCAGGTACCCTGTGCTTTTTATGACAGAAAAAGCTTGTGAGTGAATTCCTGGTCAGAGGTCCCGCAGAGTGTGGGCTGTAGAATAACATCACGGGCATGTGGTGTGTATTTTCTGGCCCCAACAGCACAACCAGGCAAAGTTGCCTAGCCTCTAGGCTGTATTTGTATAAACAGCGTCTCTTGGTGAATTGTTGCATTGCATTTTGGATGAGAGAGAAGTCTTCTTGTTTGTTCTGGGCTTCAGCTCTGGTGCTGATATTGGCTTATCTTTAAGATGTGTTTTGGACAGGGGAAGCCAGGCCAAGAGAGGTTGAGAAGGGGAGGTAATGTAAGAATTTTTTCATTCTGTGGCTCTGCTGTGCTGGCTCCATTGTGATCCAGGCTTCTCTGCTCAGTTTGTTTCATAGCATGGTGAAAATTGATGAAACACTTCACCAAATAATGAATTGTGGCCTTGGAGGCAGCAGTCCGTGTAGGTCCTTCAAACCGTTTGTGACTATGAAGAAACTGATGTTCTTGCCAGCAGCCACTCCAGCTTATGCAGTCCCTTGTACAGTTTCCTCATCAACTTTCTGTATAAAACTGTAATTTCAACTGTGTCCAGTTTCAGTCACTGTTAGATAAACAAGTTTCCTTCACCAGTCTTTTTTAAGCTATTTGTTTGTGGGTAGCCAGAGACCAAAATGCAAGGTGTCTCAGATACAGCATGGATGACTAAAACAAAGCCGCTCAGAGGTTTGATATAAAGACTCTATTTTTAGTCCTCTACATCTATCTCACAGATACTCTATGAGTGTGTGTGTGTGTATTCAACTGCTTTGGGGGATCTGCCACTTTTGGGGATAGATGTGTGTGGCTTATAGATAGCAATGTTAACTAGTGTTCTGTGGAACAAATAAAAGAACTCCCTATTGAGTAAAGGAAGATGGAAATGGTATTCCTATTTCTCATCCGAGGTAGAAGACTGCAAATGTCTGTGTCTCTTGCTTCAGTCAGTAACGTTTTGAACTGGCAAATCCAATGCTCTGTGATGGTGTTTTGTAGTGTAGTGTCTATCTCTTACCAATGAGAATGCTAAATACTTGATGGAGAGAAATGAGATCAAAAGGAGAAAAACTGAAGGATGGTTGGCAAAGGAGAATAAGAGATGCTGTCAGGAGAGGAACTGAACTGAGAAGGGGAGTAAATGAGGCAGATAGATGCAAGAAGGCTGTTCAAAAGGCAGGACACATAGAGGAGAGGCTTTCAGAGCAGTAGCAATGAAAGGGCTACCATGCAAGACAGTACACAGTGTGGACAACAGTGGTTAGATAATGTAAGAGCTCTGTCTATTTAGGTTTATGTATTGACATCCATCAGATCCTTCCCTTTACAACTTATGTACTCCTCTCCCTGTTCTCCTCCAACCCCCTTTTATCTTACACTGTAAAATGCTGCTTCTTCAGGTTTCAGGGCTTGGAAGAGAAGCTATTGATAATTCTCCCCGTCTGTCATAGGTTAGTCAAAACGAGGGTTAGATGATCCCATGATACTTCAAGATAGGTTTTTCTGTACCTATAGTAAGGAGGCAAATTAGTTTTCCCAAGAAAAACTGTATCCTTACCTCTCCTGAGCTCAATCAGCTTGATGGCTCTGTAATCTCTTCAGTCAATGTGCATTCCATGATGTTCAGTTTCCTACCACAGATTGGATATAGGAGTCCTCAGGTCACAGGGCTGAGCTTGGTCTTCTCATTATCTACTGTAATTGGGGAAAACTTTAATTTCATGGGACAGAAACTGTCAAAAGTGGTTCTCTAATGTGCCTGTAACTGCAAGAATTTGTAAATAGAGTCAAGGCAGCAAAGCCCTGGTTGGAGCTCACAGCAGAGTTTACCAACAACCACTAATTGCCAGCTCTGTTTGGATGAATTGTAAATGACCAAGATAATGCAAATTAGGAAGACACTCTCTTGGCAGAATTTTAGCAGATTCTGGGAGCTGGGGAAGTCATGCATCTCCCTCTGCTGTTGGGAGCAGAGTCCAATTTGTAGTGGCTTCTGCAGCCCTTCCTTAGGCTGGGAGTGAGGCAGTGGAGCCCAACTGTATCACGTGCTGCCCTCCAGGGTTTGTTGCTAGCTCATACTATGCAGTGTTGAGGCATCTATCTATGTGGGGTTTTTAGTCTACTTAGTTGTTATGCATTTAAAAAAAAACCAACTTGTGATAAATGTCAACTCTGACAATGATAAAGGTTTAAAAGAACTTTATTAAAAGCTAGGTTTTTAATTTCATGTACTGTTTTTCTTTTTAACTATGCTCTCTTTACATTGAAAATCTCTCTACCTGGGGGAATACAGATAAGAATATAGGATCGGCTGAGAAAGATACCCTTGTCCTTCCCTACCCATCCTGCCTGTTTGGGGTTTGGGTATTTTTTTATTTGTTGGGTTTTTTTGTTTGCTTGTTTGGTTTTGTGGGGTTTTGTTTTGTTTTGTTTTGTTTTTTTTGAGGACATTGATAAATCCGAGACTGTGAGTGGATTATGCTCCTTGAGTGTGGGAGGAGGGGAAACTTATCTCACTCTCATCCTCATGCATACATGGTCAGGGCAGTAGGGGAACTGTAGTCTTGAACAGCCTATGGTGCTGATGCTCTGGTTTGACAGGCTGTGTTTGAGGGCAGGGCAGATACAAATCCTTCAGCTTTTGTAAATTAAGTTTTTGCCTACTTTTTTTTCTCTACCTCTTACAGCCATGTACTTGGGGAGAGAGGGGGAAGTGGTCTGTATGGGATGAGAGAGAAGGGAGCAGAAGACTGAGTTATGGGCTGCCAGGTCACCTCTCAGGCAAAGTGAAGTTTGTTACATGTTCTCCTGCGGAGGCTGTGTTGCTGTACAACTCAGAGCAAACTCTAAACTTCCTGTTTAGGAAGCGATCCATGTTCATGAGAAGCTTTTGACACTGTTAAAGGGTGGTTGTCATGCTTGTAGGGGAAGTGAATATAAGTGAACCTGATGAATATCTAGTTGGAAATAGTTGTGAACTGATTAAAGTCTGCCCAGATGATCATCTTGATTCAGAACTTGATGGACAACATCTGCATAATTTTTTGTTCAATAACAAATGTTTTGTTATGAAAGCAGCCTCAAGCTGTCTTCCATGCCATGCCACTCAGGGAATAAAATCAGAGGAGTAAACTGTCAGAGCAGTCACCTGTGGGCTCTGAAATTAGTTTTTTGTTGAATATCTTCTGGTAGTTGAAGCTTCCAGGAATGAACTTGTTAAGAGTTTGTTTCCCCAGAATATTTGTGGAAAGAAGACACAACGGGGTCATGAGCACAGACAAAGCTTGAACAGTTGGCTTTAAAACTTGAATAAATTATTTATGGAAAGTGAGTTTTGGTTTTGTATCTATTTGCTATCCACTCATCTTTTAGAAAACAGGCTGGGTGGAAGCATGTATGTGTGCATACGACTGCAGTGTTCATATTGGCTACAATGAGCACACTTGCAAGACCTGCAAGGAACGAGAATCCTGAAAGTAGTGGTGTAATTATTTTTAATTTAGCTTGTTCAGAGCTTAGAAGGAAAAGAAAATGATAAAAGCCTGGAGCTGTGATGGTAGAGGAAGTGCAAAGGAAGAACTTCGACTTCAGCAGTGGAGGATAGTGGATGTCTGTAGTGAAAGAATTCAAACACACCCTCTGCTTCCCCTCACTCTCTAAGTGCTGCACTTAGGTTAAGCAATCCCCATTCACAATGCAAGCCAGTGTACTTTATTTAATAACTGTGTCATGGGGTTCCTCTGGGATCTGGAGTGCCAGGATTGGTTGGCTTTTTAATGGGCCCTGCCAGGGGAACTGGCTACAGATGGGGAAATGAGACATGTTCACTCATCTCTGGTTTTAACATCCCAACACAGGAGTAGAGGGTGGGTTTTGTTAGTTGCGGGTTTTGTTAAGTGCATTTTGTGACTCTCCTCCATAACAGCAGACTACTTAATGCAAAATGCTGTTTCTCAACTTTAACTCAGCAAGGCAAAGTGCTGTGTTACAAAAGCATAGTGGGAGGGGAGAGAACAGGGGAGGAAAGCACGCATGTTTATTTGCTCCCATTATGACACTGCTGCTTCGAACACAGATCGAAACCCTCCTTCCAAAAGGCCCCTTGGCACAGGTTATTTGCACATAAATGGCTGTAGGTGATTTATTTTTTCAGCACAGCTGGGTTCTGCAAAAGAAACTGTGGTCTATACCTACATATACGCTAATATTCCTCCCTGCAAGCACTCGGAGGGCATGTGGAATTGCTCTACTGCAGGAAGCCAGAGACTCAAAAGACTGTGGCTGAAATTTTCATGGCTCTGGGATAATTTTCTAGATGTCTTGTCCTTTTTACTCTCTTGATTATTTTATTCTCTGTGGTACAAACTAGGGACTTGTAAGCAGTGTTACAAGGAAAGTGATGATTATTAGAAAAGGAGGCAGAAGGAGGCTTGTGTTGTATAACCAGGATAGCAGGTTGTGCCGTTGTAGGAAAAAAAGAGTGCATGTTGCAGGAGCAGCAGACATGGACAGATGTTCATTGCATAGAACTGGCAATTCAGTAGCTTGCTGAGTGACATGTGGCCATAGAAAAGTTATTCCTTATGAGATGTTTTAAACTTATAGCAGAGTTATCTATAAACGTGGATGAGTCTAGGTCTTGATGACTGAGTTTTGTTTCTTGAATACTGCTCATACTTATTTTGTGTTCTTTTAGGGCTCTTGGTGTCCAATATTCTGTAGCCAGACATCATAGTCCATATGATCCATAGGTCACTAGAGAAAGAAAAGTTTATCACAAAGACCTAGTTCAAAATTACTTAAATGCAGAGTATTGCATATTTATCTCTGCTGACTTTGAAGGTGAAAAGGACTTTCTGCATATAGAGTACTTAGATCTTGGAAGGTGGATACCTTGGAGTTGTTGGGAGAGGATTATGGTGTGTGGAGATCTGGGAGGGAGAGTGGAGGGATTGAATGCTTATAAACATAAATGAGGTGAACTAAGGATGCTATGGAGATTAATTCATTTTAGAAACCACCTTGTAAAAATTGGGGTCCTCAGAGCCATCGGTAGAGAAAGCAGTCTGAAAATCTCTTACATCTAACTTCAAAGGTGCCCGAAGACTTTCAAGTGCAAATGCTTAGAAGCTCAAACATCAGCTGAGAGCAGAGAGCATGGCTTGTTTTCCCTCTCTCCTCTTTTTTATCTTGCCTAAGGGGAATTATCCACTCCAATAGTTCCATAAAGGTTTTCCACATGGGAAACCTGTCTCCATTAGGCAGTATATTTGCATGAAAGGCCAAAAATCCCAAACCTTACAGCACTGGAATCCCAAAGCACTTCTGTCTTTAGACATCTTTCTTCAATGAAAACCTTAGTTGTTCCTCCCTGGCTTGATCCATTGCCTCTGGGCTGTGACTCTTGTCATGTACCATCTTCAGATGAGGAGGCTCTCCCTTCCTTTTCCACCTCACATGTTTGGATAGAACTCAAGTTTAACATTCACCCATCAAACAAGAAAGGAGCTGAAGAGAAGATATAGTAAATGGTTAGACAGCTGCTGTCACTGCACATCTGATGTAAGAGTGTGCTTATAAATTACTTGGTATAGCGGGATGGGATACTATGGTGGTTAGGGAGTGAACAAAGATTTGGAAGATCTAGGTTCATACCCTCTCGGTTAGCTCTCAATGAGTCCTTTACTTTTTTTGGTGCTTCATCTTGCTGTTTGCAAAATGGGGATTGAAACATTCCCTTAAACCAGAAGAGGTGTTACAAGCATATATGTTATCAATCTCAAGGTTCTGGGACTTTATAAATGCCTAAGAATTTCAAGTATTAAAATGATCCAGTGAGGCTCTGGTTGAAGGGTGCAAAAGGTAATTTGGAATTAAATTCTGTTCTGGATTCATACTGCTCCAAACTTTGAGCATATGAAGTTGGAATGAGTGTGCTGGAACCTAACATCCAATTACCTTTTTCTAGAGAAGCAGAAAAAATTGTCCAGAATATACATTTAGGAAGTCAGCATATGTTGATTTTTAACAGAGCTGAGGTGATTTAATCTTTGTCTGATCTCCTGTAGGAGTCAAGATTTTCTTCTGTGCAATTAGAGGAAATAGGCCAATTTTCCCAAGTCTATCTTTCTCTCCTTTTTTTATGGCAAAACCTCATCTACTTAGGGTTAGGTCTGTTATAAAATTTTCCTTTTAACAAATCCAATACCACAAAAATGTCATATGAAATGCTTCTCTCCTATTACTAAACAATAAATCTAAGTGTAAAGAGTGGAGTTGTCAGTAGAAAAAGGCTCATTCCTAACTCTTTTTTCATTCTCTTCTGTTTTATTCATTTCTACCATTGCAATTAGAAATATCCTCATGTAAAGGAAAACAGCTTCAACTTTCTTGAGATGATGAAGCAGCTTATATTTATACCAATTTAGAAGTCTTAGATACAGGACCAAAATATGAATACATATAATATCCAGCTATAGTGACCATGCTTCTTAAGTGACCAGACTTTTAAACATTCAAATTGTCTAGTCAAGGCAAGGAAGGAGTGATGGTCTCACGTAAAGCAAATGGAAAGGTTTAGAGCGAATAAGAGGAATCAAGATCTCACTATGCCAGGTAACTTAGAAAGATATAATAATAATGTTCAAGAAAGCTACAGTCAAGCCTGCTGTGAAGGGTGGAAAAAGACTCGTATATATCCAACTTCTGTTTATACAAGGACAGCTTACAAATGTTCTTAGCTATATAACCGTCAGATATTCTCGGAAGCAATAGTCCCATTCCTACTATTAAAATATCACCTTTGGGTACACTAGGCTAGTTGAGCACTCATGAGTAATATTTCGTTCCAAATTTTGGGGTAAGACATTAAGGGTGTCATAGACTCTATAAAATTCCTTTAAATATTGTATGTTGTCTCACACAGTTCTTTCTTTGATTGCAAAGCCATCAAAGTTGTTAAGCAAGATCTACTCTTTCTCTTGTTTCTTTTTTTTTTTTTTTTTTAAGAAAGGAGGGTAGGTGCAAGGTAGGAGAGTGGAGGACAACAGAAAGATTCTATTTCACTTGCCCTCTACTCTTCTCACTTGCTGAATAGCTCGGAAATGGCTTGTTCCTCAGGAGGTTGGCTTGATTTCTAAATCTCTACTGCTAGTTGAGTGAAGGAGGAATTTTAAACTGGACCTGTTCTACGCCAGATTGTGGCTTTAAGATTACAATTGTGTTGGAGACAGGATTCTCCTTGCCTGCTCTGCCTGGGCGAGGCCTCATCTGGAGTACTGTGTCCAGTTCTGGGCTCCACAGCTCAAGAGACACAGGGAACTTCTGGAGAGAGTCCAGCACAGGGCCACCAAGATGATCAGGGACTGGAGCATCTTCCTTATGAGGAAAGGCTGTGGGGCCTGGGGCTGTTCAGCCTGGAGAAGACTGAGGGGGATCTCATTAACACAAGTATTTAAAAGATGTATGTCAGAAGGATGGGGTGGCACTTTTTTCTATTGTCCTGTAACTTGAGACAAGGAGTGATGCACATAAGCTGGAACACAAAAGTCCAGCTTAAATACAAGGAGAAACTTCTTTCCTGTGAGGGAGCCCTGGCACAGGCTGCCCAGGGAGGGTGTGGAATCTCCTTTTCTGGAAGTTTTCAAACCCACCCAGATGTATTCCTGTGTGACCTGATCTAGGTGAAACCTGCTTTAGCAGGGGGTTGGACTGGATAATCTTAAGAGGTCCCTTCCAGCCCTGACCATTCTGTGTTTCTCTGATTCTTTGCCAAGGAAGAAAGGAGGATTGTCTGAAGACACTAGAAACACACTGTCTGCTTAAGACCCTGAAGATGAAAGAGAGAGTATTTTGCATGCAAATTCAGAGTATGGCTGTGAAGAAAATTCTGAACATCTGTCAGTTTAAAATGGCTATACATGTGCTTAACTGCTTACCTTAGGTGCTGGCTGGGTTTGGAGCAGAAGCCAGGTGGAGGTGGCTGCTTAGCTCTACCCTGTCTGCCAGAGATGTCATGAGAATTAGTGTATAATTGCAGGGACACCCAGCATTGAAGATGCTTGTGAGTACCTACAAAAATGAGACTAGATTTGCTCCTTAGGGGTGTCTGCAAAAATGAGACAGCTTTGTTCTTCTGAAGGAAAGCAACAGATATAATGTTAGTTCTTTCCAATGGGCTATTGCTGGCCTGAATAGTGCATTTGAGCACACATGATGAATAAGGGAAAGTTGTTCATGGTGTGGCTGAAGGTAATGAAGTAGGATTTTGACTGTAAAGCACATTCTGCAGTCTTAGATGAAGAAATACAGGGTGCTTCTGTTAGGACACATGTGAGGTAGCATGAGACTAGAGATACTGGTGGGAGAAGTGCAACAGGAGAAGCTGTAATCTGTCAGGAGTGAATCTTTGCCTTTGCATTTCACTCAACCCTGAAAACCTATAAAGGTCAAGGCAAATTCTGTACTTCCCCAGAATTATGGGAAAGGCTATTCTTCTGGTGTCTTGGTGTTTTTACACTTTTTTTTTGTTTGCTTCTCTTACTCTCCTTGCTTGTGCACATGATTTTTGGAGGTAGTTGGGAATCAAGGGGAAAAAATATCCAGTGCCCCTCACACACACACACATCTCGCACACATGCTTCCTGCATTTGACAGCAAAATCAATTAATCATTAAAAATCTCATCCTGATATTGATACAGAAGGGTTTCTACTCTGCAGAAGGCAAAAAGCATTCAGAAAAAAAGTCAAAAAGTAAAAACATTTTTCCTTCAGATTTTTTTTTTTCCCAAAGTCCTGTTTCCTTTCACATAGCCACATGCTCACATCTGCACGTGTTGACACAGCAGTCTGGCTAGCCAGAGCTGCCAGTCAGTGCAAACATTGTGGGAAGGCAGTAAATATCACTCTAAGGAATAAATGCCCCTGTCTGTCCCACTTGGGAGGAATGTATTTTATAGGTCTCCTTTCTCTGCCCTTTGCTCTTTGTTCGCTGTTGAGAAAGAATGTGTCCACGGGGCTCCCGTGGCATTTCCTGAGAGATAGAGTGCCCATTCCTGCCCCGTGCTTTCCACAGGGAAGGAGAGCCTGCAGAAAGCTCTCTGAAATTTTGACCAACATGTTTCCATCACTGATGGAGAGTGTTAGTCCCTCCTCTTTTTTTCTGGGATGGTTGTCCCCTGTGCCTGTGTTTGCTTCTGATTGAATGTGGTGCTGAGAACGAGATGTATTCCCAGTCTGCTGAGTGTAAAGAAGGGGAAATATGTCATCTCTGCTAGCTGAAATCTTCAAGGTGAGACAAAGGATCAAGCATAAAGCAGGAGGCACTCTCTACATGAAGGTGACCTGGTGGTCATGGGATTTTTCATTCGTTTGCAGAGAAACCCTGCGGATATGTGTGTATGCTGCTGTACAGAGAACAATGCCTCTGTGCAAGGAAAAAAAATGATGTTCAGGGTGCTTTGATCCTATACATTACTAATACATCTCCAGCACAAATTGATCTTAGTCAAACACGATTACCCATAGCTGACTACTCAGCATTTCCTCCTGGAAGTTTGCATGGCCTAGCACCACTTCTTCCTACCATTTCATGCAACCTCCCTTCTTATAAGGAGCACTGGGAAATTCATTGCTCCCTCACAAGCCTCAGCAGGCACTGAGCAAACAGGTTCCAGGTTTCTCATCTCTTAAAGAATGCAAAATTATGCAGAGGAACAACGTTGAAATTAAATGAGAAAAGTTTAGATTCCAGAGGTGATTTGAGAGTTCTCATCTGCACAGAAAGACCTCTCTTTGCTCTGTAGGCAAAGTTCAAATTCATGGTAGTTCTGCTGTAGTTTTTTTCCATTTAACCGCCATCCAACACTGCCATAGCTAACTCTTCAGCACAAATAGTAGGGACTAGGACCCTTTTTCTGTTTGCCCAAGCCAGTTATGAACATACATTTCTGCATTCCACCCCAGGACACAACATTGTCTGTGGGTTAAAAGGTAAAAGAGAGAAGAGCTGCTCTCAATTTTTTTCATCTTAGTTGAATTCACTCTCTATGTCCTTAGTACTGTAACATCCATTAGCTCACTAAAATGTCTAAAGAAAAATTCCAGTTAGCCCCCATTTTTGGAAGACTCTTCAAGACGCCAGTTTAAAATAAATAAATAATGGAGACCTGATACAAGCATTGAAATTCTGTAGCAATAACGTAGCATGTTTGAATTGGAAATTATTTACTTTCTCTAATCCTCAAAATAAGCCAAATAAACCCAAACCACCTCACTGCAAAGGTGACTCGCACTTTTTCATCTGTTTGGAGTTGGCTGTGATGATCCTGAATAATTTTCCGTGATTGAAAGTCTTTGGTTTTTTCCAGCAGGTTCAATGGTTTTAGTAGCTGTGTAGGAGAAGACTCTGTGGCTGAAAATACAGGAGGGAATTAAGAAAGATGAGGCACAAGTCTGTTTCTGATTCAGTGAGAGATATTAGTTAAGTTACGAGAACTTGGAGTTTTTTTTCCCCTCTCTTTGAGCCTGACTTGCAGGCATGCTGCATGAATATGCTCGTTGGTACAGATTTTCCACATTGACCTGCAGCTGAGGATGGTGTTAACAAAGCAGCTAGTGGTTGTTTTCTTGGCTTAGGAGTCACTTGTAAGCTAACATCCATGTATAATTTAAAAGCATCTTGAGGGAATACTAGCCCATGGGTTCCTTTAAAATCTACCATCTGGCCAGGACCCCAGGGCCCATGGTGACAAATGAGCTGAGCCAAAGAGCAGTAGCATTCCAGCTGCACTCTGTATCACCTCCTGCACTCCCCTTACCCTGTGGAGAGGGGAATCCACTGACATTGGATTTGATTCTTTACTAGTTGGAAGCATCCCTACAACTAAGATCTTCTCCATGTGAGGACATTTGGCAACTGCCAGCATGACTGAGTTCTTTTCAAGAAGAGTTTTTGAGAGATGAGAGTTGGGAAATTAATTCAGATTGACTTTGCATTCAATACCACCATGAAAATGCTGTTTTTTGTTCCTACTCTAGTTTCTGGGATTCTTTTGTTTTTCCAATACTATTGTCTCCTGAGAAATCATCTCTACTTGAATTTCAGGGAAGATTATAATTTTCTGTAAGTCCTAAGTGTACATCTCTAACAAGGTAATGCCTGATCTCTATTCTGCTTGGTCCCCTGTAGAACTCTGTACTCTGATTTAATACAAGAGATTTCTGTCACTGACAATGGATGCCTCTACCTAACAGAACTGTTGATGCATAGAAGTTATTTCCATCACATCTACAAGCTTAAAGAATATGTTTTGCAGACACAATTAATTTGAAACAAACCCTGTGTGTCCTGTAGAAAAATCAGGACACAACAAATCTGGGTGAAAAACAAATGGCAGGTGTAAACCTCTTCACCCACACAGCATTTCAGAGGCACACACTAGGGTTCTATTCCACTTCTAGAATTGTAAAGCCTGTTTAAAAAATGCAGAGGTGCACTCTTTTGCTGAATGGAATCATGTTGGCTTGGAGGGGTCATTGTAGCTCAAATCCTCAATTTAGTGGGTAGCTACTGTGAGGGATATTACTGGGGCTTTTGGCTATAATATCTGCTTAGAAGGCACTTAAAATGCAAGTGAACTTGGAGAGTATCCTAGCGCTGGCTGCCTTGTTAATCGTCTGAATTGGTGCTGGAAGGAGGAAAGAAGGGAAGAGAGCTCTCCTGCTTTATCAGGACTGAGGTAGGCACCGTTCCCTAATATTGCCATTTTGGCTTTTCTGATGTGTGTTGCTTGAAACCTGAACCCTGGTTCAGGCCAGAATATATCTGATGCTCTTTCTGTAGTCTCCCCTGTAGGAGAGCATGCCTGGTGTGATTTGCCTTAGAGTCAAGTCTCATATTAGTATGTAGAGTCATGTATTAGTATGTTTGTAATACCTTAACAAGAAAAAGGACAGGCAGGTGCCGGGGATCTTTTGTGCAGGCCCAGCACGAGGAAGATGCCCCACTGTTTTTGCACAATTTCAGGGTTGTTCCTCTGTCTGTTGAACTGGCCTTTTTGGGTTTTTTTGTTCCTTTCCTTTCTATTTGGGAAGGGAAAAAGACCTGATCTGATCTATGGTTTGGTCTTCATAAAAGCCAGTGAATGTTCAAGCCTGACTAGTTTCCATGTTGGAATTGATGCCTGGCTGTTCATTACTTGTGCCTTGCATTACTGGGAGACTGAATATAGGAGAGTGTTGGGACTTAACATCTAAGGACACTTGGTAGCAAGTTCATGCAGTGGCAAGGCGAATAATAAGATTTATTAAATACCTGCTTTCGCAGTCTAATCAACAAACTCAACACACAGCATATAGATGCACAGGACCTTTGGGCCACCAAGGCTGACTTCCAGTACTTGCACAAGCAGGGAAGCTGCCTTCAATATTAGTAAGAACAGGCACCACATTCTCCCTTGAGACTCAGCCATCAGTGTGCAGCACACGTGCAATGGCAGAACAATCGCAGTGTCCCTAATGCTTTGAGACAACCAAATATCAAAGGCTTCCATACCAATGTGCTCACCATTAGGTTTCCTTATTCATGTTCCACCTATCTTGGCTTCTCCCCAGAGCTAGAGTGGGAGGACCACTGTCAATTATTCTGTTTGTGCTGTGTACCCCGTCTGAAACTCTTGCCCATTATTCTAGGGAAGACAGCTGGTTTTGTTCAAATGAATGGCTGAAAACAAGTTAACAATGCTGACACTTAAATTGACATAATTAGGCTTCAGAGTCAATACCCACAGAGACCTGTGAGAGGAGCTGGTATTTATCATTGCTGTTGTTTCAGTTCTTTTGCAAAGGGATAAGATGGAGCTACACTGGGGTATAATAAAGAAAAAAAAAAAACAACACAAAAGACAGAGAGGAAAAAAACCAAAACAGCAAAATAGATCTGGTTTGTAATCATAAGGATTATCTGTTTGCTAAATGGAGAGTTGAAGACTCTTGTAGTCTCCGCTGGGTGCTGCTGGAAGATGTGTTCCTGTACATTGTTTGTTGTTTACTCAGTGTGACCCTTCTACTTTCTGAATTTTTTTTTTAATGTAATTTTATAGTTTAATTGTTGCATGGTTTTGATGTATGGCCCATCTAGCTTTGCTCTATTCCCTCTTGGCCTCTTTTTCAAATCCCGTTGCAACTTTGTCCCTTGGTTACACACCTTAGCTTGTCCTGATGAAAAATTTAGGTCCAAGTATGCAGCTCTGTATGTTCTTACGTGAAATCTGCAATGGTATCCATTTATGCCTTCCTCTGCTCTTGCAGTGTGCACAGGTAGGGTGTTATTGTGTTATTCCCTGCACAAGTTGTGTTACTGAGTGGTAACTTTTACAGTACGCTTCCTAGAACAATAAAATGAGCTATCGTAGAGGAAAGGGAAAGATCTTTTTTAATAAATTCTATAACCCTTTTGCTGGTTTACTAGGAAACAGCTCTGAGCAGTTTGATACTAGCAGAGGTGCTTGAAGTGTTTTTGTTCCTGAGCAGCAATTGCAGAATAGGGCAGAACCTCAAGCTCTCTACCTCCGTTTGTATAATGAGGCCACTGGAGGTAGAAGTTGAGACGCAGAACAAGCTGCCCAAGAAAGATGCTGAAACACTCTTGAAACAGACCTACACAATTGAAGCACTTCACATCTTCCTGGAATACTGGCTTTGTGCTATTAGTTTCCTGACAAGGAAGTCTGTTTAATGTGTTTGATTTATTTTATTTTTTAGCACTGCTGGAGCCAAGATGTAGTATTTCCAGAAGCACTAGCGCTTTTATAGGAATCTGTGTCTTTCAAGCTGGCATTTGCCCTTTTGCAAGCAAAAAGAGAAACACTGAAGTCTTTACAATACCTAGTAAATCTCCCAAGTCAGCCACAGAAGTCTGAAGGCCTATAGTGCAAGGTGTGCCATAGATTCAGGCTCTCCTCCAGGGCTGCTGTTTGAAAGCAATGAAAGGGGCTTGAGAACTCACAGAAAAATTCAATACTCTCCACAGACAAAAGATACCAAAGGAAACTTATGTTGGGAGCTGCCCTGAAGCAAAGAGCCAGGAGGTAAGGCTTGGCTTTGCCTCTTCCTACAGTTCCAGGTTGCTTGGAATCCAACCTTGTGGTTGGCGTAAGTTCTTCAAAAAAATCCTATAAAATTTCTTTTCTCCTTTTTCCTTACAAAAGAAAAAAAAAAACAAAAAAAGAATAAGAAGTTAGTGCAAGAAGAAGAGAAAAGCAGTAACGGAATGATAGAAATGCAGCATTCAGCTTCCTGGAGCCCACTCTGGACTGCAGTTGTCCCTGTTGCCTCAGGCAACCTGCCCAGAACTGAGGGAAGCTTGAAACTTCCTTCCCTTTTACAGGGAAGTGCTTTCCCACAACACCATCTCTGGGCCTTAGTGCCTAATTCCTGTGGGATGACTTCCACTTCCAGGCTGTTTACCATGTGTCTAACTGGCAAGTGTGGACTCTGCAAGTCCACTTTTGCATGCTGGCCTTTAATGTCTCCATACTCAAATCAAGGACTTTTTTTCCAAAATGGCATTTTATTATAGATTAAAGAAATAATCAAGAAAGGAAAAAAAAGGAAGGGGAGCACAGCATGTTTCTCTTAAGTTTCTTAACATGAGAAATGATTCCAGCCTCTCACAAATTAGCAAACCCAATTCACAGAATAAAGGGGCTGGCTCGCTTTCAAAGAAGATCATGGAGAAATAGCCTAGAAAACAGAAACCATTCATTATTGCACACTCATGAAGACAGAGTATTTTAAGCCTCTGTCCTACCATTTGTTCTATATGGGTAGATCTATTTTACTAGTCCAAAAGTAAAAAGGAAAAAAAACAAGTCTAAACAGGAAAAGATTCATGATGAAAGCAAAGACTTGCAGTGGCTAGGCTGAGAGGAGCTGCTCAAGCTTGATTCAGACCAAATAGTGAGCAAGACTCTGACCCCAGAGATGAAACATTGTTTTTTCCCCACCATGCTCTATATCTGAACTTCAGAGTCTTGTCTGAAGCTCACTTTAAGAACTTTGTATAAGATAGCTCATACTTCATGCTAAAGTTTGTATCCAGTTTAGGAAGATGGTCTTTGGAAGGGTCTTTAACAGTAATAGTGATGACACTATCATGCAGTCTGTCTGTCTCCCGCTGCATTCTTGAATCATCTAAGGTGTCCAGTCTCTTAGCTTATCTGAGAGGCGTAAGCTAGCCCTGAGGGTAAATGACAGACATTTCCCTTTGCTGTTGTCTGGTAGGGGAAAAAGTATGTTCTCAAATTACCACAAAATGAAGGTATCTAGAGCTCTGGTTTACTTGAGATTATCTGAACATATCAAATGGTGAAAGCAGACCTTGAAGGGGTGCCTAGTCTACATGGCTATCTGTACCAATGACTGCTCAGGAATGTGACTAGAGGACTCCCCAAGATAACTGAATAGGAGAGTATACACCTGCTAAGTGTCTCTGGCATCTCTGAGTTCATTAAATGAACTCAAGTAATGGGTCTCCCATTCTTTTATCCTGCAGTTAAGACAAGTTTTCAGCTCTTGGATGAGATGCCTGCACAGACAAAACCAGCTGGTTGGGAGTTGAATATGAGCAAGGGGCCAGACCAAAGCTACATCTGCTTATTTAGGACCCAAAAGGCAGAGGTAGCCACATCAACTTTCCTTTTCATGGGCAATATTAAGTCATAACCAAGGTTTTAATATTTGTTCTGAAAGCTGAACTGACTGCCACATTGTCAAGGTGTAAGCCATGCTTCACTTCTCCGATTCTTGGGCAGAGCAGAAGTTTCTTTTTTTTAAGGTTAGAGTTGGTTGGGGTATGAGAGAGTTCTTTCTGTTAATTTGTCAACAGCTATAGGATAAATGGCCATTGTGTATCTCACAAGCTTCTATTCCATGTGTAATATATACTTCCTCTGCCTTTCCTTCTCCGAGTATTATTTGCATGTATACCACAAAACCCAAACAAGCACCTTCTTCTTTTCCCCTCAAATGTGCTGCAGTTGATCTAGAGAAACAAATGAGAATTAAAAATGATCCATGACAGGTATTAGTCACATCATTACCTCACTACTGGAAGTTGCCTTGATTTTTGGTTTTGTTCCCCCCCCCCACCCCGCCAATGAAACAGTAGACAAGAACAAGCACAGAAACGTCACCGAATACTTCTGAAGCATATTTACAGTTTAGATATTGAATGCTTATGTGTTGCTGTCTGTGTGCCACAGACCTAGAGGGTAAGCAGTTTTCTGATGCAGAAGTCAAAATATCATCTAACAAAAAGTTTTCATTAGAGTTGCTTTGAACTTCATGCCATGTTTAAGGACGTCGAGTGCTTTTCAGTTTCAAATTTCTTCATATGCATCTTTGAATTAATTTTTAATGGCTGTGAAATATGGGTGAATATTATCCTCTCTTCATATTTGAGGAAGACTAGAACTGTTGTGGCTTGCTGAAAGTAGAGGGAGGAGTAGATAAGCCTTCTGTTTGGACTAGTTGGACTCACCTTTCCTGAAATTGTAAAAGGAACATAGGCAAAAGAGCTGTTTCATTTTTTGCCAAGATCACAATTTTGTTAGATTATATGCTGTCAATTAGACTGTATTGTAGAGGCTGTACAAATGGAACTCGCTCTCTAAAGAGGGGCCTGGAAAGACAGCATGCCTAAAGCACCAGTGCTGGCATTTTGCTCAGTAATATCCTTGACTACTTTCCACCATTTATGAATGGAGGGGGGGAATTGTCTGTCATGTAACAATTCTCTTTTCTTTTTTTTTTTTCTTTTTTTTTTTTAATGTTTAATGCTCAAGTAGAGAGTAGAGGAGACAACTTAATTCCAAGGAAAACTAGTAGTGAGGTAGTGCCTTGTGTTTACAATACATGGACTGATTGAAATACAAAGCTTCTGGAGGGAAGTCACCCCAGGGCAGTGCACAGCAGCATTTGAAACCAAAACATGAAAAAAAACCCGTGGTGGAGGTGGGACAGCACTACCTGTTCTATGGACGTGTTAATGAGGCTGATGGAGAGCTAATGGACTACTGATTAAGCAGGTTTTAGACATTCACTTAACTAAAGGAAATGTTATTGTGCTGCAGTTACCCAGGAGGTCAGAGATTTCACAGTTCAGAGCCATAAGAAGCATCCCTGAGGGTTATTAAGCCATAACCTTTCAGATCTCCCAGGAATGAACATTCAGCAATGGAGCATTAGCCTGTGAAATCACACGGTCTTCTTGCCTTCTCTTCTTCCAATTTCTGTTACATTCACCTGCTGAGTCTTGTCTTAAATTAGTCTGTGAGCTCTTCCTGGCTTTCTTTGTATTTGCATAGAGACTAGCACAATGGGGCCCTGATATTGAATGAGACTTTTGGATCCTACAATAATACCAACATATGAGTAATGAATAGCTAATAATAATAATAGTGTCTGCTTTGTATGAGCTTCGTGATGGTTTTGGAGAGGTTTTTTTTCTGTTCTCATTCGTGTGAGTTACCTCCCCCTCAGTGGTCCCAGCCCACAATTTCTTTTTCTTATTTTGCTTTTGTAAATTTGGACATCTCCAGTTAGCCAGAAGACTTAGGCTGATATGCTGG
The DNA here is from genome assembly GCF_028858725.1 of Colius striatus. Classification (NCBI taxonomy): domain Eukaryota; kingdom Metazoa; phylum Chordata; class Aves; order Coliiformes; family Coliidae; genus Colius; species Colius striatus. The sequence continues at coordinate 119,919,816 of NC_084759.1, read as the reverse complement.
AGAAGAGCACAGGGCCCTTACAGGGAGAAGATGGCATGGGACAGAAGGCATAGGGCAGATAGCATAGGCTTTTGGTCAGATCAAATCACGGTGTCGTATGTTAGATCTCAAGCTCCATCCAAGCTGCCTTTAAGTGTTTCGTAGCCTCTGTCCTGCAGTTTACTGTGATTCTTGTGTAGTTTCCAGCTGTTTCTTGCTTCACAGTTACAAAAGGAGGATGCCAAGGGCAGCTCTTCACAGAAACCCATGCTATAAACAAGGATGGCTTCTCTAGGGGGAAATTGCTTCTACTCAAAAGAGATTTCTTTGGAGATAGATCACGCTTACCTCAGAGGGGAGAGACTTTTAAAGTACAGAAGTCAGCCTATGTCAATTAAAATGTTAAGAGAAAGAATAGGATATATCTACATGTGTGCTACTGTAGTCTAGCACTGATTACAGCTCTGTTTAAGTGCTTGATTGCTTCTAATGGCTACTTGGATTATCTAACCCTTTAAATTTGAGGGACACGTGTTTTTGGGGGAGCTGTGGGGGGGATTTTGTGTTTATTTTTGTTTTATGGGTATTGTTGTAGGGTGGCTTGGGGTTTTTTTGTAACACTAGGGTGAATACTTAGCCTGGCTAGCTGCACACACCTTCATTTTGAGTTACCAATTATGTTTGGACATCTGTGATGCCTGTTGAGTTTTCTTTCTTCCTCTTATCCCTTTGAAGGTGACCCATCACTACTGAGCAGGTAGGGGTAATGAAGAGTAATGCTTTGCTTGAGCTTGTAATTCCCAGACCAGGTGAAAATGAGAGTACATTGGAGTCCTTACCAGAGAAGTCTTATGCTGGAAAGGCCAGTTCTATAACAGACTTTCTGTAGCTCTTTTTGCTTCTCACACTGTATACTTGTATTTTTTCTTAAATTACTTCCCTGCTACCATAACTCCCGCTTTGGGGTCAAAGGGCACCCCACCATTCCCTTAGTAAACTCTTTTGAAGTGGAAGGAGTGGGGACTGCTGCCAAAAGGATACTGTGTCCCTCATACACACACAGCAGGTGTAGATCAGAACGTAATCTCAGGGAAGCAGGGTGAATCATATTTGGAGAAGTGCATCTATGACCGTATGCTCTATTTTAAGGGGGAGAAAATGCTTTGGGAAGACTATAGTCTGCTGGAAGAAACAAAAGTTGTTCAGTGTGTTTTCATCTCCTGTTTTCAGAGATGCATATGCTCCATTGACTAGCCTTGGTGTATAGTCTGAAGGTAACCATGAGTCAGTCTGCCTGCCTTTCTGAAGGGAATGCAGTGTAAGGATAGATCTTTCCCAGTATAGTTTTTGGCTGTAAGGAGACTCTGAGAGGGGTGTAGAAAAGGAAAGAGATAACCCCCAGGAAAGTCAAACTATCTATTTATTTAGTTATGTGGTTTGGGTTGCATTTTGCATTAATCGCTGCCACACGCAGGAGCCCTGTAATTTATTATTGGTGATAAGTGTGGACAGTAGCTATTATTTTTGCTCCCTGTTCTAAAACGTGGCAAGCAGGGACACTTAGATTTATGGAACATGCATTATTCAAATCTCAGGACCCGATGGCTCAGCATGAACAATCCCAGCTATTTCCAGAACCTTTCAGTCTTTCCTCTTTTTTTTTTTTTCTCTTCCTTGTTTTTCCCTTCCCTTATTTTTCTTGCTGTTTTATTAGGCTGGATTAGGACAAGGGGAATTTATTTTGGCCTGGATAGTTCCAGTGAGACTCATGGTTCCACAGCAGAGACAGGGCAGGTCTCACAGGGACTTTGCAGGCTACTGCAGGGTGACCTGAATGGTGCCCATTATGCAAAGCTGTAGGAAAAGGCAATGTCTCTTTTTGGATAGATATCTGTCAGAAAATGCTTATGTGATAAAGTAAAAGCTGTGCGAATAGTTTCCTGAGTCAGTGTTGTCCTTGTTTAGCTTTTAATGGCTGTGTTTCTCTGGAGCTGTTGTAAGGCTTGAGCAAATCCCATGTGTCTGCCTAGGCTAGTGCCCAAGGCACTAATGCTGCTTCACCTCATCCTCAGAATGCCTCTAGATATGCCTGAATTCACTCACATCTACACTCATCGTGCTAACAGGTGGATTTCATGCCAAGGATTGATCTAGATACCTCTGCTCTCTTCTTTGAGTATAAGCTGCAGGGTGTAAATACGTAGGAGCTTAGAGGTTTTGCCTGGAAGATATTACTTCTAGCATAGATTTTGGCTAGCTGCTCCCTCTAGCTGGTTGCAACCACCACTTAAAGAATAGCAAAAATATCCTGCAGGAGGGCAGAAGAGTTGGTTTCTAGGAAACTTATACTTACATGCAGCTAGAAGCAAAGTAAAAAAAATATAATATAAAAAATCTGGTGTGGAGCCATGAGAAAGCTAGGAAGTTCCAAGGAGCCTTCAGACCAGGTGGTAAAATCCCATGGTGGTAGCAAAACTGAAAACTAAGTCTTCATCAAGAAGAATAATATATGGGGGCCTAAACAGGACCACAGCTTGGAAAGGTAAGAGTAGTCGGAGTAATGCTCAAAAGAGGAGCAAAATGAAATTGAGTGACCTTATCAAGTGACTCAATACCACTTGTGGAAGTCCAAAAAACATCTAGTCTACACACACTCTGAAGTGTCGCAAGCCTCCACGTCAGCATGTCTGTGACATCTGGGGTATGTTTGCATTTCCTTTCTTCCTTGCAGGAATGGAAAGGGGTTTTATTAGTATAATCTTCTTTTGTATCAATGCAGGTGCATCAGCTCTGAGTTTGTAGGATAAAACCACTACATTTTCACACACATAACCCTTGTCTTGAACTACATACTGCCTTTTAAAAACACCTTTGGAATTAAGTTGTTGGAAACCTGCAAACCATTTGAGACGGTGGAGAAGGCCAAGTGATGAAGGCTTGGAAAATGGAGTCTGAGGGTTTATTTCCCCTGCATAGTTCTTGTAGATTTTTATCTGCGTAGAGCAGTGAGCCCTAGTAATACTCATGAAAATATAATATCTGGATAACAATATGCTCCCTTACCCAACATGATTCTTTTTGCTCAGCCTGTTTGTGTACCTACCAATAAGCCCTGGTGTTTTTGTTATTCCCCTAGTAAATTGGAGCAGGAAAAAGCCCTACTTATTAATTTGTTTTTTCTTCTTTAGAATACACTCCCATAAATATATTTCTTGTATTATATTCTTATATTTCTCCCATAAATATATTTCTTATTTCTTCCCATATATATATTTCTTTAAAATATAAATATATTTTAAAGAAATAAGTGAAGTAGAATTGGGTAAAAAGATATAGATACACAACAGAGTAAATGGTAATTCTGAATCAAAATAGATTGGGAAAAATCAATGGGATGCTATAAATTCTACCTTTATGTGGGGGGAAAATTGTGGTAAGGTCACAGACAAGCATTTGTGTGGACTATATCAAAATACCAGTTCTGACAGAGCCCAGAGTGAGACAGATTTCAGGTCTTGAAGACATAAGCATGTTAACTGTTTGCTAGCCTCTGAACTACCACAATGAAGAGACACTCGAAGCCATGCTTTTAATACTTTAGGAAAGAACCAAAATCTATACTAATTCAGAATTGGACCAAAGTTAGAAATCCTGATTGCTACTGAACTTCATGTCATCTGGAACAGAACTTTGTGGCTTGTGCCTTTCTATAATAGGATTACTCTGAATTATCCAAACTGAAATTGAACACACGTAGCAGCGTCACATGGACTGGAGAAACAGTTTATCAGGCTCAAACAAATGTTGTTTGTAGCAGCTAATTTCTTGAATGCACAATAAGGAGTACTGCCTGCCATTTTAGGCACTCTGGATGTTAGTTCTGAAACAGAATATTGTATCTGTAGTCTGCCTTTTTTCTGTCCTGCAGGAAAAAAAAAACCAAACCAAATAACACTGCACGTTTGTTATTAAAAATTCTAAAAATAAAAATTAGTCACAAATTAGGATGGAAGACTGGAAAAGCAAGAACAAACAAATGACTGGAAATTAATTTATAGGAAAACTTCTGAGGAAATTGAGCATGATACAGTCTAAAGGTTTGAGATTGTGGAAATCAAAGTGTTCTGCAGGTCGAACTAGCATTTTTATACAGTTTCTCCTGAAAGAGATTTTTTCCAGCCTACATTGCTTATTGTGGCTCAGTCATTATGAGTGACTCCAATACACTGTCTGTTTTCTTCCCAGTGGAATTACTTGAAGAGTGACATGACACAAAACTTTGAGTAAGTAGATTATTAAAAACTCGGATGATAGTTTTAAGAGTCTAGTGGGAAAAGTAAGGATATTGAAATCCTTACAATGCTTTGTATATTATTTATAATGTTAGTATAACACCTAGAGGTGAAATACAGTTCCTGTCCCAAATTCAACATGTTTGAAACAGCAAAGGATTGAAAGTGTGTTAACAGGCCACTATCAGGTATGAAGTATTTTCTCTGTGAATAAAGGTGAGAACATGAAACTGTGGATATAAAAGAGGTGGGAAGAATAGACTAGCCAGAACACTCACAAATTTTAAATGGTCTCAAAACCTGAAACCAAATCTTGGAGGTTTTGTTTTTATGAAAAAAAAAAAAAAGGAAGAGACAGACAAGATGACTAAGGTCAGTCATACACTAAATGCAGCAGCAATGCCAATAGCATATGCCAGAGGTTTTTGGAAAAGGTATAAAGGAGAGATAAATGGACCTCTTGGAAAATAAGAATAATAATTAGTGAGCTCTATAAAGACAATCCATGTATTATTTATAACATGGTCTTTCTCTGAAAAGTATCTGGAAAACATGTTTGTTGGTAGGTCTTGGTTGGCACTGCGTGAGAGTTGACTTAGATCTTTCCTGATCCAGGCCAGAGGGGTGTGGAGAAAAATATGCTATTTCTAGCAGTAGGTGGGAGACCTAGTGCTGCCCATGTGGTTGTATCACGAGAGGCACCTTCCTTGAAAGCACAGCACAGATCTCTAGGAATGTATTAGTTAAGTCCAGCATCTGAATCTTTGCTCACGACAGAGCTGCTTTATTCCCAAGATGTGTCCCTCTCCCAGTTAAGATTTACCTTTTAATAGGTTATCTTTTTCTGCTTGTTTCTGATCTTTACATGGCACAACTGGTTTTTTTCTTTTCCAGCCATGAGTAATGTTGCTGGACTGAAGTTTCTTTTATTTTCTCCCTACCCCGCTCTTTGTCATCTTAAATCTTAGGACATTGCTAACCTAAACAAGGAGTCTCTGGTTTTGACTGGGTCCTTCAGTAAGCTGGTCCAGTAGAGTTGTTTGTAGCCAGCATATTCTGGTAGGGTCCAGCAGGCAACATGCAAGGGATTTTGGGGTTCCACTCTGGATTCTCCAATAGCTATTCTCTTAATAGCTATGGTTTGTATCATCTATCACTGTCTTGATTTCGGCACTTGTAAAATTAGTATAATAGTGAAGCCTAAGCTTACCTAGGGCAGGAGTTGGCATAGAGAGTCTTAAAGATGTGATACTGGCAGATGTGGAAGGAAGGACACATTGGAAGCTGAAGTAAATAATGCTTGTTATATTAAGTTTCTGACAGCATCTCAGATTCTTCTAGGCGATTTTTTTTGTTTTCATCCTAAACTGTGATTAATATGAGTTCCCATATGGCACACTTGAATTTTTGCAGGCACTGGTGCCAAACATCTACTATCTCAAACATATGTTGTAGACCTTCGAGTGCTGACATCTTTTTAGAGTTTTTCAGGTAGAAAAAAGGAGAAGAGCAATCTTATTTAACTATCTGACAATTCTTTGTTTTATTTAGGGTGCTTGCTGTTTAGATAATTGTAGCAGGATTGGAGAATGTCAGTGGGCTTTTGTAGAATGAAGGGAAGAGGATCAGATGCTTCTGTAACCCACGACTTGTGCATTAATAATATCAGTATATGTAACAAAAGCATCTCAATGAGCAGAGACATGATTTCAGTATTGCACTCCGCTTGTTGCTTCCTTGACTGCATTTTGCTTCTCACTTATTCCATGCTGAAGTTCTTCCTACAAGGCCAGTCATCATTTAGATATACTAGTTCCCTTTCAGGGTTCTGATATTGCTATTAAAAAGCATGATATTAGCATATATTTTTGCATCTGCAAGGAATTGGGATGGTTCCATCACTTCATCTTGAAAGTTATAGCATGACTATCATGTCTTAAGAAACAGAACAGGATTTGGGGGAAACACACAATAAGGGTTCTATCATATCTGTGTGAGTCAAATCTGGGAAAAAAAGGGCATATACCGCTTTATAATTCTTACCTAGAGAGTTTCATGAAATAGAAAAACCAGTCTAAGGTGTATAACAACCAACTGCAGCTCATCTTTTTCCTTACTGAAAGCAGCACCATTAACTGTTCTTGAAATCTTTGTGAGCAGTGAGCATTTGGAGGAGAGCCTCTGGCTAGAGCTTCAGCAACAAGGTAGCTGTGCCACTGGAGACCATGTTGCCACAGTATTGTCGCCTTCAGACTTTGGCAACTGCTTCCGTGTGTACTTGGGCTCTTTTAGTGCACTGGAGAATGATACTTTCCCTTACCTCCCTTGTCACAGGCAGAATGGTTTCAGTGTTGGGAATTTAAGTGAATTTTACTTTATTACCAGTTAACCTAGACTTTTAATTACTGATTTGTGTATAGAAGAACAAAGAAAGGAAACAATGAAACAAACAATGGTGGAAACAGCCTTCCTCCCCTTCCCCAGGCTCAGCTACAGTCCAACACGTCCCCTTGCTGCCTCATCTTGGTTTTGCCACATGCTACGCTCAGTCCCTGCCAGCCCCTTAGATGAGACAGTGGGTGACATGGGAGGTTGTGTTGGTGCACGATGGTTTCTTGCTGCTGCTCCTGCTTTCTTCCTCTTTTCTCCTGTTCCTTCCTCCTCACCCATTCCTGGTTGCCTTGGTTCTCTACAGCCTTGGTGCCTCAGGGGTATTCCTGCTTTTGTGTTGGTCCCTTCATAGCTGCAGTCATTTTAGACATGTACATCTTCCTAAAATCTCCTTTTGTGTGCCCTCCTGTGTCTCCTGTACTGACTGAGACCAGCATACGAAGTACTCTCACCCCCTGCTACCACAGCCCTGACGGTGATGTCCGCATGCACATCGGGAAGGAGGTGAGACATGCTCATTAAAAGGAAAGAGGGATAAAACATCCTAAGTCACATACGATTACTAGTCCTTACATGCTAGTTGTGTTGAGGTGCCGAAGATATCGAACATGATGAGCAACACAGAGAAAACAAGCATAGGTACTGTGCTGTTTCAAATGAATGCAGATGTCGTCAGTCTGTAAAAGTCTCAATCCAGGACTTCTCCTTCAGACATTTTGCTTTGTGATTTTTTTTTTTTGCCCAGTCTCCTTCTTCTGTGTCTTTATTAAAAGACCAGTAGTGGAAAGATGAGGAACTTGCCTTTGCCCTGTAAAAGCTAGATTGAACATTGGCCAACAGCAGGTCCTGTGGTAGCCCAAGATCTGAGAAAGGGTGCGACACAGGGTTTCTTCAGCTTCCCCCCTAAGGTATGTTGGAGGAAGGCTGCATACATTTGCTTTACAAGTCAATTCAGGAGGAACCGAAAGAAAAAGGAAGCTCAAAAAAGTCAAGAAAATTGGTGTATTTGACATTGGATGAGAAAATCTCGCCTTGAAAGTGTCCCAAGACCTGCCTGAATAACGAGGCCTGTCACAGGTAGATAGATAAAGACCAAGTGCTGATAATGGCAGCAATAACATTTTATCATTGGTAGAAACATTCCATGATGGGCCTGACAATAACATAGCCAGGTATCATGTGTGACTTATTTACCTGATGCCTACATCTCCACTTCAAAATAGTTTGTGTGGGCAACACAATACAGACTAGTAAAGTGTTTGGGCCTGGTCAGCAGACCACAAGCTGAGTTTGGGTTCCTTTACTGACAGAAGAAGGATTAACCAACAACATTCTTAAGAGTCATTTCTAGTGCCAGCAAGACTTTAACGTGAGATGAGAAAAGATGATGTTATAGTACTGTGTAACTGAGAGTTCACTTTAGAAGTAACTCTGTAATGAGGAATTACTTCACTTGTTTCGTCAGTATTGTTTAAAAGAGAGGGACCTTTTTTGACAGTCTGCCCTTTTCACAGTCCGTTTGTGTTTGTCAGCCTAATTTGAGCTTTTGAAAAAAGGTTTTTGTACTAGCATCAGTATCACAGTGGGAACTAGAGGAAGCTGAAGATGCTTGACTATCTGTCAGGTAAAGGTTGTTTATGCTTGTCACCAAATGGAGTGTGCACAGTTTGGGGTTGTTGGGTACCTCTTTGTTTGGGAAAACTTAGGACAGGGAGACCAGAGGGGAGCACCATGTCAGCTCGGACACTATGCACATGGCAAGTATACTTTTAAGCTTTGGTGGTACTCTTCTTTCATCTGTGTTCTCCCTATTCGGCACAATGTATCTATTTCAGGGACCACTTCTCTGTAACTTAAACCCCTGTGAAACAGAAACTGTGTTGGCCCCTCAGAAATCCCTTAACTGTGTATACCGATTGCTGGCAGTAAATGTTGCCTTAGAACATGCCAGCATGCACACAATACTCTAACAGTATATAGAGTTGAAATTCTCTTTCTATTTTACCACCATGTCTTCTAATACCACTATGAAAAAGACTTCACCAGTCTGCGCTGAGCCTTTCACCTGATCCCATCTCGTTGCAGCAGTTGGGGCGAGAGCTGCTATGTTTTTGACATAAAATATAAATTTTATTTTTTCTTCCATTCAAGCCATCTTCTGTGAGTTGATCTGTATGACCATTGCAATCACAGAATCTTAAGGGTTGGAAGGGACCTCAAGAGATCATCTAGTCCAACTCCCCTGCCAGAGCAACCCAACAATTTTGTCACCAAAGATCAGGTGCTTGTGCTAGGAATGGTCCAGGGAAAGAATTTCATCATCTCTGTGACTTTCAGACCATTACAGCTATTGAAATAACATATGTTTTGATCTCTGGCATGTTTGTTTCTCTTGCCATTCAGTCAGGGCTCAAAGGCAATGGAAAAAGCAGATTGTCCTTTTAGCTTAATAGGTTGCCCTGCTGTTTCCTGATGCAGAGATCCTTGGCTTAATTTATTGCTGGAATGGATTGCTTCCAAATAAGGATAATCCTCCTCATGCTGTTTCTTCACTTGGTTACCTTCCTGTTCTTTTCACTGGCAACATCAGCTTCTGCAATTCTGGTTTATTCTTGCCAGGAGACTGTAATTCATTTGCTCTGTTTATTGTAGTTATGTTCCTAAACCAGCTATCTTTGGTAGCTTAAAACTTTGAGACAATTGCTTCAGGGGCTTGAACTTTTTTGCTCATGTTTTTGAACCCAAAAGTGAGTTCCAGAAGAAGAATCTGCTTGCTTGTGTTGATAGTGAGGATTTTTGAAGTCATGTTTTTTTTTTCTTTCTTTCTTTTTTTTTTTTCCTCTGGCTAAACACGTTGAAAGTAATTATTTTGTGCTAGATTGACTCCTGCTTGTGCAAGAGAGAGGAAGTGCCAGGAGTTTGCTATCATGAAATTCCTCTGGGAAAACCACATACAGTGCAAAGGCATCTCCCACAGCTGCTCTTTAATAAAATTAGATGTTTAATCTGGCTTAATGAATCACCATGGCTCTTGAGGCAGGACCTTGGCTTTCATCAGGGTGCCTGAGTCAGTAGAGTAAGAACCACTTCCAAAAGAAATGATTGGGCTTTACCTTCAGGAAATCAAGTCCTCCCAGATCGGAAGTGGCCCTGGTGCACTCTACTTCTTTCTGTCCCATGCTCAGGTGACAACAGAAAAAGAAGGTACTGGAGATGAGAGAAGTGGAACTGCTAGCTTCAGTATGATTGGTCATAGAGTCCAGCTCAATCTGATTATTTCGTTCCTCATTTCCTTCAAGGCAGAAAGAATAATAGGCTATTCTCTCTTCTCTCAAGTTTGTGGGATTTCATATCCTTTCTTCCTCTCTTTTTCTCTTTTTATTGTTGGTTTAGTGTTTTTGGGATGGTTTGGGTTTCTGTTTAATTTGTTTTTGTGGGTTTTTTTGTGAGTTAGGTTTTTGGGATTTTTTGTTTAAGAGATCAAGGTAATTAGGAGGGAAGTTTAGAGTTCTTGAACCATCCAGGTTCAGGAAAACTTGCAGAAATGGAAGGCTACTTCTCCATACAACCTTTTTTCTGGTTCACAGTGTAAGAGACAATGATTATCACCAGCAGTCTATATCTCAGTCTTGTAGCACTGTGAAAGAGCACTGTAACTTAATTTTGAATCTGTTCAAATTTAATTATCAGCAGCAATTCATTTACGTCAGTAATTTTCAACAAGGAGCTCCTCTTCTAAATAAAGGCTGAAAAGAGAGCGTGAGAATGCATTTAAGACAGAGACAACTTGCTATCTAACCTCGAAATGTTCATATTCAAACATCTCATGTGCATGGACTGTCATGCTCTACCAAATCCTCGCCTCCCTCGGTAAGAGGCCTGAGTTAAGGTTGCTTTGTGAACCTCAGAAGAATAAATTTTTCAGCTCGTGCATGATTAACAGCTCAGCTGGAAAGTTGCATTGACAGAGTTACTTGGTGCTAGACTAATTACTGCATATGGACAAGGGGATAGATATTTTTGCATATTTGACCTCCACTAATGTTCTGCTGGGCAGCGACTGCTTTAGCCTGACAGCCTTCCTGCTTAAAAACCAATGAAGGCTATTCTGCCTCAGATCTGTGTGCTGGCTTTTGGAGGACTGATTGAAATGTGAAGTTGTGCTCTTCCCGTCTGGCCTTCTGACAGAATGGTTCTAAAATCTGAATGTTGCCCTGTCACCAAGGGACAACGCAAGGTTGCAACAGGTCCTGGCTAAGAAAGCACTGAAGAATGGAAAGTTGACTACTCACCTGTAGTGAAAAACAATCTAATTGATACGCAGGAGACTTCAGTCTCTGTGACTTTCAATGTCTTCCACAGCATCAAACTGATATTTCAAAGAGATTAAGAACTGAAGGGAACATATGATATGCATTTAAAGCCAAGACTTCAGATTTAATGAAGGCTGTATCAGAATGAGATATGATTCAGATATCAAATTACATTTGTTTAGCCCAACACAGCTTAATAAATCACAGCAACATTTAATAAATATTTATCTTCTTTTAATCACCAGTTAGTGCCTTTTCTGGTCTCCCATTCCCTTAATGGCTCACTCCTGTATTTATTAAATGTGACTTCCATTTCTCAAATAATCAATACATCTTTTTATTTTTTTGTAATTTGGGCAGCTTTACTGAACTTTTGTGAGATTTAATTAAGATTAAGGTTTAATCTTTAATTTCAATATATAAATTACCCTGCATTTGCTATTAAGTCATTATTTGGTAACCTCATTTGGTATGAAATCTTGACTGGAGATGTGGCAAGCTCAACATTAGTTAGAGTACAAATGTTAATGAACTTCAGGAGAATCTTTGGATCAGAGGAGGGACTTGACTGGAATTACATCTCTGTAGCTGATGTGGGTATGTAATTAAAAATGTGAAATGAGCAATAAGGAAGGTGGGTTCTATGTGGCTGACAAAGCTTATGTTTGCGTGAGTATCTGGTGCAGCAACAGGAGTCAGGGTGAGGTCAGTTGGAAAACAGCAGCCAGCGGAACTGTTAACAATTGTAAAGGATGACTCAGCTGCCAGCACAATGTGCAGCAAGTGGGAAGGCTGTGAGTAGGTTTGAGTCTTGCAGAATACTTTATATGATACATGTCTGTCCTTGATAGAGCCATGTCAGATGTCAGACCCACCAGTTCAGCTGTGGCCAGTAATCACAGGAAAGACCCCAAGGCTGTCTCAGGTGCTGCCAATGTGAATGGCTCTTCGGCTCTTGACAAGACCTTGATTGCCACCTGAATCTAGTGATGCTGTGCATCTGTTCCACGTTGTCTTCTCCATCATTATTGGCTCCCTAACTTAAAATGATAATCTGTAAAGCTCCACAGAGTGGTTGTCAAAGTCTAATTTGTATTTCAGGGCATATGCATTCTCTGTCTCTCTCCCTGTCCTGGGCATACCATGGGTCTCATCTGCCTGCTTGCCCGGTTATCTTTTCCATGAAAAAAAAAATTGAATGAACAAAAAAATCAGAGGAAACCAAAATGGTATGTCTCTTGTCACAAGTTGGGAATGCACCTGGATCCTGGGGAGAACTCCTAGGTTCCACAGTGCAGCTAGAGATTATGTCCCCAGAGAGACTTTAGGAGGTAGTTCAAGTTGAATGTGTTTGAATCATGCCAGGAGCTCTTATCTCATGATTTTAGTATTGTTGATTCTCTTGAGACTGGTAAAAAATTAAATTACTTCTTTGCTTTTCTGGGGTTTTCTTTGTCAAAGATTTTTTTGTTTTTTTCTATTTGGGAAGATTTGCATTAAGCTCCCTCTAAACTTTCTTAATGATATGCAGAAAACTTTCCTTGGTTTACCTATAGGACCAAAGGTACATCACTAAAAAAATCCATAAGGATGCATGTAATATTTATAAAGTTAAGTTAATGCACTGGTCTTTGAATATTCCATGCTTCTGTAACATCTGTCACATATCAATATAATAGTCTCTGAATTTTGTATGACTCCAGAACATCACATCTGCCATGGCCCTGTCTAGCAACCTGCTGTCTGGAATGGTCAAAGTGTCCCCTTTCCCACTTTTACACCTAATATAACTCCCACCCTGGGTGATATAGAGGCCTTCCTGACTCCAGCAAGATGTCACTCTTGCACAAAATATAGACTGATTCAAAATTTTCACTTAACCACTGGAGAAAACTTCAATCATTGTAGAATTACCAAGCCTATAAATGCTAGTCAACCAGTTTTAAAATTGACTTTAAACTCCTTCAGCTTTTACTTGGCTTTTCCTCTTGATGTTTTCTTCTCTATCTGTACAAATGTTGCAAGGTAACATATACTCAGGCACTTGGTGCTTTTTATAGACTTCAGCAGCACAATCATTTTATATCTCATCTGGGAAACACACACTGCTTTTAATTAGTGAAGGGCAATCTCCTTTCTCTGGTTCATCAGTGTGACTAGTGCAATGTAACTTGAACTTATTTAGAGTCTTGCTCCCTTTCTGAGACTGGACATTGGTGGAAAGAAAACAAGCAAAAACACTATTGGAAGCGGGAAGAGGTTGTCAAAGAAGCTTTGCTTTCTTTTTGTTTTGTTTCTGGGTTAGATAAACACAGCCCCTGGTGGCACTCTACAGAGCTATTCCCTCACATTGGAAACAGGAGTTGCAAAGAGTAGACTAGGGCACAGGGAGGAGTCCTTGGTGTTGCTATACAAACATTTCTGCCACACATTCATTTCTGATGAATGACATCCCAATCCACCTATTCTGTTGGCTGTTCCACCAGAAGGTAACAGTGCACCTACTGAATCAAAAAAGGAGAAGGATTTGTTTCTTCTTGGTCTCCTCTTGGTCCTCCAGTTTGCCACCCATCACAGGTTTTCAAAATACTTGTGATGAAATTCTTTGTTGTAGTTGTCTTACAGTGAGTAAAGATTTTGAAAGGCCATTGAGTTGTCTTGCAAATGGCAAACTTGAGTCCTGAGATGTGATAGTGTCCACCTCAAATCAGCCTGTGGAGCCATTTTTGACTGCTGCATTGTGAAGCCTTGTGGTGCAAGGAGTGATGTGTTATGGCATGTTGTCTGGAAAGCTGGCTGAGTATTTGGAAGTATCAAACCTATAGCACCTACATTACAGTCTTATATTAATGCTGCCTACCTTGTTTGCTTGAAAGAGGCACTCTGCAAAGTTTACTGGCCTAATCTAGCAATAGTATGAGTGCAGAAAAAGGAATATTATCACTCTTGCCTCATTGCTGACACTAAGATGCCATTTGGTTCTGGATGAGTCCGTTGTTATTTAATAGCAAGAGCTCTGACTTATTCCTGTATATTCTTGCCGTAGTTTATCTTTCTGCACCATAGAAATTCTAAGTCCCTGCAGTCATGAGGCTGCTAGAAGAACAGTAAATTGTAGCAAGGATAAATGCTCCATTCATTAACATGTCTGAAAATTATTAGTACTCATCACTTTGAAAATAGGGGCCAGGAGGTTGACATCTGTCCTCTGTCATCAAAGTATGCTATTTGATCTTGGGGAGTTTTGCTGTAGATTCTGTAGACCAAACAGTTCAGAGAAAATCCAGAGGTTAAAGAGGAGAAGATGGCTTCCTAAATGAGGAAAACATTAAAAGCAATTAATGTATAAAAAGAGTAGTTCATCAACAGCAAAGCAGGTGAAGTCCCAGCTGGCCAGCCAGCTGTCTGCATCTGTCACTGCTCAACACCTGCAGGCAGACTTTTTTGTGTGTGTATCCTACAACTATGCGACATTAAGGCAAGGATACTTGGAGAAGAAAGAAAGAGAACAGCAGGCACTTGTAGGGAATATTGGTTAGGTATAGGAGGGAAAAAAAAATCTTCTGGTAAAGCTGAAAAATTGAGGTAGGAACACCAGGGTCTGGGCATGGGAAGAGTCTTCCATCCCGTTAGGTCACTCAGACAGGAAAGAAGGCGAGCAGTTACAACTGCAAGAGCATTGTCTTTCCTTTTCTCACCCCTGTGCTGGGTTGAGGATGAGCAGCCTTGGCTTCTACGTCTTGTAAGGGTGATTGCTGCTATACTTTGCCAATTGCATGGCTGCCAGCCTCTTCTAATTTGCATGTAATGTATGGCAAAGCCATAATGTCATTTCATTGCATAGATCTTGCCAAAGACCACATTCAAAAGCCTGCTTTGCAGTTTCTGGCTCTGACTCCACAGCATTAGTTGTCACATCAGCCACTTTGGCATTGAGTTTCCAAAATTGAGTCCAGTTGCCAATTACTTTAATGAAGCTGCAGATTTTAAAGAGGACACCCACACACACACCTTGCCCCTGGCTACTGTTTCCCTGGGAGGAGGCACGGGCAGTTTTGACAGACACTTTTTTTTGTTTGTTTTTTGCAATGGAGCATGCAAGAGCATCTGGAGAAAGAGACAGACTTCACGGTTGCCTGTAGCTGAGGAGAAAAAGGTATCTTGGCATAACTGATTTAAATGCCTTTGGCTGACAACACCATGTGAATTGTGCCTTGTAAAGACAGAGCAGCCTGGTGCTGTCAAAGTACACTGGATCCAGCGGTATCATTTTCCTGGATGTGCTGCTATTGTTCTATTTCCTTCTTATTATTAACGTTATAGCCCCAGTAAGAGAGCTGGATGTGAGATAAGGCTACAGTTAGAAAAGGTTTGTGTTGTGCACGTTGGTCATCTAACACAAGGGTTTGAAACCAAGCCTGTGGCTGCCTGGAGGGAATATGGTGTGGGCTAGCCAGGATTTTGCTGTGCTAAGGCTCTACCAGAGGCAAAGGCTTCCATACAAGGTCCTAAAAACAGGTTTTGACTATATTTTGTGCCACCTTCAGATCCCATAACTATGAATCTCTCCCCTATGCTGAAGGAAAAGTTGCCTAGCTTGGAGGTAATTCACTCAGTGTGCTCTTCCGTAGATTCACTTACTAGAATGCAAAATATTCCCTCGGTATCAGAGACAGCTCACCCCAGTCATCAAGATCCTCAGATCCATGGGTCTTATGCCGAAAAGTAACAGATCTATGTTTTCCAGGCACAATTACCATGTCAAACACAAAGGGATGCAGTCTTATCTCCGTTGCTAACTCTGGGACAAGGAAATCCTTTTTTGTTCAACTATTTCAGTTCATTTTGTGTAACACTTGGCACAAGAGGACCCTGGCCTATAATCACAGAGCCCAAGTGCTGCTGCAGCCCATCTGTTGAGATGATGACAGTGATGTGCAAGATGGAAGAATCCATCTGAAATCAGTGACGTTGTTTCTGCTTTAATGAGATGTAGCCAGGGTGAGAACAGGGATCAAAGTTAGGCTGTGGACCAATTCAGTTCCACTGCTTATGCCTCAGTTTCTCCATCTCTGAACTTACTGATGACATACTTATGCTATGCTGTATATTTGAGGCTCCTGTGCTATCTGCAAGGGTTGTTGTAATCCCCAGATGTTGTGGGAGTGGAAAGGATTATCATCATTATTTCTGACAGGCAGCTATAATTCATCTTTGCTTACCAGACCCCTATGGTAGTTTTATTGTGGAATGAGTAAAGGTTATTTCAGTATGGGAATCATGTGAGCTTATTTGTTGTTGAGCCTGGTAATAAATTGGCCCCAGACAGTGTTGCCTGAGCTGTGAGAACAGAGAAATTTTATGGTTATTAATTTAATTTGTGTATTCTATTTCCCATTATTTATATTCTCTCAAAATCTGAAAACACTTCTTCACTGTTTGATCTGGACTTTTCCCATTTGATGAATGCTGATTACTTTCTTCTTGTCTTTTTCTGAAGTTTTTTCCTTTTTCACATAAAGTACAAAACAATGACTTAAGTCAGTCTATTTCTTCGAAATAAAGCTTTTTTCTTTTTTTTTTGGTTATTTTAAGCTCCCTCCACTGGAAGCTTCTGCAACAGCATAGAAGAATGAAGCAACTGGGGATAAATGCAATTTGACTTGGTTTTGTGCTGTGCGTTCCTAGAAGAATCACAGACTCATGTAAAAGGGAGGCAGTGTTTATGCTGTGTCCAAGTCCAGCACTTTCTGTGAGGGGATCCTAAAGCATTTACATGCTAAGGACTTAACCCTAATCACAGACCTTTGGGAGGCAAGTAGAGTGCTTTCAGAGCAAAATTTATGTATTCACTTAAGCAACTTTAAGGGATGTACTGAGGAATGGGGTGGAAGAAGGAGGAGGGATGCTGAATCAAGATGAGAGCTGCAGAGGAGAAGGTTCTCACACCATTTTTAACAGCAAATGTAGTAGCAGGAAAGAAGAGAATATTGTCCAGAAAAAACTAGGAAAGGAATCAAATAAAAAGCTCACAGAATTGAGTGAGATAAGTTTACAGAGTGAAAACTCTGCAAGTATTTATCCCACCATCTTTCCTCATCAGTATCACCACATGTTCTAACCCACGCCTTGTGCTCAGAGGGACTTTTCTAAATTCTTTTCTGTGCTCACTGCAATCAAAACAACTTTCAGAAACCTGCTACTTGGAGCCCTGTCTCCAGTAATGTTCCTGCATGTTACCTTGGCTCTCCTTACGTGTGCACCATGCCTGCGGAACACTCTCCCTTATCAGGAGGCCTTGTGCAGACATTTACTGTGCAGAGAGAAAACTGGTTGATGTGGTGGTTTTTCTTCATTTTTGTATACGGCTTTTTAATAGCTGTGTAATAAACCAGTATTGATGAAAGAGGTCATTTGCCATCAACTTATTTGGTCTTCTGCAATGAGCTAATGTTTAATTAACGGGCAATAACTTTTGCAACCAAATGTATCCCTTTAGATTTACTATAGGGGACAGTTTGAACATCAACTTAAGCGGCCCTCCGATGACTGCAAATGTATTTATTAAGGTTTAAACATGTGTAAATGAGTTTGTGTCTATTTGCAGAGCTGTTAAACTACAGTAAATATGTTCTTTGTCAATTGGTGGTTAATTAACATCCATTAGTTCTCCATTAAGAGCACAGTTTGGTGTCTGAATTTCCTTGCTTAGTACTAACTTTGAATTAGGGCTGTATTTTTACCTTTTTCTACACAACAGAGTTTTCAAAATCTGCTTTCAATGTAGGGTTGGAGTGCTGGAAGCAAGATGTGCCAGTTCTTGGAATTTACCTTGTGAGGCAGGAAATCCACAAAGGGACAAGTGGTATTTTACTGCTTAGCCTTACAACTCCTTTTCATGAACTTAGCAGCTTTCCTCCTCACATGTCTCTGCCTCCCAGGCTTTTTTAGCCAGGTCAAGTTGTGGAGTTGGCTCAGGTGTTTAGCACCTTCATATTTCTGTGAGACTTTTAGAATGCATTGATGCAAAAGTTACCAACACCTCCATGGAGTGGACAGCTCATGGAGGTCCTGTTTTTACCCTCAAGGTCATTTTTAAGGTTAACATTTCTGAGTGAAGGCTTTTGGGGGCAAGGGGGTTATGTACAGGGAGTATCCCATCTCAGTTGGCCGCTATGTCACCAAACAACCACAAGGTGACACTGTCCCAGTACATTATTTATGTTTTGGAAGAGGAACGTATATTAATAAATTTTGCATAAAAGATGGTTCTATGCATCAGCATCCATTCTCTGAATCCTAACTGAAAATTAAAAGTCTGTACCTGGTGTCAAGCACTTCTTAAATCTAGAAATTAAGGAGATTTTCAAGTTACCTTCAGTATATTCCAACCCCTACCATTCTGTGATATGCCAGCTTTGCCTTTTTTACAGAGTATATAGTCTTGAAGACTTAACAGTTCTGCGTTACATGGAAGGTTGTGGTGAGAACTTTGTCTTTCAACTGAAAAATGCCAAATCAGTGTCTGCTGCTGTCCCAAATCATCGGGGAAGTTTTGCCCTTCTCTTTCAGTCCTGTGCAGTTATCAGCATGTGAGGTGATCTGAGTATGCTGCTTACAGGTAAAGCTGAGAAAAGTCCTGTTTCTTTCTTCAGTTGCGTAGATATCTAAGTAGGGAAATCTAGGCCTGAGAGGCCTAATAAAAGCTGGGCTTTTACCCAGAAAACTCCAGTATCCTTATGTGCTAGGTTAATTTTTTGTTTGTTTGTTTAATATAAGTCTCTTTGTTTGCTGGAATTGGTTTTGAATGATAACACTGAGTGAGGTTAAGCTGTGCTATATGTGTGTAGCTCAGGTGTTGATCTAACAAGTACTAACATCACCCAGAATCACAGAATTTCAATGGCTGAAAGGGATCTTGAAAGATCATCTAGCCCAATGACCCTGCCAGAGCAGAACCACTTAGTGTAGGTCACACAGGAACTTGTCCAGGTGGGTTTTGAGTGTCTCCAGAGAAGGAGACTCAACAGTCCATCTGGGTAGCCTGATCTGGTGCTGTCACCCTCACAGTGAAGAAATTCTTCCTTGTATTTCTTTGGAACCTCTTCTGTTCCAGTTTGTACCCATTGTCCTTTGTCCTGTCTTTGGACATCACTGGGAACAGCCTGACTCCATCCTTCTGACACCCACTCTTTATGTATTTGTAAACATTGAGGTCACCTCTCAATCTCCTTCAAACTGAAGAGCCCAGCTCCCTCAGCCTTTCATCAGAAGGGAGATGCTCCACTCCCTTTATCATCTTGGTGGCCCTGTGCTGAACTCTACCAGCTTCCTGTCCTTCTTGAACTGAGGAGCCCAAAACTGGACACAAGACTCCAGATGTGGTCTCACAAGGGCAGAGTAGAGGGGGAGGAGAACCTCTCTCGACCTACTGCCCACAGCCCTTCTAATACAACCCAGGATACCATTGGCCTTCTTGGCCACAAGGGCACATTGCTGGCTCATTGTCATCCTGCTGTTCCCCAGGTCCTTTTTCCCTATGCTACTCTGTAACAGTTCATTCCCCAGCCTGTACTGGTACATGGGGTTATTTTTTCCCAGATGCAAGACTATACTTGTCTTTGTTGAAGTTCATTAGATTTCTCCCCACCTAACTCTCCAGCGTGTCCAGGTCTCATTGAATGGCAGCACAGCCTTCTGGTGTGTCAGCCACTACCTCCTAGTTTAGTATCATCACCAAACTTGCTGATGGTGCTCTCTGTTCCCTCATCAAGGTCATTAATGAATATATTGAACAGTACTGGTCCCAGCACCGACCTCTGAGGGACTCCACTAGATACAGGCCTCCAACTAGCCCCTGCCCCATTGATCACAACTCTCTGCCTTCTTCCCATCAACCAGTTAACAATCCACCTCACTACCTAATCATCCAGCCCACACTTTCTCAGTTTTGCTGTGAGGATGCTGTGGGAGATGTTGCCAAATGCTTTACTGAGATTGAGATAAACCATATCGACTGCACTACCACCATCTATCCACCTGGTTATATCTTCATAAAAGGCTATCACGTTGGTCAAACATTTCTTCTCCTTGGTAAAAGCCTGTTGACTGCTCCCAATAACCTTCTTGTCTTTTGAATGACTGGAGACGGCACCCAGGATAAGCTGTTCCATTACTTTTTCAGGGATGGACGTGAGGCTGACCAGTCTGTAGTTACCCAGCTCTTCCCTCTTATGCTTTTGGATGTCAATTTGATACACACTGTGACCTGACCTGACTCTTCTGCAGTGGAGTTGGACTAGATGATCTCTAAAGGTCCCTTCAAACCCCTACCATTCTATGATTCTATGTAAATAATAAACATGATAGGCATTTCAGAATGAGATGCTGTAACATATATTATATTTTACGGTGAGATGCAATATGAGAAGCATCTGGGGAAAAAAAAACCCCAAAGTAAAGCATATTAAATCCAGGTAAAAGATATGCTTTTAAGGGTAGACTTTGGATCTAATTTTCCCAGGGGAATGTTTGCTTACGTCTTGTTTTACCAGGTCAGGTTTAAAGAGTTAACTGGGTTAGATGTATGATCATGAATAATAGGCTGAGCCTGATACTCTTCAACTGGCTCATATTCTGTGCCTGCAAACATCTACTTTGGTTTTAGTAACATTAACTAAATTGGTAACAGTGTTAACTGCTTCCCCTTCATTTCTCCCTTGTGAACTTGCAGTCTCCCTGTGGTTTGTCGCTCTGAAATTATTAAAGGAACAGTCAGAGAAAACAACAGACATTTAATCAGCTCAGTCTTGTCTGATTAGTCAACAAAGTCCCCTCTTCAGTACCTTAGTAGTTGGGACCATCAAGAGAAATTGCCTCAATGTGCATGTAAGGAGAATGCAAGTAAAGTATGGAAACGTTCAGGCCAGTCTGGAAGTGCAGTAAATGGAATTTACTAGAAAAGCACCAGCTTCTTCAGGCTCCCTCTGGTCCCTTTCACCTGGAGAGGAAGCCCTTTTGTGCTACCTGAGATAGTACCAAGGAGTCCTGTGCCATTGACAATATTAAAATTACATAAACTACAAAGAGTGCCTACCAATAAGCATCTGGGTATATTACTCATGACAAGCTTTTGTCAAATCACATCACCAGCTTTGGTTTGAGGCAAGATGTCTGTAAGTAGCAACTATGATTGTTCTCTTCTTTGCTCACTAATTCTAGACAGGTGGGTCCTTGAAAGAACAAATTTGTGAGCCACAAATATAAGAATGTGATGACCATATTAGTTGCAAATGTAAACCTAAGGCAGCAGCAGGAACTTGCTCCTTCTGCTCCCTAGATACAGGCTTGACCTGAAAGAGCTTGTCCCAAAAGAACAGTAATCCAAAAAGCTGGATGCTTTACTCACTCATACGAGGAGAGCTGGGTTGGCTTCTAAAGCATGAAATTGCCCATTGGGGCTGCTGGCTTTACTTCCTTGCTAAATTGTCCATCTCTCTTTGCTGCAGTCATTCATGAGCTCAGTAGAGGCAGTAAGGAATGGTTTGGTGATGCTTTTTTCTGCAGAACATCAGGACAGGCAGGTCCAGCCTTAGGGGAGGATGGGGACAGGTAGTATCTAATAATCAAGTTCAGTGGAGAAACCTGTGAACTACAGTTCCCAGGAGGCATTCCATTCCCAGAGGCAGATGCAGTGTGTTGCTGAGAGATTCAAAATACACTAAATTCAGAATTGCAAAATGTTTTGATTCCATTGAAAATGCCAATATTTCCTAATCAAACTTGGTGCTTTTTTTTTTTTAAGTACTCTTTGTTTTGAGAAGTGAAAAAAATATTTAAACTCTTGACTCTAATTTGGGATGAAAACGAGTGATGAAGTTATTGGAATTTTCCACAAGGAAAAAAAAATCTGATTTTTTTTTTTTTTTCTCCTGAGCTCAGCTTTAAAAATTGAGGTAGCTGCACTTGTTTCTGTGAAGTGCTTTGATATACATGGATGAAAAGAACTATAGAAGTGCTAATTATTGTCATACTGGTTTTAATTATTCTGTCCTACTGATGGAGCGACTGCCAGTTTTCAGCCAGCTATGGTTTTTTTACAGGATGTTGTCCAGTCTGTAGTTTTTGTAGAAACAGTCAGATACTACTTTTTAATTGTTTTAAAAGAAAGGAGGGGGGGAAGAAAGAAAAAAAGAAAATCCTCTCCATGCTTAGCAGCAGCTGCTACAGTTCTGTGATGGAAATTCAAATCTGCCTGCCTTTGGATGTTAGTATCACAATGCTAGTGAGGAGAGGAGATGGAAGGCTCCATTTGCTAGATATTAGGGAGAAAACAGTGGGAAATGCTAGCAAGGGCTTTACGCATCATAGAATCATAGAAGCATTTAGGTTGGAAAAGACCTTTTAAGATCATCAAGTCCAACTGTTATCTTAGCACTGACATGTCCATGACTAAACCATATCTCTCAGTGCTACAACTACAAGGCTTTTAAATACCTCCAGGGATGGTAACTCCACTACTTCCTTGGGCAGCCAGTTCCAGTGCTTGACAACCCTCTATGAGAAGTTTTTCCTAATATCTAATCTAAACTTGATCTGGCACAACTCGAGGCCATTTCTTCTCGACCTTTTGCTCATTACCTGGGAGAAGAGACCAACATCCATCTTGCCACAACCTCCTCTCAAGTAGTTGTAGAGGACAATAAGGTCTCCCCTAAGCATTCTTTTCTCCAGACCAAACACTCCCAGTTCCCTTCAGCCACTTCTCATATGACTTAGAATACAGAGCATACTATACAATAGAAAAAATACCATACCATAGAAGACATACAATATTTACAACCTGATAGATGTATTACATAAAATGCAATTGAAAACGCTATATAAAATAAAATACACATAATACAGTACGATGCCTACAATACAGTAGGAGAAATACAACACAATACATGCCATTTGCTAAATACCATTCCATACAATATGTACAGTGCACACTAAAATGCAAAACACAACACACAGTACAACCAAACTACAGCACACAATACAAAATACAGTATAAAATAAAAGACAATAAATACCATAGCATACCACACAGGACAAGGCAACACACAGAACAAGATACATACTACAGATATAATATGCTGCAATACAAGTTACAACACTTAGGATACAATACCTAGAATATAATCAATACCACATCATGAAATAAAGAGCAAGAGCATTTGCCCTGTCTGACTCAGGTGCCAAGGGCTCGGCCCCAGCCTTGGGCCTTGTCCCTGTCAGTAAATGGATATCTAGGGCAAGCGGTGACTCTTCAAGACTGACCTGGGCAGTGACTCTTTAAAAAGATAACAGTGATACTCATTTAAAGAAGAGACTTTTCCCCCTGCCCCGGCAAATGTCAGATTGTTAAAATGCAAAAAGGATTTTTTTTTTCCCCATTTGCGCTCTTTGCTCATTTTTCTGTTTATTTTCAGTGACATAGTCTAGTTCTTCAATGCCAACATGATGGAAACCTAAGCAAAATCTCAAATGTCCAGGTCCTTCCACGTGTGCTTGGTTTTTGTTTTGTTTTTTGGATTTTTTTTTAAATTTTGATTTAGGTTTTAGGTTTTTGTTTTTATGAAAACAAAGGAGTCATTTATGTAAAAGTCTTTCATGCAGCGAGCAGCAATATTGCACTGGGATTTATTAATATGAAGTAGAAAGATTTGCTGTGTCACTGCAGTTACTACTCAGTTGTTTCCCAAGGATTAGGAAGCTTTTAAACAGATAATATACAGTTATTTTTCCTGTCCTGGAGAGAGTCTGGTCGTTCTTAGTATGAATCACCTGTAAAGCAGAGGAAGCACACCTAGTGAATGTGTCACTACAGCCCTGAGAGCCTCTTTTAGACTCTATAATGGTGCTTTGATGACTGACAACTAGATTTCTGGTCTGGAGACATCCAAGTGACTGCCCTGCCTGAGTAAGGAAAAGAGCAGAAGAAAGAATATAATTCCGTGCAATTCACTGAAAAAGCAGTAACAGCATGAAGGAGGTGAAGAATATATGGGGACCAACCCTTAACTCTGTAGGGACAGTGGGTACTTTTAAAGCACTACTGTTCAACAGAGGCAGGAAATTTTTTTGGAATTCACATTGAAAACCCGATTTTGAGTGGTGTAAAAGTTGGTTGTGGATTTGAGGAAATCCTACCAAATGCTTTCATTTAGAAAAGAAAAATCAGTCTGGATTCACAAAGCTACTGGGACAGGTAGTGCTTTCTTTCCTGCTCCATGGCCCAAAGTCATGTACTAAAACAAGACAATTTCAGGGTGAATCTCAATTTGTCTGTGTGACTTGACATGCAGCAGTTGAAATTTTTCCAACCTGATGGAAGGCTTCCATTTTGTGTATCCAGGATCAGGTCCATCCTATAAACCTTTGTTACTAAACTTGTAAGCATGAGGAAACATGATGCTGAATGTGACACTGCATGGGCCAAAGCACAGGTGCAGCTCTCTGGCCTTGTAATATTTTTACCCAGAGTGTTTATTGGGGAAATGAAGAAATAGGAAGTACATTACAGCTGCATCAGCAATATGTCATTTTCAGATGGGTTTGCCAAAATAGCTAAACCTTCAGGTCTTTCTCATGGGAGATTTAAAGTGAAGCTGTCTTTAGGGGCATGTATTAACAGCCTAATGAAAATAAGGTAGTATGATTTTAACATATGTTAAGCATAATGGCAGAAGTAGCCTACAGTTTGACGGATTTCTAATACATCATGGAAGCATACTGCCTTATTTGTGCTATACTGTTAATACACATTTAGCTAGTTAGACGCGTATTCTTTGCGCTTCCTAAATCCTACTATGGATAGGACAATGAGAGCAATTTTCTTAAAATAACATCTACACCCAGTTAAAATCCTAAATGTGATTCCTTGATTTACTATAAGTCTTATTTGTGGCCTTCCTCGATTTCGTTTTGAGGAGGTCTTGATGACAGAATACGAAGAAATTTTTTTTTACATTGTTTTTTCTTCTTTAATTCCAAGTGCTTATATTCCAAATGTTGTTAAGAAACAGTCAGAGACCATTAATCATTTCTGCTTTCACTTCATATTGTGTTCTAATAATATCACACAAGAGACATGAAATGGCTTTGATCATAGGGAGTAAATGCCACCAAATATTCTTCTTCTTGCAGCCTTTTCCTTGCTGCATTAAAAATTGATGGATAATAGCAGCTTCTTCTTTTCAGGACTTAGGTCCATCAGCAGATGGGGAGAGTGGGCAGAAATATTAGGGCATGTTGATGGACAGAATCAGGGGTGCCCTGACAGAGCTGGGAACAGGAGAAAGTTGCACTTAATTTGCTTATGTTGGATCTGTCTGAGGACAGTCAGAGTCATTGTTTTTTTCCTTTGATGAGCAACGAGCTTACTGGAAAACTATTGTAATTCATTTGAAAGGATGTGAACTTGAAGGTATGCTTTCATTTCCACATTTGCTTCTTTATGTTGCACTTGTTCCTCCAGCAAATAGGAATTTATGGGGAATGAGAGTGAGAGGCAGACTCAAAGAGGTGGAATTGTAGCCTTACCAGATTCAGTGGTAAATTATATCAGGATAGGGGTTCATCCAAGGGGCCTCTGCCTGTCAGGGTTTCCTTTGACATTTCAGACACTGGTAGACAATTGGAATGGGAAATTTCTTTGAGCTTTAGGTTCCTCCCTCAGATCAGTAGGCTGGATGGCTTACTTGGGCAGGTAACTCCCTGCCTTTGGTAGCAGTGTTTTATCATCCTAAGCCTGTAAAAAGCTTTCCTGCCAGTTCCTTCATGCTATTCACTCACCAGCAGACAAGTGGCTCTGGTAAACTATTTTTACCATTCTTTCTTGTGACTGTATGTGAAAGTGGTTGTCCTACTGAAAGCTCAGAAGCAAATGCTTGAGTGACACAAAGCCCCCCATTTCACAAATTCAGCCCCTCAGATTCCCATTTATGTCTGGCAAACAAAGGATGATTTGTTGCAGACATAAAGAGCAGGGTTAAAAAGGCTTATGGACAATGACTTTGGCTAAAAAGTAATCAGTGATAGATATTTCCTGAGGACCCTTGAGGTAGCCTCATCCACAAGTGCTATAGAACTGGTAGCTGGGATTCATCTTCCAGTCCACTCCTGTATCAGAGAACAAGTAATGAAGTGTGGAAGTGCCTACTCAGAGCTCCATGGGATCATCAAAGGAGATTTTTTTTGGCTTACTTTTTTTGTTAACTTGCTCTAGGCTGATCCAAATGTAGTGGGTTTGCTTGTTTGGGTTTTTTTTTTTTTTTGCACATCCTCTGCTTTTGTTCAGGCAGCTGCTAGGGCGCTCTGACTAACCTACTCTTTGTCCTTCTCTGATCTCTGCCTGCTGGATGAAGCTAGCAGGCTCATTACATTATTCTAAAAATACTGGTGTGTTGTATAAATTAGGAAGGTAATGAAGTGTCGCTGAAGACCAGGGCTATGCAAAAATCCCCAGGGGTTTCACGGGAAGTGATGCTTCCATTCCTGTTGGATTATTGGCTCTTTTGTTTCATAAAACTCTGCAAGCTGCTGGTTCTAACAGGTTGTTGGAGCTGAGTAAATTATCTGTAGAGGGGGTGCTTTTGCTGGCACTTCAGGGCCTGAGCCTGGCTCTGACAGGTCAAGTTCCCACAGAGATTTTACACTCTTCCAGGAGAATACCTGCCCATTTTCACTATTGCCCATAAGCTTTTAGAAGTGTCCCCCAGACCTCTGCTTTAGAGAGCTGTTTCAGGGTGTGTATATCCCTCATCCAGCCCAGCCTTAGCAGGGTTGCAAGCAGTGGTTCAAAGAAGAATTTCTATCCCTTAGGAGGAGGTATTGCTTTTTCTGATAGGTATTGCTTCATCTGGGAGTTTCACAGAATCACACAGAATGGTACTGGATGGAAGGGACCTCTAGGGATCATCTAGTCCAAACCCCCTGCTAAAATACATCCACAATCAGACTTGTTCCATGTTATCCAAGTTGATTTAAATATGAGCTGGGATAAGACCGAGTCAGAGTGGCTTGGAGATGGGATTCTGCTGCAACCAGTGAGGCCCACAGGCCATACAGATGCACTTGGTCAGCGCAACTGAGCATGGGGCTGGGTTTGGAGGGTCCTTGGTCCTGATTGACAGAACTATCAGCTGAAATCACCTTCAGTAAAATACCTCTTTTTCCCGAGAAGTCACCTTATTTCTCAGTGGGTAGATCCTCCATTGTTCCCTTCAAAGTCCTACTTCCCCTTTTCTCCATGCTTAGATTTGGACCCAAAATTCCCACTTCTGTCCCTACTTCTGTACTATTTGGCCATATACCCAGGACAATACATGTGCCAACTCTCTTAGAGGCTGCTGAAAACACCCTATTTCCCTATCCAGCACGAGATGTTGAGGCATTTGTCACAAACTATTGGACTAGGAACAGAAGTAGTACAAAGTGAGACTCAAATAAATTCAAGGAGATGGTATTTAACAATAGATGACCATTTAATCTAAACAGACAAAAGCACAGTTTGATTCATTGGCTGAATTATAAAGGAAATAATGCTTGTGTTTAAAACAACATGAAAAATCCTTTACCTGGGGTGGTAATTAATCATTAAACCCACTGACTTAGGGTAGATCTCTGCAGTTGGGGCTGCTTAAACCAAAGCTGGGAGCTTTTCTTTAACAAGGTGCTCTGAATGAGCCACTGGTTGTGGCTTCATGGGATTCTTGTCAGAAGTGGGTGAGTTTCTGTTGCTTGGGGTACACAGCTGGACAGGATGATCTGAGAAGTCCCTCGTAGATTTGAAATGTATAAATACGACTGGGCCTGACAGAAACAGGGCATTGGAGCAACCTAGGACAGGGAGAGAAACTTAAAAATACCAGAGTGAGGAGTTTGGAGAAAGGAGCGGATAAATAGTTTGGGAAAGAGGAAAAGAAAAGTTGAAACATGAAGAAGTACATGTTGAAACAGTAGTCAGACACCAGCTCCAAATGCTGAGGCAGAAACATTTCTGACCTGTGGCCTGCAATAGTAGTATTAACTGAGCTTGTATCTCTTGTATCTACAGAGCAGTTCTCGCTTATCACCTTGAAAATCCGGACATGTTAACAATGTGTTTTTGTTGTTTTCAGACCTGAACGCAGTAAAACAATTGGAAGTATTTTCAGAAGCTTCAATTCAGGCAGGTCATAGTTTCAAAGGTACCCTTCTCCAAACTTCCGAGTACAAATTTCTCTCTCAGCTTGTTGTGCGTGAGGCTTTCTGACTGTGCTTGGTCTCCTGATAGCACCACAAATCTTGAGAATCTTTCTTGTCTCGCTGAAGGCCTTGGTTTAAGTTTCATAAAGGCTATGTTGGAGCTCTGTAATGGACAAGAAAATTCACAGTGTAACAGCCTGCTGCACTCTATTCTTCACAATAAAATTAATTCCCTGGCGATGTGTAGCATGTATCACTTCAGAAAGACTTTGGAGCTCTCTTCCAAATCATCACTGTCAGAATGATTATTCTCATTCCTTAACATTGTGTTGAGAACTCCCCGACAGACAGAGCAGGTCATTGAATATGCAGCAAGGCTCAGCAGGACAGATTTGACCACCACTCAGTTGTATGGAATTCCTATCTGTAGCAGTTTTAACTTCCCTTGCAACTGCCAGGACAGTTGTTTTGGGGCCTGTTAATGGATACATCAGAAACAGATCATTTCCCTCCGTGTTCTTTAGATTGTGTCTTGCAGGGGCTTTCTGTGTTGTAGAGTCAGATCACCCTGTGGTGTTTGGTGCTTCATCCTTTGTGTAATATTGGAAGCTAGGAGGGTGTTAGGATCCCTGCTATGTAGCTGGAAACTTTGACATGTGCTCAGAGACAGGACAATTTTAAACAGTTAAATTAGGCATCTGCTCTGAAGTGCCCTCAAGAGAAGATTATCTCTGAGGGCAGGGGGAGCCTAGGGAGATTAGCTTTTTACGCCTTTGTGAATGCCTCATTAAGTCATTTACCCAAATTCACTGAGGAAATTGGGACTGGATATCTCCCAAGTCCTCCTAGAACATCCCCAGCCTTTGGGTCATCTGTCTGCTTGTCTGTTGGGAGGGACCATTAGCTATTTTAGCCTTCTTCTGTGAAGTTAATCTTAATTACTCATGCTGAGCATGGTTAAATATTCACCAGCATTGAGAGGGAAGTTTTTTGGGGATAGTAGGTCAAAGTAGACAGACCTATTGTCTTCCTGTGAGAACTGAATTATTTAACGATGTGTAGGGTTGAACCTTGGTTTCTGCCTGGCTCGTCAAGTGTTACTTGACATTGATGAAACAATGATTCCGCTCCCAAATACAAAAAGAAAAGAGATCCTGAAGCTGTCCTCAGCGGGGAGATATGGACTGCTTGTCTAGATTTGCATGCCTAACTCCTATGGCCACATTTGAAAAGTACCGGTCAACAAAATATCTTTTCCCTATGAGAAATGTCAGAACTGGGATCAACTCTTCCCCTGCTTCTGGTGGCACAAGCCAGGCCTCCTTGGGAGAACAGGTCACAGAGTTACCCACCGGCACTGCTGACTCTGCTGGGAGATGGCAAGCAGCTTGGCTCCCTGCCACGCAGCAGCAGTCCTTGAGCAACATAGCCTCCTGTGGCTTCAAAGCGATTGGACAACCTCTGACAAACAGCAGCTGCTGAGCCCAGTGCTGAGGTGTCTGTAAGGAGGTGGCTAACGATAAATGATCTTTCGGGGAAAAGGCAGTGCCATGCTCTTGATATGACTGATCTATTTTTACGCATGTTGCATTGGTAAGGTCAGGAGGACAACTTTTGTTTTAACTGCAAGGAAAACACTGGTTCTTGTTCCTCTGCAGTTAGAAGGACACAATGCCAATGTCTTTGTAGTTCTACAAGAGCTTGCCGTAATAGTAACCACTAATTAAGGCCACAAACCAATTGCTGTGATAATTCTTCAATCTCACTTGGTCATGTCTTGATGAAAAAAAAAAAAAAAGTATCTTCAGGCTGTTATTTTTCTCCTGCCCAAGCTTCAAATTTGATCTTTAGTTAAAGGTGAAACTTTCTGAGAAGTCTGAGCACAAAATCTCTTTATCCAGTCGTAAAAGGTTTTCCTTTTGAAAGGTGATAATGCAGCTTTCTACCCACGCAACACAGAAGTAGATGGACTTCAAAACTTAAGGCCGTGTGTTTCGCTGGTGGAAATCAGCACAGCTCTTTTGACAGCAGTAGTGACATGTTAGCTTACAGCAATTGCAAACCTCCCCCTTGGACTTTAACATTGTCTATATCAAGGTGATCAGTTGTAAAACTAGATCGATTGCATAGCAACAAAGTTCCAAATTAGTGAAAATCAGCTACTGTTCTTCTACAAGAGAAAGTTCTGTTACAACCAGAGGGGTTGTGGAGTCTCCTTCCTTGGAGGTCTTCAAGACCCTCCTGGACATGTTACTATGCAACCTGATCTAGGTGAACCTGCTTCTGCAGGGGGGTTGGACTAGATGATCTCTAAAGGTCCCTTCCAACTCCTACAAATTCTATGATTCTATGATAACTTAATGAACACAGTTAGAAAGACATGTTATGTGTGCATGTTATCATTCACAGTTATGACCTGAGTGCTCTCAATACAGTAAATCTTTCTACCTAATGAGGTCCTTACTTCAGAGGAAGCTTGATCTGGTGCACTGCATGTCTGGATGTGAGTCTCAAGCCTAAGCTGGCTCAGACTTTCAGCATCAAAAGCCAGTTTAATTTGTAGCCTTGCAAAATACTCATAAAAACACATACGTTTCTTAAAATAAAGCACATGCAGGAATGGTTATTTCTAATAGTAAATCCATCACAGACAAATGTTTTCCTCAAACTGCAGAGTTTATGCCTATAACATGTCATCCCTAGGAACCTTGAGAATAGGAATAAGTGACATTGATGTTCCAGTCAGTACAGGACCAAGTTTGGTAGACAGCATTTAACCCTTAGCAGACTTTCTTCATTTTCAATTGCCTCATGGAAATTGTTTCTCTGCTCTTTCCAGCAGACTCAGGCTTGGTATAGGTGGAGACTGCTTTATCAGGCAGGTGTAGCTGAAGGAATCAACAGAGTATGGCCTACAGGAACTCTTGGATCCTGAGGAGAAGGACATTTACCATTCAAAGCCCACCTTCTCTAAAGGTGCTACTGCATTCAAAGGATTTTCTACCTCTCTCCCAGTCTTGCCTTTCCTCTTGCTCTTCTCATGCAGCTACCTGTATCTGAGGAACCCAAGAGAGTGAAATGTAGCTGCTTAGTAAATTGGAGTGGGGTGCTGCCCTTACACAGCAGGGTAGAAGTGTGTGCATGTAAGAGCTGTAGGTACAGGAAGAAGAGAGGAAGGAGAGATGGCCACTCCCCTACCACAGTTCCATAATCTTTCACCTCATGTGCGGAGACCTCTTGGCTCTTCCTTGTTCCTCTCCATAACTCCTCTGCCAGTTTAACAAAATTGCATTTTCTCTGCATGGCTGAGAATGTTTGAGCAGGTTCTGCTGCTGAGTATAGCAGTGTATCTTGGCTAAACATGTTATAGCTCACAAAACATCATATGTTTTTACTCATCATTGCAGATAACCTGAATAAAGTCCCTAGATGCTTGGACTCTGCTGGCGGAGCAGCTATTCAGTTCCCTTGAAACAATCCTGTTGGTCATGATGGGATCTAGAGACTTGTGTGAGCAGTGTTCTTTTCATATTCTTCAGAAATTTCTTTTCTCCAAATCCAGTGCTACTTGGGAACAAGTCACCAGTTTTGGTTGCTTTGGTAGTGGATGAAAGTCAAGTGACAACAAATGGCGTTTTGTGGCTGTTTGTGGTGCGAGCTGATGAGCCTCATTTCTGCTCCTAGAGGGCAGCCATCCACATCATACAGATGGCTGCTGCATTTGGCATTGTGTGAAGTTTCCATGGATTGCTCTTTGCTTTTAGCTGCCTCAAATGCAAAAAAACCCTGATCACCGTTCGTGGCCAGAGTCCATGTTTTCGATGTCTGTTGGCTTTCCATGAAAAGCAGATGATACTTCAGGCTTTCACAATGTCAGTCCTGAAGTGTCTGTAAAACTAAGCTGCCACACAAGTAGACAGAGGTGACCTGAGTATCAGTACCAGAGCATCCCAGCACTGTATATCTCAACAGAGGCTGCATATCCAGGCCCAGAATGGGGAGAATATCCTTTGATCATTTTAGATGTCCAGATTGTAGTGTCTTTAGCACATTTCCCTCAAAGCCCAGGAGAGTAAGACTAGCCAGGCTGTGCCTGCTTGTGCTGCTGTTGTCCTTCCAGCTTGCACGTAAAGCCTTCCCATATCTATAATGTGGAAACACAGGTACCTTCCTAAACCTATCACCCAGGTGTTTCTGTCACGTCTTTGGTGGGGCCATACAGCCTGCACTCATCAAAGTGGGTTGCTGTAGGCTATATTCCCTTCACACAAGGTATATGTATTTTGCTTTGGAGGAGGGTGATGTGGTGGTACCTGTAGGGCTGGGCTGATGCTGCCCCATCCATCAATGAATTGCATAGTGATAAGATTTGGTTAGTCAGTCTGGCATCGCTAGATCTCTTTCTACCGGGAGTGTTGATAAATGGCACGAAAAGATCTTGGTACAAGTTTGTGGTGCCTGTGCTCTGATCGTTTACCTGAATTCTTCCTCAAGTTTTCAGAAGGTAGGAAAGTTAGAAAGCAGACCTGCTGTTTCATTATCTGCTTCCAGCAGGGGGAGATGGGTCTAGAGAGTTATTTCTTCTGGGAGCATGTACAAAAATAATATTATTTATTTTATTTATGAGGCACTCTCCTAAGATTTCTGTGATTCCTGATTCTTTGGCCTTTTATACATAGGTAACCTCTTCTTTTTGCTTCTGTATGCTTCTAAAAGCAAATAAGACCTAACAGCTTTAGGTTTTGTTTTAGTTTTGTTTTGTTTTTTCCCAAGGTTTATGAGACCCTCAAGGGAATTTCTTCCTCTTCTCTCTGTTTATTACGATTATTATTATTAAATAGTTATGCTATGGTGGTTCTAATGAGGATTGTATAAACGCATAGGAAGCTGAATACTTCCCCTGTACCTCTGTCTCGGCAAAGAGGTGCCTCTGAGCCTGCTGTGACCCACCCCACTTTGTAGGGAGGCAGGACCACATGCAGTCAGGATGTTATTAGAGTCTGAGAATAGGATTCTTTCATTCTCCCTCCCTGAAAACCCCCTCTGTCGTTCTTCGTATAAAACATATTGGTGCCACTTTCCATGAACTATATTTAACTAAGCATTAAATTTAGATTTAACGGGATAGTTATTGCCTCCTAAGTAAATACTCTGAGATAAGGAAATATTTAGTGAGCTCTAGCAGTTGGGTGGCAGATGCTTCTTGCATTGCATAATAGTTAATCTTCGACAAATATGTTTTCCTTACTCCACTGGCATTTAATTAACATACAATAGCTTTTATTAAATGTAAATGAAACATAGATGGGAGACCCTTGTAGAAAGGATCCGTGCAACTCTGATTTGTAAGAGAGGTGCGTTTCTGTCAGTGGTAACTTCATTTGGCACCAGGTCTTTTAGCTGTACTAAAACTCTATCACAGGAGTGCAGAGGTTTCCTCATGGTCATGCCCACTGTTTGGGATACCAGTAGCCCAATTGCATCTCTGTCACTGTGTTGTCCATTGCCTTACAGCAGTGGCTACTAGTCTGTTAGCAGCTTGGTCTTCTTCAGAGCAAGACCCTTGTCAAGTGAAATATCTCTCTGCAGTAGACTGGGAGCATCTAGTGTGTAAATTAACCCCCTGGCTCCTTTTTCTTATCATTGCTCTCTGGTGCCATCCATGCCAAGTCTCCTGGGAGGGGAAATGTCTGAATTGGTGCATTCCTTGGCTTGAGCACAAAGAAGTCATCTCTTTTGCCCCTACATGCGTGCACTGGAGCAGGAGTGTCATGACCTTAGCCCTTAATTTGTGGGCTTTTAACACATGCAGGGATTGTTTAAGTACTCTTAGACAGCCTGGCCTTTCTATACCAAGACTACAGGGCCCAGTTTCTAGGGGTTCAGAAAGTAACTGAATGCATTCCTGGAAGAAGAAAATCAATCAAGGGCTATTAACTACAAAGATACTGTCACTAGCTGGGGACATGCCTGAGCCACAAATCACTGGAAATTAGAGAAGTGCCCTAGGGCAGTACCACTGCAGCTTGCCTTCTGCTTGTACACTTCCCTAGGCGTTGGCTTTAGGCTGCACTCAGACAGGACGGAGCATTAGAGAGACCTTGGATCTGATCCCACGTGGCCGTTTGTATGACAGAGCTGTTCCTTATGCCTTTCCAGTTTGGATCCACTGTATCACTGCGAGGCTCCAGGAGTAGAGATGGAGCAGGCAGCATGCCAGACCTGGTTTCTCTGTCGCTGCACATCCACCCAGGACAGCAACTCTCAGTGGAGTACCCCTCAGCTTTTCTTGAACTAGTTTCTCTGAATCCCCCTCAAACCACTCATTTTCCCTCTCTGCTTTCCCCTCCCAGCCCCAGCATGCTTTGGCCACAGAAGTGTTATGCTGGCAAAGCATCACTCAGAGCAGCTCTCCTCATCCCTCCTGAAGGCAGAGGAGAGAAGGCTGGGGGGGGATGGCAGGCAGACATCAGCAGTAAAACATACGGCTTCTTCCTCCCTGTTAATTTAATCTCCCGTCTCCTTCGATAGTGATGGTATGTGAGCTGTGGGAGCGTTCCCGGGTGGGCAAGTGCTGCTCGGGGCTCAGCTGCGGGCGCTGGCAGTCGAGGAGGACAGGACGAGTATTCACACTGCGGGCAGCTCAATACCAGCATTGTCTCCGGTCCATCCCTCAAAGGCTGGGAAAGGAGGTGGGGGGCGGGAAGGGCTGCGTGGAGAGAGGTGGGAGGAAGGCGGAGGGAGGGATGCACAACTGTTTATCTGGTGAGAGGAAAGTCTGAGGGGAGAAAAAGCAAGGTTTGAGGCTGCAGAGGCAGTTGCCAAGAATGCTGCTCTGTAAATCAGCTAGGTCGTAGCTTCAGGCCACAAAGCCAAGTTGTTTGCACTTTTGGCTTCAGCTTCTTTGCCTCTCCTGCTTTCCTCGGTATTTTGTCTAGTGAATATTGGCCGTAACTGCCTCCATCCTCAGTGCCCTATTCCCCGTGCCTCCCTCCCACTCAGCCTCTCCTGGCTGCTCCTGCCTTCTCCTCTCCGATTCCCCGTCTGCCTCTGCTTCCAGATTCGCGCCCCCCACACTCCCTTTCTCCTCCTTTCTCCATCCCCCTTCCTCTCCCATCTCTTTCCCTCTCTGCCTCCTCCACCCTTCCCTTTCCAGCCCTTTTTACCTTTAGGGTCTTCCCCCCTCTGCTCTCCAGCCTTCATCCCTTCAGCTCCCCGCTCTCCCTGCTGCTGTGCCCCCCTCCCTCCCTCTCCCAGCCTCGGTGTGGCTCCCGGGGGCCCGTCTCTGGCCGCTCCCGGCGGGGATCGGGCTCTGTCCCCGGGAGAAGGACGGGAAGCACCGCTCGCTGCCGCCGTGGTGCCGAGCTGCCGTCTCACGAGTGAGGCTCCCTTCTCCCGCCTCTCTCTCTCTCCCTCCCTCCCTCCTCCCTCCCTCCCTTGCTCCGCCTGGGAAAGTGGGTTAGGAAGGGAGCTGGGGGCTGGAGGCTGCACAGCCGCGCACTGGAGCAGGGACCATTCACTCGCCCAGCCCGGCGGCGCAGGACTCGTGGTGTTCCTTTTCCTTTTTTTTTTTTTCCCCCCCCTCTTCTTTTTTTTCCCCCACCTCTCTCCATCACTCCAAACGGGTCGATTCAATTGTTGTTATTTTTTTGTTGTTGTTTTGCTACCTGACTTTTTCCTCTTGCCTTTTTTTTTTTTTTTAATTGAAGATTGTGTTAAGACTTTTTTGGGAAAGCCTTTAAAAAAAAAAAAAAAAGAAAAAAGGAAAAGGCAAAGGAGAGGAGAAAAGAAGCCAGCAAGAGACTGAAAAGAGCAAGAGGAAAGTAGCAGCTAAGGACTGTGAAATCACCTCCCCTTCCTGGGGCTGTCAATCAGAGCGAGAGTTACACGTTATTATTATTGTTTTTCTTTCTCCATTTATCTACCTACATCCATAAGAAGAGAGAGAAAGAGAGATAAGTACAGACAGTGAAACTCGACGAGACCAGCCATGGTAGCAAGGGCTCAGCCTGATCGGAAACAATTACCGCTGGTCCTACTGAGATTGCTTTGCCTTCTCCCTACAGGGCTGCCAGTCCGCAGCGTGGATTTTAACCGAGGTACCGATAACATCACCGTGAGGCAGGGGGACACAGCCATCCTCAGGTAGGGCATTTCGCCAACTTTTCCTTTTCTCTGTGTGCATGTGTCTGTGTGTCTGTGTACGCCAGCGTATACATGAGATGCGATAAGATTTGTGTGTAGATGTCTCTGTGAGAGCGTGTGGTATTTTACCTCTCAAACTGCAGCAGCTGCTGCTGCTGCTACGAATAAGCTCTGTGTGTGTGTTTGTGCTTTAATATATTTTTAAAAAAGAAAAATGGCAAAGCTTTTGAATACTTCTTGTTACCACTGTCCTCTGTGTAGTTCTTTGGATCAAAAGAATTTCAGTGGGGAAAGATCTGTTTGTGCTAGCCAGCTCTCACGAATGTACAATTCTACCAGCCCTGCAGTATCAATAGAGACCGAAAAGGGATCCAGCTGCGCTTGCCAGATGTTCCATTGATCTTCTTCATACTTAATTTTGTACCCATGCAAAAACTTTATCCCTGGTGCTGCCAGAACTCTTGGGCAAGTCCTTTTGGGAAACTCTGGCTTTTATTTTTATTTCTTCCCTTTTCTTTTTTGTCCTATATGGAAGGGAGATGGATGCAATAGTTGAAAAAGCTGGTGGAAAAAAAATGGTGTGAGAGCTCCAATGTTTCTGAAGCTTGTGCCTCGCTCACTATGGTGTGGTTTGTTTGCAGGGCTAAGTAAATGAGTGTATGCTGTGCCTGCATGTCCAAGTGGTTGCAATGAGGGTGTCTTTGCACATGAAGCCTTGTTCACTGTCAATATTGAGTGTTACATTTTGTGTTTGTCATGCGGGTTTTCTAAAGGTAGCTTTGAGGCTACTTGGGCTTTCATTTGAGAGTGTCCCAAATAGCTGAAATGCACTCATCTTTTTGCTGTAGGCTTCTTTTTCAAATTTTGCCTTGCTCAACTTACCTGCAGTAACTTCCCTACCAGAGGAAAATTTTATTCGTGTGAGTGTGTGCACACACTCTGTATTATGGCTGTAAAACTACTGGATGTAACTTAAAATAAGTCTGCAATCTGTATGAGGAGCTGATAGTGCACAAACCTTGAAGCATCAAGGGAGCAATTCTCTAGTAAAGCTAACAGCAGCAGCAAAGTTTTCTTTCTCTTTCTCTGAAATAAATCCTGCTAGATGTCACCAAATGGTCTGCTACATGATCCCCTGTGTCCTGCATCCCTCCTGTTTAATGATAGAGGGATATGAGAGCTAGCAAGATGGGATCAGAGAAGGAGGATGCTAGAAGAGGGGAAGATGTGTGTGTGTGTGTGTGTGTGCATGCTTACCGTTTCTCTCAGCAGCCGTGTGCTGGGTTGTTTTGATCCTGAAATACCCATTCAGCAGCTTCCATTCCGCAGCTCTCCAGACTTGTTAACTCGCATGTAAGATTTATCCACACAGAGTAATAGGATTTACAGAGTAATTCATCTGCCTTGCATATGCGATGGAAGGGGTTTAGATGTTACATGGTAAACACCTAACAAGGGGTGTTGCCTCTGACTCTGGGCTCCTCTCTTCTCCTTTCCACTCACTAGCAAGTCATATATCCCTTTAACCCTTTTATAGCAGGATTCCCAGCTGCCTTGTCGCATTTTTAAAGGCAAATCACTTCCATCTATCATTTATTTTGGAGGGGCTGCTCAGGCAGATGTTTGCCAGCATATGTTTGGTACATACAGCAGCAGCAAAGTCATTAAGCTCACTTGCTCAGCCAGGGGTCACTGGATTTCTATTTCCCACTTAACCTTGGAGCTTTTCAGTTTATCTAGACACTGTGTGCTAAAGCTACATTTGCAGCAGAGAGGGCTGAGCGGATGGTGGAGATGGTGCCTGCATGTACTGGGTGTAAAACATTCATCAGCAAGCTCAACAAGGCTGCATGGGAGAGTGTTTTGGGTGTTTTTCTGCATGGAGCATGTGGCTTGCCAATGTTATGTCAGGCAGCGAAATAAAATACCCGCGTGTGGTGATCCAGCTGTGTCAGCCAGCT
The DNA here is from genome assembly GCF_028858725.1 of Colius striatus. Lineage (NCBI taxonomy): Eukaryota > Metazoa > Chordata > Aves > Coliiformes > Coliidae > Colius > Colius striatus. The sequence continues at coordinate 119,881,500 of NC_084759.1, read as the reverse complement.
GTGTGCCAAGTGACACAGTTCACAGAGGTGGCACGCCACTTGGTCCTGTAACTGCTTGCCTTGAGCAATATGATGTTCCTGGCAGGTTGAGTTTCTCTCAGAAGTGATTGTGGCCAGTGCACAGTCTTTCCCTTCTTCAACTGCCTTCCTAAGCTCTTAAAGCAGACCTGTCTAGCTATATGCTTTTCACATTTCCTAGGCAGGACAATGGTCTCCCCTCCCTTTCCCTGGGACCAGCTCCGAGTTTCTGGGATGTTTTAGTCCCTCTTTCAGAGGAGAGGCAGAAGCCAGGCTGTCCTGGGAGACAGGACTGCTGCATGAGGCTGGAAGGGGTGAGATTTTCCTCTGTCCCATGTATGTAGGTTCTGCAAGATAACAGTTCATTCCCTGTTTTAAAGCAAGGGTTGGTTTGCTAGCTTCCCTGACACTGTTTTCCTTGCCCTCCAAAACAGAACTTGCTTTAAGACAGCCTTGTGTTTGAAAAACTCACAGCATCTCGCTCTCCGTGCCTATAGATACAGTAGTGACAACGCAAGGGGAAGAGCTAGGAGGAGAAAAACATTAGATGATCTATACTAACTGTGCTCAGAGCAGATCTTTACCTCCACAGAGAGACAGAAAAGAGGTTTCTGTACAGAGATCACATCACCTATCTTTGCTATGCATGAGCTTCTGAGGAAAGAGGGAGTGTGCAATGGCTGTTTACCAGTGCCTGGCAGCTCCATTCTATAACTCACAGGGAAACGAAAATGTAGGAGAGAGGAAAAAAAAATGGTACTCAGTTGGAGAGAAAAACAATGTACATAGTGATAAGATAACTAAAAACATTTTGTTCATGTAAATTGTACAAATCATTCAGCAAAGCACCAAGGACAGGGTATTCTGAATGATTATTCTCCTTTGCATTCTTGTACATTTGTGTATAGTGTCACAGTTGTGGGTGGGAGAATCGGTGGGTGCACTGATCTATGAAGTGAAGAAAAATAGTTTCTTGTAAGCCTTAACGTCCCTGAAGGAAGCCCCCCCTCTGGAGCTTCATCTACAGCTTGTTACTCTGGATGGAATTACTCTGAGAAGTTTGGACATGACTTTTTAAAACTGTGGCATTCAAAATATTCCCTTGCTATGGACTTTTAAAAAATGTACCTAACTCTATACTGGCTCATCTCCTAAATGACCTGGCAGCAGATTTGATTCATTTGTTGGCCTTGCTGAAGGCTGATGACTTTTAGTGGGTATTTGGCATAGGGCAGTTACTCAGGGAATTGCACAAAGAATAAAAATAGCTCGTGACAGACTACCCACAGGGAAGAAGGTAATGACCCACTCCTTAGAGCAAGGCTGAAAAGAGAAGGGGGGGTCTGAGAGCTGCAACAGGTGAGAAGGACTGAGCAGTTTCTGATGCTCAGCCAACTATAAGAGGAAAAGAGAACAGGATGTTTCAAAGATGACACTATATCAGAGAACCTGCCAGACTTATTAAAATTTAATTTTTTTTTTAACACTGAACCTCATTTTGAGTATTGAGGGGGAACTGTGGGCCTATGTTCCTGTCAATGTTTTGCTTGCAAGATTACAGTCGTGAGGTTGTCAGATTTTGTGTGCAACTGCCCTGCTTGACTCTAGAAAAAATAAATCAATCTCCAAACAACAAATTTGCAAAATGTCCTCTAAAACCAATTGAAATGGGAAAAGAAAGACAAACCCCAACTCCAAATTTTCTGCTTCCTCCAGCATCTCTTCCCACTTCATTTGCTCTGCAAATGTTGGGTGAGCAAAGGCAGGGACTCTATGCTTTGTTGTCCACTTTCAGCCCAGGGAAAGTATGAGAAATAAGAGGACGTTGGCTAATGGGAAGGTGCAGTAGCAAAGGGCAGCTACTGGGAAGGGAGTGAATTGTTCCTCTGTGTTGTATTTGACCTTTAAGATGGGTTAGAAGCAAAATGGCAGTGGAGTCCATGCTGTGGAATAGGTAGCTGTATGGTGTGTCAAGGGGGAAAAGATCAGTTCTCCCAGGGACTATCACAGCAGCTCACACCAAAGGGCCTTTAAAGCACTGTTCTGAGGGCACCAGTGGGACTTGCAGATTGACTTACAGCGCTTTCAGTAGTCCTGGTACAAGGGCACATTTTGCCTTTAATAACTTTTGAAATCGTTCTTATCACTAGCTGGAACCCAAATGGGTCACATCCCCATTCCCATCCACTCAGTTATACCAGTACAAATCCACCAAAGCCCAAGGACACTGCCAGAAATACCGCATTTGTCTTTGGGGCAGATTCCCGGGGACTGCTAATAAAGAGGTACAAGTGACTCATACAGGGCTTAAGCCGCCCAGCGCTGTGCAGATGGTGCTCAGCCCCTTGGAGAACTGGGATCTCGCCAAGGCCAGAATTTGGCTTGTTGTTGCTGAGTCTTTCCAAGCATCAACTTTTCATCAAGAATTAAATCAATCTGATGCCGATGCACTGATGAAAACCAACATTTGACTGAGTGTGGGACTTCCATTTTTACCAAGTATTTTTAAATAATGCCAAATTTTAGGCTGATAACACGTTTAGGAACTGCCATCCTAATGGGTACTTAGTTTTTCTTACTCACATATGTCAAAGGATGGGCTAGAATCAAATTACCATCCGTAGCGACAGTGCTGTTGATGTAATCCTGCAATATAAGCAATTCATTCGAACTCTGTTCTTGGCTTGCCAGTGCTTTGCTGATACTCTACACATGGCAGTATGCTAGAGGACAAAGGCACCTCAGGCCAAATAGCAACACAGCATCACAACAAAGTTTATGCCCTACACAGTCATTTTAAAAGAAAAGTAAAAGCTGGTCAGATTACACTTATAATTAGCATATGATTTATAACAGAGAGCACTGAGCTGAGCCCTTTGCTAGAAATGAGAATAGACATGTTCAAAGGTATAATGCTGGATAATAACACAGTCTTGGTGGTAAAATTGTAACCTTGATTATTAGTCGTATTGTTGCAGTACTTAAAGGGCACTGCTAAGTTGAGGCACCCTCTGTATTAAGTGCCAGTCGAGCAGGGAGTAAGAGAGATCTCCCCTTCTGCAGGGCATGCAGGCTATTGGCTGGGCTGGGCAGGGGCTAGGAGTGGGCAGGAGGTGAGAGGACTCGCCCAGGGTTGCAGAGCAGGGCTCAGGCACAGCCAGTCTAGCGACCTATCCATTAACATGGGCTGCCTTTCGGCTCAGCCCATGCAGCAGCCCAGTGAAGGCAACAACCAAGGTTTCCCTAGGACATCCACTGGTATTGACTACAAGTCCCAAGCGCTCTTTTCTTTCAGCGAATCACAGAATGGCCAGGGTTGGAAGGGACCTCTAGAGATCATCCAGTCCAAGCCCCCTGCTAAAGAAGGTCTACCTAGATCAGGTCATACAGGAATACGTCAAGGTGGGTTTTGAAAACTTCAATAGAAAGAGACTCCTCACCTTCCCTGGGCAACCTGTGCCAGGGGTCCCTCACAAGAAAGTTCTTCCTTATGTTTAAGTGGAATTTTTTTTTGTGTTCCAGCTTATTTCCATTGTCCCTTGTCCTGTCACTGGAGACAACAGAAAAGTAATGCCCCATCCTCCTGACATCCACCCTTTAAGTACTTGTAAGTGTTAATGAGGTCCTTCCTCAGTCTTATCCAGGCTAAACAGCCCCAGGTCCTGCAACCTTTCCTCATAAGAAAGATGCTCCAAACCCCTGATCATCTTGGTGGCTCTGTGCTGAACTCTCTCTAGAATTTCCTTGTCTGTCTTGAGCTGGGGAGCACAGAACTGGACACAGAACTCCAGATGAGGCCTCACCAGGGCAGAGTAGGGGTAGAAGAGAACCTCCCTCAACCTACTGAGCACAGTCTTCTTAGCACACCTAAGAACATCATTTACTTTCTTGGTCACAAGAGCACATTTTTGGCTTGGATTTAGTTTTTGGTCCATCAGAACTCCCAGGTCTCTCTCTGCAGAGCTGCTCTCCAACAGGTCACCCCCCAGCCTGTACTGGTGCATGAGGTGGTTCCTCCCCAGGTGCAGGACTCTGCCCTTGTCCTTGATGAATTTCATGAGGTTCCTCTCTGCCCAACTCTCAGGCCTGTCCAGATCTTGCTGAATGACAGCACAGCCTTCTGGTGACTGTGCAAAGCCAGTATGTGCAAAGCCTTCATTATCAAATGTAGCATTACGTTTGTTGAGAGAGGATATGTTGGAATCTGTGCAAAAAGAGCTGTACTCTGTTGACACATTCTTTAAAAAAAAAAAAAAAAGTTTAAATGTAGTGTCAGATAATGTTGCAAAACTTCCTGGTCTGTCAGCAGATGGTTCTATTACATGAAGGCAGATATGCATACATTGATATGTGAGGCTGTGTGCCTGCATATGATGAAGTTGCACTACATGTGTGGTCGGAGACTGGCATCTCTTCTTAAACACACACACACACACACACACTAGATTTCTATGTAGTGTGCCTAGTGGTAAGTGGGGCCTTTGTGGGACTCTGTTTTCTGCAAAGTAGGACTAACACATCACAAACAAAGGTGGAATGGAAATTCTAAAAGAAAAGACTATTTCTTTGGTGAAATTATAAATGTTTAGTAACACTGTATGTATAATTCACATTCAGAAAGATGGAGGAGAAGAGACAGTATCAGACTGTGTGGCTTTAACCTTCTCCCCTCAGTCTACACACATACTTCAGTTTGCAGCTAAGTACCATATGTTTTCCTACTTAGTTGGCATTAAAATTCATATAGCAGTATGTGTTACCTGAAGTGTCTCAGAGTTGGTACCTCTTCTACTCTGGTCCTCTCCCCAGCAGGTCATGAGGAAAGACCTAATCTTAAAATAACTCAGAGTTACCAGTATTTTCCATCTTATAACTATAAGTTTTTAAAATATATATTACATGTGCCTGCCCTTTATATCCATACCCACCAGTAGGTGATTCTGGCAGAGCTGCAGGGCTACAGCTCGCTGCTGGTGCAGTGTCAGGGCTTCAACAGATTTTCCCCAAGCCTGAATATAGCCATTTTCATTGAAGGTATCTAGCTTTTTTGGCCACCAAAATTCACTCTGGCTTGGGTGAACTTGTGCTCTGCTGAAGTAAAGTACAATGGAGGGCATCAAGGTGGAAGCTGAGAATTTACTGAGTTTTCTTTTACTCTTCTCTCACTGAAGAAGAAACTAATGTGATTTTTCAGCTGAATCTGACACCAAAGTGTTTGATTCAGGCTTCAGGCACATCTAAAGTGCCTGTTTTTATGGTAAATAATGGAAACTAATAATGATGGGTTTTACCTCTGCCTAGAAAACAGCTATTTCAAAACAATCTGAGCAACCAATCTCCCCTGTGCATGTATATTTCTGCACATTTTTTTATTATGAGTAACTCTGTTGTGTGGGAGAGGCCAGCTGTGACCGCACAGTGCTCGGCCCTGTGCAAAAGGAGGGGAAGCCACCCTGCCTCAGCTCTGTTGATCCCACTGGGGTTTGGGCTTTTTCGATCAGAGATAACTTGATGGAGTGGAGCTTGCTCAGACTGGGCTGGAGTTCAACAGATGCTTTGCAATCACACATCTGCATGAGGTTTGGGGGTTGCGTGCTTGCGTGCGCAGATGTGCGTTTCCCTATGTTTGCTGCCATTTAAAAATGGGGAGTGTTTTCTTGTGTTTAGTTGTAGAAATGTATCATAAAGCTGCAAGCGTTGCATAGGTGGGAGGCTGTGTTGCCTGATGGACAGAACAGGCAGTTGCTTAGAGGTCTAGCTAGCTTTTTCCCCACTCCTGGGTGTCAGTAAATGTTGCTAGTGCTGGAAGTCTCCTTTTGCTTCAGTTTGCTTCAGCTGCTGTTGAGGAAAAAAGCAGAGAGCAAACAGAATATTGCATCTTCCCCTTCTGAGGCTTTGTGGTTAACACCGCAGTAGATGTGCCCAATGCTGTCCCTTCCCAAGAACAACCTGAACCACTCTCACCACTGAAATTTGCATTTCTGAAGCAAAGTAGTAAAAGCTTCCAAAGAGCAGGGTGGCTCTGCTCCTGCACACACCCTCTCAACTTCCTGTGAGAGATGAGACACGCTGGAGGGGTTTCTAATCACAGATGCTGTCCTTAGATGGGTTCCTAGAAGAGCATCAGATTTTTAAGGAGGAGGGAAAGGCCTAGAGGGTCTCAGCTCCCCAGGCACCAGGCCCTGTGTGGTGTATTTGAGAAACGAAAGAGGGGTGGTCAAGCAGCTGTGCAGCTGCCACTCACAGTGCCACTGTACTCCCTCCTCTCAAGGACAACAGAGTGACTGTGTCAGAGATGCATCACTGTCATTCACCCTAACGTACTGCAGCTTAGGAGATCAATGTCAACAGTACCTTACCGGGATGGTGATGGTACTTTCAGTATAGGAACCCAGAGATGCTCTGACCAGGAAACTATGGGACCTGTCTGATAGCTTCCTCAGTACCCTGCCTTCTCACTCCCCACATCTCAGGCTGGTTGTCCACCACTACGTGAGAAACCATGACTCAGATCTGCAAGTCCATTCACTGTTCATGCCTCACTGTGCAAACAAAACCCATGTTGAAATCCACTGGCAGGCAGCATCTATGACTTTGAATAGTAAATACAAATCTCTCCCTCTCTGTGTCTCTCTCTCTCTCTCTCTCTGCTATTAAGCTGACAGGCACTTAGCCAATTATCCAGTCGTCGTCTCAGCTGTATTTATGGAGGAGGAAGAGACAACGCACACAGCTCTTGTCTTCAGGGCTTCAGCTGAGTCTCCCTTGTGTGCTGTAGCATTCCCCCTTGTGCGAGCTGCTTAGGATGCTCAGGGAAAGAAACCAATGAAGGGGATGATTTGAGGAGAGGGAGGGGGAAACAGAGATGGGGAAAGGACTCTGCTCCCCCAGACCAGTCACGTGGCAGAGCTGCCACTGTTTGCCATTTAGATTTGGCAGAACGTACATGTCTTTGTTGCATGAGCTTGAGAAGGAGGGAGGATGCAATGGCTGTGGGTCCTTGCAAAGTCATTGACACCGACCAAGAGTCAGGAACTATGTAACAGCAGGCTGTGAATCCGTGCCTTAAAGTAAGGGGGACACATATATTTGGAGATGAAGCATGAACCTGTGGCTTAGGGCCAGGAGTTAGCCCTAATCCCCGATGCAGTATTGCACCTAGAACATACAGCCTGCGCTGGCTCAAGTGTTTACTCCAAACATCAAAATTTAGGCAAATAGCACTGAAGTGTTCTGTGAATATTTTCATGAATGTTAAAAATGAATTCAGTTTGGCTGCAGCTGTGCTTCTTTTGTGTGTGTGCATGTGCATCTTTTTTTCCTCTCTCTCTCGTGAATAATCTGAGTGGATGAGTTTTCCTTGCCGTGGCGTTCATGGACAGAACGTTTTAAACAGGTTCATAGATGAACAAACAAGGCTTTAGCTGTAACTTCTGCAACTGGAATTCCCTGGCTGTGCAGATTTTCAGGCATGTGCCCCTTCCCCCCACACCCATTTCAGACACTAACTTTATGAATGTAGTGCTCTTGATATATGTTTATGTAGGATACTGCCTGGGGAGCACTGGACATGAGTTCTTACAACCCATCCTCAGAGCCCAGGCATAAAAGCAGTTGAACAAGTGAAATGCAGAGCTGATCGCAGCTTGAGCCACAGTAATTTATGTGCATGTGACAAGAGAAAATTACCTTTAAACTCTGCACCCAACCAATCAATCTTACAGCAGCCTGTTTTTGCTAGGAAAGGTGCCTCAGGCTAAGCCTATCAAGCTCAGAAAAAGAAAGGTTAAAATGTTCTAACATCATTATCTCTTTCTTCTCCTTTGGAGGAGAGGAGCCACAGTGACAAAGCCTAGCCGACTCCTTCACACTAGCTCCTTCCTAGTGACACTGGTTTACATCTCTAGCCCAGATTCCCAACAGGAGTCATCAGGAATTGGTCCATGGTCAGACCTCATGCTCATCTTGACAGGGAACAGAAAGGGGAGCATGTGACAGAGGGGACTGAGCATAAATAAACATATTTCAATTGGAAAATGTTTAAGAGGGGAGAAAACAGTCATCACTACGAGGTAGCAACCCTACTGAGTGCTACAAGTAGCATGGAAAAGTTAGCAAACGCCTGTCTGTTCTGGGATGTTCTCTGAGCTCGGAGAAAAGTGAGATTCAGATAGAAATCACTCCCTGAAAAAATTATTGGCCCCTCTCTTCCAAATGCCATGTAGTGCAATCTGTAGTCTCCCTCCCTGCAGCTATACAGCAGGGAGTCTGTGGGAGGCAGTTGTTTATTTGGGCTTTGTTGGGGAAAGAGTATTTAAACCCCTTTCCTTGAATGAGCAAGAGTAAGTGGGAGCTCTGATTCGGTGGAGCCTGTTTGTCCCTTCAGAACAAGCAGATTTATTAGCAGTCCCCTCAAGTCAAGGGACGGGAGATTTTAAACTGGTGGAAGAAGATGAGGAGGGACTGCTGCAGCCCATCCTCCCTCCCCCTTTTCCAGTCTGTTGATTCCTTAGCCTTAGTAGTGCGGGTTAAACAGGTGTGGCCCTTCCACAGGCCCCTGCCATTTCTCAGGCAGACTGTCCCCCTGGGCCGACCCCACAGACTTATCCTATCTGCCCCTGCTTAGCAGGAATGTCATTCCTGATAGCAAAGTAAGGATTTCAGAGGTCCACAGCTTACTAGGCACTCACACTCCCTCTCTTTTGCCATGGAGAGATCTCCCACTACCCCCTCTTTGCTCTCCAAGCAGCAGAACCTGCAAGGACCTCATCACCGCAGTGCCCAACTCTAGCCACAGCACTGGTTGCTGCTGTAACCATGGAGTTGTGCCATGTCACAGACCATCGAGGGTGGCTGGCAGCACCGCAGAGAGGCAATGGGGGCTGGAGAAAAGGTTGAGGGAGCAAAACTGCTTTCCAGAGGCCTTAGAGATGCCAGGGAAAAATGATGCTTGCATCTGCATAGCTGCTGGCACACACCCACTGTACACCCGCACAGCAGCCCTCTCTGTTTCTCAGATTATGCTGCTGTTTCATTGAAATTACTCTGGTTGTGGGAGGGCTGAGATGGGAGTGCTGGGCTGGCGCGAGCCAGTACCTTGTGAATAGTTGAGTTTGAGTCCTGTGAAGCATGGGCTTTGTGATAAGAAGCTGAGTAAACACAGCCCTCTCAAAGTGACTTTTTCCCCCTGAGGTTTCCCACTAACGGCAGTTGTCTGATATGGATCAACTTGTTGGTGGGGAATATGGATAGGGACAGGCTCTGGGTAGTGTAGGCTTCCTGTTTGTTGAAAAAACCCAACAAACCCCAAATCCAAAGACGGAAATCATAAAGAAGTATTCATAGCCAGATAACCTTTCTCACCTGTATGCTACGTGAGGCAAACATGGTTTTGGGCAGTAAACAGTTCAGAGCAGTGCATGGGGGCAGCATCCCTTAAAGTGGGCTAAAATTGGGCAGTAGTAACAGGAGATCCTATCCTAAAAAGGAGCAGAAAACCTGTTTCAGCAGCTAGACCCACTCCTTAGGGCTTGTTGTTACAATATCTACTGCTGAGACTTGGGAGTGTACCCAAAACCTTTAAGTTGAGCATGTGCTGTACCTCATCTGCCTTCCCTCCACTGTCATCGTTGGCTGTTTCTTGCCAGCAAGGAAAGGGAAGAGTGTGTTTGCAGAGATTTGTCCACTGAGAAAGAAAGAGTAGATAAGTTCATCAGAGAAACAGAGCTGAAGTATCTGTTTCCTGTCTACCCTCCTTGAATCGTACCCAGCTACCTCTGCTCGGCACACTCTCCCATCCAGCCTGCTGCCTTGCCTGATGAAGTTGTCTGTCACATCTCTTTCTTGCTTTCTCCATCTCTTCCCTCCCTCTTTTGCTTTCTCTCTCTGTCTCAATCCATGTCCTCTTCACCCTTCATCCCTCACCAGCACTTGTCCTTATTCCTTATTCCTGACTCTAGCCTCTTCCTCCTCATCCTTTTCTTCCTCTTTATTCAATGCTGATGTCCTTTGATTTTCACTCTCTTCTGGGTTTGGAAGCAGGAAGTGGGGGGAAAGCAAGGCTGGGGTAAAAGCAGAGAAGGATGGGAGAGCACCATAGTGACTGCAGTGCCTGGGTTTTCCTGCTGTAGATGACAGACCATCTTCAGGCCCACCCAATCAGCCCTTTGTATTCAGGCTGAGCCTGCAAAGTATTCCCAGTGTATTTATTTTCTGTCCCTAGACAGAATGCTCAGTGCTTGTTTGTCCTGAGATCCCATAGGGAGAGGTGTGTACAGGAGGACTAGTAAGAAGTGAGGGCTGCGTCACCAGTACAGCTTTTACGTTCCTACTAGGAAGGGAAGTTGGATGCCTGTTGCATCCCAGCAATCTGTTTCTCCTGCTTTCAATTGCAGACGAAGGTTAGAAATAGAGTGGGAGACGAGCCCGTTATTCACTGATAAGGTGGTTGACAGGCAAGAGCTGAAGCTGGTGTGAAAGCCACCTTGCTGCTGTCAACAGAGGAACATGCTACAGTGCTTCCTTGGCATGCTGTGATTCTACTGCTGGAAGTTGGAAGGAGACAGCTAGGGACTTTTTTTTTTCCCTTCTGTTGTAGATCTTTCTTGGATGAGAAGCTTGACACTCCTACGTGATGCTGATGTGGGGTGACACGGATCAGTGCTGGGGTACAGACCTGAGATTTTCTTGTGTAGGTGGCAAAGGCAGCAGATGTATTTAAAAGACTGCGGGGTTCAAAGTGACAGACATCTCTGACCTTGAAGAGAAGTAGCAGCCCTTTAGCTCATGATTTAGGATCATTTCAGCCAGATTTGTCCATTGCAGGAGAGGCTTTCCTCCAACCTTAGAAACAGCCCCACATATTTGGCACAGAACCATAAGATACTGCAGAAAATGATAGTAAGGATGTTCATCAGTGCTGATCACCCTTTATTATTGTCCTGTAGCACTTGCATTTTGTGAGACTGAAGCCTTTGCACGAATCCTGGCTGCTTTTACACCTAAGGGAAGCCTGAGATTGGCATCCATAATCAGGAGCAGAAGGTGCTGCAGGCAATCTGTCTTCCTAGCACTGCATTAAACCCATTTTAGTTCTTTCAGCTAAATATCAAATTATCTGTCCACCCACGCATCCTCCCCACTGCATCCATTGTGCTTAGTGATGGGCCATCTGTAGGACTTTTAGCCGGACAAGGGGGTCCACAGGGGTTCTTACGTAACATGCCTAATGTGCGTATTCATTGGCCTTTAGAGTGGCATTTCTTCCCTTCCCATCCTCCTGGCTTGTCTCCAGTGCTGGCGATGAGTCAGAAGCGTGCAGGTCTACCCATTTGAAAAGTGTGTCCCAAGGTGGAGGAACACATCCAGCTTTCTTCTGAGTTGAGAAGTCGTGCTTAAATACAGGCCGGGTGGGTCAAGGACCTTGGACATGGTCACACCAGTTAGCCTTTTAAATGCCTTTTTTTCCCCTTAGACATGGAGCCCCAAGTGGGAACAGCATCTAACTCTCTGAGGAGAGAAAAGGAGGGTCATGCAGCAGATTTTACAGCATCATCTGGTGTCTTACCGGATGCCATGTTGTTTTCCACTCCTACCTGTGTCCTAGCTTTGGGAGTAGTGTTGCTGATCGCTGTATACACTTAAATAGAGCTACATGTCTATTTAGGATGCTGTATGTTTCTAGGGAGATGTGGACCAGTTCACAAGAGAGAAATCTGAATGAGCAAAAGTCTAGACAAGATAGTGAGGAGAGATGGATAGAAGTGGGTCTGTTAGGCCTAAGTAAGTGAGGGCTAAGCATGAGATATGAATAACAGCATGCAGTTATATAAGATACAACAGAAGAGAATGATGTGTTCTGTGGGACAATATGAGGAGGAATGGTTTGAGAATGCATTGAGAGACAAGCTCGATGCCAGTAAGAACTCTGCAACAGTAAAGACAACAAAACATTGAATCAAATCGCCTTGGGAGGCTGTGTAAGTCCATCACTGGAGGGCTTCAGGGACATACTAGACATATACAAGGAGTGACATATGCCACAAATGATGAAGTGGAGCTGATCCATTCTTCATAGAGAAGAACAGACTAGATGGTTCCTTTGGGTCTCTTCTACCTGTGCTACTTGATTCTGTGCAGCATTCAGGCCCAGAGAATGGCACAACGATGGGCAGAAACATAGCTGAAGGGTTCGAAGAATTGCAAGGAGGCAAGTGAGCCTGGCCAGGAGGTCCTTACCCATTCTGCTGTGTCTGGCCTTCACCCTTCCATCCCAAGACCATGATGTGCTCCAAGGAGGCCACTCTTGTCCAAGAGTACCACTTAACTCATGTGCCGCTCTTGTCCAAGCATGTGACACTTAACCTATTTGTCAAACAGAAACAGGAATCAATGTCAAGACTATCTCTCAAACTGATTTTCTGTTGGAAGGAGTCAGGTGTTTTTCTCATCTGCTGTCCTTGGAGGGCCATGGGACCTAGAGGATATTTTACCACAAATATGATAGGTAAAACGAGTTGAAGGCTCAGTGTTTTATCCGGGAGGAGTTTGATGATGTTGCTGAATGTTCACCTCACAAGGCTTTGTCAGCATGTTCTGCTAACAAAATGTCACCTTTCCCTGGTATGACATCACCTTGTGCCTGTGAGACCGAGGGTCTACCTGAGGTGTAGATGTGGTACAGCATGAGTGCAACACAAAGCAAGGCCAGCCACGAGCCTTGCAACCATGGAGTGTCATCCCTTAAGCAGTGAACTGAATGACTTACAGGGACACATGAAACAACTAGAAAATGCCAGTGCAGTGTGGATGTAGGAAAGAGTAGAGAAAGGATGCTTTAGAAGGATGAGGAGCAAGTTAAGAGAGGAAAAAGGGTAAGGAACAGAAGAGTGTACAGAGGACCTCTGGTAAAGTTTGGATGAATGTGTTTAGTCTTAGTCTTTCTCTGGCTGTAGTGACCCAGGCCTTTGCTAACCTGGCCAGGCAAGCTGCCAAAGGCTGTCTCTGTTGCTTACCCATCGTCCACTCTCATCCTATCTTTAACTCGTGTTTTCTTGTCAGCATTTCTTTCCCACAGATCAATTCCTCCTTGGCTCATCCCAATGATTTTAAGCATAGAGAGAAACTTCCTCTTGGCGGTGAGAGATAATCAAGCTGAATATTACCCATCTCTGAAGTGCAGGCAGTCCGTGAGCAGAGCCAAAGTCAATATCTTGGCAGATGTTGTCTTGCATTGATTTATCTTCTGCTGGAGCAGGGTGGATAGCCTCAAAGAAGGCAGCACAGTCACCTGGCCAAGCCCCAAAACATTTGTAGGCTACATTAGCTTGCTTGATTTGGTCTCAAGATGCTACTCTCCTCAGTGTCTGGGGGTAGAAGAGCATGGTGCCAAACTCTCAAATCTCTCCTTTGCTCCTGTGTTCACATTGGTGTTACTTCTTGTGCTGAGACAGATCTTAAGCTCAGAGCACCAGCTCATGGTGCTGAACTAAGCCAGCCTCATTTACTGGCTTAATGGAACAAGAAATCCACTATCTGTACTGATGCTGGGGCAGGGGAGAGGAGACAGATGCCCCAGAGGGTCCTTGCAACATGGTAGTTTCCCCTTCTGGGGAAGCTGGATGTGTTGGGGGTGGAAGGGGCAGGAAGCAAGGGAGAGCAAACTTCTGTATGAGCAGAGAGGGAGCAGCAGGAGTGGGGAGGGATAGGTAGGGCCCCTTTTCAAGACAGAGGAATTACAGCCAAAAAGATTGCTGTGCAGGATAGGGCAGGAAGAAGGGGCATTGCTTGCAGACAGAGGGGTGGTGATGGAGGCAGGTCATGGGGGAACCAGTTGGCAGGCAGGAGAAACAGGTCAGAGTGCTGCTCCTGGGCTTTGCCTTGTCAGGACAAGCAGCCAAAGGTGTGTGATACTACCTGTATAGACTTCCAGCTCCCCAGCATAGTGCATTCTTTGTTTTCAAAGACCTTTGAGCATTGCTCCTGTGTCTGAGAGCTCAAGGTTTGGCTCTGGCAGTAAAGGGCCTCCAGCAGAGTAGACAGGAGGTTTTTCAAAACAGCAGCTAAAGAGAAACCATCTGTATGATCTCAAGTAACAGATACTTACATGCACAACCCAGCTCCCTTTGTGCCACCCCCTTCCCTTCAAACCCCTTCCCCAGTCCCTCATCTCCCCAGCCCTGGCTGAGTCCTTCACAGCTCCTCTCTACCCACCCTGGCACCTTCAAGCTGTAGCAGCAGGCGCTGCACAGATTCATATACGGCATCTCTGGTTCTGCAGCCTCCCCGAGGGCCTGGACAGATGCTGATTGTCTTCATGCCCAGTTGGGGACAGCGGGAAGCGTTATAAATAGCATCAATTCCTTGCTTTCCCCTACAAGTCCATCCCTCTGCTCCCAGGACTCGCCAGGAGGTCTTTTAAATGTCACAGTACGTTTGCAGCAGATAGTACCTCTGGAGGCTTCCTGTGGGTTCAGGTCTTGATCCAGGCAGAAAATGGAACAAGTTTACTGACTCTTTCCTTGCAACCTAATTCTTTCTGCCTATCCTCATCATTTTTATGTGAATGGTACTTTCTGTTCAGAAGAGGCTTGGGACTGAAATAGGAGAAGCTGCAGAAGTGAGCACTCCAGACACATAAGCCTGATGTGTAGGAGAAAGAAATAGGTCTGGAGCAGCAGAAAGAGTGTAGGGGTGCAGGGACAGACCTGGTGTGGGAAGCCTCAGGCTGGGATAACTTGGTGGTGGTGCAGCTGCCATTGCTATTGCATGAGACAGGTGTGTTAAGAGAAAACAAACATTCCTACAAGAAAATAATACACTTTTCCAGCATGAAAGGTTTCTCCTGCTCCCCTTTGGGTTTGTTTTGCTTCTGCAGGTATACATACCGCATAGAGGAGCCAAAAGCAACCTATTTAGAGGCACAGTTGTTCATCTTCCCCCTCCCCTGCTCCCTGCCCAGAGGCAAAGAGTAGCATGGAACACCTGTGGGCAAATGAAGCACTTTCCATCTCCCTTGCTGACACCAGGCTTGGTCCTGCTGACAGCAGCCGGACATTCCCTGCTGTAGCACCATTTCAGCCTTAGGCACTGCTTGTTGCTGCTGGGGCTCATGTTTGCATCAGCAAATGTTCTTTTGCTGACGGTTTCTGGCCACAGGGGCTGCGCTTGTGCTTACCGGATGAAGGTCTTCTTGCAAACATTGCAGGGAGAGGCCCTGGTGGCAGATGCACAGTGATATTTGGATTAAAATGGCTCATATGAAATTCAATAGGAAACAGTACCAAAACCTGGATATCCTCTACCTCACCCTTGCCTCCCTGCAGCTCCCCAGTGGCTCATGGAGGGCCAGTTTGGACTGCTGGTGTACCATATACTATGCTGTCATCCTCTGTTTATGATGTCTGTCCCGTCCTTGCTTGTTCTCTGATTTCCTTTGTGTTTATTATTCTAATTTATTGAGTTACCTGGAGTGTTTTCACAGACACCAAGGCTGCTTTGCAGAAATTAATGACTGTGCATTCTACTTGGTGGTACCTTGTGTAGACTTTGCTTTTATGTGATGGAGCCTAAAATATGTGCAGAGCAAATGAAAATGTTCACCTCTATTAAAAGCACCCATAGATAAGCTGTTGTCAGATCTATGCCAGAGAACATGAAATTACTTTGAGATTATTTAGCTCAGTAGTCCCTGCCATTTCTGAATCTCAAAGTATTTTAATTAATTTCCCCTTTGAGATGAGTCACTATTGGTCTCTCCGTTTTACGGTGTGAGAAACTGTGGCTCAAAAAGGAAATTTGGCTGGACATAAGCAAACAAAATCTTTGCGGACTGGGACCTCAGTTTATAGGTCCAGTTCAGAGCTGTGCTACCTAACTGGCTGCTGGACCAATTAGGTCCAGCATGAATGTTTCCTATCATAATACAAAAGCAGGAGAACATTTCTTCTCATTTGTGATCAGAAACCTCAGAGCTGTCAGTTCCAGGTCAGTGGAAATAAAATTCTGTGCAGGGAACACTCAGCTTCCTTTGTGTTCCTGAGAAAATCAGTGACCAGTGCTTCTGCTTTAGTGTCTCTGTGAAATGGAGATTCTGGTCCACAGAATGAGCATCCTGGTAAAGGAGGAACTTGCACTGATGCATCTCATTGGTGTGTAAAGGAGGCAAGGAAGTCAAGAAGAGAAACTTACAGATAGCAGTGCAAAATGTTTTGTGGATTTTTGCTGTGCTTACTTGCTTCTTTGGAGAGGAGTAAAGCTGGGTATCCAAAAAGGTGGTTACAAAATGCGTGACAGCTCACTTTGGGAAGATCTAGATGGGGTTATAGGAAATGACAGTCCTGTAAATCTTGGAACTATGTCTGTGGCAGGTCCTTTCAGGGACTGATACCATAAATCTATTGGAACAAGCTATCTATTCCCTAAAATTTCACTGAGAATGAGTGCATTCCCTGATGGGTCAATGCCAGATTCATCACTTTGTGGTGATTGCTCAGAGTCACCAGTGATGACATGATATGGAAGGGAAGTTTTAGATGCTGGAACACACAAGCCATATGAAAGGGAAATTTCTTTTCAAGTCTTCCGTGAGCTCGTTAAAATGGGTAGGCTGATCATTTTTCTTTCTTTCCTGAACACTTAAACATCCTTAAGAGAGAGTGCTTTTCAAATAGACTCTTGTTTAGCATATATGCATTTCCTCTTGAACAGAAGAATTTAAGAAACAGCAGATGATAGCAGAACCCTTTTTCATCAGTATCTTTCATTTTTTTACTTGGTATTATATAAGATGATATAAAACCCTCATAAGTGGGCAAATATGCAAAATTATAGAGACGTAGAAATAACTTGCTGATAGGAGCAATTTCTGTGTCCTGGACAGATTGTTTTGTGCTTGTAGTATGAGGCAAGAGGATTAATTTTTCTGGTGTTTGGGGGAAGGGGTTTTAAGGAGGGTGTTTCCCATCATGTATAGAGTGACCATGGATATTCTTTCAGGTCACTCAACTGTATTGTACTCCTCTTAGGGATAGCATCTGGCCTGGATATTATCTTGTGGCAGATGAGTTCTACATGTTGTTGCACACAGTAGGAAAGCAGCCCATCATATCCAGCTTCTAATGGGTAGAGTTTCATTTGCATGGAATGTGCCCTGTCTTTATGAGGGTATTTATCTTTGCTGTACCTTTTATCATAGAATCATAGAATGGTAGGGGTTGGAAGGGACCTTTAGAGATAATCTAGTCCAGCTCCACTGCAGAAGCAGGTTCACCTAGGTCAGGTTGCATAGAAATATGTCCAGGTGGGTCTTGAAGACCTCCAAGGAAGGAGACTCCACAACCCCTCTGGGCAGCCTGTGTCACTGCTCTGTCACCCTCACAGTAAAATTTTATCACTACACTCTTCAGCCTGGTTTGTTTCCTCTTTGAAGCAAAAAGTCACAGTGTTTTCAATCTTCCTTCTTATAGAAACTTTACCAGGTGTCTAACTCATTCCTGTTACACGTCCCTGAAACCCTTTTACTTCTATTGTATCTTTTACAGGTAGAATGACCTGATGTGGGACCTGGTATTGTGGTGCAGTACTGTGGCCTCATTTTTTCTCTTTGTCTTGAGACAAAGAGAATATATACTATTGTTATGTTTGCTGTTCTGCCCATTCTGAACAGAGGGTTTTATTGAATTTGCCATGCACAAATCTTAATTTCTGAGTGGTTGCAGATTATTTTGAAGCCAATAAAGTAACTCAGGTAATTCCTTCTAGAATGTACATTACCTGGCATCATGTGCCTGGTCAGTGCCCCTGCTTAAGACAGGGTATAGAAGAATGCCTTTTTTTCAGATGTTTGTAAACTCAGTTGATGCACTGCTCTTTTGTGCTCTTGTTTTAGGGAGTCATGCTTAACTTCTGTTGTTGTTTCTTAAAATGCCCTCCCCTGGAATCTCTGAGGTGTGAGGTGTCACTTCTGGTAATAGTGTAAGAATACACCCAATGGAGGGGTTGCAGTGCTCTGTTCATCACTCAAGCACAGAAACCTCTGTGGTGGAACCCTGCAATTACTAAATGGCAATCAGTAGCAAGTTTAAGGCAAGAAGCAAAGAAGAAGAAAATATCCAGCTGGAGCTGGAGAGAAGAGTTTGGGAAGGCAGATTGTTATTAAACTAATCAAAATTCAGACAAGACTGCTGTCTTTGCAGACAATGCCTTTGAAAAGCGTCAAATGATCTGTGAGTATGAGGTCTTTTTGTTTGTAATCTTATCATACAAAATATGTTGCCCGAGGAATATGTTGTCTCCAATATTTAGTCCCACCAAGGCAGAAGATGCTAAGTAGTATCTTTTAGTAGATGAACTGCGAAGCCACTTGATGAAAACCTTTGTGAAATCCATCCTCCTCCAGCACTAGAGCATAGTAACATATCCAGAACTCTTCCACTCTGCATATCATTCAAATGAAATGCTCTTTAGTCTTTTTACAGGTGAGGAGAAGTAGTATTCCGATGGGAAGAAATGGGCACGGAGATTGATGAATGAGATGTAGTGACAGAATAAAGAGCTAGAAAGGGAGAAGTATTCAAGATGCATTCTCTTAGAGCACTCTTTTGGGCTTGATTGTTACTTGGTTAGTTACTAGATCATTGTGATTATTTCAGCTGAACGTTAAGCTACATTATTTCATATAGAACAAGAAATTCTTTTGCATTGTAACAAATTTCTTAAACCATATGACTGACCTCAATTCCCAGGGTACCCTGCCAGAGAGTACACATGTGTAAATGAAAAGCATTTGCACAAAATACAGGAAAACTGCTTGGTGTGGTTTCAAGCAGAAATATGCTCTAATAAGTTGCTGGTATTCAAAACCAAGATCACACCAAGACACCCAAGAGAAATCCAGCAGTGAATAGTTTATTTGCTGTTATTTCCCCCCTGTTTAAATTCGGAGGAAATTGGTATTCGAAGTCTGTGTTTCTGAAGAGCATTAAATCCAGGTATATCTCTGTAGTAACAGCCCCAAGTGTTTTTGAACTCCTAGTGGTAATTCTAACCTGGTGTGTGTTTAATGTAGCCTGTTGGTATATACTTCCCAAAATATTTGGAGTGGATGTGTATATGCCTGCTATTAGGACATGAAATACAAAATCTGCTAGATTGATAGTAGTGGCAGACTTCAAGGTCTGCCATTGACCTTCTAGGAAGAAATCAATCCTATGCATGTCCAGTACGCTACCTGCTTCCCCTCTTCTGCGAGCATGCAGCTGTGGAGCCAGGCAGAGACGGAAGTCCTTTCAGATAACCAGGACTCTAGTACATTACAAAATAAAACGGCCTTTCATAGTAACAACATCATCTCCTTCCCACGTCTCCTTTCCTCCCAGAGAGCAGTTCGCCTCCCACTCCATCTCCGTAAGTTCTCTCTCTCTCTCTGTTCAATCCTCCAAAACATTTTACAACTCTCTAATTAGACACGTATCTCCAATTTACTACTATTTAAAAGGGTAAGCAGTTAATGTCTTAAGACTCTGAATGCCTTGTGATTAATTGCTAACTCCAAGGACCTGGCTATCTCTCTAACCAGCCTTGTCTCAAATAGCATCTCTCTCTGTTAAAACCTCTGTTCACAGTAATTAAATAGTAAGGAGGAGGAGCACCTTGGAGCCTGCCCAACCAAGTCTGCCTGACACACAGTGCAGCTCTGCCAGGCAGTCCTTTTTCCTCTGACTATCCAGCATGTACATCATGAGAAAACAAATTTTGATAACTCCCCAGGTGCACTCCAGCTTTGTCCAAAAGAGACTTCTGTAGCAGGATCCCATCTGCGCCACTACCATCAAAACAGAAAGCCAATTGGGATCCTCCTTGTCTCTGGAAAAGCCATGCATCCTAGGAGGGCTTGCAGGTCTTCCTAGCAGTGCTCCCACCATGTTCCCAAAACCCCAAAGCATTGTAAGCTGAGGAAGCTGATTTGTACTGCTGCCCCTGAGTGTTTCTGCAGTTTGCCTCAGAGCATCCAGGGGAGCAGAGCCTAGCAAGGGCTTGGCTCAGGTTCCACTCTTTACAGTATCCTTCAGGCGAGAGCTTCACGAGCAGAAACTCTGCTGTGTTGGTAACAGATGTTTGTTAAGCATATACCATGCCTTATGTGGAGATACAGAGGAAGAGGATGATTGATGGGGGAATCTGTGGTTTGCAGTGAGAACACTCTGAGAGTTTTATCTGTGGATTTATGGCCCTGGTGGATGCATGAGTCTCACCTCCACAGTGAAAAGTGTTAAATACAGATGTATCCAGATGCAGTGAGGACAGAGATAATGTGGGAGGTGGCATGATATGTGGATAGCAACCCTGAGGAACTCAGAGTTCCAGTGCTCTGCTTCTGACTTGTGTGTGTGTGTTTTTGGCACATCATTTCCCCTTGCTAGATTTCCTTATCTACTATATGAAAGGGATAAAAATACTTAACACCTTCAAAAAGTGCTTTGAGCTCTCTGAATGAGAGGTGTTAAGTAGTGCTAGGGAAAAGCAGGACTGCTTTATTGTCTTCTGGCCAAATTTCACTTTGGTTAGCTACTTAATTTCCTCTGTACTTTCTACTGGAAGAGGTATTCTTCAGAGCTTCCTTAAACTGTCTCGTGGTGCATCTGTGCATTGCTAACAAGCTCTGCTTTTCAAGTCTAAAGGGAGATGCCCTTCTGTGATGACTGAAGTGATCCTTCATTGTTCCTTCCCCATCTCCCAAAGGTGCTGCCAGGCTTTAATGAACTATTCATCAAGTGCTTTGAGATCTTTTGATGGAAGCAGTCCAGGCAACTGCATGATTCTCACTGCACAGTGAGTGACATCCACCCGTTTACTGATCCAGCTTTTTCTGCATTGAATAGCCCCTTTCTTTGGATGGGTGGAGTCCAGCAGCAAAAACACTGTTGCAGACAAAGTTGTAATTACATCAGGCTCCTCCTTTCTAATTCCTTGAATTGACTAGATCTGTAGAAAAGACATGCAGGTTGGGTTTGGGAGTTTGTTTTTGTTTGCAGAATTTTTTTTTTAAGTAGAAGTTACTTGGTGATTGTTGTTGTTGGCAGCCTAATGCACAGAAAAGATTGGTTTTCCAAACTGTTCAGGATCTGTTGCTTTGAGTTGGTCAGAGCTGTGCTTTTGTGTGTGCTGTTGGCTTCCATGCAGTTCTTGTACTTTTAGCTCTGTAATAAAGCTCTGTGCATAGCAGGACTCAAGTGCATCTGCTCTGCTGATAAATCCCATGGTCTCAGCATGATACCCCTTGTCTCTGCATGTGTGAGTGGATGGTAAAACAAGTAAAAGACAAATGTGTCAGAGCAAGAGAGAAGTCTGAACTTCATGTATATATCTGCCTGGACATAGTTACCTCGTTTATAGTGCCACAGTATTTCAGAGTTATATTTTGAAAAGATTGAGCCTCAAAGATGACAATGCATTTCACTCTTGCTGTCAAAAAAATCCTTCATTCACCCTGTTCCAAGCAGTGTGTTTCCACATGCTGGAGAAGCCCTTCCTTATCCTCTGACACTGTGTAACTTGACTCTTTTCTAACTTTTAACTCCCTTTCTCATTTTCTCTTTCATCCTCTGTCTCTTTTTGTTTCACTAATCTTTTTTAAAAAAATATTTTAATGTCTCCTTTCTCATTTTTTTTCTATTTCTGTCTTCTCATTTATCCTACTTGTGTTGATGTCCTGGCTATGGGACAGCGAGTGGTCACGTTGTCCAAGCTCTCCTCCTGGCAATGCCACATCCCTAATCATATTCAAGCATGAGTTCCCTCATCTTGCTAGACTTTAGTTCTCCTTGCAGCCTGCGGTTGGTGATAGTTACCTTCTTTGTAAAGTGCCTTGAGGTCTGCTTATTCCTGCTGTGGCCCATGCCTCTGAGCCAGGACTGTGTGTTCATATCCCTTTTTACTGAGCCCTGAGCGCACGAAGAAAAAAAAGGAGAATCCTCCTTCAGGGAACTTATGCTCCGAATGTAGGAGATAAGAGGTGAGTACAGACAGAAAGCGAGCACATGGAAAGCACAAGATACTGCATGTCGACAGTATCGGCAGTCAGGTCCTACAGAACTGCTAAATAATATTATTCCCACTTCTGTTTCCCTTTCTGCTGTCTTTTCTATCCTTTTAATCACTTTTGGTCTTCTTTTTCTTCCACCTTAGAGATTATGGGCTTTGTCATTGTCTCCAAGAAAAGGGAAAGAGTGCAGAGTGTTTTCATTAGGCCGGGGGCTGGAGGGAAGAAGCGAGCCATGGTATTTGCTAGCTTTAATCTTTATGGTAATACTTTGGTAAATATCTGCTGTTCTTTCTCCTCTGTCAGTGTGGCAGCCTGTGAATGATATGGAGCTGAGATCGGGGAAGAGGGAACTGCAGAGAGGATTAGAAGGTTAAGATAGGATTATGGGGTCAAAATGGAAATAAAAAAAAAAAGGGGGGGAGAGAAAAGAAGCAGCAAAAGAAAGGAAAAGAAAATGAAGTGTAGTGGTTGTGACAGTGGGAAGGAAGGCAAGTGTACAGGATACCAGAGAAGATGAGACTTTTCTGAATGGGTCGATGCATTCAAAGGTCCTAGAGTCAATAGTCTCTCTAAAATGATTTATTGAACAACAATTCATTTGTTCTGTGAGTTGTTTCTTTTCCCCTTCATCAGCTTAGGTATGGGGTCTACAAGAGCTGAATGGAGGGATATACAAACACACCATCACTCTGGCAGCTCTGCTTTGGACAGGAAGGTATGGTGGGTGGGAAATGTGGTGGCTGAGTCTGTCAGGAGGGGATACAAAGAGCCACCACAGCCACAGAGGTGGAGGACCTGATAGTGGAAAGGTTGTTGCTCAACACTAACCACCTCACCCACTCCCTACTGCATCCTGCTTTTCAACTGCCTCCTGTTGAGAGTGAGAGAAAAAGAGAACAAGGTGCAAGTGCTTGTTTCTTTAAACTCCTCTGCATAGAGTTCAGGGAACCACTTGTGAGGGAGGTTCAGATTTGTGGCTTTGTACATTGTGGAGGTTTCAATCTTGCTTTTGGTTTGTGTAATCAAAAGCAAAGAATGGGTAAAACATGTTTGGACTGAGAAGGAATGGACCCAGACCACTGCATACATTTAATTTATTTGGAGTAATTAAACCAAACAAGTCAAATGCCTATCTTCTGTTCTTCCTCTAAAAGATGATGACACAAGAAAAGCTAATGAGAGTACGGCATCAGGGCTTGGTAAGCAAGCTGTCAAAGCCAGGGCAAAATGGAGGTCTCCCTCATTCAGTATGAACTCAGCTATACATCCAAAGTATTCTCACCTCTGGCAAGGCTAGTAAAACCTAAATGTTCCGCCTACCATTACGTGTCACACAACAAAAAGGTGTGGAGGCAATGAAATGGATTTCCATATGTTGTCAGAGAGGGGGTTGGTGAGAGGTAGCAAGGAAGGGATCTGAGCATGACTTGTATCCTCCCGTGCCTTCACAAGTAGCTCATGAGGCCTGGTGTATTATCTGTCGCACAGGCTCTGCTGCTGTGTTTGCATGAATATCGCAAGAGGCACGAATGTCTTTCTGGAGGTAGGGATTAGGAAAAAGGGCACACTGCTTCTTCTGCTTTAGACTCCGTCTGTTTTCGTGATGGGCTGTAGCCTGTAGGCCCTTACAGTCAAGTTATTAGATAGCATTGTTGTCTGACACCACTGCTGTTGTGGCACTCATCTCTAGCTGAAAAGCAGAGTTTCTTTATATTTATTTTTTTCTGAAACAATTTTCACTTCTCTCAGGACATGTAGTCATTGCTTCTCTATCTTCCATAAAGGAGTGAACCCTCTTTATAACTTTTTTCCTTCATTTATTCCTGCTCACTCACTCTTTGAGAAGCTGGAGGTAGCAAGTCCTGTACTCTTAAGGCTCTTTTCTTCATGTTACAAACCTTTTGACCATCCCTTCGTCTCTAGCTCTCAGGTGTCCCATTCCTTTCTTCATTTGTGCCCTCACTTTCTGAAGTCACCCTATAATCTGTGTCCCTCTTTTGAGATACTGTTGGCTTCAGCTCCTCCAGAGCAGAGGTTTTTGCTCTCTCAGACCATATTCTCTTGACAAGTTAAGATCTCCAGAGGGCCTCATGGGCTTTATGGAATTTCTATCTGCATTCAGACAGCTGGACTTCATTTCATTTTATTTGCATTTAATAATAAGCTGCTTTTCTTTAGCTGTAAGTTGTGAATTATCAAAACCTATCAAACCCTATCCGTTGAAACTGCACATACAGTCTCCAATCAAATCCAGGTTGATTGGATGCCGAATAGTCCCAGGGCAGGACTAGGACAACTGCCGTATATATAGGGGTGGGAATTTCTTTGATGTATTTCACTGGGGGCCACACAAGACATTTCTGATATAATGTGATTGTTCAGACAAATGCCTAAGCTGCCTTGGCTCTGAGTATTCATCTTTAATTATTAAAATAGGACGGATAATTCATAACCCTTGAGGTCTTTATTTTATTTTCTGACAGTGAAAATCCAATGTATGCTTGGCCAAGGGGGAGAAAGGTAGATTCCAAAAGCAAGAGAACAAAGCAAGAGGACAAGAGAGAGGATGAGTAAAAGAAAAGAAAGAGAGAAGAGGGATATTAAAATAAAAAATAGGTTTGAAATGAGGGAGAATGAGGAGTAAGTGGGGAGGAAAAGCAGAATAACTTAGTCGTTAATTGTACATCTTTTATTCTAAGAGACTCTTCTGTGTTAAACATTGACTTGTTGTTGCTTGTTTCCACATACAACTAGAAATAGTGTTCTTGGTGGCTCCTCCTCTTCTGTGTTTCAAGGAGCCTAATGTGATCCAGTTGGGATGAGCAATTCGCAGGGAGAATGGGTGATGGTCACTCCTACAGCCTTCTAGTGTATTTGTGTTTGTCTCAACAGCAGAGTGAGTTGTCAAATAACAGTATATTTGAGGGAGTGTTGTTAGGGAATTTGGAGAACAAGGTTCAAGAGAGATGAAGGATGGAGAAGGGAAAATAAAAGCAGGGAGGAAGAAAATACAAGTAAAGAGGAGAGACTCAAATCACAAATAGACTACAATGAAGTCAGAGAAATTAAGACAGACAGACCACCAGGTAACAGTAAAAGGATAGACATCTAGTCCTAGCAAACTGAGAGGCAGTAGTGTTAATGTCCTCTTGCTAGGTCACTGTCAATCAGTATAAATGCTGCTGTACATTCACAGCCAAAAGGGGCTTAGCAAAACTAATGAGTAGGGAAAGAATGAGGAATGAGGGAAACAGAATTTCGGTGTTAAAACTCTGGCTGAGAGAGGATGTGTCTGTGCAAAAGGATTTGCAAGGCAAAACAGCACATGCTAGTGCAATAAATAAGCAGAGTTAGGGTGAGAGTGGAGGGAAGAAAGGGAAAAGAACAAGAAGTTCAGCTATAGTAAGGAAATGGGAGAGCCTGCTGTATTTGCCCTGTCTAAATCTGCTTGGTCCTGGTAATTAGAAAGAACATACTGAGAGTGTTTGTCGGAGTTGCAAGTTTAATGACTCAAAATTACAGCAGCCTGACACCTATTAAGATGAAGCATTTGTTTCAGAAGTGTCATTTTTCATGAGGGAATGTTGTCAGAGCACTACCCAGTCTTGTCCTGGCAAAGCTTTCTAGCAGCAACCCAAGACTGGCATACCCAGGAGCCACAGGGCAGGAACCAAGGGGTTTTGGCAGAGCTGGATTTGAGAAACCTAGAGCTGGGAGAGAAGGGATGCTGCAGAGCAGGAGGATGGCCCTGGCAGGATTGTTTTAAAGCATACCACATACCTTCCACTTCTTGTGTCATTATTGTTCCTAAGCGTTCATATGCACACACGTTTTCCTTTATGAGAGATACAAATTCTACTTCATTTCTCAGTTGGAGATGGTGGCACCCACTTTGCCATGTGTGGAGCACAGTGTGGAGACAGGATTGCCTGGGTGAGGCAGCCCTACTTTTATCCTTGCCAGGAGCTGTACTCGTTTCTGAGTTTAGAGGAGTTATGCCAGAAATTAACTATAGTTTAACTATCAGTGATGTTCTCCAGGTCCCTAGGTAAATGGCCATATGCTTTCTCCCTGCCTTATTTTTCCCTGCAGTAATATGAAGGCAGCAAGGCTTCTCCATTTCACAGAAAGGCTTGTTAATGGGTGGCATGCATGTTAGTGAAGATCACCGTAACTGAAACACTGTATTAAAGTATTGTATTTAGAACCAAGCTCTGTGCTTTAAAGTGATACTACTTGTAGTGGAGGTACCCTTGCCCACCAGGACAGGGAGTAAATTGTTACGATCAAAAATCAAGCCTCTTCAAAGTGATGCAGAAGGGTGAAGAACTTACTGAGCTTCAGGTCATGAAACTACACAGGAAAATAAACCTACATTTTTCATTCCAATTTGTCTCCAGTGTCAGAGCATCATAAATTCAGAAGGCTAGCAAAAAAACCCACAAAAAACACTGGCTTAAGAGCCCCTGGCCTGTCAGCATGAACCTGCTGAGCATGTTGGGCATTTCAGCAAAGCTGTCTCTCTGCATGGAACATTGAAGGAAACCAGGTACACTCATTAGAAACCAGTAGGTCTGTTAGTGTTAGAAAGAAGTGTGTTTTCAGAGCTTTGCATATTACAGCACTGTTGGGTACTGATGATGTACAAACTGTTTAAGTGTTTATAGTAGGCAGATTTTATACGTTTCATGCTGAGTACCTCCTTTGGTACTTTGTAATGGTCCCCAAATGTATAACAGTGTCAATGTTTTAATACCAGCAATTACAGTAGTTCATGTCCATCTTTTGTTACTTGATTATCTATTTATGAAGTATGTTTCAGAATGTCAAAGCTATGGATTTTAGGAATGAATCTGAGCCAAGCCTGTGAAGTAGTTTGAGTTACAGCAGCTTTGACTCAGTCTCATGAACAGGGATCCCCACCAATGACTACATAACCTAGGCCAGTAAGCAAGTAAACCAGAGGCAGTGACCCTGGGACAGCATAGATTATGATAGTGAGAAGCCACGATCCATGTGGTTTGTTCCTAGCAAGGGAGAATTCACAGCAAAATTCAGTGCCAGGTCTGAACTTTTCTAGCAAATTTCTGAGTACCTTAACACAGGATTTCTCAAGTCCATTGCTACTTAGTGTCTTGCAAATTTTGTTCTTCACACTAAGGCTTCGTTCATGTCATTTCCCTCCTTCTATTTGATGTCTTTATATGTGGAGCTGTCCTAGCAAAAGACTCTAGACAATGCTTTAGTATAGGGAGGAACAGTGTGAGAAAAGAGTTTTTGGATGTCATTGAAGGTGCTGAGGACTGGCCATAACAGCAACCAAACCTTCATTGTTTGTCATCCCTTAGAAACAGTGAGTGGCTGAGACAACTTTTGCATTTCAGCTGAAAAGCCCCAAGCTATCAAATCCTTTGGGACCAGGACTGTGGCATCTGACTTCACCAGTCATTCTGAACAGAGGAAGTCAGCCTGTTTTTTCCTTACTGCTTTACTACTTTAATCACCTTCCTGCTGAAGGTTGGCTGCTTTTAGAACAGATACTGGAGAGCCTACGTTTGTATCCTGTATTTTTTCCTCTCCCTACCATCTGTTCGCAGACTGGATTACAGTTGCCGCCAGTTAAAAAGCAGATTGCCTTGGCCCAAGGTCAGGATGACAGCCCCTGTGCCCTACCTGCCTCCTGTGGGTTTGCACTCGACATAGGGCACTCACCACCCGTCTGCTGCTTTCCCTGAAACTCCCACCTGATACCGTGGAAGGATGTTCTGGCCCTTCCTCCTACATCATGCTCACTCCCTCCCACCCACCCGCCTGTCCTTTGTCCTCCAATGTGCACTCCATTTGGCTCAGTTTAAAGGCCAGGGAAAGGGGAGAGAAGGTAAAAGTGCTGGCTGTCAGCCTTGATTTACCTTCAGTGACACACTGTGCTCAGACCTGTCAGTACACCAGCCACAGTATTCATCAGCCCTGCTTGGAGGAGCACTTCTCGCCATATCGCTTTGGTGACTTCCAAGGGAGATTTGGAACCTGCTCCACTAACTTTTTTGTGGTTGGCTTGTTGTGAGGGATGAGGAAGGAGGAGGAGGTGCTAGGAGTTAGGGTGTCTGTCCTTCCCCATCGTACCTTTTGCCTAAGAGAAGAAGGATTTGTAGTGATACTGCAGTGCTTGTACTCCAGACAGCTGAACTTCACAGACAGCTGTACCCTACAGGAAAAAATGGAGCCCGTGCTTTTGTTTACTGGAGTCCAGTAGTATCCAGAGGATCCTGATGAATAACAGGTGAATTTCCAATTACTATTCTTCAGAGGACAGAGACAGAGCAGCTGACAGGCCTACTGTTGGCTTCAGGACAGCCTTCAGTCACTTGTTAAGTGGCTCTGTGGCTAACTTAGCACATATAGCTGGGTAGTTGTCCCATGAGGAGAGAGTAAGACTACCCAGTAATGGACCACTCATGTTTAGCATGCTGCTTCCTTCCACTGAACTCAAACTTTTGTTCCTCTGACTACCCAGGTTTGGCAACATAGATTCACATGAACCATGGGGCTGTGCTTGAGACTAAATAGGAACCCTGTGCATTAATCTCCATTTTTCCTTTACCTCTGAACTGATAGTGTAGTCAGTTGATGCTTTACGCTTCTCATATCTTGTTCCACCTCAGACACACGTCAATTTGCTCTCTGTTTTAAGGGCAGTGCTGTGCCTCAATCAGCTCATTTGTTGCAAATGGTGGGGCTCTCCTGGTGCACCTTTTTATGTAGCACATTCCCTTATTTCACTTTCTTCTTACAACTTTGAGGCACACAGTGTTCCATCTGTCAGTGCCTCTTCCTCGTGAGTACTGTGGATCTCAAAGGGCTTTGCCCTTGATGTCTGCTTCCCAGATTATCTCGTTGCTGCATCCAGGTTTAACTACCTAAAGCAACTTCTAGACATATTGCACCCTGACCTGTCACACAATGTCTCTGTGACTGAGTCAACAAATACTCAAAGTTCAGGCTGAATAGTGTTAAAAAGCTGCTTGTCTTTTCCTTTGAATTGTCTTCACTTCAGTCTTTTTATCACTCCTAATGATGAAAATATCCTCCCAGTCATGTACTCTTGTAACATGGAGGCTAGTTATTTTCTCACTTGTACTCTCCACAACTTGTTTCTTCCTCTACTAGACATAGAAAATCCATCTCTTCTTCTCTTTCTTAACATCTAGACCCTTTGTTCATGTCTTAGCCCTCCTTAGTCTTGATTATTGTAACATATTCTGCCTCACTTTCTTGAAAGATAGTTCTTTTTCCCTGGCCAGAGAAATGGACATGCTAAAAATGCCTTTTCTTCTGCCGTGCTTAACACCTTTCTGTTTGCATTGCTCTGTCTGAATTGAAGGTCCTTGTTCTTGCCTTCAGGACCTCAAACAGACCTTCTTATACAGTCCTGCTGATGTTTCTAATCCAGCTTTCACATTCCTTCCCCAACCTCGTTAACACTTTCAAGTACTTAAAGTATGTATGTCAAGAGGATGGGGTGATGCTTTTTTCTCAAGTGTCCAGTGACAGGACAAGGAGTACTGGACATAAGCTGGAACACAAAAAGTTCCAGTTAAACACAGGAAAAACTTTTTTCTTGTGAGAATGAGAGAGCCCTGGCACAGACTGTCCAGGGAGGGTGTGGAGTCTGCTTCTCTGGAGGTTTTCAAACCCACTTGGACCTGTTCCTGTGTGACCTGATCAAGGTGAACCTGCTTTAGCAGGGGATTGGATTAGATCCAACCCCTACGATTCTATGATTAATCTCCTAGCAATATTTCTCAGATACTTCTAGCAATGCAACCCTGTCCTGAGGCTAGTCTTTCACTGTATTTTCTCCTGTCTTTCTAGCCTTCTAAAGTGTTCATTTTTCCCTTTGTTTTCTCAAACAAGTGAACAACCTTCTTGCCTCCTTTGCTCTGTGCCTTATCCATTTCTTTCAACTCTGAATAGTGCTTGCTTTGCTGAGCTGCACCATGACGTATACACCCACTCAGCTGTCCTATAATCCAGCCACCTCCTTGCAAAAAATTTGGCTCCTGACACCTTGATGCATGCTGCAGCCTGGCTTGTTTTGACACATAGCCTCAGAAAGAAGCTTGGAGAGTGACTCTGTCCTGGGAGGGGTAACAGTGCTGGACATGGCCAGATTAGGGACACCTAATCAGTTGTATAATAACACTAAGAGGATTGCCATAGCTTCCCAAGCATGAGTCAACTGAAACATATTTTACATGTAAGTGGACAGGTAATGTGTCCCAAGAGAAAGGGGAGGACAGATTCCTCAGTCGCATCACCTTTTTTTTGGTTTAGTTTAGAAACACAGGACTTAGGACCTCACTTTTGCAGTAGACGTACTCCTCTTGACCTGGCCTTCCCCTATGTTTTGGACTACCTGACCTGTTGCATGTTCTTGCTTACCAGGAGGGAAAAAAAACCAATCTAGCCATTGTAGAAGCAGTGACCCCAGACTTTCTGATAAGAGAGTTGTCAGTGGGTACAGTAGCAGAAATGTTTTGGGAGTGACAGACAGGGCTCCGAGTGTGGGTCTTGAGGAGGACCTAGAGAAGAAGAGACCCACAGCTCTGCTCTTGGACTCTCTTGGCATAGGAGAGCAAGGGTTCTGGGCAGAGAGGGGGATATTCCCTGTGCCACCCTCTATTAGCATTATAGATTCAGGAGAAAGATTAAAAGCTGCCTATGGTGCTGCTTCACTATACCTAACCTAGCCAGATTAATGAGGTGCTTCCTCTACATGGCATATGGCCGTGTGCTTGGGCGACTCAGTGCAGGCCAGGTCAGCTGCCTGCTAAGAATTAAAAGGGTTTGGATCTGTGCTGAGGGGCTGAGGGAGCAAAGGAAGGGCTGCCTAGTTGGAGTGAGGCTATTAACAGCCAATACTCTAATGAACCAGCAATGGCACCTAATCAATGTGTGAAAAATGAGTAATTCTTGCTAATGCCCAGTTAATGTTCTCATAATGATCTGTCAGGGAACTCTGGCTAATTATTGTCATGGCAATTTGGCACAGATTTGCCTAGGATAATGTGGACTGGGTGGAGCGAGTATTTGCTACCTGTGTCCCAGTGCCCTGCTGCTCCTCCCACTTCTTCCTGCTTCTCTTCTCCTATCTCCCTTTCCTTATTGTTCTTCTAATTAGTCAATTAGTTGATTGATTAGTTAATGTTTGTACAACACTTTGAACATGTAAAGTGCTAATTCAGTGCTTTTTGCTATTCCTCCTTTGTTTCCGGCTCCTTTTTTTCTTGCTGTTGTGGCTAAGGACCACTGTGATGTTATAGAACACTGGTGAGGTCATGGCTGAGACTTCAAAATCCCCAGTGCAACCTCCCACCATTTTCTTTACCCTTAACATTTTCTCCTATCCTTGACTTTGGCCTGCTGTCCTATTGCAGTCCACCGCTGCTTGGTGCATGTAAATCTGAAATCCATTGCTGCATTAATCTGAAATTCTTGGTACATAATTTAGGCCTAATGCACTGCAGACAGCATGAGGCCTTGCTAGGGTTCCTGTAAATCATATTGGATGGGCTTTTGCTCTTGAAATTCCTTGTAGTTAATGGATGATGTTGGACTGTTGATCCTGTGTTACTTGCTCATGGGTTGATGACTTCAGGATGGGGTTTTTCCTTAATGTAACTTGGGGTGGAGCTTAGAGAGAGGAAAGAGTATGTTGTGCTCGGCTCATCCCACTTACCTTTGAAAGTCATGTCTTCTCCCTGCTGTGCTAAATCAGGAATATTGGCAACTTACATTTAAGCTCTTGCTACAGAAGCTTGCAGCTAGCTGGAAAGGAAGTGAGTGGGAGGGCAAGTGGAGAGTGACCTATTTGCACATTAATGAACTGTACTCTCCATTGTATTATGTAAAGGCCTGTTTTGTATGTGTTTACATAGCTTTTCCAAAGGGGAAACACAGTCCCTGGAAACCCTGTGGAGGAGCGTATGGCTATAGAATGGCTGTACAGTTATTGAGAAGCTTTTTGCTCATAGCTGACATTTACATAGCAATTTTTAGTGTCATCCAGGAGAATCCCAAACCACTTAGCTCACAGCTGAAACACAGCCAACTCGGAGGTGGAACAAACCGTTCTTGCAGTGGCATTCCCATACAGTGAAAGTTTAGGACAGGGTTTGAAGGTTCTTTCTGTAGTGGGGACACCCTGGACCTCAGCTCAGCAGGCTAAGGGTGCAGCCAGTACCAAGCTGAAGTGAGCATGGCAATGCTTGGTGACTTCTATGAGGTTTCTTATTGGCCAGGGTCCTTGTCTACATCCACTCTGAACAACATTACCTCCCATAACCCTGTTCTCTCTGAAAAGGTGTCACAAAGTAAATTCTCTGCTTTTTTACTATCAGGAAACCCAGAAGGTATTGCCTGCTTCTAATGAGGAAGTGGTTCTGTGTGATGTTGAGTCTCTGTCCTAGCAGCACAACTCCCCTTCTGATCGATGACATTGCCAGTTATCCCTATTTGCTTCTACAACAACTTTGCCTTCCCCTAGAGACTTGGAGAAGGTGTTGCTACTGCTTAACATTAACAGCTGTAATATTTTTTACATTTTTTCCCCCCACTTCCTCTGACCCAAACTGGCTCTTGAGAATGACTTCCTCTGATCTTCATCCTTTTTCATGTTTACTTGCTCTATCAGTCTTGTAAAGTGTGGATGCTTTTGTACTTTGGAAGCAAATGCAGAACATAAATCTACAGAGATTTGAATACATCCTGACTAAACCTACTGTGGCAATAGTCAGTATGTCTGTTTCTAAAACGCATTCCTGCTGTAAGCGACCCAAAGCTGGCTCACATTTATTTTGGTATCGCTCAGCTCAAGTCTTGTGAATCTGGCCTAGGGACATGTTTTGTTCATTTTTTTTTTCCCCAGGAAACAGTCATGGCAAAAAATGGAGATACTGCTTCCGTTTCACCATTCTGAAACCCTCTGTGGGTTTTGTTGTTTTTTTCTAACCCTTTTAGAGGTTGTTAGCTTACTGAGCTGTGCTCCCTCTGTGCTTCCAGAGTGAAGGAAAACAAGTACCTATGTTCCTACTGTTTGAGTGGCTCAAATAGCAATACGAAAAAAGAATGCACAACAAATAGAAAAATACTTAAATACAAAAATACAAGATTAGCCAGTTTAGATATTGTACCAAATTGTGTAAGCTAGAGGGCGTAGCTATGTGTCTCATCTGTTTACTGATCAGTCTCTGTGCCTGTCCTCCCTATCCTGCTGCCTCCCATACCCATTTAGGCCAGTATGTGGATCAGCATAACTTTCCCTTCAGAAATATGTTTCCAATTACAGGTCTTGCAGACACTCATACGGATGAGAGATTAGAAAGTGACTTCTCTTTGCTGCTCATCCCCTCCCATAATTTACTTGTTTCTATCTGTGTGAGTAGCAGTTTGACGTGCTCCTTCCCTTTAATTTTGGGTCTCCCAGTGAGGAGAGATGGATTAGGCTGAACCCTGTGGCTTTGAAAAGAGACAGAGGACGGATATGATGGGCATTTACAAAATTGTGAATGTTATGGAGAAGGTTTCACAGAGTACTCATAGTGCAAGAAGTAGTCACAGGTTCAGCATAAATTGAAAATGAGTTATTTTTTCAAACATGGAATAGTTACAGTGTAGTTTCTTGTAGGTGGTAGCAACAAGAACCAGGTTTAGAAAGTCTTCCAAGAGTTGCTGGAGGACAGGACCATGGATTACTGCTTTTCATCACACATTTGCTGCTGGTACTCCTCTTAGATGAGCATTAGGTTAGCTGCCAGCTGGGACAGGTTTGAGAGCAAGTCTCATCCTCTCTGCTCTTCTCACACCTGATTTTCCCCAAGGTGACCCAAACACTTGTGTTTTGTGAGGAAGATACAGTTCTGAGGTTAAAGGTTTGTTACTAGAACACTGCTTAGCCTTGTCCAATTCATTGCCTTTTTTACAAGTTAGTTTTCAGCCTGTAAAATGAGAATTATGGTACCAGTTAATATCTCCAAAACTTCTATGTGGCTGATTAATGCCTTTTAATGCAATGTATTGTCGTCTTTTATTAGCCATCAGAGAATATACACAGGGGCCTCTTCTCAGCGTGCACGTACATAGAAAGCTAAGTTCAAGTGTTTCTCCTCCTTAGCGTTTGATGAGTTCTTTGTGACTTGTTCCTTCTTTAAACAGTTTCTGTTTTGTCAGATCTGTCCTATCCCAAAGTCTCTCCAGGACTCTAACAATTTTCATTGTCTGTGTGTGCTTCTCACTCTTATTTTTAAGAAAAGTATCAGAGCTGACTGGCCGCAGTATTCTAGCTGAAGGTATGCCTTGGCATATTGCAGTGGCGTTAATACTTTTCTCAGTGGGTGAGATTCACCCACCCCTGAGAGAAATGACTCACACAAGGTCTAGGCATCACTTAAATCCAACGTAAGCTGTATTTTGTTGGTTTAGATGAGATTTTGCTGGAACTTTGGCCTTTCGCTGAGCCTCTGCACAGGAATGATTTTTCACCAACTATTATTTTTACATCTGAACGTTCCATTTACTTTTTGGGCTACCATTGAGATACGTCAGAGAAAAGTCTTCATTGATCTGCCTACAGTAACAATTTTTTTTTTCTTATCTGGCTGTACTTGATTTTGCAACCCAGTAAGACATCTGAGTTGTATAGTTTATTTCGCCCAAAAAGTATTGTCTGTATCAAGGTTGAACTCTTTTTGTGGTCGGTTGGACCAGATTGGATCATTTTGCATTATCAGATGTTGGTCTCTCACAATTTCAGTCTCCTTCTCATCGCATTAGCTGAGGTATTGCATACGCTGGTCATAGCAAAATTCTCAGCAGCACCCCTGCTGTTAAGTTTTCACCATATTAAGAGAAGATCCATTATTCTTTCCGCTCTGCTTTTTGTCTTGTAGAGACGTGTTCTCCATGAGAGAACTTTCCATCTCCAACCCAGGAGTCCTTTGATTTTGTAACAATTTTATTTATGAAATACTCAGTCAAAGACTTCTCTGAAGGCAATTCATAAGAATATCCATGTGTGTCCATCTTTTGCTTGGGGATATAACTCAGAAATGAAAAACAGAAAGAAATGAAAAGAAACCAGTTGTATACAGAACAGTTAAAGATGGGGCTCAGTCGGAAAGTAAATACCTCTAACATCCCCTGTGGCAAAGACAGCAAAACCAAAACAGAACAACGCGGGCAGCTCTTCAGTGGTGACCTTAGCTGAACTTCTTGTACTCCAGCAGTCCAGCTGACCCACTGACTTTTTCTCTTCCTGAAAGAGGACCATAATAATGAGCATTCTGTACATCTCTGCAGCAATAAAGGGCAAAGAGAATTATTATCAGTTATTGTTTTACAGTAATGCCAGGCCTCAAGGCAGATTTCAAGCAGCATGTTATTTGCAGTCACATTTAGCAAAAGTATGAGGATAGGGGCAAGTTGGCCTTTCTTTGTTCTTTCAAGAAACATTTTTTTCTCCTCTTCTACTTTAGTGTTGCATGATTAAACAGGCCTCCCTTCAGGTGAAGGTGAAATCCCAGGGCACCTGACACCAGTACACCTGTGAAGGGCACCTGCTAAAAAGCTGTCAGGGTGGGTTTGTTTTCATTCTATTTATTATTGTCCTTGAGGGCTTCAAAAGAACAAAATGTATTTTCCAAAGTCATGCATGAACCTGAATAGCAGCTCTTAGAAGGACGTAGACAGATACTGTACATCAGATAAGACAGATGGGGACAAGAGCATATCCTAGGGATGTACAATGAGATGGCCCTCTAGCTTGCATTTCTCTTGTGCCCTATTCCACCCCCGTCATCTTTGTGCAGGTCATGCATTGCAGTGTTAGCAAAAAGCTGGAAATATATCTTACTCGAAACTTCCAGAATGAGACGAGAAGCCATCCCTCAGTTTCCCATTCCTCCTATTCTGCTTTGTCTTCCTCAGGCGCACACTCAAACTCATGTATGCACAGTCGCACAAGCACACACTTCTTTCTGTAGTTGTCCCTTCAAATCAAGTGTTGATGTCTATGAGGACAGCTCTTGGCACAACAGAGGAACAGAGATCCTGTCTGTAAGAACAGCATATGAAAAAAGCCACACAAAAAGACAAGCCTCTGAGCACCAGAGTGAGTGAAACTGAGACAAAGCTGTCTTGTTACGTGTAATTGAATCCCTCAGCACCCTTAAGTGACACCTTTCTTGCTTACACATACAGGAAATACGTTGCACAAATGCTATTAAGTTGGAGCTAAACTAATTTAGCTGGTGGAGTGGGTGGACAGAATCCGCCTTCCTTTAAGAAATTGTGTATCACTGATTGCCTGATAAATGTGCACTAATACGCCATTTTTTAAAGAGAATGCAAGGATTGACAAAATATCCAAGCTCACAGCTGGAGCAGAAAGGGACAGCTGTTTCACAACAGACAATTACCTTTCGCTGGAGAAACATATACACAAGTACTTCCCTGTAACAATGAAGGGGCGAACTCCTGGTAGCAGAGTGCAATTATGCTGCTGGAAGCTGTTGGATACCAGCAGCTCTGAGATGCTGGCTCTTGCAAAACTCTTGCAGGCCTTTAATGACAAGAAGTGGTCAGGCCCTCATGCTTAGCCTTTATCTGTAAAACTGATGGCAGTGTTTCTGCACCTGCCGAACAGCACATTGATCTTGTTAGATCTAGTCCTTGCTTAAATCCATCAGGTTTCCATATGCAGTGGTAGACAGGCAAAACCTGAGATTTGTCATAAGCATTAGTAAAGGCAGGCAGATGGTTAGGGGCTGGTGAGCAGTGCCATTATGGCCACTGAGAGTTGTAAGAATGAGTTAATGGGCTGTTGCCACAAAGGCCAGCGATTGAATCCTGTTGAAGCATCTCCTGAAGAGCAGGTGAATAAAATTCAATTCTCACCATGTCTCTGCAGAGCACTGCTCATTCGCATGTAGAAAATTAGTGATATTCCTATACTTTGTGGTAACCTGCCTTAGGGGCCCAGCTCTTGAAAGACTTGATAGGGAAATGGCTCTGGTGTTGAGAGCTAGAAGTGAGATGATGCTTCTCTCCATTAGTATGAATTCATTATGATATCATTTAATTCAACTTTGGGAAGCTTCTAAGATCCTAACCTCAGTTATTTATGGACCAATAGCGTGTTTATCAATAGAGAGTGACTTGTGATGCCAATTAGTCCTCAATTACCATGACTGTGGAGGCTGGGTGTATTACTAGCCACACTTAGCAAAGCTAGAATTTCTGCATTGTGTGGGAATTTGCTTCCCCAAGGCAAGAAACTTGGAACAGGATTACACAGCTTGTTTCCAACAACTGCACTATGTGGAGTAGAGGAACCAGCACATTAGTTTGTTAAAATCTACTCTTAGGGTGATTCTTGAGATGAGCATTGATGAGGAAGACATGTTACGTGGTGGAGAATCTCTGAAGGGCTTTTACCTGATCTGTACTTTCCAAGGAAACTGATGTGAGGCTGGTGGTCTCATGCACCAGTGGCAGGGATCTCTTTTCTGATAGTTGTTAGTCAGTGAGCTATCAAGCAGATGTGTGGCCTTCATTGCCCTAGTATATGAGTACCTCTCAATCTTTTTAATGCATTGTCAGAGCACCTCAGGCGTGCAAGGAAGTAAAATTACTCTATTTCACAGATGGGAAACAGGGAAATTGATGGTTAAACTCTCAGAAGGATACAGGTACCAAAGTCCTGCCCAACTGCTACTCTTGGCTCTTAAATCCAAGACTACTTCTTCATTGATATCTATTTTTAGATAGAGAAATACAGGTACATTTCTGTGGTTAAACAGCTTTTCTAACCATGTGCTTGCAGTTACATTTCTATCCAGGCCCAGAAGAGCCCTGTTCTGACTCAAGCTTAGCAGAGGCTTAGGGGCAGAGAGGAGAGTGCCTTGATCAGCAGGCAACGTGTGATCCTTCCTTTCTCTGACCTAATTCATTTTTATTAGCGCATGGCAGCTTCAACAGGAAGAGCCTAATATCTTCTGAACGCTGGTGGAGATTATAGGCCTTCCTTTGAGAAGTGGAAGAGGAAGAACTGAACCTTCTGAGACAGCAAACAGAATTAGACCTACCTCCTTGATGGGTTTTCAAGCTTTTGAGCTATAATGTGAAAAGGTGGCTGGTAGCAACTGCTGCTTTTTTTCATCATCTCTTTTGGAAACTATGGTTGTTCCAGGAGAAGGCAGATATATTTTCAATATTTGTTTCTTTTAGTGTTTCAACTAAAGGGACAGGATTTACCAAGCTGATCAGCTGGTATTCTTCTTTATATACCTCACCCCATTTCCTTCATTAACAGCTCTACAGCATCCTTCCTAGCCACATAATACGGTAACTTCTGCAGGATTCCTTCAGAAGAGATGATGTCCAAGACTAATTCTGTTCAAGGAGGTAAGTCAGCAGGTAGCAAGAATAGATTCTCACAGTTTAAGAGGCTATGGGAAAAGTGGTGAAACAATTTGTAATTTTAATGGTTGATAATTGACGCGGATCAGTGTAGTATGACAGGGACACCATAGCATAGTTCCTACACCAGCTGATTATCATTCTTTCCACCCTATTTCTTTGGCTCCTTCAACATCAGAGAACTCAAAAAGGTGTAGAGAAGAAGGGCAGAAAATATGATGTGAGAGGCTGCAAGTCTTGAGCTAACAGGACTGGCTAAAAATAAAAGCGAGGTCTTTATAGCCTATGCAGAAGATGAAGAAGGAGAAGCTGTTAAGAGGGGATTTAATTGAGTGTAAAATCCTAAATGGTATAGATAATGCCAAGGCATGTTACCGTTCATAGGCTGGCTCAGGGAGAGGACAGGCAGATGCAACAGAAATGAATTCACCTCAGCTTATCTGACGGGGCTTATTCACACAAAACCTACAGGTGCCTAGGACAGAGAGAAGCAAGAAGGAGCTTCAAGTGTAGCAAGGGTAAAAGGACATCCCAAGGAGAACAGGGAACCTTGAATGTCTGGCATAGATAGCTGAGGTCTGCCATCAAGCAAATTATTTGGTTATAAATTAGGAGCTTTATAGCCTATACTTATGGAGGTAAAGGTATAGCACAAGTAGGAATATCTGAGTTGTTTCAAGTTGAGTGAAGCTGGAGAGGTAACATTAAGTCTTTGCCACAATTCCAGTTAAAGTGCTGAATGATCCACACTGTAAATGTTTATACTTTAAGCAGTACTTCCAGACTAGAAAATCTGATCTGCCCAGCATCTCTCAAGAACAGTAGCAAATACACTCAAAGTCATCGAGAAACTGAGGCACGGAGAAAGGGCTTGACCCTGTCATTGCACTGTAATGAATTTACAAGCAAATCACTTTCATCGCATGAAATAGAGTAAATAATTCTTCCTTGCCTCTTACAAATATGTGGCATATCTAGTGCCAGAAACCTGCCCTGGGATTGCTTCTGTTTTGCCAGGAACAGTGAAAGAAGCACATAAGAATTTTGAGGCCTCTGTGGTCACTAACTAGCCATTAAAATCCCAGGTCTGCTCCCAGTTTGCAGCTCATCACTTAGCGAGCAAAGACCTTACAAAGCTTGCTTGAAAGCCAGAGGATACTGGAAATTGTATGTAAGGCACTTAATCATTTATTCTCCTTTCCAGTGCTGTGTTTACCACAGCTCTGTCAAAATGTCCCAAAGTACACAGGAGCCTCTGATAGAAGGCCACCAACATGGTCTCAGCTCTTCCCTACTAACCTCCTTACAGTGAGGGCTTGGCTCCCAGGAGCAAAAGATCTGTGATGCAGGGATGGGGCAACCAGCTGTCACTCCAGACATACACCTAGACTTCTCTGACTTTGCAAGAACTCTCTTCTCTGCACACGTCTCCCTTTGGTATTTTGACTCCAAAGTAGGAACATTGCAAACTATGGGGTTAGAAAAAACAAAATTAAACACATATCAAGTTTTACTTCTCGATATCATCCAGCCTGCATTCACACATGGAAATTTGGGGCAGGGTCTTAGCCTGATGAAGCTGACATTGTCAGGGAAGGAAAAGGGGTGATGAAAAGTGTAGTGCAGTGTTGCCCACTGGCAGTAACACACTGGACCTTATTCAATGTTTTAATTGAAGCCTGAGTATGAGGAGTACATCCTTAGGAAGGGATCCCCACCTCATTCTTAAAGTTTCTGTTGTCTGTGTGTGCAAAAGAAAACTTGGAAGTATTACCAAAAGTAGCTGAAAGTCTTAGTAACCTCTTCTTCTTTGTGTTTTTTTTTTCTCTTCCTCCTTCCCACCTTCTCCACTATCTTTTTTCAGTAGTTCAAACTGGCAGTATTGCTGATAACATTTAACATGGTCCGTGTTTTGAAGGTTACGCTAAATAAGGGAAATATCATTAAAACCAAGGTAATGCTTCAAAGGGAAGATTTTGAGAATTAGCACTGAGAAGGAGAAGGAGAAAGGGCTATATGGGGAATCCAAGTAAGGAAGGAATGTATTTAATAAGTGAGATCTGTGAAATTAGTGCAGTGCTGTCTATTTGCTGCAATTAAAACAGTCAGTTTTGCAAAGGGGAGGATACGGTTGTTTTGCAATACCACTGAAAAATTGTTCCCCAAATATGCTGTAATATGGGGGAATTTACTAAATCATCCATTTAAAAATAATTCTAATAATAATAATGAGGTATTTAGCTAATGAGAAATGTAGACATAAAAACAAAACAATCCTCAAATACTGCTTAGCTTTTACGTATTTCCTGGGAATTAGCTTCTGCTTTCAGCCTGATTTTACCTGCTATTGCTCTAAGCTAAACTTTCCATTTATATGAAAAAATCTGGAGTCAGGAGGATTACGAGTCCCTCTGCTTTTGATTTTTAATAAAAAGCGAACATTTACTTCTGAACAGTAGCAGTGAGAAAGGGAATTAAATCTGAGGAGAGCAGGTTGACCTTTGGGAGCAAAGGCATGTTCACAGACAAGAGATTCCCTCCGTCTTTCTTTGTTGCCTACTCCTTTTGCTGATGCATATAACCCTCCATATGCATGCAAAAGTGCACATACATGCTGGTTATGCTGTATGCTCTCACACCTGTGGTTTCTTACAGATGACCCCATGTAAAGATGCATGCGTGGCTGTTACACTCTTTTTTAATTCTTCCCGGATTACATGCACACACCTCCATCTTTTCTTATAACACATGTTCTCTTAATACAATCTCTAGGGTTGTACTTAACTATTCAGAAGCAGGAGCAGCATCTGCAAAGGCAGTTTTTAAAATAATAAAAGGAAGAATATATTTGAGGTCTATCTTTTTGATTCCTGCTTTGTTAGAGTGCATTTAGAAGCTGTAATTTGAAACCACACAGCTAGAAACTTAATGTTTGTACCTGAAAAAAAAAGTTTGAAAGGCTTCTGGTTGATCATCTGACTTTAGAAGCTGGATTTTGAGGAAAAGCCCTACTCTTGTAGTAACAGCAAACTGATAAAATTGCAAATGTAGGTAATGTCAATGGAAACTGAGATTGCAGGAAAGATGGCTAGGGACGCTCTCCACGGTAATGTTCCTCCCATTGTGTTTTCTAACCCTCCTCAGAGTAGGGCTTCCTGACCCAGTGGTAGAAAAATTTAAAAAAAACCCTCCGTTTTCACTGAATATATTTATGCTCCTGAGACAGTAATTACTGTGCCAGGACAGTCCTTGGTAGTAAGGCATCAGTGGAGGATTTCCCAAGGAAGAATAATACAGGCGGGGCTGAAGGAGCAGATGTACATTATTTGTATTGGCAGAAGCTGAAAAACGGCCCAACCACCTCCCTACGAAAAAGCACACTTATAATTAAAAGCCAACAGATTTATTGCCTTGACTCATTCTGATATTTATCAAATTATAGCTGTGTGGCATAGAACTGTATGGCATGATTTACAGTGGTGGTGTGGAAAGACACAGCAGTGATTCCCTCCCAGGAGAACAGAGGGAGCTTTGTTCCTGTTGAGATAGGACCAGACGTGGTGGGAGAACCTGGGTAATTGAGTGCTTTGTCAAAGCCAAATTCTTTCCTCCTCTGTGTGTGTTTGCAGAGATGTAATCACTCTCATCACATCAGGCGCTCTAATCGTTCTGACATTACATATGGGGGAGCAGACTTCTAAAGAGCAAGAGCTGGTTTCTTCACCACCACCATCATGATGATTGCCTAGCTGTTTGGGGTTTCTTTAATCCACTGATGAAGCAAAACACACAGAAAATTGAGTGCAGGGATAACAAATTCGGGAACAGGTTATAGATATTGGCATCGGCTCAGAAACAGATTTCTGCAAACTTTGTAACTCGTGTGTTCATTTAAACAAAATAATTTATGTTTGCATGCAGTGCTCAGCAGTGTATATAATTTTTGCATTTGAGGAACAACAGGAGAAGCCCAGTGTAGGCAACATAAGAGCGGTAAATTGCAGACCCGGCAAAGAGACTGTGTTAGCCTCGTCGTGGATGCAGCACTTGCCTCAAATTGTAACGGCACACAGTGAGTTCAAATCCCACCGGGGGTTCTGTTTTTATTAGAAATACTTCATATCTCTTATTCTTGGTGTCAAATGGATCACTACACTTTCAGCACTTAATTATCTTTATCATCCAGAAATAGTCTGCCTCTAATGAAACTGTTTAAACAGCTCTTCCAAGAGCAAAACATAATGCAGGGCTCTGTTGCTCAGAAGGGCCTCAGCTCCTGTGGATGCTGGAGTAGGCCATTGCCTCACAGATTGTGGCCCTATGTGACACAGCATTGGGTTTTGTGAAGGCTGGCAGAGCTGGGCATTATCTGAAGGATGAGCTCCCTTTCTATGTGGATCAACTTCCACTAAACCCATTTTAACCTGATGTTAACTTCACCAGAGTCAGTGAAGCAGCAGCAGCAGCTTTCAGCTGGCATAAGTGAACGTGAAGGTAGAGCCTTTATGCTCTATTTTATTATCGTCAATGTATTTATAGTATTCCGTGTATTTCCTGCCATGAGGGAGAAGTAAGGAAGGGGTCCAATGACTAATCTAAGTCTGACAGATTTTTCTAGACTACCAGTGAAGTTTGTTTATTTTGTGACTAAACTATGTTCTTGCTTCCATTATAGTGAGGGAAAATTCTGCTGATGTTGCTCATGTTTTGCTGACGTTTCTACCCTTTTGTTTCCACCCATGCAAATTTTTCACCCATACTGGTTTTGCATATCAAAAGTAAACTACATCGGGTCTATTATATACGGTGGGTGGAATAGAATTGTCAGAAGCATCTAAGTGGTTGAGGAGGCTTTGTCTACAGAGCAGTCACGTGTGCGACTGAAGGCTGGGTAGTCCTACCTGAACTAATTTTAACTTCAGAGCTGCTGATAACAGTGAGATGTCAGCCCAGAAGATGTTGGCATGGGCTGTGAATGAGACTGTGAAGTGTCCAGAACAGCTAATTTTCGTTCAAGTCTGTGCCATGGTGCCTTTAGTGCTACTGTTGGCAATGACTCCAACTACTTTAATACCTTT
Organism: Colius striatus; assembly: GCF_028858725.1. Taxonomy (NCBI): domain Eukaryota; kingdom Metazoa; phylum Chordata; class Aves; order Coliiformes; family Coliidae; genus Colius; species Colius striatus. The sequence goes on along the minus strand of NC_084759.1, from coordinate 119,837,886 downwards.
GTAGCCATGTCAGATAAATTGTAGTCCTGTCTCCCATCATAGTGTGTACGCACTGCTTATATCAATTCCTTGAATTCTGCAAGGGAAGCAAGAAAAAGCTGAGACCAAACATAGCAAGGTGCTTCGTAATTATGGTCTTGTGGTATATTTGTACAGATGAGAGGGTTTATTTATTTATTGTGGTGAGTGACTGTGAGCTTTGATATTGCCAGCGCTCAATAAGAGTTTATGCTTCACTTTCCAAACAGAGGCTTCCCCTCTTTGTTAAGAGCAGCACGCGTGGTAAAATGAATTATTTCTTATAGTATAAAGTACAATAACTGCTGCCTCCATTCAGTGTTGAGCATGGAGAATACCATGGTGTTTTTCTGGTGCCTTGCCTTCAGAGTATTATTATTTCTTGTCAGAAAATACAGAGAAAAGGGCATTTTCAGAGCAATTTTTGAATGATTTCAGTCTTACTGCTGTATTACTAATACTGTTTTGTTGTTGTTTCTAAATGGTATGGCTTTCACTTTGCTCGACAGCATTTATTTTCAGGGATTGCATTCTGCTTATTACATGATTATGTTCTGATTCTCAGATCGTGCAAACATTTTCATCAAGTCATAACATGGAGGCATTATTGATACTGTTCTGCTTCAAACTGGGGATCAGATTCATTCAAAATTGTTGAAAGCTGCCTAATGAATCTGAGCAGAGTTTCAGCCCAGTGACAGTCGGATGACTGAATACAGTCAGCTTTTATGCTTGGTTTTGCAATTGCTTTGCAGCAAGCATTAAACATGGCAATAACAAAGTTCTGCTAATCCTTGATGTTAGAGAAAACTGGTCAGAATGAGGATCAAACTTGGCAAAACGCTCCTATTAAAATTATGTGGGATTGCCATGGCTTTGGAAACTTTCAGTGTTCTACAGAGCGATTTGCTGGAAATGATTTGGCAAACCTGGGAATTTTCCAACACTGTATACAACAGCGTGGAAGTTTCTCATCTGCCTGACAAGAATTGGCAGAAAGGGCTGTATTTACCGTGACCACTGAAAAATACAATTAAGTAGTGTACTACTTGTTGAATAATTGAAATGTAAGACACTATACTTATAATGAGTTCTTAGCAGCTGGCCCAAGTGGTTGTGTTAGGTGTTTGGGAGCTTTTGGTGCCCAGACTTTACAAGGTTCTTTTAACAAGATGTAAATTGTCATTCTGAAAAATCTAGTCACTAGGGCAAACACTCTCAGTGGCCCTCTGCCTGTGTGTGAGTAGGATTTTCAGTTAGACTGGTGACACTTTCTTCATTTCCCTCTCAATTTAAGACTTAAGCCCTGTGCTAAAATAATGACGCTAGTAGTGATAACAAACCCTTCTAACCAATCTTGTTGACCATCTTACTTTTATTTGTAGTTGGGAGTAATATAGCTGTGCTTTCTATCTTTGGATTTGACTTGGGAAGGATCGAAATATGCCAAGGAATTGGATGGGTGGTGACATTTGAGCTCTCTTGTTACTCTCTGTGGACCAACTCAAATGCAGTGATAGGCCATCTTTGGGCAGCTGCCTGTGTTACCGTGCTACAGCTTCTGGCAAAGGGATGGTGGAGATCAGATGCCAACAATAAAGTCCATGTGCTCAGGTACCATACAGCCTAGGCCAGCTGGTTTTCTTTGGGTAAAAGGCACTGCACACTAAACTCTAACAGGGGTCCAAATGCCAATAATTTTCCTCCTTCAGTGTTGTCCTTCCTCTGTTTCTCTCCATCCATTTTGCTCATTATGCTTCTCTCTCTTCCCTCTCCACTCCCCCTCTGCAACCTGCCCCATTGCTACCTATAGCCCAAAGTTTCTGCTGTGTCTTCATTTCCTCCTTGTAGATCAATTCAGCCTGTCCTGGCCAATTTGTGCTGCTGACTGGCCTTGGCAGCCTACGTCCTTGTCACTGCTTTGCTGAATTAAAAATTAAACCATGTCGGATGAGAGCAGAGAAAAGGCTTTCTACACGTTATCAGCGGAGTCTGTTGACATTTTTCCATCCTGCTACCTCACATCCCAACTAATGACAGCAAAAGAAACTGGGTCACTGCAGCCAAAATCCTGGCAGGTCTTGTCCAGATGTGAGATTGGGAATGTTTTGGGGTGGGTTTTTTTATCCTGTCTGTAGGAGGATAACAGGGTATAGGCAGACATCAATATGCCAGCATGACATGGGTACACACTTGTGAGCCTATTTGAATCGGATTGCTCCATCTTATGTGTTTTTGCTGTTGCAGTTTAAATTAGATGAGAAATAGTCTTCAGTTTTGCTTCATTGCGAGTAATTCCTAATGCATCTCCCTAGCTGCTTACTGCAGCCAGCACTGGTTTTGGTGCAGGTATGCATTTCTAGAGTGGGTGGGACTGCAGAGATGCTGCAAAGACTTTCTGCCAAAGGAGTTTAGGCACAAATAAATTAAAATGGAAAGTATCTAGCTGATGATTTTAGTAAAGGGTAGCTAAGCTGAGTCAGATTGGAAATTGGTTTTACAAACCAAAGCTGAGATATATTGGTGTAACTGTTTCTGTAGTCCTTCATGTTCACACCATACATGTTTAACACAAATCCTCCACTACTTCTATGACAATCAAATTCACCTTCCCAGGAAGAGAGACATGCAGAGAGACGTGAGACTCAAATAGGTTGATGCAGTTGCACACTCCCTGTGGGTAACAAGCCTGATATGTGATGACTCTTCCTGCAACATAGGCAGTCTGGATGTTTCACCTGCTAGAAGCATTTCCCCACTGAGATAGGAGAGTTGCAACAATGGAGTTCAATGTCCTCAGGTACCTTGGCTTCTAAAAATCAAAGAACAAGATAAAAAGGGAGAAAGACCAGTTTGAGGAGATAAAGATGTTTTACATGATTTAGAGCTTGACCTTAAGATGTTATTGCTGGTGCATCTAAGGAAAGAGCAGGTGCTTCTAGATGGACCAAGGATTTTCTTTTCTCTTATCAGGTGGTTAAATTAAATGTTCTTTCCCTGCTGCCCTTTTTCCTCAGATCCACTGGCAGATAAAAGGAAGAGCTGTGTTATCAGCCAAGGAGGAGGTAGTAGGCTGGGTGACAGGGCAACAGAAAAGAAGTTTCTGTTTGCCCTAGTGAGGAGGAGAGGGGCCGTGTCCCAACCCTTTCTCCACGGTATGAGACAGCACAACCCATTAGCACAATGCAGGAGTTGGGCTCAGGTCTGCTATTCAGTCACTGCCTCACTTGCTTTCCCTGGACCTTGGGGGAAAGCTGCTTTGAAACTATGCAAATTCTTCTCAGTGCCTTGTGACAGGGTCCATGAGGATGAAAAGGATGAGTAAGGGGGAGAGTGCTGAGGTCAGGCTTAAACTGGTTAAGGGACAATGACAGCAGCCTGGGTGATGGGGTGTGTTCATAGTAATGGACCTTACTGCATGGTCTGACATCATCCCCGTGAGTCCTCTCTGAGGGAGTGCCTGGTTTTGGGTTCTGCCTCTGCCCAACCTGTCTGTCGCCTTTTTCTCCCATTCAAGAGCCAGGTTGGGAAATAAATAAATCGGAGAGGAAGGCTGGGCTCTTTAAAATGGTGCTGCAGCCTACCTAACCTGCATTCATGTGGAGCTTTCCTAACACTAGTACTGCTGCCCAAACAGCTCCCATATTTAGAGCTGTGCTGGCTCTGTCAGGAGTGTCAGGAGGAAAAAGTAGCGAATGCTTATTTTAGTCAAGGAAGTGAACAGTGCTCTCCTTCAGCAGCCCAAGGGAGAGATTGAGTGTGCAGAAAAGCCAGTATTCTTGCATAGTCACTTTTACGAGTAGAGCTGCATTTTGAGGATGCAGAGCTCTGTTTGGTGTGGGAGGAACTAAGCTTCGTGCTGCTGCCTCAGCATTCGTGCCATCCATTTGTGCCGAGCAGGTTTTTTTGCCCTCTTTACTTTTTTTCCCAGAGCACTCCATGAGATGTTAGTGACTCTTTAATTATATCAGGAGTACCATGAACAATTTTGATGTGTTGTCTCTGGCTTTGGCACATACTCTGGGCTGATGACACATGGTCACTGTTCTCTGTCTCTGTCTTACTCTGTCACTGCTGAATTTTAAATGTCGCCCTTGGATTTGACACTTTGGGGACTGGCCAGGCTTTTAAAATCCTCTCCTGCCTTCAGATACCGGTGCAGGTAATAAAAGGGATTTATCAGCCTGCACTTTGTGCCTGTGCCTGTGGGGACATCCAAGGTAAATTCATACCCAGTTCTCATGAGACCTGCTTGCCTCTCTCCCTTGCAAAATACCATGTAGCACAACTTTATGTTCTTGGGGACTTCTTTTTTTTTTTTTTTTTTGGCCACAGATTGTACCTCAAGTGCTTACAGAGCAAACCGGTTTGTAGTAGTGGGTAAATGAGTAATTAGAGCCTCCAGTCAAAGAGCCAAGAGCAGAGCAACAGGGAGAGTGGACCATGAACAGCCCAGAGGCAGGAGGAGGATGAGGTCTGAGCTGAGACAAGGAGCAGCAGATGAGTACAAGCTAGAATATAAGAGGTTCCAAAGAAACATAAGGAAAGACTTCACTGTGAGAGTGATGGAGCACTGGAATGGACTGCCCAGATGGATTGTGGAGTCTCCTTCTCTGAAGACATTCAAAACCCACCTGGACAAGTTCCTCTGTGACCTACTCTAGGTGGTCCTGCTCTGACAGGGGGTTTGGACTAGATGATCTTTTGAGGTCCCTTCCAACCCTTAAGATTCTGTGATATGGCTGAGCTAGCAGCATGGCTGTTGTACACAGTGGGAGCTGAGGAGAAGGCAGCTCCTGAGTCAAGGTGTGACATTTCATGAAGGGGAAAGAAGAGCTTGGTGTAGGGCAAGGGACAGCAGGGCAGTCATCTGGGACAAATGCAGGGAAGATTTAAAAGCGGATTTTGAGAAACACGTTGTTATGGAGTAGAGGTTGTTGGAATAGCTCAAGCTGCAGAGCAGCATTGTGTGAATGCTGATATGAAGAGACATAAATAGACCTGTACAGACATATGTGAGAGAACCTGGAAAGCCAAGTTTCAGGGGAAAAAAAAGACATTTTCTCCCCACAGCCATAGAGACACAAAAGTTTTTGGCCTGTTGTATTTCAAGTAGCCTTTGGTGGGAACCAAGCCAACATTGTCCCCCACTGGGCCACTCAAGTCAAGCACTCCTGGTCTCTCGAGTGTGCAGTGCTTTGGCCTGTCCAGAGGGATCTGAGATTTCCCAGATCTGGACACACATAGGTGTGGCAACCAGCCACTAGCAGTTGTTTTCTTTTACCTCTCTTTGCTAAATTGGTGTGATCAAAACATACCCAGGACCTGGGAGTCTAAATAATGGTCTTGTGCTCCCCGTGTGGAGCTTGGTAATATTTACTGAGGCCGACGGCTTCATTCTCCTCCGTGCTGACTGCATTAATGGCTGGCTGCAGGGAGGGAGGGCAGGGATGAAGGATAGCTGAGAGGGGTCTGGGCGACACAGCTAACGGATGGCCTTATTAGAGACACTTTCCTGGGGCCTAAGTGGAGCTTTTTTGTCTGAGTCGGCAAGAAGTGGGTCATTTTGCTGGGCTGTCAGGCCTTAGCTCTCACTGGAGAGCAGAGGCTGTGACTGCAGCAGCCTACTGGCTTCTCGCTGCTGTGTTTGGCTGGTGGATGAGGAGGTGCAGGGATCAGAGGAGAGAGTATCAGTAACAGCCTTCAGGGATCTCTTCCTAGAAGAAAAAAAGTATATCCAAATCGCTGTCTTATCCTGCCCTGCCAGTGGGCAAAATTTGGAGGTCAGTATGGGGGGGAGGTAAGGTAGCCAGTTCCTCTTCCTTCAAGACACTCGCCTCCATGTAACTTCCTTTGATATCTCTCTCTGCACTATTTGCTTGTCTCTGAAGGGCCAGCAATGCTTAAGGATGTACTGGATGGAGCTGCTATCCATCTCATCTGTCAGCAGTTTTAGAGAGCTGAGTGGCAACTAGGTCTCATTGGTCCTGTATTGTGCCTGTTCCACGGGGATTCAAGCCTGCTGCAGCCTTCTGTGGGGCTGCAAGGCTCTCTGTCTGAAGCTCTCACTGCTGATGGCTTTGGCTCTGCAAATATCTATGTCTCTCTGTTGTAACAACCTAAATGGGGGGAATATCATGTACTTAGTGTCCTCTGCCTATCCTCCCCATTATAACTGTGTTGATGGATTATCTGAAAAAAGTAAAAAAGAGCCATATCACAAGCAAACGTGCCAGAATATGCCACGAGGGATTGCTCCGTGAGGGTGTTTCCAGACCAGAAGGAAACCTAATCTCCTAAGAATTTATAGCTCGGGATTGCCAGAGCTGGAGTTTTAGATAGTCCAGAATGATATTTACTTTTTTTTCATCACTTTCCCAAATGCAGCCAGTGATGCATACCAGTCCAAGGAACATATGTCAGCTGCCAGAGGGCAATACTGGGTTTAAGCGGTTAGCCCTGGGAAGGAGCTGGTTAAAAGAGATCAAATATTATGTCAGTCCTGTCCTAAAGGAGCTGAGAAATAGAGGGAATAGTTTGGAGTTTATTTTTCTGCTCATGGATGGAGAGGATCCACTGCTGCATTGCACTGGCTTCTCACACGAGCTGAAATTACGCAAGAGTCGGCTGGGGTAAAAATTTTCATACATATAATTTCTGTTTCATGAAGTGACATTTCCCTTAGTGTACTCAGATATACCTGGAGAAGGGCTGTGATGAGACACTGCTGAGGGAAAATGCAGATCCAGGTGAAATGCTAACCTGAGAGACAGGAGTAAAGAGGAAAATTTGTTACAGCCAGAGGACCCGTGGTTTTGTGCTGCTTTTCTAGTATGGTGGAGATGAAGAGAAAGGACTAGTACCTGACCTTCCTTGCTCTTCATCTTCAATAGCTCTTTTTTTGAGATCATCTTCTGCTCAGGCTAAACTGTGCTAATCCTCAGAGTAAACTCTGCAGCTTACATTCACATGAATCAGGAGGGAACGCAGAAAGCCAGTTTAATATAGATTTACTTCTCCCACCCCCTTTTTGTACTACTGGGAAACATATCATGTTCTGCACATGTGCTGTTTGTGAGGGTGTAAGGGCAGGGCTACACATCAGAAATTCTTTAGAGGTTGTGGCAGAACCATTGGCACTTCTCAGTCCTTGGTTCAACTTCTCTGTGATTCACTGCACACAGGGACATCAGAGTTGCCAGACGCAGTATCTGCTGTCCATGAACTGCCAAATAATTCAGAAAGGTGCAAGAAAGCCTGTACCACACCGTGACAGAATTACCTATTTGCAGGAGACATTTTCTTTTTGACTGAATGAGGTTAATGACTACCTTATGTCTGCCAGCATGAGGGTTTATAGTCCTTTATCAAACATAGGTGATAACTCTGTTGTTGCTGTAAATGCTTTGCTCAATTTTTTCCCCTATTTTTGCAACAGTAACCCCCGAAAGTTAATTTTACATAATGTGAAAGAACACCATGGTCTTTGGGCAAAAAAGAATTCATGAGCACTTTTGTCATTAACTCTACAGTATCTCTGTAAAGACGTTACAACTGGGAAGGACGGTTGTTGTTTTTTAAACAAAGAAATCCATTATAAACGATCAGTTACTTGATCCCCTAAACAATCAGTATCCCATTGCTGATTGCCATATCCTTGCGGCAGTAACGAATTAATGATTACCTTTAGATTAGGTCTTCACTGTGCGCGTGATGCACTGAGAGCACGGCTAAATTGGGTTGGATGTAGGAAGGATTGCTGAGTCTGTAGTCAAGCCTCCTTGGGCTGTGATCTTGTCAGAGCTCATAAGCTGAGCCAAAGAATTTGATTAGGCAGCTGGGTCTTTGGGGAGGATGTCAGGGAAGAGGAAAGAGCTCAGGCTCTTTAATACTGAAGCCTCAAACTCACCCATACCTGCAGCTGGCTTCACGGGGCAGTCGGGACCTACGCACACATCTGGCAGAGGAGAAGGCCGCTGGACAGGCCAGATCCACATCAGAGGGTGTTTGGGACATCTGTCCCTGCCCCTTGCAGGGGTGGGCGGTCGTTCAATGCCAAATGTTGGTACCCTGTCCAGGCATGGGCAGGAGAGCACTTGGAAAAGTGGCCCGGAGCACATCAAAACCAAACAAAATGCCTGCCCCTGAAGGGAGAATGTGGTACATGTGGAACATCTCAGGGACCAGACCAACTGAATGGGGCTTGTGCGAATCCCATGAGGGCACAGTGTGAGTCACAAAGAGCCAAAGGAGCAGCCTCCCTTCCCAAGCCTGTGAGGCTTCCCTCGGCAGCTCTGCATCCAGGCACTGATTGGACCCAGCCCTTTTTAGCTTTTGACACTGACATGGGCTCTCTTCCTGGTGCTAGGGCCTCAATTAGCCTCTTCTATTTCTAATGCTCTGAATTTGCTTGGTGAGAGCTGGGATTAAGGACAGGCAGTCTTAACGCAGCTCCTATTAATAAATAAGGAAGATTAGGAGCTTTGTCAGTAAGATAGTGCTTCCTCCTTCATTTAATTATTCAAAAACACCTCATGTTTAACCCTCCACTCTCTGAATAAAGTAAACAAAAAGAAGTGAGATTACTGAAGATAAAGTTTAAATTAACTTTCTATAGTGTGGGTCAGGTAAGAAAATTCTGTCTCCTGTAATTGACTGACGCCGGTGCTGGCTTCTGCAGGGGTTTGAAAAAAAATCTTCTGCTCCTTATTTTACATAAATACATTTTTATATCAGGTTGGGAATATTTCTTTATGTGTTTGGGGACTGCTGTTACCTACTTACAAAGCACAAGTAGCAGCAGGGCAAATTTCTTTCCTACTAGCAGTCCACAGTTCATCTCTAGAGGGACCACATTTGGAATTAAACAAGGAGTGAAATTTTTATGGCCCACTTTTTCTCACTGATACTGCCAGAAAGATGGATGTCTAATGGACTTTTTGAGGTGATCTTTGGGTTGAGGTTTTCATCTCACTGGGGATCGTACTGAGATCTTCTAACTCATTTCATAGATGGTTGTCTAAGAGGCATTAGTACCCAGTAACTAGCTACTGAGGATGCATGCAAGCTGCAGTGACCTCGAGGTAAAAAAGTACTTCATCCCATTCCTATGCAGTTAAATTCCCCAGGGATGTGTATCTCAAAGTGTGACTACAACAGTTTCCAGATGTTTCATATCTGCTCATGCTCTATAAAGAATGATGACTAAATTGCAGTTTAGTGACCTTAGAGATATTAAAAGGGGGAGGGAGAGAGGTGGCTAGCTGGCGGAGAGCTTTACAGTAATGGGATCTTTGCCAGTATCATTCATGCTTAAGTCAAGGACTTTCACTTCCCAAAAAGAACTGGGGAATAGTACAGATTCTGCAGCCTGCCCTGCAAATAGATATGTCCTCCCTATAGGTGGGGTTGTGTGTAGGTGTTCTGGGGTCACCTCTCCTTGTAGCATTAACAGAAGTAGCAGAGATGGGGCTACTTGGAAGCAAAAATCCTGAAGTACAAAGTGTCAGCTATTAACTCCAATAAGATCTACTTGCCTTCCATGCTTGCAGACAAGATGGGCTTTGCAAAGCTAGCTTGTGACGTCCTGGAGAGTTCTGACTCAGTGTGGTGTCCTTTGATCTCAAGCTGCAGAGCTGAACAACTACTTTGTATTAATTATTCTAGAAAGGATGTTTTGTTTGTTTTTTTCCTCCCATGGGGCCTTTCGACTCAACCTTATTTCTAACAATGAACTATATGGGAGTAGACTGAAATTATGATCGCTATAATTTGGTGTGGAGTTTTATTCTCTTCTTTTGCTGGCTGCTTTTGCCCTGTGTGCAGCACTTTGGGTTATCAGAGAAGATGCTTCCAAGCTCCCTGAGCTGTTCCGAGGAGCCCATGTAATGTCTGGTCTGTTTGTTTTTTCTTGTGACCTAGGATCAATAGGTTGTGCTGTTTCCAAGCGAACTGCTGCTAAATGGCTCTCTAACTACATCTCTCGGTTTTATTCCTAAGCAGGCCTGCAAATTTCTGGGCATGTAAAGGCACATTCACTTTGAGAAAAGCCTGTTGTATGTTGCCCATTTTAGAGCATTTTTCATCTAGATTAGCAGAGCAGCACCGGGACATCTTAATGTACATTTGCAAACTTAGAGTTGGTTTTCTGGGGTGTCAAATCTAGTTTCCAGGTTTAGAAGGTGCTTTCAGCAAATATTCACTCAACATTGACTGTTTTCTGTAAGTGTTCTGGCCAGTGAAATTATTCAGTAAAATAGTCCTAGAAAGGGACACGACTAGAGTGAGCTAAATACATAATTTAAAAGGTTATTTACCAGTTTCCTTGCCCAGTATCTTATACCATCTTGTGTGTCATTCTTATCCTTGTAATAGATTATCTTGGTCTCCATAAAACACACAATGGGGATGTATTTTTTTGCCATTGAAAAAGCCTTCGGTGGCAGAAAGGACGAACTCCAAATGAGCAATGTACTTTCATCTCCATGTTTTCTCAACCTGCACAAACTCTTTCCTCCCTAGAGCTGTAAAAGATCAGGATTCTGAGACCTGCTCTCTATTTTGCAGTGTCATGAGACATCTCCCCGCCCATCAAGGGCTGTGGATCAGGGTTGGGTTTTTTTATAGTGCTTGTCATTGCTTGTGGCCTGAAGAGCCCTTGCACTAGGCTGTGAGTTGAATGCCCTTTGTCCACAGATAAGGTCCCTTACAGAGACCTTGGTGGGATCCCGTTTGGGAAAATATGAAGGTGAAATTCACCCAGCTAGCGTGTTCTGCCAGGACCATAAATGTTTGCTAAGCCCAAGGTTAAAAGGCTTGAGGTGCTGGGATCAAATGAGTTTGGGATGATTTCTCTAAGTCTCGATTTTGATTACATGGCCATTCCTTTCCTGTAAACCCCATTTTTTCCCCCAGGGATTAATCAAGCCTGGATAAAGCAAGGAGGGAATTCTCTTTGGATAGGAAAACAGTAATGTTTTAAAACTTTTTTCCTGCATTTGGAGAACACAGTCAGTAGGTGGATAACAATTGTAAGAGTCATGTGGAAACTCATTTTTGGAATGACTTGAGAGTATAACAATGAAAAGAGCTGAGAATGCTTTTTCATTTTTGCAGAAGTGTGATGATGATAGGACTGCTTGCTGTGAGCTTTCATTCTGTCCAGGATGAAACTATTACGAGAAGCCACACACACATGCAAACCCCTTTGCTCTGATAGCTCCTGCGCTCTCTGTGTCTGCTGTTGATGTCTGAAGGTATCATTTGTGTTTTGCTCCATTTCAAACACATCTCCTTTTTGCTCTCTCACTCTCTCTTTGTCTTTGGGAAATGTTAGGGCACTAAGCGGAGCAGGCTGATGGTGCCAGGTATCCTTTGTACACACACACACACACACACACAGAGATTCAGAAATAAACATCCCTGCTGTGACCTCGAAGCTTTCTCTTCATAATAGCATCTGGGCACACACAGAGCGAGTGGTAAGAGAAGTCTCCATACCTTTTGTTTGATGAGTGAAATTGTGTATGGTAAATTAAGACTCATGCTTGGGGAGTGCATCTTTTTATGTAAGAGGGTCATCTTGTAAGTGGGGCAGGTCAAAGAATCTCGTGTCCCACACTAAGCAGCTTTGACCTATGTAATGCACATCAGAGTCTTGCTCTTAATTTGGTAAATTGAACACTAGATTGATAATCCTGCCTTGTTTTTTCCCCCTCTCCTCTTTCTAAATTTATCCACATTTATATATGTATATCTATATATATATCTGCCTCTTGTCTGCGAACTTGCACCTACCTCGCTCCATAGATTAATCATAAATATGGATATAGATGACAGAAGGTTAAGGGTATGGTTGGAAGGCTAAGCAACTCTGCTTCATTTATCTTTGCTACAGTGGATGTTTCTGGGGGGTGCCTCACCTGACCCAGCTTCTTTGACACATTGTCAAGAGCAAATGAGCCACAAATAGACTAATTTTTATTTTAATCTTAATCTTACTGTATGTGGTGAACTCTATCTGATCAAATGGCTTTCAGACTTTCTGTGCTTTCTTGAGCGGGTAGAAAAAAAAGAAGTTTGGATATTTTTTAGTTAGTTTGAGCAGATTAACACTGAGGTGTGAAAGCCAGACCCCTCAATTGCTCTGTATCACCAGGATGAGCAAGGTTTTTTTGAAGGAGCTGATCAGTTGCCAACAAATATTCATAGACAACCATTCTAACCGAGGTAAGAGTTTTGGAAAATGTCAAAGATTCAAGGTCATGTCCTGGGAATTAAAGATGAGGGATTTTCTTTTGTGCCTTGGGCAAAGTAGATGAAGTATGAATTAAAAGTAATTAAAACCCCACCAGTTGTACTGAAAGAATGATGCTTCAGTTGAAGATGAACAAAAAATTCCTTCTGTGTCATTGTGAGCCAAAAAGAAAGGTGTGTTATGCACCAGGTGCACGTCGTCACTCAGCCCCAGTGTAGGCTCTGCTGCCATGAAACCTACAGTTTTGGGGCAACATGCTTTCAGGAAGATATAAACAAGCAGGAGAGAGTCCAGAGGGGAGCAGCAGAGTTTCCAAGAGGCTGAGCAAACAGGATCTGCACAGGAAGGTTAAAAGTAGAATCATAAAAGTTTCCTTGCTCTAAATGGGGAAGGCAAAGAGAAATGTTAAAGAGTCTTTGTTCCTATAAATTGTTCTTTCAAAGGTGGTATTGATCTGTTGTGCTGCAAATCCCCAAGAGAAGAAGGAATAGGTTAAATACTAAGAGGACTTTTTAACTCTGAGGCTAGCAAAATATTGAAAGCGGGTTAGTGTAGGTGGGAGAATGTGAAGGCTCTTTCACTGGAGCTTCTTCAAGCCATGTAGGCAGATAGTCTCCAGGAATGCATGTGAGGTATATTTGATCCTGTCTTGCTGTAGTGGGCTACACTAAATTAAGTTCTTGAGGTCCCTTCTGTTTCCACTGTGCTGTGATTTCTGTGGTTTGACATGGTCAAACCAATCTGACTTCCATGTAAGCCGAGTATCTTTTTTTTTTTTTTTTCCACTTTGCTAAAATTACTTGAGTCTGAAACAGATGAGATAACCAGAAAGGAGTACATTTAATGTAAGCAAACTTTTCCAAATGCTTGTTGGGTTTGTTTCTTTATTCAGTCTCTTTTAGGAGATTATTAAGGAACAAACTTGTCACCGGTTATGAGATAAAGCTGTAACATAAATAAAGTAATAATAAAAAAAATTTACCGAATAAACAGAGAGGGAATATATAGCTGATTCTCAGCATGAAAAGATGCCTCAGCTCGGTGGATGTGTCACTGAGCAGTATTATGTCTGGCATTTAATATGGATTAATAACCCCCAAAAAGGAAGATTATTTAGAAAGAAAAATGTGTAGATAATACAGCAATGTTTAGGTTACCCAAGCCTAGAAAAAGACACCGACAAGGCCTGACAATAAGCTCGCTGAGGCAGTTTACAAGCATCGTAAGAGTAAATGAAATTCAGTATGGCAAAGGCAAGGTGATGCACTCTGGAAACAACACATTAGAATTAGTCATACTCGTTTCTGGGTTCTAAAATAATTGTAACCACTCAAAAGAAAAGAATGAGGAGGAAAAAAAGACATGGCTGTGAGAAACTCAGTGAAAACATTTGTTCGGTCTGTAGCGATGGTGAAATAAAAGCATGTAAGATGAGAGAGTGCATTAAGAAAGGGGTAGAGAATAATAGATAAAATAATATAGTACCATTATATAAATTGATGGTACGTGCTCTCCTTGTACACTCTATTCAGTTTGCTCACCCCATCTCACAAAAGGAAATAACAGAAATAGAAGAATGACCAGAGAAAGGGAACAAAAATGACTGGAGTCTTTTAATAGCTTCTTCATAAAGAATGATTAAAAAGAGCAACAGTGTTTTCTTGAGAAAAGACAAAAAGCATTGTGGCAAAGGTATAGAAATAGTCACCACAAAAATTTCACTCAGTCATCTCTATTTACCTTTCATTTTATTAGAAGAACAATAGGGGAATCACTTACATGAAAAAAAAAAACCCACCACAGTTTAAATCAGTGAAGAGGAAATACTCTTTTACAAAATGCCCAATTAACATATGGAAGTTGCTGCTGCCAGGTACCTTTGAAATCAGAAACTTATCATACAATCATAGAATGGTAGGAGTTGGAAGGGACCTTTAGAGATCATTTAGTCCAACCTCCCTGCAGAAGCAGGGTCACCTAGATCAGGCCGCATAGGAACATGTCCAGGTGGGTCTTGAAGACCTCCAAGGAAGGAGACTCCACAACCCCTCTGGGCAGCCTGTTCCACTGCTCCATCACCCTCACAGTGAAATCAAGAGCTCAAAAGGATTCAAACCAGACTCCTATTTGGGTACTGGTAAGATACATAGATAAAATAGGGAAGCTATGAAGATATGAAATGTTGGAGGAGGTATTAAATAAGCTATAAGGATGCAAGAGATCTTGAACCTTCCCATTGCAGGGTAACAAAATAAATGGCCAAATGACTTGAGAGTAGGTGGCAGTCTTCCTTTGCAACGTATTGTTGCACATGTGGCCAACACAGAGCATTTTGGTAGCTTTTCCCAGTATGAGCCATTTGCAGAGAAGGGATATGGAAGAGCCGAGTTTTGAGTGTCATGGTATCTGTCTTTTGAACTGTGATATTTGAAGAGTTTGGCAATAAAACAGCTGGCTTCCAGTTCTGGTTTTGCCACAGACTCATATTTGGGTGTTTCACATCCTTTCTTCTGCTTCAGTTTTCCTAGCTGAACTTAGATTCATTGGTGCAGCCTTGCAGGTTAGGAGATTTCTGAGACTTAATCAATTCTTGCTTGTGAGTCACTTGAATGTGCTGAGATGAAGTGTGTTATTGATACCTGTGCAGTGAAAAAGCCCTGGCAGTATGATAGTGTCATGGTGTTCCTGTGCTATTTGAGATGTGGCTAGCCCTAGAAAGAGGAAGTTGCCTCTCCACTCAGGCATTCATATCCATTCCTCATGGCCATATCTATAGTGCTCAGGACCATGCTCATAGGTCAGAGTCTCCTTTGTAAGATATTATAAAAACAGATTAAAAATGTGATGCCTTGACTTGCCCTACACATGCTAGCTTCCCATTTCCTATGTGCCAATACCCTTCTTTCCCAAGGTCAACGTTGATAACCACCTGTACCTGTCATGCTAAAGCCTATTGCCTGTGCCAGCAGTGTTGCTTTGTCTTTCCTGTCTGTGTTAGTCTCAATCCAGGGCAGTTCCATGGCATACATATTGCAAGATGAACCCCTATCTTCTGTCTTCTGTCAAGTACAGACTCAACTCGAGCTCCAATCTTATAATTTGTGTTTTAGGACATATTAGTTTTCCTGTTCAGAAGGAGTATATGTTTGTCTGTGGGTTTTTTTCTCATATGGGATTTACTTCTTTAGCAGAGTAAGGAGAAATCAAGGCAACCCCACCCCACCTAGCTGTGCAACATGCTGTGCTACAATACACAAGTATATATATACCTTTGTAACCACACCTGTGGTTTCTCTGCACGATGACACACATGTTTCTGTGAGGGCTTGTTCCCTTCATTCCCCAGTGTCCCATCTGGCAGAGTTTGTGGCTGCTACGAAGCACACATTTACAATTCCCATCAGGCAAACTTGGCCTAAAAAACAATTGAAGTATTTGAATAAATGGTTGTGGTTGAAATCTGCCCCAAGTGACAGAGGAGTGTTTAGTCATCTCCTTACTAGGAAATAATCCTAGCTAGCACTTGCTTGGTACTTGATATTTCTTAAGTGCTTTACAAATATCAATTAATCCTTGGGTACCAGGACACCTTGTGCTTGGTTGCTTACACTAGGAGTTGAACACCAACTCTCTGATCCTAGAAGAAAAAGCCTTTACTGTCAGAACTAGCTCAACTAAGCTTCCCTACTAGGGCATTTTCAGCTTCTCTTTCTCCCCCCTTTATGACCAGAAAGGGCAGGTTGCCATATTGTTAGTTTGTGGTGCTTTCTTAATTCCTGCTATAAGTTGAATGAGCAGTTAAGCCCTCCAATTTCCAAGTAGAGAAACTGAGGGAGTGTTTGTATCAGGATTGGACTTACACGTGCTTTTATTCCCAGTCCTGTCCTCAGTTCAGCAGGACCACTTGTCTTATGCTTAGTGAATAACAACTTTGATCACCAAGAGGGATATAAAGAAAGTGATGCATGAGAAGGAACGGAGATACCTCTCCCGCTGCAGTGGCAGGGAACTGCCCAAGATCCAGAGATATACTTCTCCTGCCCATCTAAAAACAATGTCCCTCCTCTAGATAGGCTCCAACTGGCAAAGAGCAAATCATGATTTAGATTTTTTTTTTTCCCCCCCAAATCAATTAGACTCTTTCAGTGTAGAAGCAATTTGTGTGACTTTTAATCTTTTGCCAGCTCAGTCTGATCAGCACTTTTTGAAGAATGTGGAGCCAATGTCTCTGCTAATCCAGGTAAATCAGCCATATCTGCAGACAGACAGACAGAGAGGGAAGGAAGGGAAGCTATTAAAACCAAAGAAGGCCCATTTCTGGACTAAAAGACATCAGTGAGGCACCTGATTTATAGGAGGAGAGTTGCCTTTCAGTCATTTTTAATGGAATATTATTAAAGGAAAATCAGGAGCTGTGAAACCTTTTGTGTCTCATCTCCTAATGTATTTATTTCTGCAGCAGGGAACCCTGTTAACCTCACCAGGTAATGTATTCCTCATCTGGCACAGGTGGCAAGGTTGTCCCCTAGAAATTTTATTATGGAACAAACTCAGTTAAATATTTGCACATGAAAACACCATCTCAAGGTTTCAGGGATCTGAAACTTGTTTCCAGGGAAAACTGCCTTGTAGAGCTGTTAAATCTTCCTGCACGTGGGTATCAAATACCATCATTTTTGTGTGTCTCTGGCTTTTTTTTTTCCCCTTTCTCAACGCAAATGAGTTTAGATAGACAACTAGATAGATGCTTACCTAAGGCACTGTCAGCCTTTGGGCAAAGTTTGGGTCACAGTTCTGAATTGCTTTCCTATAATTTTTCAAACAGACTAATAGTTGAAAATTGTCATCATTGTAAGGAAAGCGAGTTCCACGTAGCAAATGACACATGAGCCTCAATCCTACAAACACTTAAGCACCTATTTAATTTTCTCTGCTGTGAATAGTCTCACAGCAGTTGCTGACAATTCCCACAGATGACTGTATTGAAATGACAATCCCAAATTTGACTGATTTGAAAGACTTGGCTTTCTCGTGATACCAAGAAAGGCTCTACAAGAGTGAAGATTGCTGTACTGGATGTGTCCTTCATTTTCTTCATTCCTGCTGTCATTCCCTTCTTATCTTCTCCTCAGTAATACTTTCTGGCACATGTTAACATCTTTATGAACTTGCAAAACTACTTTTTCATTAGGTTTCAAATGAGAGGATGTTCCTAGGGGTACCCACCATTTTGGCTAGCATAATGGTCGAGGGGCTGTGGTTAAAACTAGAAGTATTTAACTGTTGTTGCATGAAATAACAAGCCACTGGCCTTCAAAGCCTCTGTGAATATAGAAGTTCATATATATTATATGTATAAATTATATTTATATACAAGTTGCATATATGAGTCTTAGCACTTTCCTGTTTGATGTTTCCATCACAAGGAGTCAGCCCCTAGAGTCATTGGTTTCAACCAGAACAAGAGCACAGTGGGAAGTGTGTTCACGTTCAAATGTTGCCACCTCAGAAAAAGAAGAATCAGTAAAGACAGTTTTGATTTTATGGGATCAAAAACCGGAACAACCCAGTGCTTTCTTTTTATTAAAGGCTTTCTAAGCAGGCTTTGTTTAAACAGCATGAAAGCAGCTATAACCAAATCAGGCAAAATCCACACAGTAGCTTGATTAGAAAGGTGTAAGTCGCCTTCTTCCAGGGCCTCCCACAGCTTGCCTGCCGAATCAGATTTGGTACGGCTTAGCGACGTGTGTCATCGTTTGTGTGTAGGCGCACTAAGAGAAATGCTGCCATTATGCTTCTTTGTGAGTTTTCGTGCAGCAAAACTGTACGTGACAACACAAGGTAAAAGCTAGTGGAGAACTAAGACCTCAGGCAAACCAAAAAGCCAAGTCTCAGTATCACTGGCATAAAGCTGACATGAAAATAGTTATTGTAGCTTCTGAGTTTACCACTGGTGTATCACAACCTCTCATGTACTGGAGGGTCCATGCGTGCAAACACAGTCACGGGTTTTGCAGCAGTACGTGGGTTGTCAGAGAGCAGTTTTCCTTTGACGTCATGGTAATATCTCATTCTGGTACAGGATTAATATTTTGGTGCAACCATAATAAACACTGGCCCACTTAAATTCTTCCCAGACTTTTCACATGTGCCTGTGTGAGCTGAAGTTGTGATGCGTTAGGAGCATATGGTGAGCTCTAGAATGAGCTGCTCTGCCAGGGGTATATTTCATCAAATGGTGATGCGGAAGTCTTAATTGTAAGTTGGGGTTTGGTGCAGTTACTTAAGGATCCCAGTTACGTGGGCCACAAGAACTCCTTTGTATTCTGTTATTCTGTTTCTGGACAGAACTTTGTATTTTTGCTGGACAGCAAGGATCTTACCTAGCAAGTTCAATGGAAGGTTTCCCAGTGGGCTTTGAAGAGATGGGCTCACACAAAAGGCTACATTCCAACCAGTTTGAAAAGTCGATATTTTTCCCCAAATGGCAAAGTGATGATCTTGCAAATGTTATCCATTAGCAAATTTCAAATAGTCAAAAGGTTCTCCATTTTTTTGCTGGAAGACATTTCTCTATGTGAAAAGTCTTTTCCTTTTGAGCAAAAACCTCCAGATTCTTCATTTATTCAGAACAGAAATTTCCATTAAAAAAGTGTTTCAAAAGCCAATTTTCAAGCAGATGCAGATCCATTCTTTCTTGAATCCAAAGACTGGCACACACTCATCTACACTTGCAGTTGACTTCCCAGCCTGCCTGCCCTACGTCTTCCCCCAGGAGAGAGCACCTGAGAGTCCAATCCTGTTCCTTAATCCCAGCAAAGCTGTGTGTGCTGCAGCTGGTTCCCAAAGATTGCTGCACCACATGAAATGACTATGCATAAAATGTACTGATATACTGTGTACTTCCTTAATATAATATTTTCTTTAATACCCTTTCATACCCTCCTCTTCCTTCTATGCTTTCCTCCAAGGGCACATGAGCCTTTTTAATTTTAGGGTTTCATTTTGTTTTGGTAGATTACTTTTTTGTTTATTGCTTTCTGTCCCTCTGAGGTTCCCATACAAGACTTAGCTGCATCTGGCTTTTATTTGAAAAAAGTCCAAGCTTGCCTCTCTCCTGACCTCACTGGATTCTCTTCTTTTTGTTGTTTTGTTTGTGTTTTTCATGGCCAGAGAGCTCTTGGGCTCCTGTGATACCTTTTGACATGTGACAATGGTCTGTTGTCCCCGGTGTGTTTTTAGAGCTGGGGAAGAATGAGAATGGAGCGTGGTGGTTGTTTAATTAACATGTAGGATTTGTGTATTCAGAGGTAGATATACAATTTGTGCACATGTATATGTGTGTACATGTATACATGTCTTGCTACTAATTGCTCCAAGTCTCTTTCTTGCTTTCCTGTGCTCGCATTCCCTGTTCGCTGCAGGGGAAAGAAAAAGCAGGGAGCACACAGAAATGTCACAGCTGAGAGGGTTTCTGTAATCCTCCAACATATGTTAAACATTAAAGCTCCTTCAGCAAGTCTGATGTGCTTGCAGTCATCATGGGACCAGCGGTTAAAGCGCCCCAGTGCTGCCAGGAAAACGTTATCCTGGCCTTAATTGAGAGCGACTTAACTAATGTTTCATTTCCTAATTAGTCCTTGTCAGCCGCTGGAAGGCCGTGGATGCTGCTGGTGGCACAGGGCCCATCGCTGCTGTAATTGAAGTTGTTCTGACAGTCTGGGGCTTTGGGGTGATCCATAAAGTAAGGCTGATGGTTTGGCACCAAATTGGGTGATGTGGGAGAGAGGGTCAAGCATCAGCTAAGGCACACTGTGAGAGTGCTATGCCAAACCTGAATGGTCACGAATCAACTCTGAAATGGCAGAGATGGCAGAATAACAAAGGGGGGAATGAGAACATCACTCCAAGCCATGCACAGTGGGAGCACAGGTGGCTGGAGAGAGCAAGCCAAAGAGAGCTGCTCGGACTAAATGGAGGTGAGCAGAAGATCTTTTTCTGGAGAGGAGCTAATAGACAGGGACAACCCAACCATGAGGAATGCAGTGCTCATCCTCAGAGCACAGGGCATCAAGAAGTACTTTGCCATGAAACACAGTGTAACAGCCACCATCATTCACTCACTAAAGTGATCAGCTCCACTGCAGGCACGTTCTGCAGCAGAGCTGGGGATTGTGGCATGTGTGGTGGGGTTCCTTAGTCTGGGAAGCCCCAGGAGAGCATGGAGACTTTCCAGGAGCCACAACAAGCAGCCCTGGGGAGCACCAGCAACTAGGAGCGACACAAGCAGGGCAGGCAAATGACATGGCACAGGAGGGCAAAAAGAGAGGGTGTGGTTTTGAAGGAGGGATGTTCCACTGGCTAAGGGAATAGTCTCAAAGTCCATAGAACCAAGCAACCAGGCACCATTCTGCAACTATCTGCGCAGGCCAAGGGTAATTGTCCAACCTGACCCTCAAGGCAGAATGGAGGGCATTCTCCTGAGAGCAAAGGCTGCAGCTCCTTGGAGGGAAAAGGTGCCCAAGAAAGATGGTGTTACCGTCCAAGGATCACCTCCTCCAAGCTCACAGGCGATGCATCCCAACACAGACAAAGTCAGGCAAAAAAATGCTGTGAGGCCTGCATGGCTGAACAAGGAGCTCCTTGACAAACTCAGACACTAAAAGAAACCAACAGAACATGGAAGCAAGGACAGGCAGCCTGGCAAGAGTATGGAGAAATAGTCTAAGCAGCTAGGGATCAACTTAGGAAAGTTAAGCCACGATAGGATTAAAACTGGCTATAGACATCAAGGGCAACAAGAAAAGCTTCTACAGGTATGTCATTGATAAAAGGAAGACAAGGGAAAATGTGGTCCCCATCAAGAAGGAAACAGGAGACCTGGTTATCTGGGACATGGAGAAGGCTGAGGTACTCAAGGGCTTTTTTCCTCAGTTCTCACTGGCCATTGCTCCATCCACATCACCCAAGTCACAGAAGGCAAAGACAGGGACTAGAAGAATGAATAATTACCCACTGTAGAAGAAGATCAGGTTTGAGACTATCTAAGGAACCTGAAGGTGTACAAGTTCATGGGACTTGTTGAGATGTACCCGCTAGGTCCTAAGGAAACTGTTGGATGTAGTGACTAAGCCACTGTCCATCATATTTGACAAGTTGTGGCAGTCCATCAAATCACTGATTGGTTCTTCTCTGTCCACAAGCCATGGTGGGATGGCTACCTGGCCACCCCAGGTCACATAGACTCTTACCAGTGTGCACAGATGTCAGGATAAATCTCTGCGTGGATTTGCAAGTATCATGGTGATTAAGGAAAACCTAACAAAGAGCTCCCTCCTTAACAAGGATATTCAGTTGTCCAGACTGTGAGAGGACAAGCAAATATAGACTTGTAGGAGAGTCAATTGAAAGGAGAGGGCTGACACTTGGTGCCAGATGGTGTGTGGATGCAGTGGGAGAAGTTAAGTGTGCTTGCCTATAAGGACAATACTTAGTATACACACCTTCTTCCAGAGAGTCTTCTGTTTTGTGCAAAGAACCCCACAAAGGAAAAAAAAAAATGGGCTTTAAGGTGTGTGTGGAGCCCCACTATGTATGTAATTTCCATACAAGTCACCCACACATATATATAGCTTGTTCCTGGAGTCTGCCCAAGTGATTTCTCCCTTTGTACTGATCAAGTTGCTCAACCTTGGTGTCCTCTGTGAAGTTATGAACTCAAAGGCAGCATAATAAATTCCCACCTCATCCCAGGTGCCTGTCAGCCTGATGCTCTGGCAGTAAGGTGAAGGGGGAAACAGGGGGCTCGTATCTCTTTACCAAAGCAGGCTGACTCTCTAATGCCCCATTAGCATACCACACACAAGCGTTCAGCTTTTAATTAGTTACGTGGGGTGATAATTAAGTAGCATTTCTCCACAATTTTGCTCTTGTGTGGAGCAGAGGGGAGGGGGACGGTGCCTGTTGGGGATGGAGGTTGAAGTTATTTTAACGTAGTGAGTAATTGCGACTCCAAGGAGAAGCAGTAACGAAATGTGAGCTCTCCCAGAGAGAGCAGTGGAAGCCTTGCGTTGGGCTCTCTCCCGTCTCCCCTCCCTTTCCTGCTGGCACAAACTTTACTCTCCTTTCCCCAGCAAAGTACCTGGTGGGTGATAATATCTTCCCTGGAGCTGAGTGTATGCACCTTCAAATCCTGGTGGGCCAAAGAAGAGCTAGTCTTCTGCCTAGACTGACAGCTAATTGCACTTACAGACCTGTCAGGGAGAGAGGAAGAGGATGAAGAAGGAGCACTGGGACTAAGAGGATTGCAGGTTTTTCCAGAGCTGGAAAGCTGTACATGGAGCAAAGGTAGAATAATCTAAAAGGTGTTCTGCACTCTGGTGTTTGTGTCGTATTTAGCTCTGCAAGGTGTGTGGGAGGGGAAAACAGCTTTCCTGCCGTCAGGAACAGCAAGGGCCTGTGCCCAGCTGCAGCAGGGCAAGTGTGGCCTCCTCAGCAGGGAATCTCATATTGGAAAGCAGAACAGGTATAATTGATCCATACAAAGCAGCGGCAGAAATAAAATAAAGCCTATTACCAAAGCAGCCTGTTGTTTCAGCAGTGTGCACGCCATTGGGCAGCTTATGACAGGGAAACAGATGGTAATTCTGTGAGCCCCGCGCATCCTGGCACACGTGTAGCTTCAAAGAGCCACTGCATCATGGAAGAGGCAGATGCAAGTTTGTTAGGATATGAAATAAAATACAATTTCATAATGAATTCAGCAGCTATGCCATCCCTTACTTCAGAACTGTCTCCATGAAATGTCTCCTCACTTCCCAATCTGAAACTCAAGAAAATATGGTGGTCTTATTTTCTCTTAAGATATGTAGAAACAAAGATTGTGATATATCTTTGAAATAAGCTCCAGAAAAACCTTTGGAAAATTATCCATTGGTCCACAGACTGATAAGGCAACATAAATCTCTTCTAGGCCTATTAGATCACTGCCTTGCCATGTCCTTGGGCTTTTGTCTGCTAAGGTGAGGTCCAGGCCATGACTTTCCTTGCTCACTCTGGCACACCAGGCACTCCTGCCTTATCCAGGAGGAAGAGATTTATGTCCTCAAAGTGTCAGGTTCAAGAAGCACTGAGACACAGGTACATTTTCTCCTAGAACCATAGAATAATTTCATTTGGAAGAGAGCTTTAAGATCGTTGAGTCCAGCCTTTGTCCCAGCCCTATCAACCACTAGACCATTTTCCTAAGTGCAACATCCAATCAACTCCGGGGACAGTGACTCCACCACCTCCCTGGGCAGCCTATCCCAATGCCTGACAACCTTTTCAGTGGAGAAATTCCTTCTCATATCCAGCCTCAACCTCCCCTGGAGCAGCTTGAGGCTGTTTCCTCTTATTCTATTGCTTGTTACTAGGGAAAACAGACAAACCCCCAAATTTGTTTATTCTGTGAACTGTACAGGGGAAAAGAAAAGAAAAATATCTTTAAATAAGAAATTAAAACTTCATCAGTGACTGGATATATCAGAAATCTGTTGCATTCGATGAGCTGTTCTCTTTGCAGAAGTTTGTCATGTCTTCAAGATGTAGTAAAGTAACGATGTATCCCCAGATCCTTCAGCTGTTCGTCATATGAGACATGCTCCAAATCCTTTACCAGCTTGGTAGCCCACCTCTGTATCCTCTCCAGCACCTCAATGTCCTTCTTGTAGAGTGGAGCCCAAAACTGGACACAGAGTTTGAGGTGAGGCCTCACCAAAACCGAGTACAGGGGAGTTATGACTTCCCTACTTCTGCGGACAGCACTGTTCCTGATACAGGCCAGGATGTCATTGGCCTTCTTGGCCACCTCGGCACGCTGCTGGCTCATGTTCAGCTGCTGTTAACCAACACACCCAGGTCATTCTCTGCTTGGCAGCTTTCCAGCCACTCCTCTCCAAGCCTGTAGCACTGCTGGGGGTTCTTGTGGCCCAAGTGCAGGACCTAGCACTTGGCCTTATTGAAACTCATGGAATTGACCTTGGCTCAATGATCCAGCCTATCTAGATCTCTCTTCCTAGGGAACCTTCCAGCGGACAGCAGTGTGTGCTCTATGACTGAATCTTGCTAAACTTTTCATTTTCACTCTGGTTTGTCCTTAATCGGGGGAGATCTTCTCCAAGGCAGCTTGAAATGGGAGTAGAATGTTGTGACACTCTTTTGACAGTTATGTCTTTGCTGCCATAAGGAAAAGCTGTCTGTCCATGGCAATGGCCATCGGCTGCTGCAGAAAGCTGTTCTTCATACTGTGGAGAGGGCTTAGTTTCTAGGAGGCAATTTAACAAAGTTTGATTGCAAAATGAAGTGTCAGGTCTTCTGTCCCTGGCTTTTGGTCACTGTGTGCAAGAGGGCAGAGGGGCACCAAGTATCCATGAAACTCTCTGTAGATGGGCAAGGGGGTTGAATCTAGAGTTGCAGACCTGTTACACTTCTTTGAGCTTAGGGTTTTGTAGAGGTGTTCGGGGAAAGGTTTGTGAAGTTCTGCTGGTGAAAAATGGAAGGCCCTTTACCTTGACAGCAGCTCACTTTCCTGTTAGTGGGTAACTCTGAGAATGAGACCAGTACTTTACATCCTTCCTGTTTTCTCTGCCTTGCCTCCCACCTGGACCAGTACCCCTCACTGCTGCCCTGCTTTTCCAGCTGTGGACCCATTTTACCCCAAGACTGTCACTCATGCCCAAATCTGTTATGATATATGAAAGCGTCCAGTGGGAAAATCATCTGCAATTACCAGAAGACTTTTTCCATTGACGGAGACAGGCTTGGAGTTCGGAGTACAGGACATAAAAGACCAATAGAATAGAGCTTGATTGATAGCTGGCATGATTGCAAAACTACAGTACCTGCATCCAGACAGCTATAAATTGTACCACAGTGCCTATCAGCTAGCTTCTCTTGAAACATTTGATTAGAGCTTCTTTCAGCCACCCTTGGCCCTCCCCAGCTGCTAGGGAAGGGGCTTTTGTGTGAGAAAACCTTATGTGATTTGAGCTGAAATCATGTCCTAAATATTTGAAGCGGCATGAATCGAACACCCACATCTTTTTTTTTTTCTGTGGTACTGAAGCTGGCTACTAGAACTGCCTTGCAAAATGATTGAGTGTTCAATAAACAAGGGGTAAAAATTGCTTGCCCAAAATAAAGTGAAAGAAACACCAGAAGATTATCTGCTGGAGAAAGGGAATTTTTTTTTGGGGGGGGGGGGGAAAGGGAGGGGCTTTATTTTGTCATCTGGTCACTGGCACTGGTATTTGTGCAAATCACAGACTGCTGTTGTATCCCCCAATGTGGCATCCCTGGGGAAGAAGGCAGTTGGTTTCTGCACTGAGCTGGAACGTGGCTGCCCTTCTATCCCATCAGGAAGTAGCACAGCAGTGTTGCACAGGCACTTAAGAGCTAAGGCATGGCACTCACTAGCCTGAGCACCATGCCATCCTCACCAAGCAACACCAGTGTCTTCATGTGGCACATCACCATGACATGCAGATGCAGCAGCCCCTTCCTTTCACGGAGAGAGTTCCATGGGGAGTCTCTCCACTGGGTCTGCAGTCATGCTGTGGTGGGACAATGAGAGTTACTCTGTTCCCCAGAAGAGGTCATTAGCAGAAGAGGGAATTGAACCTCACACAGCTTTCTGCCTCCCATCTCTCTTTCATTTTTGCAGAGAGAGCTCTGGGCTGACGAGCACCCAACCTAAGCAAGTATGGGAGTCACGTTTTGCTAAGCTGTGCACCTATGTGAGCGTACTACCAAGTTTAAATGACAATGGGCAGAGACCTCCCATGCAGAGCTGTCAGGGCAGCACTTATTTATTTATTTATTCTCTTTTTTGATAATTTAGTTTAAATCAATGTGACACACACTAGTATGTTTTCCAGTATAAATCAACAACAAAATATAGTTCTGTCCTTGTTATGTGTACAGGCTGGCATATCCGTCTGCTTGGAAGAGAGGGCTCCAGGGGCCTGACAATGAAACTTCCCTGGGGTAACACACTTTTACATTCCCTTCTCAAATTGTCTATTGCCTCTGCAAGCACTTTTTCTTTTACTAATGAGAATAATAAGCTTTCATGTAGACACACTTGCAACATGTGTTTACTGCTGTGAAAGAATTTAGATAGAGGCTTAAAGGAAAGCAAAATAAGGTATTGTCTAGGATATCTCTTTGAGAACAATGTCAGTTTAAGCAAGGGAACTTGGAATTGTTGAGGATATTCGAACTAGGTTGTGTGATTCTTTTGATGGAAGCAGAAATGGAATAAAACCACTTAGCAGCTTTGAATCAAAATGCTGGCTACATTTGGCAGAAATCTGCGAGTCAAATTATTCTGGTATGTGTAGCTATTAAGCAAAAGCTGAATACGTTTCTCAACACTTGATTTCTTCAAGTATTTGAATGGGGAAGGAAGTAAGTACCACTCCACTTCCATGGAACAGAAGCACAGAGGAAGGGAAGGATTTTCACAAGCTGACTGAAAATGCCATTGTCCAGCTTGAGGCTCCCAATTATTTTTCTGCTTCTTCCTTTTCACAACATTCGCATGTTTCCATATCAAGACCCCGAACGGGTAAAATTTCAGCATGACACTCATGCCACGTGAAAGAAAAGCCCAGCTGGGGAGAGCACAAGTAGCTACAAGGGAGAATAATGGGTCTGCCTTTTTTCTCGTGCAACCCTTTTGCAGCCCTTGATGGAGACCTTCCAAATGGAAAAATGCAGGACCAGAAAGGGTTTGCTGGCTGTTTTTCTCATGGAAAATGGGGCAAATCAGCTGCTACCTACTGACAGCAGTGGAGTGGGTAAAAGGAAAATTAGGCTTTAACAACCAGCACATGATAGTTGCAGCTATGTCAGGGAGAGCTTTCTTTAAGGAACTTTGTGATAATGCAATGGGCACAGCAGCATGGGAAGAAACAAACCCTAAAAACATTGGGCTGTGGCCTGTTGCTGTCACATCCATAGGAAATGGCTTGCTTGGTGCAGCTCGTAACCCTGCTTTTCCTTCTAGGCACCTCAACACCAGGAAGATGCCGACAAATCAGAGAGAATCTGGAGAACAGCAGCTAGGATGATTAAAGGGCTGAAGGATTGACTTATTAGAGAAGAAGATTAAAGGAACTAAATATGTCTAGGTTGGCTAAGTGGCAACTTAAGACAGGACATGAATGATAACAACCCACCAGCTTTTGAAGGATGCAAACAGCTAGAAGACAGAAAAAAAGAGGAATTGACAAGTCTGGTTCAAGGGGTGAACAATAACTGCCTAGGCATATGATAATTAGGGTTGGAAAACAAGCAAACTGAAAAATCCCAACCAAAATCCCAGATAGCTGATGGGTGTCTTAGGGGAAGTAATAGACATTCAACTGTGAGTTGCATTTATATAGACACAAATGGGAAGAACTGATTCTTTTGCTTGAGTAGTCTTCAATGTCTTGGCTGTAGTCCATCAGCACTACAGTCTTTTCTAGGTCTGTCAGTAATTGCTCCTCCTCAGATCATGGCTGCTAACACAAGTAAGCATTGGAGTGAGAAGTCTGTGCTGGGCACTCCACATCCATCCTCGTCAAAGCCAAATCTATCAGGAGTAGAATAGAGGGACTGAGATGATGATGAAGGGTGAGGAGGCTACTCAAGAGCACCTCGTATTCCCTTCCTGTCTCACCGTGGGGAACCGAAGTAGTTAAATGAGTAGTTAGCTTTATAGCTTTTATCTTGCCAGGAGAATTGAGAATCAGATTAAAAAATTCATCTCCTTCTCATTTCTTTCCTGCAAGTTCCACGGCCACTTCACAGCTCATGTGCTGAACTGCCAGAGATTCTGTATGTTGAGAAACTTGGTATAAAGACAGCTTTGAAATGGAGGTGTCAGAGAGCTTTGTGCCACTAATTAAGCTGATGTGAACAGGAGCATAACTGTTGTCAGTGTTTAACGCTGTACTATGCCTGTCCATGTAACTATCCTCCTGCCCTGCAGCCCCCCAGCTTTCCTCACCCGGCACTTCCAGCTCTGTCGGCTCCCATACCCTCACTGCATTTCCTCCTCCTGTGTACCTGAGCTTGCTTGAAAAGCCCCTGGCATATCATCTGGTGGCTCTGCATCCCTCTTGCTTACCAAACTCTCAAGATGTCCCACAATGATACTTCCAAGCCTGTCCCTGTAAGAATGAAAAAACTGTCTCCTAGTTGGGTTCCTTGCTTTGCCCACTGATAAACCCAAGGTAGATCTGTGGAGAAACTGAATATGCATGCTTTGGAAGACTGTCAGGCCTTGGCAGGGAAACGCCTGGGCTGGATTGTGTTCTGAAACGAGGCCCTGGGGTGCAGCTTCCACGAGTGTCTGTGTGAGTCAGGTGTAAACAGCACAAGTATGCCTTGTGAGAAAGAGGGAGACAACAATATTTCTGTCATCAGTAATAAGTGGCACAAGGCCTAGAGGAGGTGACGTTCCTCATGGTATGCTTGGGTTAGCAGTCTTCCCTCGCCCCCCCTCTGTGCAGACTGGCTTGTCAGGAAGAACGGTGCCAAGTCTTTTCTGTGCTGTGGAGATGGGGCTTCTACAGCCTCATTTCTACGCTGCTCGCCTCGCTGCCATGCAAGCTATGCAGGTGCAGGCATGTCCCTCCCCTGCAGTGGTGGTCTATCTCCAACTATGTTGCAGAGGATAGTGCTGGCTTGAGTTCTTGATGTTATCTGTCAGTCTACACAGTCACCCCTTAACAAGGTATGGATTTACTGAAATCAGAAGGACTGTAAAGGGAATTCCTACCACGTAACCAGTCCATGTTGTATGTGCTTCCTCCTTGCATGGTGTAGTGCAGTCTTTCCACAGAGGTCAGGGCTTGGGGCACATCTTGACACACAGGCACAAATAGCCAATATTGCCTGTAATTCCCTGTCGCTATAGATTATCTATACAAACAACAGAGAGATGCTTGAGAGTTTGAGGAAGGCAGCATGTAGCACCAGCGGAATACAATATGGGAATGTGTTATCATACAATAAGTTCTGAGTGATTTAAACCCTGCATTCCCTTCCCACCATATATGATCAAGTATACTGCCTGCACCCTCCTCCCTCTGCCCCCCCTTCTCCCTCTGTCCGCCTCCCTCTTTTTGCACAGAGGCTGTTTTGCAGAAAACACCGTGGGGAAAGCGGCTTTTGCTAAATGTTTTATAACGTGCCAGGGAATCTTTATCAAACATTTAATCCCAAACCTGGCTTTGAAGCAGGGAGGCATACAATTCCGTAATTAATTTTTTTTTTCTTTTTTTTTTTTACCTTCTTTTGCTAATCGCTGATAAAAAGCTTAATTCTATTAACAACTCGACTTGACAAATTGCACCGTTCAATGGAAGCGTTTAGAAATTAATTACGCATTTTATTGCATTAGATCGGATAAACAGGGGAACGCCCGGCTGAGCGAGAGAGGAGCATCAGCACAGGGCCCACTGTTGGGATGGTGGTTGTCTTTCCATGTCTTCCAACGGCTCAGAGAGTTCCGTTTTCGTGGCTACGGAATTGCTGACGGGGCTGTTTTCCCCGTTTGTTTGTTCTGGTCTCTTTGCTGATTGCAAAAGTCCCACGCAGGAGAGTTTATTTTTGTAAAGGTGAATTGCAAAGCTGTGGTGAAAATTCAGCTAAGCACAAATTTCTGCACTGAGCAGCCTCCGGGGGGGATAGGCGGGTTCTGTGCAGATAATGAGAATATGGGTTGTCTGAATGCGCTTATCAGCTGCAGAACCAGCAAAGTGTTGTGGGGCACAAACGGGCAGATTGGGATGGGGGGAAACCTGGTTATGTAGTGTGTGCACCTAAGCCTCTGGGTTTTTTAATGTGTGTATGTGCATAGGTGTAGATGCACACATATATGTAAGTATGCATATACATGTACATACAAATATGTTCTCAAATTCCCTGGTGTGAAATCCAGAAGCCATTCATGGTTTGTTCAAGATAGCCTAAATAAAAAAAGGAGAAATGAGATACCAAAACAGCACGTGGGTTTTTTTCTGCCAGCCTCCTGTGCCATACCTGTCCACAGCAAGATTTAGGGATATTATGATTCAGAATTGCATTAGTGTCTGGGTTTGTGATGCAGTTTTCATTCTGGGTCCTGGTTTGAACCTTGCTGACATTTGGAAGGAGATTTGGGTTCATTCCTATTAACCTGGAATGCGTGGATGGCATTTCTCTTTACTTCCAGCCTTGCTTCCTGCATGCAGGGTTGTTTTTTTCTCAGCTTTGTTTTTATTTCTTAGAGGCACATCAATAACCTTTCTCCTTGGCTGTAATCCATATAGTTGTGACCCTGATGAATTTCAAGTCTGAATCTGGAAAACGCAAGGAGAAGAAAATGAACTTCATTTCTCGCTGCTGCCTCATTTTCTGTTCGTGGGCCGGGTAATCGTGGGTGCCTATAACCAGCTCTGTCAGCTGGGAAGCCTTTTCTCCCCGGATATGTGTCGATCAGATTGCTTGTGTGCTCTGGGGCAGCTCCAGTTGCCTCCCCGCAGGCTCTATCCGGAAGGAGAGGATACATAAGGTTGGCAGCAAAGCCTGCATGCCAGAGAGATGCTTCAGGCCAAGTTGAGCCCTTACCTTGTTTCTCCAGTGAGTCCAAGCACAGCCTCAAGAGAGGGAGGTAGTAGTGATGGCTGTGACCAGGCTGCCCAGGAAAAAATCCGTTCCCATGGGGAGGCAGGGAGTGAGTGACCTGCCCACACAGCTGCAGCTGCTCATTGTAAAATACAGCCTGCCCTAGCCTGAGTTTTGGCCCCTTTTATTCCCTAACAGCCCCAGCCACCCTGGTCTCTACACTCAGATTATCTCCGTTCTCTCCTGTTGCTGCCTTCCTCCTCGTGTTCCTCCTGTTGCGGCCTTCCTCCCTGGCACACATTTGCAGCTGGTGGCCAGAGCTTTGGAGCACCAGCCACAGGATGCTCTTCGGGCATCTATTTTTACAGTGTTCTGCAAAGACAGGAGTTAAGGGCTCAGGTAGCTCTGCTCCCCTTTTTGCAGGAGAGATGCGGAGGTGTGGAGAGGTGGCCAAGGCTCTGGAGACTGGAGGAACATGGGAATAGGGATGCCATTTGTGCCTCCCTGGTGCACATTTCTTTAGACGGTGAATTTCCTTGCTTTAGGGACATCAATTCTAATTCTTTAGTCAGAACTAAGTTTAGATTTCCAATTTCAGGTTTATTTTTTGCTTTCTAACATTTATTAGGAGAATTGTTTGTGTAGTGAGATGTTCAAAATCAGTTAAGAGATGTCAAAGGGAGAGATTTTTCTTTCTTTTTTTTTTACTTCTCAGAATCACAGAATGGTAGGTGTTGGAAGGGACCTCTAGAGAACGTCTGATTCAACCCCATGCTAATGCAGGTTCACTTAGATCAAGTCACTCAGGAACGCATCCACGCAGGTTTGAAAACTCCACAAACTCCCTGGGCAGCCTGTGCCAGGGCTCTCTCACTCTTACAGTAGTTTTTTCTTACGTTTAAGTGGAACTTAATCTATTGAGTTCATCGTCTCTCATTTCATCTTGAGTCTTCTTGATTTGGTTCTTTCAGCTGCTTGGTTTGCTAGAGCTCATGGTGTCAACATTCCTATATGGATATTTTTCACAGGCAACAGCTGGGAACCAGAGAGGGGAACCCAAAAGGAGGCATGGCCACTCCTAGATAGTTTTTATTAGGGAGGAGAATGTATGGGAAGGGGAGCCAGGGGGTTATGGTTATGAAAGGCAGTCAAAGCATAATGTAGTTGTGGAAGCATGAGAGAGGCAGAAACAGATATACAGATGGTGCATGGCAACTAAGAAAAGAAACATGGTGAAACAGTGAAAGAAAAATAAATAAAAGTTAATAGAGCTAAGCAAAAATACTGAGAGGAAAAATATAGTGCTGCTGAAAGAGGGAACAGAATGAACTTGGAGACAGGCAACAGGGACACTGCAGAGAAAAAAAACCTACAAAAAAGATAGATCACAGCTTGCTAGATGGCAAGAAATAAACAGCAAGTTTAGACAATTTCAAGGAAAAGTATGGAGTCAAAATGTGTAGAGGGAAAAGGGAGGGAGAGGAAAGAAGGCAAGGTGGGGGAAAAGAAAGTCAAAGGCTCCTTTGAATAGAATAATTAAGTGACTAAGGCATCAGTGCCAAATTACTGTGGTGCTCCAGGGGCTGAGGCATTCAGCAGTGAAACCTGTAGAGATTTCTGGAGAGGGAGGTTGAACTGAGAGGGCCAGGAGACTCCCAGCCTGCCCTCCCTCCTACCCTCCCAGGGGCTGTGCAGCCTAAGGCTGCTGGGCCAGGTTTTCTGCACAGTCCTCAGTGAGAGAAGAGATGCTTAGGAGAAATGGGGAGAGGAGCAATGCATCTACCTCAACAAACCCTCCTGATGGTGGGGTCTGTGCTGCTTCCAGGGCTGGATGAGCCCTTCCTGGGATGCTCTACTCTTGGCTTGCAAAGCCAAGCCTTATATTTGGAGCACCAGGCTAGCATTACACAAGCCGGGAGCCAAGGGGGACTATGCCATTGATGTCGGATGAGGGAGGAGGTTTGTTAGTATTTAAAACTAAATCAATGCCCTACCTGAAAAAAAAAAATAAAATTATCCTTTGCTCTGAACATTAGTGTCAATTTGGCATATGATAATTTAAATTCAATTCAATTGTATAGGATTCCTTCTCAACCCTATGCATGAATGGACAAGTAATTTTGCAACATGACTTCATTCGGCCTTTGTGATTGTAAAGCCATCAAAACACATTCAGTTACAGGCCAGGATTTTCCCATCTTCTCTGGTCCTCTGCTTTCCTTTCCTGCTTTTACAGCGCTAAGTCGATGGAGCATGGCAATGTCTGATGGCGAATGTGAAAACAGTAAGCAGGACATTTTCATCCTTGTGGAGTGAGCCTTGGCAAAACCACTGCTGTGTTCCTTGCTCGGGTTCCAGGAGCTATTTATAGAGGTCTGCTAAGGTTTATTAATTATACTGTTACAGCAGGCCTTCTTCAATATGAATAGCATGCACATTTTGTTCCCATTTCCCCATGTCTTTCTGTCATCTGAAAAGGCATATATCAGTACAAAAGTTTTTTAAAAGCAAGGGAAGCATAGCCAGACAGACATCTTCCTATACATGTATCTCAGCCCCAGCATACCCAAAACGCCTTTTTCCTGAGAGCTCAGCCTGTGACATCCCTGTGGTTGTAGCCGGGCAAAACAGCAAAGCTCAGTGTCCTCAGAGTGTCGGGCAAATCGGTCTTTATTTGGAATTCTGATCCATGCTAACTGACAGCTCCCTGAAAAACCCACCAGGTGAAACACATGGCTGAGAGTTCATTATTTGCAGGCCTGACGTCTAGGAGTGCAGCTGAGCATCTCAGCTTCCATTAATAGAAGTCAACAATGACCTGACAGGGCTTTGATCTCCTGAAAATAACACCAGGTTTCTGCAGGCCAGCGGTGGTGGGTGTAGGGCTTTGTGGGCAATTTGCGAGGGACTCTTCAGGTCCCTTCACTGAAGAGCTTAGCCTTTAAGTGCGTGATCCTGTAAATCCGTGCTTAGGCAACTAGCCCATTGAGTGTAATGGGATTACTTGTGAGAGAAAGGCTTTGTGAGACAGGACCGTAAGGGATGGTGGAAATGTATGGAGCTGCAGCATGACTGTGTAGTGTGAGGGAAATGCATACAGGCCTGGGAGTGTGTTTATTGCACTCCCAGGGACATGGTTCCTGTCACTTGGGAGAAGGTGCAGCTATTAGGTTCTCACTGTGATAAAGTATGTTGAAGGCTAGAGGGAGACAAAAATTACTTGAGAAGAGAGCTGGTATGGATCGGGGCTGTTTGGAAGAGATGAGGAAGATAATCAGATTGGTAGAGCTGAGGAAACATATTTGAGAGGTGAAGAAGGGGACGTGGGAAAGAGTGACAGAGACATGGACAGCATGGAGACCATGACTGATGGTCCCCAAGACAGCTGAGGCATCACCAAAGTGAGGTAGGGGAAGATTTGCAAACATTTGGTTCTGATTCCAAAGCAAATCTTGACTTGGTGATGTTTGCAGTCCTTCTGCCATCCCTCTCTGCAAGCACTGCAGCTTGGGTAGAGCAAACACTCATGAAGACAAAATTGCTACTGTGAATATTTCTGTCAAAGGTGAATTTGAAATGGCCTGTTGGAGGGGGAAATTTACATTTTGTGTTGCCAGCTATTGTACGAGTCACAGGTTTGGTTTCTCCTGTCCTTTAATTAGCTGAGTCAAGTTCGATAAATCACAGGCCGAATTACTACCCTGAATCCTTGAGTGGCCCACTCATGGGTAGGTGCCATCTTGCTCTGACCAGGTTAGTTCCCCAGCCCCTCAGAGCATCACCCAGGCCACGAGCTGTACTGGGAAGTGCTGGTGGAGCCTGTCTACTTTCCCACAGCTCCTCATGCAAACTCAATTTCTATCCATACACATGCCCACACGTTTTCCAACGTTTCCATTGTGCCTGGTCTGTGTTGTGCTGATTTTGTTCATGATGCGGATGTTACAGGCCGGTGGTATGTAGGAGGGAACAGTGGATTTTCCAGCTGACTGTAATATTCACAATATGTGTAATGTGTCAGGAAAAGATTATTTGCTGCCAGAAAAGACATCAATAATCCCGAATAATAAATGAGGGTGAGAGCTGGATATTTCCTTTGCTATCACAAAAATACCAGCTTTCATCAGACACTTTTGTCTTCTGACTCACTTTGTAACTCTTAAGTGGGTTTGTTCAGCAGTACAGCTTCCTCCTGATTTTAATGAGGAGAGAAAACCTGGATTGAGGCTTGTCCCTACAAGCTATTGCCTCTTAAGGAACCATTTGACATGAGTTTCAAGTGCTGTTTAGCTCCCTTTTTTGTTCAGAGTCCTGTGATGTCTGTCCAGGAAGCCCAGTAATGTTCTCCAGATGGCATTTTCCAGAGGATGGCATCAGCTTACCATAGATGTGATTTCTGCCTCTATGGGGACAGACAGGGAGGGAGGACAACTTGGCATCTCCCCTTCCCTGGCAGAAAACTGGATTAAAGGTCCTTCCTCCTGCACTGTACCCCCTGCACTTTTTCACAAAAGGTGAGTTTTTCACACCCAAGGACATCCTCCTGCTCCCTCTCCCCTCTGTGCTGCCTCCCACCAGCTAGTGTCCATTTGGAAGCTGGCAGCATCATTTGTGTTGGAAGTGCTCCCAGGTCTCGGTGGGGATGGCTGTGAAACCACAAGAGCCTCACCAAAAGCTGGACCTTTGTACAGCCAGAACCAGGCTGCCAAACCCTCCTCCCCCATTCCTCCTACAAGCTGGGGTGGTTGGCAGCCTCCTGGGTTGCTGGCTAATGTGTCTGCAGCATACTTGAAGCTGACGGCTCAGGATTCATGCTGCCTGGCTGAGGATGTGGGCCCTGAAAGGATCTCCCAGGAAGCCAGATGTTGGGCTCAGCTCACCTGTGTGCTTGCATCTCTGGCTGCACGAGTGTGAGCTCAGACGGTTGGCATGTGTGCTTGGGCACAGGAGAGGAGGAGTGGGAGGTGTTGGTCGTATTTCCAGAAACATCCCCTCTGTGCATGCACCACCTCTTTAAGGGCTCCCATTTCCCAGGCGGTGCCCAGCTCCTTGTACACAGCCTTACAGAAGTCAGGTTCAGGCCGTCTATCCAGCATGAGGGCTGGCAGTAGCAGTCAGTAACAGTCAATCAGAGAGCTTATCTTCTTCTTTAGTAGAGCTAGTACTTTTTCTTTCCCATATGTACAAGCTGGCAAGAAGTAATCCATACAGATGAGTGTTGCACAGCAGTTGGGACAGACGTGTTTGTCACCTGTGGCGTGCGAGCGCCCTGAGTTCTCCGTGCTGGCATGCCCAGATTTGCACGCCTCTCTTCCCCAGGGAGTAAATCAGCCTGGCAGCACTGGCGTGCAAGGTGGGTGCTCCTGCTTGGGCACACATAAAAATACACACACACACGCCGTGTCAGGGACTGTTGTGCCGCTCTGTCCAGCGTGCGAAGCATGCGTGCGTTCCTCACGTCTAACTATGGGGTGGGGGGCGGGGGCGGGGGGAGGCTGTTAATCCTGTTTATAGCCAGCAGCAAGATGGGCAGAGAGTTGCTTAACAAGAGGTGACATGTGAAGAAATAAGGCTTTTGTCTCTGCTGTACATTAAACAATTCATGAGATTCGGGGATGAATAAGACGTTTAATGAACATTGGCCCACTTGGGCTGCCGATCATTTCTCACCAAGGTCTGGATGCTTTTAAAGGTGGAATAAGGAGATGTGAAGTCTGAGTTAGAAAATTTTAACAAATAAATGGCATTTCCTACTTATCTTAAAATGGAGAAATGGAAGGGAGTGCTAATCACTGTGTTTCCAAGTATCCAGAACAATGGCAGGTTTGCAGACACGCTGAAAGCACAGCTAAACTGAGGTGAGGATGCTCTGTGAATAGCTTTATTTATTTATCACTGCAACTATTTGTTCAGCGGTGCAGCAGCGGGGCCAGAATCCCTGCTTATTTTGCAGCAGGCACCTTGTTTATTCTCTGCTTAGATCTCACACAGGCATGCAGGGCGGAGTAATGAGAAGGGAGCGATTAGGAAACAGAGCAGACCTTGTAAGGTTGACTAATTAGGAGTCAGAGGAAGGGGAAGCTGCTGAGAAGACCACAAGACCTTTGCCTGTGGTTACAGGGATGTGTGGTTACCCATACCAGTGTC
The DNA here is from genome assembly GCF_028858725.1 of Colius striatus. Taxonomy (NCBI): domain Eukaryota; kingdom Metazoa; phylum Chordata; class Aves; order Coliiformes; family Coliidae; genus Colius; species Colius striatus. The sequence continues at coordinate 119,800,826 of NC_084759.1, read as the reverse complement.
ATCTTTGTTTTCTGTTATGCAAGATCACTTTGTTTTGTTTTAAAAGAAAGGAAAAAGAGATAGACAAGTTTACACACCTTAAATGTTCAGAAATAAAACTTTACAGGGCTGCTGTTATCTTGCTGCACTCTCACTTGATTCACTCAACCAGTTTCTATGGTGCCATCAAGCAGCATCATATGTAGGCTTCTTAGCTCTTTTTCTCTATGACTATGGAGACACGGGGTCGGTAGCTGGAGTAGTAGAATTGCTGCATTCATTCCTGACTCTCTTGGACTTAGACATTAAGCACCAGCACCGATGGAGCTCCTTGGACCTTTCAGCCTTCCTTCTCTTTGACTCCTGATAGGTAGCTTTTGGTCATGCTCTTGATGGGAGTTGTGTCCTCCCTGAGTCTGTCTCTCCACCTGGAGCCCAAGCACAACACTTGCCAGCTCCTAGGCAGAGAGGCCGAAGGCCAGATGGATGTGCAAGTGTTGGGTGCTCTCTGACCCCTGCATACGGTGCGTCCAGATTGGAGCCCAGAGCTGAGGCAGTTGCAGGGAGGGGGTTGTGCTGCCATTGCCAATGAAGTGCTGCAGCTTAATGCCAACAAAGTACTGCAGCTTAATTTGCTGTCGGGGAGCGTTTCTTTGCTGCTGGCTTAGAGCACAGCTGCTGATTCCCTGTACTGTAGGAAGCAATGAGGTTGCCTTTCACTCCCTGACGCATGCAGCCCCACTGTTCCAGTGCTGGGGCACAAGCTGGCAGCCCAAAACAGATGGTGCTGCTTTACGCTCAGCCTGCACCATTACCCGGGGCGGGCAGCAGGCGCATGCACATCCATGAGATGATATTGGAGATGGTACCTCAACATGATGTTTTTGTCCATCCATTCAAATTGGAAAGCAGCTCAGCCTTGGGAGACCAGTCCAACTGGTCTCAGCAGCATGGTTCTGTTAGAGAGGCACAACTTCCTCTGCTTCAAAAAATCCTGTTTATAATCCCAGTCCAGCTTTCACTACAACAGCAAGGACTTTTGTTTTGGCCTGCCTATAATACTGAGGCATTTTGCTCCAGAACAAAGAACACTGTTTTAGTAACAGTCTCTGTTAGTGCATATTAATGTGCTCAGTTGGTGTAATTTATTTTAGCATGTAATTTATTTTAGCATTCATTTTAACACTTTCTACCTCTAAACTGGATTAATAGCAATCTCATCACCTATTGATGGGAGGCAGATATTGGGACTGTGTAACCTCTGGCATTTGGTTTACTCTTTAGACTGTATCCTTTCAGCTCAAGAATCTTCTTTTTCTTTCTGTACAGCAGCCTACTCCAAGCCTGCAGCCATATAAATAGCTACTACTCCCAATGCATCTAATAGGGTACATAATTTGGTAAGAGTTTTGAAGTTTAGAGAAGGAGAAAAATGCAATGTGATATAGGACCTTTAGTGGTCATGGAGATCATAGTATTGGTTTTACATTGCATTTATCCTACTTTTCCAGCTCCTCATGTCCTCAAATCACATGCTTCTCACATCAGAAGAAAGATCAGCATTGTCATGGCCTCAGTGGGGGAACATAGTCTGGTGGTACACAATGCCATTTTCTTTAAATCTTTGCTGACTCAAGTTGTTACTGTAGGTTGGTATGAACTTGCCTTTGAGATCTGCCCTGGTCATGCCCCAAGGTGCTGGTTTTTGTTAGCTAACATTAGACATAAGAATTTACAGCTTTAAAATAATCAGCTTTATAGTTGCTTCTTTTCATCAAAGAAGTGCTTGCCCTCAAACACAGGGGTAAGAAAGAGAAGCAAGGGATTACATGGGAAGATGATATGCCCTGCACAAATATACATCAACAGCCTCAGGCTTTGACATCAAATTATGATGTTAATGCCATGCACATTGGTACAGTGATTCTTTGGGAAGATAGTGTCTTTTAGGAGTGGGTCAAAAATGTACTCCTTTTGTGATTGGGCTCATCCTGTCAAACTAGAATTCTAAGTCCAGAGTGATTTTTGGCTGCCATAAGATTTGTGGCGTGTACCTCACTTCCCAGAGAGGTGTGAGCTCCCTGAAGCACAACAATGTTGATTGGTTAGATGCCTTAGGTACCATCACTTGGGAGCCTGCATCTGAGAAGCAGGAAGAGGTGATCAGAGCTGAGACCCTGGTACTGAAACTCTGCTAGATGGCACTGAATCTGCCCCATCACCGAGTGGCATTTGCTCAGTGAGAAGGAGATCTTCTGGTCCTTGACCATAAGCTGAACCTGATAGAACTGAGGAGGCCTTGCATGGTTGGGAATGGTGGCTCAAAGCCCTTCCTTGCTGCACAGGACAAAGACAGCTGTAGAAGTTCCAGCCTGTATTCGGGTGTCAAGACTGTGGAGGAGAGGATATGGCTGTACTATTTCTCTACTTCTCTGCAGAAATCTTGGAAAACTATTAAGCATTAAACCAACCTTCAGACAAGGAAAATCACAGCATCTCTTCCACTGCACGTGAACGAGTCAGGCAGCCTATTGCTCTATCCATCCTTTGGTGTGTATTTTCTCTGTCTCTCTCTTTTCACCCCACCATATGCAGCATGTTGGATGTGCTGCCATCCCCTCCTGTTTTCTGCCCCAAGGTTGTTGCGAGCTTGAGAGTGATGTCTGGTAGCACTCTTTATTGCACACGGTACAGAGAAATATGAGGATGGCAGCCCTACAGGAGCAGATGGCATCACATGCCTGGATCTGCTTCCTCAGACAAAGTAGGAGACTGCAAACTGGTGTTCGCTTTGCTTGGTAACATCTACTTGAAATATCAGTGGGTGCTGTACCATTTGGAGAAGCAGGTGTGCTGTTGCAAACACTCATGTGGGCAGGCTGTAGTGAGGGCATGGAGGTGATGGGAATCCTGCACATTTCTGGTAGTTGCTCTTCAGAAGGGAGAACAAGATGCCAAAAGAAAGAAGTTGTAAGGAGAGGGGAGATTTCCCTCCACCTCACTGCATGCAAATGTCTGCCCTTCTCCAGCAAGGAGAGCCAAGAATGAAGAGATTCACTATTTGAGAGGAGTCATGCATGGACTCAGCTTGGACACCTCAGGCACAGACAGACCACAAAGGCTCAGTTTCATTTGAGAATGTTGCAGAGTGGAATCATGCAGTAAACAATCCCTCCATTCAATTCGCATGGACGTTCGTTAGAGACTGCAGTGTGGCAGGGTTTGTAATGCTAGCAGGAGAAGGCCTCTGCAGTAGTCCTCAGAGGATCAGGTAAGAGGAAAGCTGGGGACATAAAGATACAAGTAAAGAGCAAGGACGTCTCTGCGTGTAAAGAGGACTCACTGAAAGGAGGGAAGAGGGAGAGACTGATGAACATCTCAAGGAGAGAAAGGATTAATGAGACCAGGGAGGAAAGGGAAGACTTGTGACTCAGGGATGCAGAGGCCAGAGCTGTTCCAGAGTGGCAGCCCGGGAAGCCTTCCCACTCCATCCCTGCAGTGCCCCATGCGACAACACTGTCCCCTTCTGCCAGACAGGAGCCTCCATCATTTTAGCTTGCTGGCCCACTTGCTCCATGTTAAAGCGTTTCCGATAATTACCATTTTTCAGAACTATTTTGACTGTTAAAAAATGGGGTTTTTTTTTAAAAAAATAAGCTGATTAAAAGAGACTACTCATTAGCATAAGCTCCTTGCCGTTCAGCCCTCTTCCTAATTAAAAGCACTCATCTGTGGAGACCTCGATTCTCCTCTGTCCTCTGGGCTAGCTTTTTGGACATTTTTCCCTGGCAGTTTGCTTTATTTTGTCTCATCTTCCTTTTTCTAGTTTCCTCTCCAGCAGCTTCCTGGCAAGGGTAGCAGAGAACTCAGGCAGGTGGAGGCTTAGGTATTTAGTACAAGATGAAAACCAGGATTAATTTATTGTTCCTTAAAGCATCATTCTCTGTTTATGGCTGCTGACTGGGGAGCAGAGCAGTGGCATGTCAGCTCCTGGGTTTGCAGGAGGTACACCTCTTGGGGCAATGATCTCCAGTCTAAATGGCATTGAGCTGGTGGTATTTTTGGGCAGCAGATCTGTAATGATAGTCCAGGGGTGCTGGTGGCTGTGTACAGGTGATGCTTTTCCTCTCATTCAGCAGCAAGCCAAGATCCCAGGGAGGGATCTGCTGCCACTGTGTTGCAGGGTGGGCAGCTTTCATGGTGAACTGCAGAGGTCCTGACCACATAGAGACATGATGGCTATCAAAATGTGTAGCCCCACTACCATGGAAAATGCCAGCATAAAGAACTATTTTCTTTCTCCCTTAGTGTCCTCCAAAAGTCTTACTTAAATAAAGCAGCCTACTTCATTCCTTCCCTCATTGCTACCCATTTCTAAGTGGCTGCCATGTTTAACCTTGAAGGAGCAGCAGCATTTATGAGCCCGCTGAGGACTCTCACCTGGGGAGTTCTGCAAAACTGCAGCAAAACTGGATGGCACTGCAAATTCTACTCAACACCTTCTCAGCATTGGCAATTAAAACCCTGAGGTAGGAATAGCATTTAAGATGTCCTACACCAGTCTTTCCTTGTCATTGCTAGAGGGGAACTTGCTTGCTTACCTGCATGAACCCAGCTCACTGGTGGGTGCAGGCAGAAGAGACTTCTCTAGCAGGTATCAAATTCTAGGATCCTCAGTTCAAGAAGGACAGGAAGCTGCTGGAGGGAGCTCAGCACCAGGCCACAAAGGTGATTGAGGAAGTGGAACATCTCCCTTATGATGAAAGGCCGAGGCAGCTGGGGCTCTTCAGCTTGGAGAAGAGGAGACTGAGGGGTGATCTCATTAATGTTTACAAATACGTAAATGGTGAGTGTCAGGAGGATGGAGTCAGGCTCTGCTCAGTGATGTCCAGTGATGGGAAAAGGGGCAATGGGTACAAGCTGGAATAGAAGAGGTTCCAAAGAAATACAAGAATTTCTTCACTGTGAGGGTGACGGAGCACTGGAACAGACTGCCCAGATGAGTTGTTTAATCTCTGGAGATATTCAAAACCCACATGGATGAATTCGTGTGTGACCTACTCTAGGTGATCCTGCTCTGGTAAGGAGTTGGACTTGACAATCTTTCGAGGTCCCTTCCAGCCCTTGTGAGATTTTGTGTGTTGTTCACTGCTTAAATCTTCCTGTGCCGTGAAACGATGGCAGACCTTTAACTACTCCAACAACTGTTTCCTTTCCTAAGGAAAGTTCCTATGGTTCACCTGTGAAATGCAGCAGATGACTGCAGTCAGCAAAAATCTCATTTCTTTACTGAAGGAGCTTTATCCTCGGCTACATCACTTTGTGCCACTATAGCAAGGAGGGAGTTAAAGGCTCTGCTTGCAGGGATGGCTCAGACATAATTTTTTGCCTAAGCAAACTCAGAGCTGGCTGTCAGGGACGTATAACCCATCACAAGAACAATAGGAGAGAGCAGATCTTTTTCCTTGTCCCTGTTTCCATCTTCTTCCCTCTATGCCAGTGCTTCAAAGGGGCTGGAGTAATTCCAGTTCACGCGGGAAGAGTCTCCAGGTAAATAGGTCATTTGGCTTCACAGCACCTTTTTGCTCCCAGAGTAAAGTATAGGGATTGGAGCTGAGACCAGTTTTGGCACAGCATCCCTGCTCTCCATGCTTTCTCAATGTCTTATGCTTAGCTCTGCAGGAGCTGACACAGCTTTGGGGAAGTGAGACCAGTGTCTAATTTGCGTCACGCCTCAGCAGCTACCACAGGCTTGCTCTTCCCAGGGTTTCTCTGAGAGCCAGAAAAGAACAGCTGATTTTCAGATCCGGAAGGAGTCTGAGATAGCTGCCAGGTTAGATACACTGGGGCTAAGGGTCATCTCTTTCGCATCAACTCTCCACTGGTAGAAGTCCATTGATTGTAATGAAGTCATGCCTGATTTACCATGACAGTCAGAAAAGCATCGCTCATAGTTTATTTATTTCCTTTAGCACTGTAAAATGAAACCTATCTGAACTGAGGGAGAGAATGCCACAGTCACATGAGAGACTCTAGCAAAAACAGCTGGCCTTTTGCATACACTCTTTATACTCCACCATCCTTCCTCCCTGGCTTCTCATATGATGTCTGTAAATCCACTGCTGTGCTGCATGTGCCCATCTCCTCTGAACTTGTGTGAGCCCTACTTGGGCCATCAGTAGATTTAGTTGTACATACTGGAGGGATGATGTTGGCTCTCACTTATACCACAGCACCTCAGAAGTAACTTGACAGAAGTTTGTGTCACTGCAGCAGTCAGGCCCCAGGTGTGTGTTCAGCCAAACCATGACTGCAAAGTCATATTTAAAAGGTCAGGAACAATGTTCTCGCCTCTTGCTTCCCACAAAGCCCCCCCCTACACACACATACACACTCCCCGTGGATCTGCTCTGCTTGCTTGACTGTCTTTTCAAAGCTGTCAGCCAGGTTAAGGTCTCCCCTGAAATTCTGAAATAACCTGAAGCAAACAGCCTGAATAGCCTGCAAAGGTCAAGGCAATGCCTCGGCTCTGGTGAAGGGCCAAAGTTGCTTGTGGTTTCACTCAGTCAATTCAGTAACATTACACCAGGATGAATTCAGCTTAGGGTTATGGCTCCACCAATCAGTACTCGAGCCTGACCCTTACAAAGAAGGTGCATGTCACTGTCCTGCTTTCATAGGCAGGGAAACTGAGGCAGGAAGTCTCAAGCAGAAGTAAAGTTTGCATTGAGCTCTCCGGGATATCAAAGACTCAGTCTGCTGAGTTGCTTTTCACCAGCAGATTTCCCGGTGTCCTGCAAAAGAAGGGTGAGCATTCTTATCATAGAATCATAGAATCATAGAACAGTAGGGATTGGAAGGGACCGCATTTTACAGTTATAAAAACTGAGCCCTGTTGAACTTGATTGGGAAGGAATTACCAGGGCAGCATAGTGTGTCCTCTGGAGCTGCACTGATGCCACCAGAAGCCAGACCCAGCAGCATTAGACTATGCCTATAGTACTCTCTGGCTTCAAAATCTTTTAGGGAGGACAGGTCAGCTGTCCATCCTTTTTCACCATGTAATGGCCACATTCCACTTATGCATTAGTAAGAGAACATGAAACAGAAGGGAAGGAAAGTTTTCATGGAAGGGAGGTGGTCACTTCCTCGGTCCCAGCAGTTCTGTGTGCCTGGCAGCTCTAAAGTAGGGACAACGTGGATGTGTTCACCCATCTCTCTCCCATGTGTGGGTCAGATGTGATTGCTCTTTTCTTAAGGGAGTGCATTCCTGTCTCACCCAGCCATGCAAAGCATCGTGTGCACATCAGCCATAGCAGGATCAGTAGCATCTTCATGGTGGGTCTTGCCAGTACAACCCTAGATTAAGAGGTGAAGGTTACATGGGAACAAAGTCCTTCCCCCTACTGCAGGAAATAGGTGGGTCCTGCTGCTTGAAATCTGTCTGAATTTCAACCTGGAGACTGCAGAAGCTTTTCTGAGAAAACAATCAGGATTTTACTCGAGTTTCACCACAGGGTCTGTCTGGCTTCATTTCACTGTGAAACCATGTTGGTTTGACCTTAGAGTCTGAGTGAGAGGGCTGATCCTAAGGACTGGAACAGAAAAAGTTTGTAACAAGCCATCACAGTGACAAGGTGCTCTGTAGGAGAAACGGAGGATGAAGCAGCAGTGCTGATGTGGAAAGCTGCAGAGGTTTTTACAGATCAGGAATTTTAAATTCAAGCCATAGGACCTTTAGTTGTTTCGGGTCTTCTGAGAACTTTCTAGGTACTGCTGCTCTTTTTCATAGCAACATCATTTCCTCCTGACCTAGGGCATGTAAAGATTGTAATATTAAATCCAGAATAGACACATATTGGTAGACAGATAGCTCATCTGGAGAAGGAGATTTATTGTCTCCCACCTAGACCCAGCAGTCCCCATGAGTATCTGTGTATTACTCTGAGGGAGTTGTGATGGATGGAAAAGTAGGTTGTAGTCTGCAGTGACAGTCTGTACATAGGAAACTTCTGAAGTTCCCAAAGTGAAACAGTTGAAAAGCAACGTGTGCTACAGGATAGGTGGACAAGTAGGTAAATGCTCTTAATCCCATGGTTTTGAACAGATTGTTTCCTGTTCCCTCATCTGTGAAATTCTTAGATAACAAGGAGTAAGGAAATTAGATGTGCAAAAAAGTGGTGAAATTCAAAAAAATTTCCAAAGATGGACTTTAATCTAGATCTGAACGATTTGGGTCTATCAGAAGAAAGCTCCTCTGTCTTGTCCAAGACTTTCTAAAATACTTCTATTTCTCATGCCTCATTCTAAGTCTTCCTGTTTCTCTTCTCTTGCAATCAGTGAGGCTGTCTTGCTTCCTCTGCTGCCAGGGTCTTTCTCCATCTCTTACAGAGACTTACTTCTCATCCTTTCTCCTAACACTTAGCTCCCATTCAAGTCTGTCTGCAGAGGCGGGACTCTCTTGAGGGGACAGAAATAATTGAGCAGTGAACAGAGAAGACACCTGGCTAAAAGGAGAGAGGCTCTGATCCTCTATCTAAAATGTGCTGCAGTTGCTAGGACTGGCTCCCAGTATCAGCTCTGTAAGAAGTCTGCCCTTTCTTTTAGTAATTTGTGTATTTTTCCTTACTTTAGCTAGGGGAAGAAAAAAGCCAAAAACATAAGCAAACCAAAACAAAAAGCCTGACATCAGATCTAATTAATAATAATAGAAAAGCCAATTTCACAGCCCATTACCCCCAATAGCCAGGTGGGGGGTAAGAAGGTGAGGAGGAGGAGGAGGAACTTGAACAAACATGGGCGGATGTGTTTGTGGACCTCATGAAAGAGATGGGGCGATGGTGACTCACAGAGTTTCCCTGCCAGACGTATAGCTTTAGGCTCCATTAACCCAAAACCCAACAGAAGGTACTATAGCCGAGGGGAGAATCTTTAAAAATGCCGACAGTATCATTTTGCTTCATTAGCAGGGCTCCCGTGTGCCTCCCTCTCTCTTCGCTGGCGCCACGACCCCCTCCTCTCCATGCCTCCCTCCTTTCCCTCTCTTTCCGTTTCGTTTAACTGAAGGCAATTCATCTCGTTTTAATTAATTTTTACTTGCAGCGTTATCACCCCAAGTATAAAGGCAAAAAGTTGGTTTTTTTAATTACAAAGCTAACGGCATTAATTACCAGTACAGTAAATGCATCAACGCACGGGAGCCAAGTGGCGTTCGGATGCATTGAGGCAGCGAGCGGCCGTGACAGCTGCAAAGGGTTTTGGGGTTTTTTCCTTCCCTCTTTTTTTTTTTTGTTGGTTTTTTTTTCTTTCTCTCCCCCCCCCCCCCCCCCCCCCCCCCAGCAGCCTCACTGCAGAAGAGCTTCACTTTAGAAAAACACAGCCTGAGATTTTCTAAACCACAAATCCATTGCAGCCACCCACTGGGATGTGGCATCTGGAAGGGATGCAACAGAGCTTCCTTAAACAAAAGAGATGGAAAGGATCGGAAAAGACCATTTAGTCCATCCCTTGCCCCAGGGCAGATGCCACCAAGACCTGTTTCAGTCCTGTTGGCTAATCCACTTCTAAAGACTTAGAGAAATGCACATTTTTGCTAGTGAGTGTTCCCCCACTCCTAACATGCAGTCAGACTACTCCAGACAAATTTCGCCCTTGTTAACTAAAGAGATCTTTATTGAATGGAGTATTTGCAGAGCTTTGATGAGCTGAGCATTTGGAGATCACCTTAGGGAGCTAACCTCTGACCAGCTGCATCATATGAACCCACCTCCAGGAAGTGAAGAGGACCCTGTGCTTCAGCTCTGAATGCTCTGCATCCTGAGGACAGACCAAACAACATAAACCCAAGCACTTTGTGTTAAAAATAGGGGGTGGGTGATTCTACAAGGGTTGTACTTTCTTATCAGTTTCATGGTGGCCCAGAAGAGGCTGTGATAATGGGCTTGAGCAAAAGCCTCCTTGTAAGGATATGGTATGGACTGCCTCAGTATCCTTTTGCAGAGGTGTATGGGTGAGATTTGCCCTGAGAGTGAAGCTGTACTGATTTCTGAAATGCCTGGGAGCCCTTGAAGTGCTTACCTTACCTTACTTCTTTTGTCTGTGAACTTGTTTTAGAAACGAGCCTCAACTGCAATGTTTGGTTCTAGCTGGTAAACTGTAGTTCAGTTTACCTCAGCCACAGTCATCAAGATAAAGCAGAGGGCATGGTAATGCATGGAGTTTGACTCAGATGATATGATGTAAAAATCTGTTGGGTCTGACATGAAATGAAGAAATGGGGGAGAAACAAAGATCTAATTCAGTATTCCCATACTGAAAACTCAGGAGCTGTGAGCCTGTAGCTAGAAACTAAAATGCCAAATATGGGAAGGAGAATGTGAGAGAAGTCTCCACTAAGTAGTAACCACATAATTGCAGGGACTTTTATCTGTTTTAAAGCATGTTCAATTCTCAAAAAAGAGTTAAAAAGTGTTCCTGAGTTTTTTGTACATGTCCTTTGCTATAAAGAAGCCCTTGCTGATAGGGAAAGGCGGTCAAGAGGAGAAATAGCCATGCCTCTGTCAAATGTGTGCCAGACATAAGGACTCTGGTCCAGAAATCCGGTGCCAAGGGAACCTGCTTTCTGAGAGAACTGTGCTTGGAGAGTGAGGTGTGAACAGCATTGACAGCAGCAGGAGAAGGGCTCCTGGCTGCACATCTTGGGCTACCAAGAGGCATCTAGCCTGGTACTTTTAATTTCCTTCTGAGTAGTCCTAGAGGAAGATGCAGAATCAGTTGAGAGGAAGGGAGGGGAGAGATTGGATGTGCCCATGTTGCACTAGTACTTGCAAGATGAAGGAGTCTCTGCCTTCACTAGGCAAAGAGTGATGTTTGGAGGAAAGGAGGGATGGTGCAGGAAAGGCACCCCATGCAGCTGAAAGACCTCAGGGGAGAACATGCAGTGTGTGAGGAGAATTGTTTCTGTTACTCTGTTATTTCCATTATGCTAGGGGTAAAACAGCAAGTGCTGAGAAGTAAGGGGCGGTCAGGCCCCAAAGTGAAGCTCTCAGGCTTCCTGAGCCACGTTTTGCTTTGTCCTGTTTCTGGCTCAAAGCTTGTCTGTTCCTGTCATAGCAAAATGCTCCTGACAAGTTGTAAAAGAGATTTCATTCTAATCTCCTCTAAAAGAATGGAAAGAGACATCTTTTTATGGCCTTGCCTTTCAGTAACCTACAGTCAGCTGGAAAAGAACAGTTATAAGGAGTGAAAATTACCCTAATGTAACGATATCTGTCATTTTCCTATCCCAACCAGAAATTTTGTGACACACAACATCAAAAAGGATTTAAAAAAAAAAAACACACACAAAAAAAAAACCCAAAAACCAAAAATCCCTAAAACTTTGTCAGAAACAACCCAAAGGGAAAAAGTTATTAAATTAAAACCCAAAGAACCAGCAGGGAAAGTGCTTTAAAAAAAAATCCCTTATTAGAGTCACAGGAGGTAGCACCGTAACCTCAAATGAAAATCAAAATACAAACCTGGAAGCAGAAAGTTAAGAGAAACTGCTGTACTTAAATACCAAGTTACATGAGTTTATTCAAGTCAAAGAAAGAATCCTTTAAAAATTGGATATTCTGTCCAAGTGACGTTAATAGGATGGAGCATAAAATGCAGCACTGAGATGTAAAATAGAGATTAAGAAAAAAATTTAGGAACAAACAGCCAAAGATAACCAATATTAATAAATTCTTTACATACCAAGAGTAGGCAGCCCCAGGGAGAGTTGGTTAAGAAGGTAATCTGTATGGATAGAGATTGCAGAGAAGACTTGGTCATTAGTAGAGAGGAGAAGAGAACCCCGAATGCCCCAGCATACATTTTGCAGAGAAAAGAAGATGACATTGTCCTCAGGGTAATGTGTGAGTAATAACAAAACTGTGCAAAATGAGGCCATAGCAGATTTCCAGGTTATTGCAAAGGGACTTTAGGTTGGCAGGTCCTGAATTTGTCTTGCAGTCCTTCATAGAGGAATTTGTATTCCCTCAGCCTCACTCCAGGACCATCATAGGTTCTGCGGGAAGAAGTAACCTGAAAAGAGCAGGTATGACATGAGAACCTGCAGAACCAACAGGGAGACTGCTACAAAAAAACATCCTTTATTAGATTCACAGGAGGTTGTACCATAACCCCAGGTTAAAATTAAAATCTAGAAACAAAAAGGAAATAGAAATAAGTGCCAAATTGCATGGCTTTATTCACATTAAAAAAAAAAAGACAGAAGGAAATTAAGTGCCCTCTTATTTTATCTGTTTGTTTGTTAATGATCATGTCTTCATTTGTACTGTCTTCTGGTACAATCAGAAGTAGTCCGTAGCCAGACCACCACGGTCCAAATATACCTCTTAAGGCTGGTATGTACTCTGGCTGGTATATACACTTCTGGTATTCTCCTTTAATTGTCCATCTTTTCTGCATACTATGAAACACCCATTCTGTGGTCATTCATGAGAGACTTTGGGATCATTTGGATTTTTCTTTTGTCATTTCCAAGATGAGGGGTATTTCTTTGCCATCCTGTAGTGCAGGAGCCTAGAGTGGCTTCTGCCTAGAATCCCAAGGTGTACACTACTGGATGGGCAGGTTGCAAGTCCAGTAGGGGAGCAGAAACCAGTCAGAAATGCACATTACAGATTAGAGTCTGAGGAGCTGGTTCATATCACATCAACATAATTCTTTCAATATTTCAAAACAGGTCTTTCTTCTCTATCTGTTCCTGCCTTTCCTAAAAGTATTTTCATGAGCAACCTTGGATTTCTGCCATACCTGACCTTACCTTCAGCTTAGTTGCTAGGTTGCCCCTCTCCTCTCTCCCCTTTGCTGTCCTCCCCTCAACCTCCAACCCACACGATGATCTGCATCCCAGTCACCTTCTCACTTACATGTCCTTCTCCCTTTTGCATTTATTTATTTATTTATCTTCCCCACGGAGGGAAACGGGGGAAAAAATAAATATAAATATGCAAATGAAAGGGAAAAAAAATGGAGAGAAATTTAATTAAAATGTGTGTGTTTCTTTCCCTTCGAGTGCTTTAGGGTGGAATAGCAAATTGTTAAAAAAGAGAGCACTCAGAATAAGGTTAAAGAGCTGAAAACTGATTACATGCAATTGAAAATGAAAGCAGGGAGGGGGTGGTGGAGATGCAGCATATTGAGAGGTAAAAGGCTCAGGGAGACTCTTGCTGGAGATGGGGCATTTTTCACTGTGAGTTACAGCCAAGCAGGCATTGCATGCGAGGTCTGTAACAGGATTTCAGACACTTTGCATCAGGAGAGAGGCAGAGAGGAAAGCGTTTTACTTCCAAGAGCAATCTGGAGAGGGAACCTTGTAGATGAGAGCTGAAAAGAAGACAGGCTGGGAAGGTTAGAGGGGTGATTGTGGGGGGGAGAACCATCCATTTCATCCCAGTCTAGTTTGTATCAGTAGATCTGCCATGCCCCAGGAGAGGGCAGTACTTCTAGAGCGTTTGAGGGTAGAGAGAGGAGAGAGAAATAAATAAAATAGGCTCATGCTTTATGCAGGATCTGCAATCATCGGTTCTGAGTTTGATCAAAGCCACAGGTGTACCTGTCTGTGCAAATGAGAAGGAGAGGTTGTCGAGCTGTGGAGTTGTGCTTCAGCTTATTAAAGATGCTAGGGTGAAAGCAAAGTTTGGGAAGGGGATTGAAGTTCCCCAGCCTTAAGAGGTATTTTTGGACCACGGTGGTCTAGCTAGGGACCACTTCTGATTGACCCCTGGACGATCACAGGGTATCCTAGCAGCTTCCTAAAATAACAGCTCCCTTAGGCTGCGAACAGGTTCTTCAAGTGTAAACCCCATCTTCCCCATAGACACGCTACAATAGCATCAGGACCAGCAGTAGTTTTGTGCACAAAGGGTGAGAATGTGTATATTATGGGGCCTCACTTCAGAGCAGTGTTTTTTCAGCGCATCTTCTCCATTCTGCTCTCGTTCCAACGTGGGAATCATTTCTTGGCAGCTTGTTTATGTAATTAAACACAGCCTTTGAAAGCCCACATCCCCACTTGTGCCCTACCTTGGTTCCAGCCTGCCAAGCCTCTTCATTACTCAGAGCCCGTGGGACACCTCATGAATTTAATTTTTAAACTGATGACGAATAAGCTGCAGGCCTGGCCCACTGCAGTCACTGAAAGGGCATGTACTAAGCAGCTTTTTCTCAGGGCCTTTGCTGTGTGCTGCAGGGACTATAGAGCTGTCTCTCCAAGCTGAAGCCCTCTTTTTCTTGCTTTGGCTGCTAGTATATTCATTGCAGTGTCTTCGGGTCGTCATTGGCTGGAAGAGGGGAGGAGGGCGTTGGAGGCAGCTATTGAGGTTTGTACCTTATGGACAGTTTGAATAGTGTCTGGAAAAGTATCCATCCTAAATAGCCATCCCACCCAAGTTCCTCATGCTGACTCAACCACACACTGTCTGGATCCTCAAGGATGTCTGCAGGAAGGGGCTTAGTGGCAAAGGGAGAGGACTCCTTCCTACTCTGGCATGGCAGAGATTGATGTTGTAGCTTTTATAACCCACCAAGGATAGCTCTTCCCTTCTGCCCACAGATATTCAGGGTCCAATTTCCCCTTCTATTTCCCTGTGCCTTTTAGAGTGAAAGAGAGAAGTCTCCTTGCTATGATGCAGAGTGATTGCTGTTATTTGACATTTACATTTATCTACTTGGTCTTTTCATTATCTCCTTCCCATTTGTTTCTGCTCATTCTCAAGTGCCTGCTGATCCTCTCCCTTCCTCCGAGACTAGCTGTTGTTAAAACTCCTCCGCTTACCTGCTCTGTGTATCTTGACTTATCTGCTTGGTTCACGTCTCCTTTCATTGATTTTTCATACCCAGCTGCTAAATGAGCACTGTTTGCACCTCTTCCACAAGCATCTTCTGCTTTGCTACTGCAAATTCCTCTCTACTCCCAACTAAAACAGTATAGCTTCTCATTACAAACCACAAAGCCAGCAGGCTTCCGATTTTTCTTGCCTCGTCCTGCGTGCTGGTTGTTTCATTTCAGTCAAGAGGTCACACCACTGCTGACTCTTACTGGAGATGTTTCCCTAACTTCGAACCCAATTTATCAGTCAGGATACATGGCTCATTTTTACCAGGTGCCCCAGACCAGGAATAGCCTCTGGCTGTTACATAGCTTTTCAACAAACTGTGTCAAGAAGCAGCAAAATCCTGCCTCCGGGAACATGTTCCCTTTCTTAGTTTTAGTCTGTATTGTTACAGTCTTGGTTAGTGTCTCAATTACGTATAGACAGGCACAAGCTGCAAATTCAGATCAGAAATTTGTGGATGTTTGTATCCCAAGGGCTTGTCTGTCTCAATTTTTTTGTACCATGACAACTATATAAATGAGGGATAAGTGACAAACACCTTTGTAGGAATATCACTGTGCCCACATTTGAGGGTTATTCCATATCATTCAAAGCTGGTTTAGTAGGGCCAAATCTGGAAGCAGGCTGTCTCCAGAGTTAGCGTGTACACCTGAGTGCTACGAAATTCAGCCTCTGGTACACACTGTGGCAAACCTACAGCCAAAGTCCAACTGAGGTTTTTTTATCCTACTTATATCTGAAGAGGTATCAATCCCACTTTTCCTTTCCATGAAATAGGTGCTGTTTCTGTTAACTTTGACATAAATCTTCAGCTTTAACCAGGCCTGCTGTGTGGGGGAAGAGAGGGAATAATTAAAATCACGAGACAGAAAACACAGCTTGTGATCTGCAGGGCACTTCTGTAAGATTGTGCTGTGTTTTGGAACGAGGTGTAAAGATGTAGGTAAAACAAGAAACAGTCAGAATTGATGCTGAGAATTCAGATCTCCCTGTTGGCCACCTGTGTGTTTGACACGGCTGAGTTTGGAAGTCTTTAGGGCTGTTGGCTTTTAGAAGTAAGAAAATGGTTTCATTGTCTTTTGAAGCACTTCTTTTATTTCAGAAGTGGAAGGGAGTTTGGCTCACAGGAGATTTCCTGTGCTTGTAATTGTGGTAGCCTTGTGGTTCTGCAATAGGTTGCTCTGATGCGAGATTCCCTGTATCTGCTCTCAGTCAGGACAGCAGTGTTGGGACAACAGGCTTTCTTGAGAGTATCTAGGAAGTCCAGCATCTGATCCACTCACTTGTGGATTCTGAAAGGCACTGACATGTGAACTGAAAAGTGAATCAAATCTTTAAAATATCAGGACTGATCTGTAGAATAGGAGATCCAAGAAGAATCAGTTTGTTCGGGCTTAGATTCTGCTGTACTCTGCCCTTGGTTGGTTTCAATGCAAGGCAAAGGGCAAGTCTCTGTGCCCAAGGGACATCTTATCCAACCAGGATCCTCTTGAAAGATTCTGGACCAGACAGTCCCTGGATGAAATGTCTCCTAGGTGGAGAGGTATGACTGGGTAGCGAAAAGCCTCCACGTGTGGGTGTCTAGGGGCCACAGGGCTGGGAAAGGCTTCGCAGAATGGAGGTAGGAGTGGGCGAGCCTGCAGGACTGTTTGTCCCAGCACTGGTCCTCAGCTTTGCTTTCCCAGACTGTGAAAGGCTGGCAGCGTGCATATGTCGCTCTTAATCTTCCTTTTGCATCCCTGTTTTTGCAGTTGTCAGAGCGCCGTATTATGCAAATTGGAATTAAGCAATTAAGGCGATAATGTTTCCCTTGAAGAGTTTGACAAGGCAGAAGGAACACAGACTGCTTTTCAGACAAGCTCTTGGTTGCATATTTACCTAAAAACAAAAGCAAGAAGGAGATGGACAGCCACACATGCAGACACACACTAGCTTTGTGACCAAGCCACCCTTCCCTCCCCGTGCATCCTTCCTCCTTACTTGCCCCATGACACTGTCAAGGTCAGAGGGCAGAAGGGGGCTGCTCTTTTGCCCTTCTCAGCACAGGGGACTCTGAGGAAGGGAACAACACAATCCTGTGGTAAATTTGCATCTTAAGCAGATGTTTAAAGGTGTAGCTCAATACCATGCTGTGCTTAGGGCTTTTGCCACTGACCCAGTGATTGCACTTTCACAGCTTTGCAGTGCTGATGTGTGAGGATAAGGAGACAAAAGTTCAGAGCTGCTCTCTGTCAGGAGTTTTTTTACTTTGTGACTTTGCCAGCATCTTGTGTGAGTTTTTCCCATCTTGCTCACAACTCCTGTTCTAAAAGAGGATTTTCTAATCTTCCTTCATTTAGACTTGCAGTGAGTTGGTAAAAGAGGAGGGAATTTTGCTGTTGAACTCTTTTGCCATGACAGTGATTTTTCCAGGACAAAGACAGGCTAAACTGAGGCTGCAGATGTCTACTGTCTTAGAAACCAAGGTGCTGGGAAGCTGGACTGACCTCTGGAGATTCATGCTGGTAGTGCCTCTGCACTTTCCTTGAGCAGGTGAGATAGTGCCTTTGAAAGCTGTTGGTAGGATGTAAAATATGCTTTGAACTAGCAATTACGCTAAGGATCTGATCCTAGTGTACAAATGTGGGGTATGATATAAGCTTCACTCTGTGTTTTTTCACAAGTTTTGCTTTCTTTGGGATGTGGTTGGTCACCTCTGCTTTGAACTTGCTTGACTCTTGACACAAGCTTAACATTTTCTGCATTTCCTACAGGCCCCAGGAGGGAAAAGAGCAGAGGGTGAGGAGCTACTGAGTTGTTGCCAGATAGGATATAGAGGGCCTGATTTACTGCAGCTCCATTACACCCAGAGTCACACCAGCATAAAACGATGAATCAGAGGCAGTGACTCAGGCTCTGGTGCTCTAAATAGTCAGTAGAAGTGGCAATCCAAGTCCCAAGTGGCACTAATGACTAGAAAGGGAGTTAAGAACGTGTGTGGCTTTAATGGGGTGTATTCCCAGCTCACAGGGGCACACAGGGAAGCGTTACCGGATAGAGATAATTGGGTGATCCGGCTGTGTAACAGAGCAATCTCATACACTGATGCATAAGAGTGCATGGGAGGATTTGGTTCGGCTTAAACCCTTTCTCAAGTTGTGTGAGCTGAAATGAAGGCAGGCCCCTCAGAGCAGATTGCTGGAAGATGAGAGGATGTTGTGGAGGTGGATGACCCCTTTACCCTAAGCATACCCATTTTCAGAAGAAGGATTAGGGAGGCCCTTGCTCCAAAGTGTCTGGGCTGATGTTAAGCTGAGTTGCTAGGTACGGCTGTAATGAGATAATTCCATTGGTCTGAGACCATGATTTGCTTATGCAAAGTAACATTCCTGTGGAAGCAAAGTTGTCCCTACTGGCACCCGTGTCCAAAGCTGCTCTTTACGTCTCCATCTTGTCTGGTCACTTCCCAGAGAGGTCAGCTGAGCTGATTCTCAGTGGCAGTTGTTTGGCCTGAATTAGTGCTCAAGGAAGCATTGGTTCAATCGATCCAGATAACTCTATCTAGCCTTTGTTTAAATAAGGTCACAAGTTCCCGCCAGCTCTACATCATTTATCTGCTGTGGAGTTCAGCAGCCAAGCTGTGTTTGTGGAGGCAGGAAAAACAAACAAGAAGGGAAAAAAAATAATCCCAGAACAACTAAAGGTAAATGCCCATTTCTGCTTTCATTCAGGACAGCTAGAGGAAATATTTTGTGGCTGCTCTCTAGCCTTGGTCCCCTTCATCCCTTCTGCTTGCTTTTCTTTAACTGCTCCCTGCAGCCACACTTAGTGGCTATTCCACATTGATTTGCCATTTAACCATCTTTACCAAACCCTGGTTTTGACTGCAATTGCTCTTTTCATCCAACCAGCTGAGGGTTGCACCACATTTCCATCCTTCACTCCCTCCTCAGAGAAGCTCTGGACTCTCCGCTGGATGTTTTAATGAGCTTGCATTTTCTCAAAAGGCCAGATCTGATCGTGACTTGAATGGCAGCTGCCAAACAGACAGAGCTTTTAGTTTTAAACTCAGCAAGAAAATGGCTTTGCCTCCCATCAGAGCATCTTGTGTACTTCAGAGGCTCAGTCATTATAAGCAATTTCTATTAAGAGCTGAGTACCTTCTGTGTGCCTTGGGAGCGAAGGATGATCTTAGGGTCTGCTTAGCACCGTTGAGGATTATGACTTCTGTATGTTTTGAACTAGCATCAGCAAAGATCAGACAAGCATACTGGGAAGAACATAACTCCAGTTTCAGTCTCTGAAGGCTTTTGTTGTTGTCCTTGTTGTTTCTGCTGCTTTGCTAGCTATTCCTCCTCCCTTATTAATATATTTATCCAACAAAAGTTGTGTTTTGTACTCTCCTGAAAAGCATTTTCCATTTTCTGTATGCCTGGCAGACCTTCTCTGAATGCTGTGCTTCCCACTGTGGACCATAGGCATTCAAAGGGTAAACACCATGAAGAATATGAGTTTCTTATGGTTGGTGCTAGGCTGTGTAATTGAAAAACATGAGGTGTCATTACAGCAAGAAGATAGACTAAAGTGCCCTGATGATGAGATTGGCTGGAGTTCTGGTAGTGGAGCAGGTCTCAAAGAAGAGAGAGAGAGCTCTCTCTTCTCAACTGAAGACAAGTCAGTGGATGTGACGGGATATGACAGGGGAACCTACTGAATGCATAGGATGTTCTCTGTCTCAGAAGACAGGGAAACTCAATCCAGTCATTCTGCAACTTCCACATCCACAGCCCCATGTCACTCACAAATGTGCATTTGGGCATAGAGTGTACTGGTATACACCAGAAATTAGTCCAGCAAACAGCTTTGGGAGAAAGCAATATCAAGGAATGCTCCCAAGTACCACTGTTGCCTTGCCAAAGTCCAAGGAAAAGCCCATGGACCCACTCACTTCTAAAGGGCAGAGAATGATTAGGATATTTTGCTGCAACACAGAGGAGACATTTCTTCTTTGACACCCCATGCTCCAGGTCCCACAGCTGAGCCAGTGGCTTATGGCTGTCTCAGCCTGTGAAGTGACAGGAAATCAAGGAGCTGTGAGGAGGAGGGAAACAAAGCCTACCAATTTTATCCTCTGCCTTTTTAGTATGTCATGGGCAGTGCTTTCAGAGAGCTCATAGGGGCTTGAGGTCTCCAATAAAGATAAATTGCACATACAGAAGTATTTCCTGCACAAGATGTTTTACAAAGTCCTATGAATTGAAAAGGGCCAGAGTGGCAGGGAAACTGGTTAAGCCACAAGACACATCTTCAGTAAAGAAGATGGGGCTGAGAACAGGAGAAAAGCACCATAAGACGAGAAAGGTGCTTCATGCTATCTTCAAATTAAACCTCAGCACAATGCAAGTTGAGAACGAACTTTGACCTATAGCTTTAGGAAATTATATTTTATCACAGTTGACCAAAACTATCAAGCACTTGACCCCCCACTGCAAGCAGGAGGAGACTCTGTTTACACTGCTGTCTGTAGCACGTCGACCAAAATCCCTGGAATAGGCAACATGATCTATCTACAACTAAATACATCTAAATCTCATCAAGCTTGAAAGTGGCTGGCAGGTGGGTAAATGCTCAAGGAAAGTATTGTGTAAGTTTCTCTTTTTCTTCTGGGCTTCCGTTGGCATCAGCCTTTGGTCACTGTGGGAGGCAAGACACAAAGTTACACAGACTATTTGTTTAACCTGTACAACAGCTTTTCTGTTCTATGTTGTGTCAGGCTTTGTCTACATGGCTCCCTGGGAAGCAAATGGATCTTTGATCCCTGTTCACATCAACAGGGATGTCATCAATGTCCGTTTTGTTTTGTTTTCTTTCCTTTTTCCCCTAAGGATAACTTCTAGTCACATTTGAAACCATTTAAGCCTGAGTTTTGGCTCTCTTATGACCTGTGCCATGCCTGACATCTTTCTCCACTCTTGTGTCCCATTTCACACACAATCATTTATCCACATTAAGGCAGTAAAATACAGATAAGGAAAGCATAGCTTTCTCATACTCTTTTGATAGCCTTTTTCACTTGGCCACGGTAACTGATTTAACAGAAAGACTTAAGGTCTTGGTTCCTAACCTTTGATTTTTTGCACCTAGTGTCTGATTGCAGCTTATCTAATCAGGCAATATAGAAAACCTCCTTTATATCCCATTTCTCATCTTGTATTAAGTATTTACATCACTCTTTGGTTTATTTTATCACCACATCTGAAAAGTTTTAGGCGCTTGTTCTTACCATCTCCCTTGGAATAGCATAGATCATGCTATTGCTCCTATTTTGCAAGGAATCCATCAGAACACAGGGATCTAAGTAACCTGTCCAAGCTCATAGGCAAAGTCAGCAGCAAAGGGAAACCCTGACCATGTGTCCTCAAGGTTCATGGTTCTCTCCTGAACAAAATCCATGGACCCTACATCCTTCCCCAATATCCACTGAAGTATGGCTGATTTCAACAGTTCCTCTAGCACAAAGCGCTTGAACCCATGCATCGGGAAAGTAGAGTGGCCCCATTTATTTCCATTAAAATGCAGGCACATGCTGTTTATCTCCCTCTGGGAACAAGCCGAGAAGAGTTTTAGTGTCAGGGAAAATAGTAATAGTAGTAATAATAATAATAATAATAACAGCAACTACGATAATAATAAGAAAACCTCCTAAGTGTCAACTCCACATTTTCTGGGGCCTGGTTAAGTTCTCTGGAGCGTAGCACTCCATCACTTTTCTCAGCAGGGTATAATTACTCATAACTTGAAGGTTTTATCTCTGGGTTGCCTGTACTAAAAAGGAGAAAGGAAGAAAATCTTGAATTCCACAGGAGTATAGATGTTTAATTAAGTATCACATTTAATTGTTCCAGACTCCTACTTGACAGTCGCTGAGTTTTGAAAATGTTGTCTCCCATGTTTTTTTTTTTAAATCAGAATTGAAAAGATAAAAACTTTGTGACTTGCAAATAGTGTTCATCCCGTCTCTCCCTCTGCATCTTGGAGTCATCTGAGATCCAGGACTGGTACCCAGGTCCTGATGGCATGCATTTACATGCCTCTGGCATGCTCTGCACATCCACTGCAGTCCTGGGGAGGGGAAAAGTCCCTCCCTCCGCTCTACTTGCAGTTGCGTTTTCTTTCATCTTAAGTCCAACCTAATTTGTGCCTGCTCTGTGGCTTTTGTAGTTGGGTCTCTCCTCTTTCTTTTTTTCTTGTTCCTGTAGGACTGGGGGAAAAAAACCAAACTGTATCTTGGATTAATAAATGTTCTGGGCTTTTCTTACGCCTCCTTCATCCAAAGATCTCAGATATCTTATACCTTGCAAGAATTAATAATATAAGGCTTCCTTTCCCTCTGTGAAGCTGACCAGTTGTGTTATTGTTGCAGTGAAATTAGCAGTCTCTTTGAAGTTTACTTAGTCTACTTTAGGACTTGGATACCTTGCATATAGATCCTAAGCAACACAGCCCATTACCTAGAGAACACTGATCAGAGCCCAGTAGCCTCAACACAGAATCTGCCAGCCCATTGATTGTACCCCAATTGTTCCAATGTGGGCTAGTAGAGAGTCACATTTCCACATGCTGACTATTGGAGAGACAGAGGACTGGTTAAAAGCGATTCACCCAGAGACCTGATGTTGACAAATGTAAAGTGCCTGCCTTCTGTGTGCTAACCTTCTTGCCTTTGTCAGTCCCCATCATAAGAGCTCCTCTGGAGAGGAAGGAGCTGGAGTTACCCATGGGACTCGTTGCAACATATCCACCTCAGCTGCTGCCAGCCACATGTCATGCACTTGCTGAGTCACTCAACAGACTCGGCTCTGTATCTCCTTCTATGAACTTGAGACCTCACAGGAACATTGCTGGAGATAGGGGTCAAATAAGTCTCAGGCCGACAAAGGGTGAAAGTTAGACTCTGTGATCTTGAAGGGTTAACATCTGGTTAATCTTCCTCCTAACTCTGCTTGCCAACAAACAGTGAGACCTCATGACTTAGTTTCTGCTGGGGTCTGAACTTCTTGTTCAGACACCACTAGAGGCAGAGGTGTGTGCTGGTGTGTGAGGCTGTGCAGCCTCTGCTAGGGGAGAGCAGCTACAGTGTGGCATGAAGGCTACTGATGCAAATTTGGTCTTCTGTTTGAACCCCAAGAGGCTTCAAAGGAGGCAGGCCTGACATTTACATACACTAGATAGAAAGATCACAAATAAAAAGCTCAGTGTGTGTGTGTGTGTGTACATCTGTGTGAAACAACGAGAACTGAGTCACTCCTGCTGCATCTCATCGTAAACAGTGCCCAACAGCAGTTTCTCCACTGAATTTGTTTCCTGAGGCTGTCAAAACTATGACAAAGATAAGAACGTGGTGATTTGATTTCCTCATCTTTCCTCTCTACTTTCAAGGATAAAAGGCAGTTCTACGTTGTTTTCTCACTTCATGCCTCTCTATTGCAGCTTCTACATACTTTTCTGTGCTGCTTTTACCCCACCTCAGTGCCAAAATGCTCTGCAGACCAGGCACCTATGGCCTGTAGTTGAGTTTCCATGCCTTGTTTATAGTTTTGAGAGACTGGGATGAACCAACATCCTAACCTGACTGGAGTAAGTTTCATTTTAGTCTCTTTGGAGGGTCTCACGGTGGCAGATACTATTATGGCTTACTGAAGCACAGACTCTACTGTCCTCAACAGGGCAGAGGGAGGGCTTTGTAATGCCATGGCCTTAGCAGCAATTAAGTTCAAAGGTGAGGTGGGACCTGTGGGAGGAGACCACAACAGGAGAGGCAAGATAGGAAAGCAAAGGGAAGTGAAAAAGAGAGAAACCACAGGGCTGGTTTAGTTTTGGTTTTTGTTTTTTTTTTTCATAGTGAAGAGTGACATGAAGACTTTACTCTTCATTTATAAAAGGCTTCATCTATCAGCTGGATTGCCTTAATATGTCTCCTAACAAGGCTCCCCCAAGACGCACACTCTCTTTCCTTTGGTTTCCTTCTTTGATACTGTCACATGTTCTTCATTTTCCAGCGTATTGCATTCACTCTTTGCCTTTAAACTCCAAGGATAAAAGCAATTGGATAAAATAAATAAATAAATGAAATTAAAAAGCTGACATTTCACGCTGTTGTTGGCAGCCTTTGATTTTCTTGCAGAACAAGATCATTACTTTTCTCTCCAGCTTTGAAAAAAAAAAAAAAGAGATGGGCAAACTCCTTATAAATTCATTTATCACTTGTAGGCTGTGGTAGGTGTGGAGAGAAGTTCAGGAAAGAGACTTGTATCTCAAGTTTAGGGAACTGGGAATGGCTGTAAGATTAGAAGAGAGTTGTATGGAATCTAGTTGTGGGCAGGAATTGTCTTTTGGATGAGTTGTTCATACAACCTCCAGGATAGCAACTTCATGGTCTGGGCTGGAGCACAGAGGATGCTGCAATATAGTAACAGTGAAGATTGGGATCATCCTGATGAAGAGCAAACTCAGTTGTGAAGCTTTGAGTCCAAGACAAGAATTTCACAAGCTTTCAGAAAACAGGGTAGCCCCTATGATTTTTGTCTCAATCCAGTATTATAAGTATGAAGCATGAAGAGTTGATTTACAAAATTTGGCACTGGATCTGAGTCTATGCAACTTTAGAAGTCTCCAGGCCCAGGAGTTTCGCTGACAAAAGCTTAGATCCATCCAGGAACTTTTTCTAGGCTTGAAGTTAAACTTGAGTTTGCTGTATCTTTGCCTCTTCAGAACAGACTGAGCTGCAGCTCCACATGGACAACTGCAGTCAGAATCAGTGAGCTGCCATGAACCATTTTGGAACATGTTTCTCACCATGAAATTGGAAGATATGTGGCTGTTCAGATCCAGCCTTGTTTGGGTTCTGAGCGTGTCATAAATCTCAAGCACTGGGTGATGCTTTGCTGTGCAAACGAAGTCCAAGGAGAGCCTGGAGCAAAGAAAACGTGTTTGTACTTTCAGTTCCAGCCTGACTGAATCACAGAGTGGCTATAAATAAGGAGTAGGAAGCTGCTGCAAGGAAGCTGATTACATGAAATTGTTCATTCCCTCCATTTCCTTTCTCCAGGATGGTTCAGTGCATCATCTGTGTGTTTCTGACAGGCCAGTTTCGGTACATCCTAATGCAGGGGCTCTTATGGCTGTGGTCAAATCATTGTTTTCTCAGCAGTGCTGCCCCATACTTGCTATGCAATGTTACTGAGAGAGTTTCTAGAGCTATCTTCTAATGTAAACCTTTGTATTATGGTATTGGTAGTTTCTCATTTGTCCTGAGCAGAAAGCAGCATCAGATGAGACACAAGCAATGTCAAGGTCTTCTCCAAGTGAAGTGGTGAAAACGAGACATATGAGACACCCTGACATGACTGTTGCACTCCGTGCAAAAGGCTCTGGGCATGTCCTACAAACGCTAAGCATGTCACACAGTGCATTACAGTCAACTCTGTCTTGTATGCTCTTGGTGCTTCTCTACTGAAGATAATGAAGTTCTTCTTGTCAGGACCTCTTATCACAGGAAGTGTGTTGACATGGAAGGGACTCCAAGTCCACAGTGTCTTATAACAGGAACTCAAAGACAAGACATGTATTCAAGGCCACTTCCTGAAGGCCAGAACAGAATGGTGCAGTGCAGTTGTCTGCGGCCCTTTCCTACGTGTGGCCTTTTGCAGCCAACAGGACAAGCAAGGCCCACATATCCATTTGGCATGCTGGGAGTTAACAGCAAATGTCGTGTTCCCAGCCACACTGGCTGTACAGCTGTAACAAATCACAAATCTAGTTTCCCAGCAATTGCCCAAACTGAGTCTCCCAGTGGTCAGCTCAGTCATGGCTTAGAAATGTAGGACACGTCTCTTGGTTTTAGCCAACCCAGGGCTCTCATGTACTACTGCGCAGCTGTTACCTTAACCAGATACAGAGACTTAATTAGGTTAGAGCGACCTCTAAAAGAATAGCATTTAAGAGCCAAGTTGTAGAGCAAAGCATTCTGGGTAACATTCTGCAAATAACAATTCAGTCCCGATATTCTGCATTGCTCTTGGAATTTGCACTTTTCGGGCTTTGTCACTCTCCTCTTTCTTCATCCTTCTCAAACAGGCTAAAGAATTAGCTCTTATGTGCTGGAAATACTCAAGCGAAAGGACATTTTCAGACTTTATGCCCACAAGTGAACAGGTTAACCTATGCCTCACTGTAACATTTTCTGGGGAAAGGATCAGGAAAAAAATCACAGCATGGCTGGGGTTAGAAGGAAACTCTAGAGATCATCGAGTCCAAACCCTCGCTAAAACAGGTTTCACCTAGATCAGGTCACACAGGAAGGCGTCCAGGTGGGTTTTGAAAACCTCCAGAGAAGGAGACTCCACCCTCTTCCTGGGCAGCCTGTCCTCCTGCTTGTTCATAATTTCCCCTGTCACACCACCACAAGCACTTGCTGTTTCTCACTCTGTGCAACTTAACTGTGCCGCCACCAACTTCCATACGTTACCCTCATCTGCTCACTCCTGTTACCAGTCACAGGAACACCCTTACACAAATTTAATGACCCTCTTGACCTGTCCATGTGCATCTTCCCAGTGCTATCCTTGAGCACACACAGCGGCACCTGCTCAGCATGCTTATACTCCTGCCATTCCCCATACTCTCACCTGCATTGGCTCACAAGCACTCTGCCACACAAAGTCACATGCACTGTCCTCTCCCCTTCCTCAAAATTTATTTTGGTGTCCACAAAATGGCCATCCCTGGGGACTTGCTTGTGTGTTTGCCCTTGCAGTGGTCACAAGCAAATCGAGAAAGATATGATAAATACTAACTTCCAGCTTTTAAAGTGAGCTAGTCGTAAAGACTGCATGGCAACAGCTGCAGAGAGAGGTGGTTCCAATGTCCTCTTTGTCACCTTTCTGAAAAGCCTCCCAAGGACACACACAGAACTGTGAGCCATTCACAGAGGTCATGCTGCAGGAACAATAGGCTGCTGCCTGGGCAGAGCTTTTGTTAACACATGAGAACTTGCTGGGCCACTCCTCTATTGGGGATGCTAGGCAAGGTCTTGTGTTTGGAGCCTCAGAGATTAAACCTAGCCAGCATCTGCTCTGGTTTATTCAGGCAGTGAGGATGATGAGCTAGCCGGCTAGGACACAGACTTAAACAAGGAGAAAGTCTCTGAGAGAGGAACACCAGTTGTTCTTGTGTTTGACACCAAAATTGCCCTGAACCCGCAATAAGTGGGAATTATCTGATTTGCTCACTACCCCAGGATTATCACCTTTAGCAACATTTCCTGCTCTCTCTGTGTTTAAGTGCAGATTCCTTCTTCTACGCTGCTCATCTATTCCCAAACCTGGCCCATCGAAGCTCAGTCACTAGCTGTGAAAGTGCTGAGATGTGCTACTGACTCATTTAATGACCAGAGCTTAATAGCCTCCAAGGCCAGAGAAGAGTAGTGTAACACCAGAAAAGCAACAGAAGAATAAAGAGTTAAGACAGATGTGCTGGCAGAGTGCTATAAATCGCCGACTCGAGGAGGAATCACAGTCAAACTGTGGTTCAAATAGAAGAATAAGATTCTTCTCTTGAATTCTTCTAGTTGTGGAAACACATTGTCTTCCTGCAGCTTCTGTATGAAGTTTGTGGTCTCTCATTTCCTCTGCTGTTGGAGGTCAGCTCCTGAGCATGAATAACTTGTTTCTTAAACATTTGACTGGATAGAAGATGAAGCATCAGTTCAAGGCAGCAGTGGCACATGTAAATCCAAGTGTCTCACTTGGCAATCCCCACATCACATTTAAATGTATTTAATCCTGATCAGAAAGAGATGAGCAATGCCAAATACAGAGCTCATTTCATTATCCACTAAGACATCAGCCAGCATCTTCTCAGGCCTGCTCTCTGCCTAAACTACTCTGTTTTGACCTGAGAAGAAGATCCAAACTATAGCCTGTGTACTGGCTTCCCCGCTGAATCTGCCTGTCTAACAGCCTCCTGTGTCACTAGGATGGGCACTTCTCCTTTTAGGCCCTGGCTCATACTCTCAGGGTAATTCCTCTGAGTTGGTAGGCAGATCTCACACAGTCACTGGTGTCTTCACCATATAGAATTTAGACCACTGTAATTCTTCTCTATCAAGTTACTTCTGGAGAACTGTTACTTGAATACACAGTGCTACAGGGGTGGTTCGGCCTCCTAGAAGGAGAGCAATTGCCTGGCTCAAACTGTACAGTGAAGACTGAGCTTCTAAAACAGTTTATGAAGTTAGAGAGCAGGTAATGTGTCCCAAAACCTGCTTTTTGCCTTGTAGTACAAACATCCTTGAGAAGATACTCTCAAGGGTGATGATTATACTGCTAGCCTGTGACCTGGGACATCTTAATTAATTTCCATGCTCTTACAAGCGTCCTGCATGAGCTGGGGCCTTGCTCAGATTCTCACTTGCCTGTACATCTGAGAAAAACCTTGACGTCCTACACAGTCATCACAGAGAATCAGGTGTTGTGCTTGGGTCTTATTGTGCTCAGAGGACAGCTTCATCTTTCCTCTGACTCAGTAAAGAATCAAGCTTTGCCAGCCTTAGGTAATAAGTGACCTCAGTCTCTTCAGCTGGGATGAAATTGCAAACAACTAAGCCTGGTGCATACAGGCAGTGGGGACTGAGCATGGCCTCTTTGCTTTGGTGCCCTGGAGCAGCCTTCATGTCCTTCTAATGTGTTACACAAGCATTAATTAATCATCTGCTGTTCTTTAGTTTGCCAGGTTTACTTTCTACAGTTCAGGGTCAAAGTGCTAGAAGCCCTTTGCATCTGATGGACAGAGTAATGTCTTCTTTGGGATGAGGCAGTTATGGTATGAGGTGTGGTCTTTCCAAATGCACTCCCAAGGTGAGAACTCCCAGCTTTGCACAGGCTGGGCCTGAGGTAATAGTTTTCTCTCAGCAGGGTGACAAAATATTTACCTTGGCCCATGCCCACAGGCTCACTATCTCTTTCTCTTCAAAGACTGGGGACATTTGTTGTGGTAGACACCAGCAGGAGCAGTGCTACTTGTTAGACTTAATCACTGGAGTCAGGGTGATGCATGGACTGATTCAGTAGCGTCACCATGTCGTTACAAGCCATTGGTGACCCTCTATCCCAGTGTTAAAGAAGCCTGAAATATTAGTTACAAATCTGATTTGTCAGGGCTAGGTTCTGCTCTTGTTAGTGTGCAGTACCAGGGGAAGTTTTCAGTCAGAGGTGGTGGTGGGAAGAATAAGGATATCAGAAAAGCAGAGGACTGTTAGAGCATTTTCACTGTATCATAAGCAACTTGTTTGTAAGAAGCTTCAGATGTTTTTCCTATGTTTTGAGGCTTAATAAGTGCTCACTGTAAAGAGTAGGTTTTAGACCTCCAGCTGTTCTTTACAAAAGGTTAACTTCAGTGAATCATTATTTACTCCATATTTGCACTCACTTATTGGTTAACTGAATATCATGCTTTCTTTCTTAACTGAGTAACTAAAATATTGGTCAGGTTTGGGTTTTTTGTTTGTTTTTTTTTTTAAATCAAGTTGTTGGGATATTTCTTTCCATATGAAATAGTGGTATGTCAAAATGGAAACATTTTACAGAAACGTGTGGTTTTGTATGCACTGATCTTCACCTTCTCAGGCTCACTGCTTAAGTTTGTGGAAAAAGACGTGGTCAAAATAGCAAGCAACTTAACAGTCAGGGATCTTTTTTGAGCTGTAGAAAACTCTGGCTAAACCTTTGTATGGAAATCAGGTAGAGACTTCTACCTGTATCTTGCACATACCAAATAACTTAATAACAGGACTGTTACCTGCTCACAAGTGTCTCTTTCTTGAATAAAGAAAAGTTTTAAAGGACTGTAATAAAACATGGGAACAAATTGCAGAACTTCAAAATTTAGCACACACTTAAGTTAATTTGTTCGGGGGTTTTTTGGCCAGTCCTATGAATATCAAATAGCTTGCTCTCTGGTATGAATCAGCCTTCGTGTTACAACGCATGAAGCCTTGACAGTTCACAAATTTTCACTGACACCCAGCAAGTTGTCAAATGCTCACAAGTAACAAGTGTCGCGAGAGCATGAATCACAGCTATTCAAACTCAGCTCTTTTGTTTTTCAAACAGATAGCAAATTTCTTTTACTGTTCTGCTCACCTAATACTTGCAGGTATAATACTATCCACCAAAAATAAAGTAAAATAGGAGCCCTTGCCAACTGCAGTTGTTAGCAGATCTCAGAAACCTTCCAAAAGTTTCTGTCCAAAAGACAATGATGTCAAAGTAATGTTTGTCTTTTGCTTATCTTCTTTCTGAGTCTTCTCTTTGGTACTTTTGGTTCATAACCTGAATCACCTTTGGTAATTATGTGCTGTTTGGCTGATTGTCATGTTCTGCAGATACGCATGTGTATCAATCATAGGTGGGGTGGATATATTTGGAAGCAATTCTTAATGCTTCCTTAAAAAAAAAAACAAAAGTTTGTTTGGACTTTTTTAATGACTAATTCTGCAGAATCTGTTGATGTCAAGTGTAGTTACAAACTGCAGCCTCAGATACTAGGAAATGATCTTTTGGGTCTTAATAAAAAAAAAAAGTCTTCAGACAGCTGTCCAACTCAGGGAAATAAATGGGAACAATTTGATTTTAGCCATGACAATGCACAATCTGGCATTTTTTGAATCAGAAAAACTTGGAGTCTGGAAATTAAACTGTCAGTGCTGGAAAGTATGGGACTGTGAAGACCAAGAAGTGTTTAATCACTGTGTTGGGCTTGTTCTCGAAAGGGGCAGGAAACAGATTACCCTGGAAGGACAAAACTCTACAAAATGTAATTGCAGTGTAAGGAATGGAGTAATGTGGGTGCAGGAGGGACAAGAGCTGGACAGACAGATGGAATACAGTGGAGAAAAATAAGAGTTTGCTTTCTCCACCTGGTAGCGTATGCAGGAGAAAAAAAGTTGTGCTCCCTTTAAATCCATTCAACACATTCATTCTTAAACTGAACCCATAACTTCAACTACAGAGCAGAAGCTGCCAGTTTAGGAAACTTTAACAGCATGGTGGCAGTCCTGTAAATGTGTAGTTTTGTAATTACTCACGTGGACAAGGGAATGAGGGCACTAACATGGGGTGTAAGGGCAGCAAAGACATTGCACTATTAAATTTCCTCGTGCAGATAAACATTGCCTCTCTGTCCTTATTTCAGTACTAAGGTATTCCCTGACTCTGCATCGTTACTCAATGCAGAATTTGGGACCTTTACTTCACCATTGCTCTCTCTAACCCCAGCAGTACTTCTGCACAGGCTACAGCTGTATTGTTTGTTCAAGCTTTACCGTAGTACCATCTTGGACAGTTCTGTTTGCTCCAGTCCCAGTGACAGTGGCTGCATCTGCTATCTAATATAATGCGTGACATTTTCAATGAGCTGAAACCAAACAATTTAAGTGATTTCTCTGTAGAGATGAGCTATGTTTTGCTATTAGTAACACTATGCCCTTATAAGGTCTTTCAGTCTCTATTGTTTATGAAGCTAACCCTAATTTTTCCCTTCTGTCTTGACTCAAACAATATAGTAGAGCATAGAATATGTGCCCTGAATATTGTAGTGTTACAGGGTCCAAATGAGTGGATGTGGTTTTCCTTCCCTTTGCCCCATTTTATACAATGTCTTCAAAGTTTAGTGGTTTTGAAGACACTGGGATGGATTTAAGGGAGAGGCGGGGAGGGTTGTGAATATGAGCTGCTTTGCCCACAGCTAGTTTACATGCAAGTAGAACCAGGTGATGCCCATGTATTTTGCACGCTCAATTATGTGCTGTCTCCCCACAGCTTGTTAGCTGTCAGTTATGATCTGAGGGGAGTGTCACAAATCAGTCCCTCCCAGAAGGTTCAAACTGCACATTTGTGTATGAATGTAGCTCCCCGCATGCGTGTCTGATCAGCATCTGTAATTGATGTCAAAGGGATTGTTTATGGTACAGGGATGAGGAGCCCCAGTTTCAAGTCTGCATGCATGACTCTGCTGTGACTTCACTTTCCACTCTCCTATTGTTTGTTTTATTTGTAAAGCCCTTTTCCCTCATCCTCTCCATCCCTGTCTCTCTGTTTGTAGAGAAAATAGGCAGAACTGACATGTAAAGGTGCCCTCTGAGCCAATTTGCAGCAACTGGTAAAGATCACACTGTATCCATCTAAAAATGCCTATCCATGGGGAGCTGCCTATGAAGCTCAATGTAGGAGAGTGTTTTAAAGAGGTAGCTAAAGCAGGAAAAGAAGCTGGTTTAAAGCAGAGAGGGGCAGACCAATTCAGAAACAGCAAGACTGTCCCCAGCCCCTCACCTGAGGGACTGAGAGTTTGATTATTTTTTTTTTTTTTATTCCATACAATTTTGCACTCCTTGGTTTTAACTCAAAGAGCAGGAGCATTAAAGTCCTGCTAGACACAGTGTATTAGCAGCTCCTTTGTAACCACAAAGCAGAGAGGCATGAACCGAAAGCTCTATCCCATGTCTTTAGACATCCAAATCCCTTGGTGTTTGCATCTCTTGTTTGCAGGTTAGTGGGTTGCCTCTTTTTTTGTTTCTTTGGTTGTTTTTCTGATGGTTTGGGGTTTTGATCTTAGAGTTGGTTTTTGTTTGCTTTTGCTTCACCTCTTTGTAAAGCTAAGACCTATCTGCAAAGTTTGACACTAGATTTTGGCCAAAAATAATATTATTCTTTTTGCCCTATCCACCTAGCCAAATTTATAGTTTTATTGGCAATGCCAGCTGGAAAAGGAAATTGGCAATGAAGTCAAGCTTCTTTGGCAAGGTCTGTTTGTTCTCAAGAATGTTTCAAGTCTTGCTTTCTGTGGTGCAGCAGGGAGCACACAGTCAGAGATGATTTCTTCATTTACCACTTCATCTTGGTTGCAGCAAGCACCCTGATGTGAGAAACCCTCTCTCTGGGCTCCCATCTGCTGGGTCATCTTCATTGCTCTTCAGTGGTCCTCTCTCCATTAGCTTCAGTGTGCTGTCACGTTTTCTACCCTCACTGTTTGTTTCCCATTTGCATATTCAGCAAGGTTTCCTTAGCAATTCCAAGCTCATGCTCACTTGTAACTATGATGGTGACAGTCTCAAGTAGCTTTTGCAGGAGCAATTAAGCCTCTGAGTTTCAGCAAGGTTTAACTTGTGTGCCTCCAGCCTTTGAGGCTGTCTTGGTTCATACTCTAGATCACCCCTGATGAGCATCAAGTAGAGCAAAGCACCTGCAGTCCTGTGGCTTTATGCTGGCAGATGATGCAAGGCTCTATTGGTTGTTTCACAAGTGATGTGCACCTTCAAGTCATCTTTCAGGTTTTTATTGCTGAGAAATATGATCTGATTCTCTATTCTTTCTGCAGGCTTGTTGTCTCCTTCTCTCCCTTGCCCCTTATGTATAGATGTTGTAAAGCTATCTTTAGCTGAGCTATTGGTTAATCCAGCATTAATCGACCTCCCTAATTGTACTTTGCTGTTTTCTCTCCCTTTATCCGTAAATTGGTCTACTGGGCAGGGGGTCTGGAGGGCAAACACATTCATTATGTTACCAGCAAACAAGATATGAATTGCACTGCAGGGGACAAAATTAAATTTACAGTTTCCCCTTGTAGATGTCATAAACTATTGATTTAAAGCAAGAGAGGATGCAGCAGTATAGCCAGCATATTGGCTATTTTGCGTTGTTCTCCTGTGTTCTGCCAGGGGTGCTTGCTGCCAGTCCCTGCATGGCTTGCTGGTAAGGAGCAGCTGGTCTCCCAGGGATGTGCAGGGCAATGGAAAGGCAGAGAGAAAGGTTAGGTGTAGTTTGTCTGGTAGGTCCATGGATGGGTTATTTAGGACTGT
This sequence comes from Colius striatus, assembly GCF_028858725.1. Lineage (NCBI taxonomy): Eukaryota > Metazoa > Chordata > Aves > Coliiformes > Coliidae > Colius > Colius striatus. Next base: position 119,767,067 of record NC_084759.1, on the reverse strand, counting down.
TTTCTTGGCTTCAGGTCTTCAAGACTTCCCTTTGGCACCATTGTATTCTGTGGACGGGGGATTCATTCAAAACATACCTTTCCTTATCCCACACATTCTCCACTCTCAACTTTCCCTGACTGTTTTAGGAGTTTTGAAAGTGGCATCTTCAGGTGTTTTGAGTACCACTCCAGCTCTGCCTAGGCTTTTTTCACTGTGTTTGACACAGTGTTTTGTCCCTGGTAAGCCTCCTACTTTTTCTCTGTCTCATTATTTGCCTGTGGGAGAGATCATTCTTCCTATACATGCAAAGTCTAGTATGATGAGGACCTCTTTAGGGATCCCATCTGGATATATCACTCCCAGTAACAGGAAGGAAGAGATTCTAGACACTGCCAATTGAGCTTGGTGTCAGTGTCTACACTGTATGCCATGCTGAAGAGACGAGCTAATGGCTGGAAACTATACCAAACCAAGAGTGCCTTTGTAGTGCACAGCTAGAGTAAGCCCTAGCAACTGGCAAGTTGCTAAAGCACAGCATTTGGCTCTGTGCCCTCTTCCCTTTTCATATCATCTTAACTAGGCTGGAAACCCTCACATGGTAGGAAGCCAAGAATAGACATATAGTCCATTCACACAAGAGGTATGTCCTACGCATGATAGTGGTTGTCAACAGCGGACCCCATGCTATGCTCCTCCACTGCTGTTGGGAATGGTTTGGAGGGCAGGAGCAGGCATGGGGCCAAACCTGAACTTGATGCTTGGTGGAACATCATCTATTACGTGTTTAATGATGCTAGAGAAGAATTTAGTCCCTCCTGTGCTGGCAGACAGTTCTCATTACCAGTTAATTGGACCTAGATGCAGTCACTGTTCAAATCTATTGTCAGGAGCAAGCTGTTGTATTAACGTAGGTGCGTTACTTATATCCCTAGTCTGCATGAGACAGTCAGAGACTGCAGCTCTCATGAAATATTTTTCTGTTCCCATTCCTTTCTGGGGACAGCTCTGGTTAAATTGTTCCCTGGCAAGACTAATATGGCTGCTGACAAGGGATAAAACCTGTGCGTGGTCCAGACAGCTCGGGAGTTAGCGCCTCTCTATACCAGAAATCTTGTCACTGTTCTCTGACAGCTGCCAGAAAGGTGGAATGATCTGAGTGAAGTCTTTCCTTGCCTAACTGTACCTTTTCTGAGCTGGAGGGGATCTGTCTGAGTCTGCATGGAAGATTAGATGCAAGATTCTGCATACTACCCTTTATGGGACCTAATCTAACAAGTGGTCACAGATAAACACTGGCTGCTGAGATCTGATGTGAAAAGCCATGTAGAGGAAGCTGTTTGCAGTAAGGGACTTTTATGAGCTCCCGGATATTGACTACATACACTCAAGCACTGCCTTCTCTGATCTTGTCTATCGCTTAACTGTGTGCCTACCCACTGACCCCTTTCTTCCAGCTTGTTCCTTAAATCACTTTGGGGATGTGGGAGAATATTTTGTCAGAGAATATTTCTGACTGCCAAACTCAGTTTATTTGTGTCTCGTTGCAAAACAGACCCCAAGAGGTGATATGTTGTAATCACTTGCATTTCTGATTCCCCAGATCACTTGCCTCTAAATAACTATGATGTGCTTTGAGGACTGGGTACGAATTTAATGATGTTGTCACAATTAACCTGTCATCTTTTTATTTTACTTTTTTTTTTTCTTTTTTTTACAGCTATAGAGTAAGTTTTCATTTTGAGCCAAAGGCTTTGTTGTCTACAACTTATCTATTTGCCAACTCACTACAGAATCTTTACTAACACATAAAATGAGAAGGCACAAAACATTTTAAAACTTGAAGACATTTTTATTTACACAGTCTTTCCTGTTCATTTTCAAAATGGTCTCTCTAACATCGCACTGAGATTACTCACTGCTACACAGCCTCACCTGCCCCGGACCTCATGAAACAAGAACATCAGTTCTTCACATGCTGGATCACGTAGTGGAAGGGGAGTGTGGTGCTCCCTATTGGGTATGGAGTTTCCTTTAGTGGTGGTGTTTAAGAACAGATTAGGAAAGCTCTTCCCTGGGATCGTTTATACATAGATGATTGTTCTCTAAAGTTGGAGAGTGCATTTGATGGCATCCTACTATTCTTTTCACTTGCCCATTCTCCCTCCTTGTAGATTTCCTAGGGCCATCAAAAACTATGTGAACAAATAAAACCCACCCAGGTGGGTTTTGTATGCTCTACTGCCTTGCAACACCTCTTCTAGAGCTGTCTAAGGACCATTTTAGGCATTGTATTCCTGTGTCGTCTTCTCCTATGAGCTTCTTCCAATCCTTGATGAAGCATTCAGGCTACTATGGGGAGTGCTTTTCAGCTCTGGAGTCCTTGGTCCCCAGCCCAGTGTATCAGCTCTCACCAGAAGACTGCAACTTAGAGTCATAAAATCATAGAATGGTTTGGCTTGCAAGGGTCCTTAAAGATCATGTAGTTCCAACCCCCAACTTGGCACAGTCAGTTCCATAACAATCTTGTTTCTATTACTCCTTCAACACTATTATGCTGCTGTGTTTTTTTCTTTAACAGTGCTTTTACTTGCCATATTGAGAGGTTAAGGTGACTTTCCGCCCACCATGGCAACTGAAGACTCTAACATGAGACAACTAATCTACGGTGTCATTAGTCATTCAGTCTCTGCTTTCCTCTTTCATATAACACATCTTCCCCTCCTTCTTTGCCTGTTCTTCAGCAAGGGATTTTTCCTGTCTTTCTCCTTCTTTGTGAAAGCCTGAGTATGAAGCACAGCAGCTGTCTTCTCTCTGCCTGGCCCAGGGGTCTGAGCATCTGGATGTAAGTGTGCTGACTCTTCTCTTTTGTACAGCACAGAAAATGTACCCTAATACCCTTCACTTCCAAGCAAAACTGGAGCTGGTCCAGCCCATGAAATCTGCCTAGAATCTCAATTTTCCTCTCCTTGCCTGCTGTCACCAGAGAAATCCCATCTACATCAAGTGCTTATTCTGGTCCTTGGCTTGTTGAATTGCTGGGGAAGGTGACTCAGGAGAATTTTGGGTCCCTGCCAGTCATTCTCAAGGCAATAGCAGCAGAGGTAATTGTCACTCACAGCATTTGTGCCAAGACATGGGTTTGGGCCTGGGATATTTCAGGAGCCCTTGAAATTTCATGCTATATGGTTGTTCAGAGATTTTTGGAGGGTCATCTAGTCTTCCCTAGCTGCCCCTATCAGTGGATGTTCCCTTCCTAGAGACAATTTTACCCTTTCTCCTTCTGTACCATCTTTCAGTGAAGAATGCTAGATGCCGGTGTGCAAGCCCTCTGTGGGCCTGCACTTCTATCAGTGCCCTCCATCATGGCTGTTTGTTCTTCAGAGGACGTTGTGTATAAAGGAATTACTACAACATATGGCCAACACTCCACACTTCATATGTTATTCATCACATTAGAGAGTCCAGCCACATGTCCCTTCTGCAGCCAGGGGAAAGCGCTGGCCCTGCTCCTGTCAAGTGGTCCTCCTAATCTGTCTCTCTGCAAGCAGCTTTGTGGTCATTTGCAGGCAGTGCTGCGATGTGAGGGTAGTGCCAAAAAGCTGGCAAACAACAACGAAACGACTCGCGGAAATCAGCTGGAAGAGGGGACAGTACAGAGGAAATTGAGCAGTGAGGAGGAGTTCAGGTTCATGAATGGAAGAGAAAGGAAATAAAAAGAGAGTGATGACTTGAAGGAAGAAATAACGGGCAGCTGTGTTTTGAAGGAGATGTAAAATCAACATTTTCGCCTCTCTCAGCTATTAAATATTTCTCTGAGTTTGTTTTAAATCCCAGATTGTTATCCCAGGAGTCAGGTCTAAATTCAAAGTGACTAATTGCAGCATGACCTACTTGTCAGTCCCATTCTGTTGGCTTTAGGGTTTCACTTTCTGAAAGGAAATGTATTATATGACTGCTGTTATCTAGCCCAGATGTGGCTTCTTCTCCATGCTAGAGTTAAAGGACCATGACATAGGTCTCTCTGGATCTAGGTATGGGTACACATGCCACAGTTTCTATATGGCCTTCCCAGTTCCTTCCCAGGAAAATTCCCTGCTTGTTAGAGGGAGATCCATGCACATTTTGAGAACATGTACCTTCAGAGATGCACAGAAATCTCCTGGTTGCATGAATAGTGTGCCTGAGTTTCCAGCCCATTCACAACAGCTTCCTTTGTGGGATTATGAGGAGAAGGCAAGCATCTGGGTGGAAAGAGACAGCTCTGCTTGGGCTGTACATTGACTTCCTGAACACTCAGTGCTGGCAGATGACAGTTTTCCCAGACAGAGAGGCTTTTGGGGACTGATGTGGGGAAAATATCCCACCAAGCCATTCTGAATTCAGCTTTCAAACCACAGCTGTCTGACAGAAGACCTACAACATCCTCCTTGAAATCGTTTAAGTTGGAAAAGATCTTTAAGGTCATTGAATCTGAAAGGAGCTTTGGTAGTCCCTCATCCAACTCCATGCTCAAAGCAGGGCTAATTTCAACATTAGATCAGATTGCTCAGGACCTTGCTTAGTCAAATTTTGGCAATCTCCCAAGGACAATGATTCTTCAACCTGTCCTGGCACCTATTCCAATGCTGATCCACCCTCATTATGAAAATATTTTTCTTTTACGACCAACTAAACATTCTGGGAGCCCAAAATTGCACCAGATACAGCCTCAGAAGTGCTGAGTTCAGGGTTAATAATGATTTACTTTGGCCCTGCTGGTTGCAGTCTCTTCATTTCAGCCAGCTATGCATTTAGCCCTCTTTGCTGCAAAGGCATGCTGGCAGACTGATTTTCAACTTTTGCTCACTGGGAATTTTGGGTCTTCTTCAGAATTACTCCCCAGCCAGCTAGTCCTCATCCATTAGTGATGCTTGGGGGCCATTTCAACAGGTGGAAGACTCTGCACTTATCCTTGTTGAACTTTGTGAAGTTCCAGTCATCCAATTTCTTTGGGTCTTTGTGGGCCTTTGAATGGCAGCCTTGCACTCCAGTGAGTCAGCCACTCCCCTGAACTTGGTTTCATTCCTGAAGTTGATGAGGGTGTCTTCTGTCCCATCATACAGGTTACTGATGATCAGGTGCACTTTTCTTTCTAGTCGATTGTGCAGAAGAAGCAGAGAGGCTACATGATGCTTCTTCTACTGTGATTTACATGTGGAAAACGAGAGGCCGTCTCCAGCCTCTGAGATAGGAAAGCAGCATGAGAGTCTTGAAGAAGATGCAAATTAAATAGACATGGCAGAGAAAGGGTAGGCACAAAAAATGAGACTGAGAGATATTTTGGCCCTCTTGAGTTGACATTTCAGGCAGTTTCAATGCTGAGAGTAGAAGTGTGTTTACTGAGTATTAGGACAACATGATAAACATGCCCTGGGCTGCTCAGCTCACTGTGCTGTGATATTATCCAGCTTACAGATAAGCTGAGGAACTTGTTTTTCTCCTCCTCCCTCTCCTGGCTTTTTGGACCCAGAAAGCATAAGCCCCAAATTCTTGTGTCAGTGAAATGTCCACGATGGAGGTTTTTCAGCCACCCCCAACTCTTCTCTGTGGAGGCACATCAGGGTGCAAGGCTGAGAGCTGCCCCGAGGGGAGGGCAGCCCTGAAAGCAGGACGCTGTTCCTGGGAGCTCCTAAACCCAACCTGTAAGTCCCCTCCTCAGTGAGCACAGAGTTTCAGCTATTAGAGAGATTAAGGAAGTAGTAAAATCTGCTAATGCAATAATAGTAATTAATAATAATAATGGGTGCTTTTAATGTATTTTGGCATGATTTATTAGGCAGGGAGTGCTGCAGGAGAGCAGAGCACTTTGCAGGCGGGAATAAAAAGGCAAGGTGACTGGGCCCTGAAGTGCACATCTGGGCGTGATTTGGAGAGGCGATTTATCGACACCATAAATGACGGCTTTTTCGAGCAGCTTGTTTTGGTGCCTGTGCGGGAAGATGTAACTCCTGATTTAGGGCTCTGTTCAGCAGTACTTACTCTTCATGTGGGACCCCTGGGATGTCTCTCATGGCAGAGAAGAGCCAGTGCTAGACCCTAGCTCACCAGTCCCTATGTGGTCTCTTAGAGACCATGCCATAGAAGGTGTATGGTGGATGGCATCAGGGGAAGTATCCCCCCTGCTTCAGTGCTGTGTGGCAGGGCTGGCGCCCCTCAAAGGCAACTGCAGAACTCTGCAGCCCTCCATCTCTCCTACCCTGGCTACATAATGTGTGGCCCTGTCTGAGATTGGGCCAAAGCTATCAAACCACCTGGAAGGCTTACCTCTCCTCCTAGAAAAAAGCTGGTTTTGCAGGGGTGAAATGTGAAAGGCAAGGGAAATGAGCATCTTTTGGAGCACTTAGTTGATGTTCGCATTGATCTCAGTGATTTTGTGTCAGCTCAGTGGTAGGAGTTGGCCTCCGCACTAGAGCCTTGCCTGGGTGAGCAGACATCTCTCAATGGGTTTTATTAATATTATTATTATAGGGCCTGCGGTATGTTAAGAGCCTGCCAGGACACAGCGCTCCTTTTCTCAATGCTTCAGTCATGGTGGGGGAGGTGTCGGGGAGCCAGGAAGGGTGCTGCAGGTGGGAACAGCGAGGCGCAGAGGCACGAGTGCTGAGGGCTCGGCAGCCTCAGGTGGTAGAGGGCAGGAGGGAAGTTTGCTCCTCGTTAAGGGAGACCCCATAGGTGAGCCTCAAACAGGGCAGAAGGAAAACTCTGTAGGAGAAAGGCGACAGCAAATGCTAGGCTGAAGGGCAAAATAAATTAAAGCAAACAAACCAGAAAACCAATCCTTAAAAGCATTGGACTCAGCTTAGAGGTCATCGCTGCCTTGGTGTGCGAGGAGGATGGAGGAACATAGTGTGGAAAGGGGGTGAGGAGAATCCTCAGCTGCACTGCAGAGCATGGGCTTATATTAGGGCTCATCAAGGACTTTTTAATGAACAGCTGAACTACCAGGGGTTAGATAAAACAGTAGGCAAGGTATAAATGAGACAGAAGCTGGGAGGAAGGGCAAAAGGAATGGTAAGGGGACTATGGCCACATAGTACCAGGAGCCATAAGTGGGGGACACAAAGAGCTGAGCCAAAGCCAATGAGCTGAGTCTCCAGCTCCTTGCAGAGTCCCCATCTCAGGCACTGCACATCCCTTTGGGATTTTTAATTCACCAAAGCAGAGGGACCCCATATATGGGCTGGACTGGGCTCATAGGGCTCCTCTGCCTGAGCAGAGCTGTCCTTGCTGGGGAGTGTACTGAAGGGCTCACTGAGATTTCACAGGCAAGTGGGAAACCCCCTGGGTATGGACCTTGCCTTCACAGGGTCTGTGTGCATTGGCCTTAAGGCATTCTGAAACTGGGCTGTAGGAGATGCATCTATGTGAGGAAGCAGCTGTACCTGCAAATGGCTGACGCTCCACTACCTCAGAGCGGCAGCTCTTTTGGCATCGTGTGCTCATCTCTGTGCGGGTTTTTGCTGACGGGTATGATATATGCATACAAAGTATTTTGTTATTGTTATTATTACCCAAAGTTATGGATCAGCTTGAGAAACTCAAATGCAGTAAATCACTAGGACTGGAGTAGCATTAGTCTCAGGGCTCTGAAGTAAATAATGCATGAAATATACTGACAGCAGTGTCTGACGGATCCTTATAAACAGCATCTCTCTAACGAGAGCAGAGCTGCTAATAGCAGGGCCAGATTCAGGAGGAAAATGATGAAATCTCTCCGTGCCCAGGTGAGATGATGCAGATGGGTAAACACCACTCCTTCCTTGTCCCCAAGGACTAGTGAGTGATTTTAGAAGAGGGATGACAGTTGAGAGGGTCAAGAACAGAGTGGCAGCTCTATGTGCAGCTGTAACGTGGACTTCATGGGCGAGTTGCTCTCCCTTCTCCCCCACTTGTAAGGTGGATGTGGTGAAGGGTTGTCTCCAAACTGCTCTGCCTTCACCCTGATGCAAAGTGCTTTGAGATCTTCAGAGAGGGAATGCTCCAGGCATGCTAAGTACTATTATTATTTTTTTAATAATCAAAAGATACCCTGGGAATTACAGATCTATGAGCTCTCTTTCAGTTCCAGCCAAACTGATTGTGGAGCTAATTAAAGACAGACTAGTACAATGTTCAGGTAAGTGTAACATGACAGGGTCAATCCACTATGACTTCTAGAAAAAAAAAGGTGCCTTGTTGAGCTGCAAGTGTTTTTTTCTTTTTTCTTTTTTTAAAGTTTAATAAAATAAGATAAAGGTGATCCCCAGCAGACATAATGTACTTTGATTTTCATAAAGCTTTTGATAAGGCCTTTCATACAAAATTATAAAGGGAAATAAATAGCCATGGGACAAGGGGTAAGGTCTTGTCACAGATTAAAACCCAGTCAAGCGTTAGCAAGCATAGAATAGTTGCTCCTTGACATGGAGAAAAGTTAATAGTGGGAGTCAATATACTCTGTGGAGGTGTTTAGTCTGCCCTGTGTTATGTGACTGGCATGTTGTTACTTCAGCAACAACTCTTGATTTGACTGGTGAGAAATGCAGCGGGATTGTCAAAAGCCATAGGAGACATTGAGAATGGGCCTGACCCATTGCATCCTCTGTAGGCTCGCTGCATGAACTGTAGAGAGGCCACAGGACCTGCTTCCTGGGCCTTACCTGGATGCTCTGAAGTCTTCTCCCTGAGACTAGTTCCTTCCTCTGCCCCAGTGCCTGTTACCTCTGTAGTATCATCTCCCAGTCTTGCCATCCAAAGGCAGGCACAGGCTGCTGCCTCCGTGAGTCAGCAGGATTTAAAGGCACCATGGGGACAGGGCAGCAGGATGACGGATGAGCCATAACGTGGATGAGCATATGGTAATGCAGAGTGCAAAAATAGTCTCCACTTCAGCTGTATGGTGATGAGCACTGAGCTCTCAGGCTCCTTGGAGGGAAGAGATTGGGAGTCATGGTGAGTAACTCGATAAAAGCTTCTTCAGTGGGTAGTGTCAGTTCCAAAAGCGTAGAAGATGCTTGGTTACCTTTAAGGGACAGGAAAACAATAGGGAATATGTTATAAAAAAATGACATTATCTTGAACACTGGCTACACCCTCATTTAAAGCAGCGTGTAGAATTACTGGAGGGCCATGAAGCATGGTTAGTAATCCTGTGAGATTTACTTATAAGGAGGCAGTAAGTTGGACTGAGCAGGGTTTTCTTTCTCACTGTTAGCGAACTGGCAAAATTGTGCCACTACCATGTCTGTGCCGTAGCTCTGCCATCTTACCGCCTTGCCCTCTGCAGTCCCCAAGCATGCACTGCCTCCACTCATGCCTGACCCTGCAAGATGGCAACCCCTGGCCACCCGCAGCCTCCCTGAAGAGACATACCAAAGGTTTATAATTGAGTTATTCGCACAAATGAAGGGTGCAGTGAAAACTGATCAGTCCCTCCTTTTTCTCTCCCCCCTGTAATACTAGAACAAGAGGTCACTTGGAGATGCTAATGGTGGCTTAATTTAGATCACATGAAAGGAGACACTTTTTCACACAGCAGGTAGTCAGTCTGTGAAATCCACACTGCCTCCGGAGGTCAGAGAGTCAAACGCTGCAGAAGGATTTGTCAAGTTTCTGGGTAATTTTTTGAATAGTAAGAACTATTTCTGCTGAGGATGCAGTAGAATCCCAGGTACCCCAGTCAGGAGGGACCCACTGTGCATAGCAAGGTGCCTGCCCAAAGTGGGACTCCAGTTGCTTTAGTCTCAGCAGCCAAAGAAAAGTGGCATTGATTTGGTCAGATGCTGGCAAGATGATGATGAAAGAGCTGCTCACAAGCTCAAGCCCTCTGTATGGCACTTTACTTTCTCCTTCCCCAGTTTTGTAGCCTCAACTTCAAAAGAGTGGTTCCTATCCCCTGGTGTTTCTTTCTGGTTGTAAATCGGAGCCGTTCACTCTGATTTTAAAGAGGGGAAGGAAGGAGAGAAAGCTCACAGCTACTTTACTTTGGGAAGAGTCTCCCCATACCTGACTGTGCTTTGGGTGAAGCTTGGGTGAGCTGCCTCGGGGTATAGCCTCACCTGCACTTCTGATGCTTTTCTTAGGTCTCTTGAACATTACATCTCTGGTCTGGTGGCTTTGCCACTCCTACAGATAGTTCTTGGCACGCTCCTGCTCTTCCCATGCATTGCCTGTGGCATCATAAGCTATTTAACAAGTCTGACTGGACATGGGTATTGCTGGATGTTCCCAGCAGGGAAGCGTAGGCCTATGGATTATGACAGTGTTGAAGAGCCATAAACACGTAAAGGTGTTTAAATTTACCAGCAAGGACAAAGCATAACAGAACAGGGAGAAATATTTTCAAAGTCATCTCTGTTTCTACACCTATGTTTGTCTGACCTGCAGTCCTAGAAAGGCCTTTAGCCCCAGGAGGTTTGGGGCTTGATCTGATGTTACTATTTTTCTTCTTGTTGATAAATCCAGCTCGAGTCCTTTCGTCCCTTCGTTCAGTTTTTGACAACTGTGGCTGTCTAGACTCAGGGTAAAGAGCTTTGCAGGGGATTGAGACAGGAAACCAGCATTCTTTGCATTGTCTTTTGGCTCTTTGCTGCAAAATGGCTATAAGGAATAGGCTTTAAAATAGGCTTTTAAATGTATTTCCTTGTAGGTAGCTGCAGAATCAACTCAGTATGTGTACAGTAAAAGTGATCATAATCCACTTGAGGGATAGTCTTCAGAAAGTCTCACAGACATCTCTCATTCTAGCATTGTCACAGTGTCTCTCTAAGTATCCCACCAGCTTTACCCCTTCTCACTGTCTGTAGCCTCGGTAGCTGGCTGTGTTTAAATATGTCAACCTGGGGTTTTTTCCCCCTTTATGTTTCCTATGTTGCTCTAACAAGCAGCATGAAAGAGAACAAACAAGCAAGGCAGGAGTGCCCCAGGCAAAAGGAGTGTTTTGTGTTTAATTTGAATACATACATATTTTTATTGTTTAAAACTTGTGATACTCATCAAACACATACAGGAAGGCTGTGAATAGGACCTATCTGTTTCTTCCACTCTGACACACATACCTCGTGTCTCATGAGCACCTTCTCATTTTCACTCTCACTGTCTGATTCTCTCCAAAGCACAGTGTCTTTTGTATCCTTGTATGCATGTTCAATAGTCTCATCCTCACACCTTCTCCGCTGTGTACACCTTCTCATCTCAGCAGACTCTGGCTCCTGTGCGTTCTCACAGACGACATACACAAAAATGCACGGCCACCCACATACTGGCCAAGGCTTTATTACTGAGAGGAAAATTGCTCTCAAATATATGGGACTGAGTATAACGTATAGTGGTGACAGGGAGAGATGGGAGCAAGACAGGGCTGGGAAATTGTACCGTCTCCTTGCCCTTCAGAGACAAGAAGCACTGCTCAGGCGGAGGGGAGAGCATGGCCTCAAAGTCCTCATCCCCTCTGCCATGCACAGACAAGCATTGAGTATCTCTCATTCTCATTTCCCAATGTGCAGACTCATAGAACCATGGAATCACAGAATTACTACAATTGGAAAAGACCTTTAAGATAATTGAGTCCAACTACAAACCTAACCCTGCCAAGCCCATCACTAAACTGAACCATATCCCTCAGCACCTCATCGATGAGTCTTTTAAATATTTCCAGGAATGCTGACTCCACCACCTCCCAGGGCAGCCCACTCCAATGCACCCTCTTGGTGAAAAAGTTCTTCCTAATGTCCACTTCCTAAACCTCCACTGGTGCAATTTGAACCTATTTCTTTGTATCCTATCATTCATTACTGCAGAGAAGAGATTGACCCCCACCTCACTACAGCTTCCATTCAGGTAGTTGTAGTGAGTGATGATATCTCCTCTCAACCTCCTCTTCTCTAGACTAAACATCCCCAGCTACCTCAGCCACTCCTCATAAGACTTGTTCTCCAGACCCTTCACCAGCTCTTACTGCACTCCCTCAAAGTTTCTCAGTTGTCTTCTCTTGTGCATCCTCCCCCCTCTTTTTTGCCTATCAGGTCCTGATCACATCACTGTCACAGTGACTATAATATCAGTGTTTTCTGACAGATATATATGCTACTGTCCTTCCTAGAAAAGCTCTTTAGCACCCAGTCTTGCCTCCAGATCTGAGCCAAGGTAGTACGACTGGAAAGCGTGGTCAACAGCATCTCATATTTCTGCATGCAGAAGATTACAGTCCCACTAAAGCTGTTTTTAATATATCCCACTTTCAAATAAGGCCTTGTAAAGAGCATTTTGTCTTTATGAGGACTGAGACTGGTACTGCTCAGCAAACGTTCTGGGCATTTCTCTCAGGAATGCCCAAAGGTCTTCTATCTGTTCTTGAGGTGGGTGCCCTGGTGACAGAGGATACAGAGAAGGCAGAGTTACTGAATGTCTTCTTTGTCTCTCTCTATACTGCTGGAGACTAAGCCCCAGACTCCAGAGGACATCAGGTTAAAAGAGGAGATTTTTTTGGTTGATGAGGACTGGGTTCAGGATCAGTTGAGTAGTCTGGATAAACATAAATCCATGGGCCCTGATGGAATGTACCCATGGGTGCTGAGGGAGCTGGTGGAAGTCATTGCTCAGCCACTCTCCGTAATCTTCAGTAAGTCGTGGAGAGCGGGAGAGGTGCCTGAGGACTGAAGGAGAGCAAATATCACTCCATTCTTCAAGAAGGGCTAGAGGGGACCCAGGTAACTACGAACTGGTCAGCCTCAACTCCATCCCTGGAAAGTTGCTATCTCCAGCCATATAAAGGACAAGAGGATCATTAGGAGCAGTCAACATGGTTTTACCAATTTGACCAACCTGATAAAGCATTTGACATTGTCTCCCACAGCATCCTCACAGCAAAACTGAGAAGATGTGGGCTGGATAATCAGCTAGTGAGGTGGATTGTTAACTGGTTAAAGGGAAGAAGGAAGAGAGTTGTGATCAATGGGGCAGGGGCTAGTTGGAGGCCTGTATCTAGTGGAGTCCCTCAGAGGTCGGTGCTGGGACCAGTACTGTTCAATATATTCATTAATGACCTTGATGAGGGAACAGAGAGCACCATCAGCAAGTTTGCTGATGATACTAAACTAGGGGGAGTGGCTGACACACCAGAAGGCTGTGCTGCCATTCAATGAGACCTGGACAGGCTGGAGAGTTGGGTAGAGAGAAATCTAATGAAATTCAACAAGGGCAAATGTAGAGTGTTGCATCTGGGAAAGAATAACTCCATGTACCAGTACAGGCTGGGGAATGAACTGTTAGAGAGTAGTGTAGGAGAAAGGGACCTGAAGGTCTTGGTGGGCAGCAGTATGACCATAAGCCAACAATGTGCCCTTGTGGCCAAGAAGGCCAATGGCATCCTGGGTTGTATAAGAAGGGCTGTGGGCAGTAGGTCAAGAGAGGTTCTCCTCCCCTTCTACTCTACCCTCATGAGACTATATCTGGAATATTGTGTCCAGTTCTGGGCCCCTCAGTTCAAGAAGGACAGGGAGCTGCTGGAGAGAGTTCAGCACAGGGCCACAAAGATGATGGAGTGGAGCATCTCCTTTATAATGAAAGGCTGAGGAAGCTGAGGCTCTTTAGCTTGGAGAAGAGGGGACTGAGGGGTGATCTTAAGAGTCTGTGATTCTGTGGATTCTGAGGCAGGCTCTGTATTTGGTCTTCTGTAGTGGGCTACTGCACTGAGAGTGCTAATTTCAAAAACTACTTCAATCTTCTGCCACCTCCAAGCTTCTAGTGCAGCCTGAAGCGCTGAGCATTTCCTTCCCAACTGCATGATGGTGACAGCCACATGGCCTCTCTTCACAAGGGGGTAATGAAAACATATCAGTTGCCACGGTGCGGGCCTAACGCAGATGTGCTTCAGAGCAACATAGTGTAGGCCCTTTGTCCGGGAAATGGCTGTGCCTCCATAGGAGCTATGAGAGTCACGGAGCGTGCATGATTTGGAAGACATTTCAGGTTTTCCAATTGCTGTAGCAGTGGCTGGTAACCTTCCAGCAAAGAGATGCTAGAGCACAGTGTTCCTGTGGCTCCTGCTGTGCTCAGCCGGTGCTTGTGTTTGAACTGGCACCAAGCAAGCTGGGAAGCGAAGAGATTATTAATAGGGAATGCAAAGAAGAGGATAGGTGTTTCAACATGCCCTGCTTTGCATGTCTAATTCGGGAGTTACACTTCTGTAGTTCCCCAAACCAGTGCCCAAATCCATCAGCAAACTTCTCAGAAGCCTAAGTCCTTAAGCCTTAGTATACCATTAGATAAGGACTTTGCTTGTGTAAGGCCACCAAGCACTGATATTGACTCTCCAGGACATTTTTAAGGCTATCTATATCACAATAAAGCCATTTTAATAGTGTCATCAATCAAGAGAGACCGCATCTTGGCCTGGAAATGATTCTGCTTGAATTTCTTGAAAGGAGAATGGTGAGTAATTATGGGATGTGTTATCTTCAATCTCATTTGAGATCTCCTAATTGGAAGCACATATTAGTGCAGTTTATTGCTTATAAAATAAGTGGCAGGGGCACTGCTAATGTTCCTATGGCAAGTACAGCCTTCCACTTAACAGAGAGGTAAAGACTGTTTTTCAGCAGGTAGCATGTCCATGGAAGGAGCTGTCCCTGTTCACATGTGGGTGGGCAGCTTTTTCCTGGCACGGGCTTTGAACTGAAGCTTATCACAGAACCATGGAATAGTAAGGGTTGGAAAGGTCCTCTAGAGATCATCTAGTTCAACCCTCTGCTAAAGCAGGTTCACACAGGTCAGGTCACACAGGAACGTATCCAGATGGGTTTTGAAAACTTCCAGAGAAGGAGACTCCACACCCTCCCTGGGCAGCCTGTGCCAGGGCTCCCTCACCCTCACAGGAAAGAAGTTTATCCTCATGTTCAAGTGGAATTTCCTGTGTTCCAGCTTGTGTTCCAGCTTGTGCCCATTACCCCTTGTCCTGTCACTGGGCACTGCAGAAAATAGACTGTCTCCATCCTGTCAACACTCACCCCTTAGGTACTTGTAAGTGTTGATAAGTTCCCCTCTCATTGTTGTCTTCTCCAGCCTAAACAGTCCCCAGTCTTGTAATCTTTCCTCATAAGAAAGATGTTCCAGTCCCTTCATCATCTCTGTAACCCTACACTGGACTTTCTCCAGGAGTTCTATTATCACTCTTGAAGCAGGGAGCCCAGAACTGGACAGAGTACTCCAGGTGTGACCTTACTAAGGGCCATGCTCAGCTGACCTTGCAGCTGACCTTCTGCATCTGCAGTTCATCTCAGCTGGCGGCATCTACTGTCGGGTATCAACCAATCCCCCTGGCAACATCACGTACCTGACAGGGCATTCTTGCTCACGTCATGGTGCTGGGGTCTGGGTGCATGGCTGTGTGAGAGCTGCTAACTAAGGCAAGCGATGAGGTAAAGCTTCCTGGCTCAGGACTCGTGTGTAGCTGGAGTCGCTGCTCAAGTGGAGGCGACAGTGTTTGCAGCTCTCCTCCAAGATTTTGCCAGCCCCTGTGCTGCTTTTTGTGCAGTCATGTCAGCATAAGGGAGCAGACTTGAGGGAGCAGCGGTTACTCAGGTAAGGAGAGTGTAGCTTAACGTTGCCTGTGGGGGCCTCCGAGACTGAGTAATGGCAGGGCTTGAAAGCTGTTACAGATATTTGATAATTAATTGACTGGGAAATCAGTTTATTTTAATGACTCCAGTTAAATAAAGAAGAGATAAAAGAACTTCACATTCCTGCGGTGCTAAACTACTTTCAGGGACAGAAAAAGCCCATTACATGTCTGCTTTTATGCCAACAGGGGCTTTTACTTCTTGTGAAGGCTCTTCTGAAAGGTGGTTGAAATCTTTATCTTCCCTGAATCCCAGAAGTTTGGGTTTAAGACAGGAAAGACTGAAGGGTGGTTTAGTAGCAAGGATCCATCAGGTGGAGTGAGACAGGGGAGTGGAGCTGCTACTGTAACCTCACACTTCACCTCTGGTCAAATACTTACTGCAGAGCGGTTCCAGTTGTGGTTTATCACCATTTTATACTGCTCTAGTGGGAGCAATGCATGTAGCTCAGTTAACCTCACTTGTCTTTCTAAGTAATATCTAATCCCACACACATACACACACACACACACACAAAAGGTAGCATTATGGAGAGAAGATCTGTAATAGTCTGCAACATGAACAAATAATTTTGGGTACTTTCCCCACCTCTCAGTAGCTGGCCTCCATTTCCCAGCCTAAGGAAGAAACAGTGAGTGTAAAGTCAGAGAGGGCTTGGTGTCAGGTCTATTTGAGCTAGGAGTGTCTTATTTTCCAGCTTGTTGGAGGTATCATTGTTCAGTGGGCAGATATGTTCCTTGAGGAAAAACAATACACACCCTGGTCCTGGCCAAAGAGAGAGAGAGCTTGACTGGGAGCTCAGGGCTAAGGGTTTGGAGGGTCTCATGGTTCTGAGCTTTTTATATGTCTATGGGAAGATATTTTCTGCATGACTGTGCATATTAAAGATGTCAGCAGCAATGCTGAAAGAGAATAGAATCTATTCCCTGTTACAGATTGCACTTTGGACATGAACTTTCATCTCAAGCCAATGTATCCCGTCCTGAGGATTTTATGGCAAGTATGGATGTATGAACAGGGTTCCCAGTGCCGTCGTATTTGTCAGAGTCTGCAGAGAGCCTGCAACACCATCTGTTTTAGTGAGAGGATGAGGGATTAAACAAACTGTAGGAATCACGGGATCTGTACAATACATGAGAGCAGGCCAGATGATCAGAGCACAGCTTCTTTTTTTATAAGCTAAGAATAACTTTAACATCCTCTCATGTAGGGTTTAATGTCAAAATTAACTAACATTTCACTCCTGTCTCACAAATCCCAAACCGCTCTCGCTTTCCCCAGTGCTGGTGCTCACCGTACCGCAGATCCAAATTCATTGCAGACAAACCTCTCCGATCAAGTGAAAATTTAAAAGAACATTTAAAAGAAAGATAAGCCTTTCAGCCTGCTAGAGGTACAGCAGGACCTCTCTTCCACTGCCCTGGAGCACTCTATATTGAGCATCTTCACAGGAGAATTTAGTTCTAGATTGTCTCCTCCAAAGCTGTGAACGTCATGCGGTGCACAGATATTGGGGATGCACCAGTGCCCATCAGGTGGGGGTGATGTCATCTCCCCTCCATGGCCCCTTAGAGGCTCCTTCTAGCCAAGTGTAAATTCAGGGCAGGCTACAAATCCTCATCTTTTAAACATTCCCTGGATCTGAAGCGTCCTGCCAGCTGGAGCTGCTTTTAGCTGAGCAGACTGAAGTGCTATATTTAATGAATTCATTTAGAGTCTGGTGCAAGGAAGCGGGGCTGATCCTCATGTAGTATAAATCTAGGCTTCTCCATTTGCTTTAGTGGTGCCCTGTTGACCCGTGATTTCTGCCAGCTGAAGCTGCGGTTTGGCTTCTCTCCGTACAGTTCTGGACTTCTGGAAATTGTTTAGAGCAAGTGACCTGCCAGAAGAATAGAAATAGGAATCCAGCCTCAGACCAGCCAAGGCACATGTGAGCAGCCCTAGACCCAGCTGTGTCAGAAACTAAACTAGCAGTTAGGCAGCGCTACAGGAGGGAACTCTGGGAAAGTGGTTTATCTGTACTGCAGATAAGCTGTGTAAGGCACACCAGGCTCTTGGGAGAAGAGGCAGAAATGTCAGTGGATCTAGATAAGATATCCTCAGGTAAAGGTTTCCAGTAGGATTAAGCAACACTGTCTTCACTGAGAAATGAAAAGGGTTTACATTCTGTATTCCAGCCAATTTGCGCAGCTTGTATTGCCAGTGCCGGAAGACTGCAGGTCAAAAGGTACAGAAGCAGTCAGAGCAGTCCTTGCAATTATTATGCCTGCTCTTCCATCGGTAGCTGTGCTGAGTTCAGGCTCCAGAGCACACAGCCAAGTTGACCCCAAGCTGGTAGCCTTCAGACCATTGGGAGAAGGAGCTTGTGCTTCAGCCAGTCCTCACTGTTCTGGTTGCATGTCCCTGGGCAGATCACAGTCAGAAAGAAATATGTGATCTCTTGCAGCAGTGCTAAGATAGACATGCCTGAAGGTGGCACCTGCATTTGTGAAGGCTGTATTGCAGCCATCACTGCCTCTCTCTTGCTACCCTGACACAAGCAGTACACACCAAAGTTTTGTATGAGACAGGTCAAGTCTGTCAGCTTTTGTTTCCAGCTATAAAATCATTTCATTGTATGACTTGGCACAACCTGTTCCTTTCCTTCTCCAATATATTCCCATATGTGTAGAAAAGTCAATGTAATGCTTCTCCTCTGCAAAGCACAAGAACTTCAGTTTCCACAGTGCTTAGTCCATTTGACAAAAACAGTGCTTGTTGTCCAGCATGTGCTGAGTTGCCTTGCAAGGCCAAGTCCTGCAAGGGTCTCAGAGGAAAGACAGCACAAGGTATTTTTGTGGTAAGTAGGATGGCAAGGAAATCTAGCTGTGGGAATTATTCCTGCCCCCGTTTCTCAAAGATTTGTACCTTTCTGCCATTCTACTTCCAATCTTGAGTTTTTAAGCCAGTTCCTGGCTTTCATGCCAACAGAAGAAACTCCTTCAAATATATCTTGACATTTCTTCCATTCTTACCTCTCGCCTGGGCTAGTTATTTATTTATAAACATGTCCTCTTCTGCAAGGCATGTTGTGTGTGTGGGGATAAAGGTATGCTCAGATCAAAGCTCTTGGGAATTCTCTCTCAGCAGCTTCTCTTCTCTACCTTCCTTGCAAGTCTTTTTCAGATGCCTCCTTTCACAAGGCCTGATGGTGGACAAAAGTGGGGCATTAGGGAGAGGCAAAACTTAGCAAAGCTGCAAACAAAGGAGAGAAAGTAGGGTTGGGCATTGCCTGGCAGGTACAGCTTTTCTATGCTTTCCACTTCAAGGAGTTCTTCAACACACAAGATAGATACATCATGCCAGCCTGAAGTTTGCAGCACTTCGTTCTACAATCATAAAACACCAGTCGGACAGGTTTTAAAAAGTATGTCATTTTGGGCGGCAAGATAAGTGGCTGTATTGGTAAAGGGGCTCACTCTGCCAAATGCTGTTTGGAAAATTTAGTTCTTGTGTGTTAGTTTGGAAGCTGGTAAGCCCAAAAGGAGTTTGACAAATCTGGTCCTAATTTCAATGCTAATTACTTTGAAAAGTCAAGCCTCACTTGTGGCTTCTAGGTGCCTGAGAACTTTACTCTCAGCACATTTGGGAATACAGACATATGTCAATGGCTCTGGGAAATAAAAACACTTATAGTCTTTTTATCAGTAGGTTTTAGCCTGTCCATGTATGACAGATGCAGTTTATGAAAAGAAACACATACCTTGTACTCCAGTTTATTCCAGTACAGTATAAAGAGGTCTAAGATAAATGTTTAGCTGTATGTGAAGTGAAAGTAGCTGAAAACATCGCTTCATCCAAAAAAAAAACCAAACCTGTGAGAGTTGTCTTCTGACGTATTGCTGAACTCTGCCAGATGGATGCTGAAAATAGTAAGACCAGGTCATTGTAGTTTGTTTTCACGGCAGCCACTGTGAAGCTGTTTTCTGCACAGTTCTGGTCATCCACCCAACTTTATTTTAAATGTCTGAAACTATAGGAACTTCCTTGTTTTCCTTGGGAAACTTTTATCAAAACTAGCTCTTGTAGATGAGAAGTTTTTCCTTAAGTTTGAACAGACTTACTTCTCTTCTTTTTCTGACCTCTTACTCCTTTCTAGACCCCTCTACGTCTTGCTAAATAATTTCTCTCTTCCCTCAGTGCTTTCAGCTTTCAAAGAGGTATAGCTTGTCAACATGTCCCTTTTAAGTCCTCTCTTACTCAAGTTATACATATTTAATGTTTTAAAGCTTCCCTTAGATGCTGATCCCTCTCCAGCCCTTGATGGATTTTGTTGTTGTTTGCCTCTGAATTCTGTCCAAGTTACCCATATCATCCTGGTAACAAAGTGCCTTGGATTGACTGCACCAGTCCAGGTGCGCTCAGTATTTGGTGGCAGTTGGTTTTGGGTGGGATTAAAAAGAAACACAGCAGAATCTCTCAAAGGGAATCTACTTTGTGGTCTCCTCTCTGAGAGCATTATTTCACAATGGTATTTCAGGACTGGCTTTAGATATGGAAATGACAGTGTTCATCTTGCTCAGAAGCTGTTCTCTGCTTTCAAGTGGGAGAGAGATGGGAAAGGGGAAGAGGGGTTAAGCTCCTCAAAGGCTTTGTCTACATTAGGCTTTTTTGGTCGTATTTCTCAGTGTGGCTTGCACGGATGCAGCTCACACCACAGTGGCACTGATGACAGCTGTGTTGCAGGCAGGGAAACTAACATGTTTCACTACATGTTGTCTCTGCAATCTCTACAAGCCCTGACTCCACCAGCAACGCTGCAGCAGCAGAAGCCGGAGGGGGAAAAGGTCAGCTGTAAATAATAACTAGAGTATTTGCGCAGCAAGGAGGTGTCCTTCGTTGAAATACAGCAGCTGGGATTGAGCAGGAAGGATGGGCCCACACTGACTTTCACCCTAAAATGACATCCTTCATAGTCAGCTGCTGGTGGCTTGAGGGCAACACCTGGAAAAGGGGATCATTGCTTGAGCCACCTCTGATACTCTCATGACTTCAGAAAAGAAGGGAAAGTTAAGTCTTATTTCCCTAATATCACTCTCATTCCCACCCTAATCTGCCTCTTCAAGGAGTGTCAAGACCTATTTCTGCTTGGTCCAGGTCCTTCTCTCCTACCTGCACCCCCAACAAGGGATAATGCTCCAGATGTGGTATTGTCCTTTCCCTTTTGCAGAAAGAGCAATACGAGATAGAATGTAGGTTACAGTGCGCAAAGTAGAGAACACATTCCCATGCTTCAGGTACCATGCTCTTTGAATACTGGAAGGATCTATTTCTTATAGTACAAAACACAGGAGACACCTACCAGTTTCACATAACACTTAAATCTGATATTCTTTCACAGCCTTATACCAATTAATGGTTAACTGACTAAATTCTCAGCGAGAAAGTATCACCAACGTGAGATGTTAATGAGTTTGAAAAAAGAAAAAGGGGGCAACGGGCTGAGAAATGCCTGGGGATAAGAAAGGCAGAGTACAAACTTACAAGGTGGAATGCAAGCTGTCATTCAGAGAGGAGGCCAACTTACATTTACTTGGGGCTAGATTAATAGGCTTTTATGGTCGGGAAGGATCATGAAATTATGTAGATGGTGATTTACACTGTTCTTTTAGGAGGCTTTCCACTTTCTTTTGAAATGCCTGTCACTAATCACAAGAGGATAGTCACTGGACTATACAGCCCAGTGCTCCAACTTTGTGGTGCATGTTTGCTTCTGCTACCAATTCCCATTTCCTTCCTTAAACATTCAAGTGTGGACATCTGAGCACTTAGTTCCTTCTACCTCCATGGAGAGGTGCTGCTACTGTAGATCTGTTGTAGAGTTCCACTACCTTGGTCACTACCCCAGCAGGTGTTGACTCTGGTGGCCAACATCAGTCCCTGACAAGCCTTTGGCCCTAATCTGATAGTCTGCTTGGCTGTATTTTCCCACGTCAGAAACTTCCCCAGAGGTGGTACATGGCTTCAAGCTGCCTGGCAGTCAGCTCTTTCTGACCTGTTGCCGGTACTGTGGGCATGCCCCTCTTCTGCAGCAGCCCCAAGAGCACATGCTGACATCATCACTTTGCTGCGTGTGCAGCATGTACAGCACCTTGCTCTTTGGAATTGGGCCCTGGCACCAGAGCACCGATCACATGGACTGTTCTGCAGGGTAACATGTGGCTCTGCATGTGCAATTGTGAAAGGGAGAAATGGGGAACCTTTCTACCATACAAAAATATGGGTGATGTTTCCCCAAAGCTCCAGTTGTAATTATTTCAGTCTTAAGTTTTGTAGTCCCCTTCCTTGAGTAAACCACTGGAATCCACAAGCTGGAAAGTGCTATTTGCAGTGACACATCTCTCTTCAGCTATGAGGAGTTGATTTGCAAATCTCACCTTTGCTCTGTGACAGACTCTGATGACACCTCCTGCATTTGTAGCCTGTGATTGTGGCGTCAGGAAAGGACCTGAGATCACATAAAATGCTTGAAGCTCCCCTTTAGCATCAGTCTCCCATTCCTTCTTGTGTTTGCACCATCCCTTCTCCTGCCCTGCCCTCACTCTGCTTCTTTCTGTGTTCCCCTCTCTTTCAGAGCTGCCCTTTGCATTACTAATTTGTGGCATTATCTCATTCTCCAGTAGCTGTGCTGACTGCCTTGATGTTTCTCACCAGCTTTTGCCTCTCTCCCCCTCTTTCTCTCCCTCCCTTGCCGCCCTATGATGTAGCACTGCCTTTCTCCATCTGCCCGATTGTCTCTCTGCTTTTTATCTGGGTGTTGGAGCTCCAGGTGCTGTCATTCTCTGCGACAGCACAGAACATTTCAGATTGCCTCTGCGGCTGGATAATTACCAGATACAGAGTCACGTGGACTTCCCAGCCAAACTCTCCCTCCCCTCCTGTCAGAGGAGGAGATCACATCGCTGAAACACATTTTTTTAATTATTTATTTTTAGAAGAGATCCGGGGGAAAAGTTTGGAAATGGCTTTTCTGGAGTTACTTAGTGATGACCAGATGAAAGTTACCTACAAGGCACTGGGGATTCAGGTGGAAGAAATAGCTGATTTCCAGTACTGACATTTGTGAAGGAAAATAAAAGGGATGATAGTCTGTATGGGTGTATTGTTAACTCTCCTATTCTCATCCTTGATGTATCCCCTAACCAGGAAAAATTCCTAATGTTGCAGACACTTGTCGGTAGCTGTTTGTTTTCTGGTCCTTTTACAAATTTGTAGTAAAAACCAATTGTCTTTCAGTGAACTTGAGTTTTTAGGTGACCAGGGGTTCTTTTCAAATGCCAGCTTGTGTCTTAGTGATGGCAAAAGCACTTAGTGTAAGTGCACTTACTTAGTGTAAGTGCAATGCAACCAAAAAGGCAAATCATCTGGCAAATGTTCCTCGTTTGCATTCTGCCTTGTCTTTCGTATTCCCTGTTTTTCCCTTTTGACAGTGCAGGAGTCCTGTGATGCTATGGGAAGCTGTGGACAGTAGGGCAAGGCACATACATACTTCTGGTTGAACGTTTCACTGAGGCCATGTGATCAATAGCTGATGGGCATCACTTAATCACATTGGATCAAGATGAGAGACAGGTTTCAAGCAGGAACATAAAGGGACATTGAGGAGTCCTCAGCTAACCCAAAAGGGAAAAAGAGAGCTCAGGATCTGTCTCCTCAGCAGTCTCATCCTCCCAGTTGATCTCAGTGCAAGACCCTGATGCAAGCTGTCAGAGCATTTGGCATTTCTGCAAGCATCAGCCAAAGAGCAGTTCAGCCTCTCTGTGCACACGTGGGGAGTGAATCTGCTCTGGCAGGAGC
Source organism: Colius striatus (assembly GCF_028858725.1). NCBI lineage: Eukaryota > Metazoa > Chordata > Aves > Coliiformes > Coliidae > Colius > Colius striatus. The sequence goes on along the minus strand of NC_084759.1, from coordinate 119,743,614 downwards.
TCTGTAACCAGAGACAGTCACTCTAGATAGGCACCTCAGAGTGGGCAAAGAGCCATCCAAGGCTTTCCTGACTGTGCTGTAAAGAAATGGAGGGTTTTTCCTAGGTCTGGTGTGATACAGGAAAACCCAGCACCGTGATGATAGACCTTAATGCAAAGCTTTTTCTTTATTTTTGAAGTTTTAAACTGTGCTAGGATATGGCTGGGATGGAGTTAACTTAGTTCATAGCGACTCATATTGATATTGTTGAGAAGATATCTCTGCTGGAATGGATGTAGGCTGAAGTTGCTTATGCAGGTATACCGATCCCCAGAAGATGAGGAGAGCGATAAATCATGCCACTATAAGTTCTTTTATTCTGATATAGTTACATCTACCCCAGGAGAGCACTGGCATAAGAATTACTATAATTTTGGGCTTGATTTCTTTTTTTTTTTTTTCCTCAACAAACAGGAATCTATACTCTTACATAGTCCTTTTAACACAAAGAAACCCTATGTGAGAACAGCTGTGTGTCTGCTAGTGAGAGCCCATGCAGCTAGCTGTCTTTTTAGGCTGGTGTATTTTTGGTGAATTCCCTTGGGTTTCATTTTCCACACGTATCATATGGACTGAGAGACAAGGATGCTCACAGCACATGAGCAGTTCTGCACTGATAGTCATATTCACTGGTTGCAATTCTTTTTGCTTTCATTAGAAAGAGTTGAAGGGAGAGAGAGTGAGATAGGAACGTTTCTCTACAAGGCACAGGGGAGTCCTCATCTAGAAAGCTGGGTATGAATTCTGGTCACGAAAGAGAAATTCAGACTGGAGTAGGTACTGAGAAGGGCTACTGGGATGTTCAGGGCGATGGAGAGTCTATCATAGAAGAAGAAAGTAGCCGAGTTTGGCTTGTTGAGCCCAGCAAAATGAAGGCTGAGAGGGAATATGATTACTCTCTCCGAACACGCTAGAAGATAAGAACCCAGGAGAGGGAAGAGCTATTTAAGCTAAAGGATGGTGTTAGCTTGAGAAGGAATGGATATAAACCAGCCATGAATAAATCTAGACTTAGAATTAGAAAAAAAAGAAAAGAGTTTCTAATCAGCAGGGCAGAAAGACTTTGAACAGCCTGCAGTAGGAAGCGGGAAGAAGGTATCTCCTGCAAAACGCGCTAGACTGAAGTTTAGGAATGAGGTACATCTCTGAGAAAGATGATGACGTACAGCAGGCCATGTCAGCAGAGGCCAGGGTTCCCTAACCCAGGAAGTCTGTCCAAGCCTCACGCCCACAAAGTGCCAATTTACCAAAGAGGATGAGCAGAATTGCGGGCATCCTGTCAGCTCTGCACCACCCCAACTGGAGAGAGCCCAAGTCATCACCTGAGCGCTGAGATACTCAGGGAGCTGCAGACAGGCATGAAGACTGAGGTCACAGCATAGTATGGCTGAAAGAAAGCGTGGGCTGAACAGATGTGGCAGCTTCCCCCTCCTGCCAGTTTTCTAGTGCAGGGCTGGCTTTAAGCAGTAATTTTCTAAATCCTCCCAAGGGCCTGTGTTATCACGCTGGCAATTGGTGGCTCGGGAGCTATTTATGCCACGTTTTGGGAAACCATCCTGCTTTAGCACAGCCTTTGCTCACAAACAGGGACCCTGTTGTGGGTCGTGGTACGTCAGGAGAGGAGCAGCAAGCTGAAGAAGGCTGGTGAAAGAGAGGAGCAGTGGCAGCAGGCAGAGAAGTTTGAGCAACACTTCATGTCCATGTGTGTTCAAACTTGGTAAAATGAGGCTTTTGGTCTTGGCTGAAAGGAGATTTTAGATTCTCAGTTGATGCAGTCTCGCACTGTCATCCACTTAGGAGGCCCTTGCCTTCTCAGAGATTAAGATACATTCAGCTGCAACTGTCGTCTGTAGCATCTTCTGCTGAGGAGAACCTGATCCGGAGCACTGGAAATAACCCAGGGCCAACAGCTCCTACATTACTCCTCTAGACTACGTGCTCCTATGTGCTGAACCAGTGTACTCCTATGGTGGGGACTGCAGGCCAAGGAAAGAGAGCTGGCTGCTGCAGCAGCAGCGCTGCCGTGCACCTGAAATGCAGGCAGTCTGGCACTGCAGTGGTCATGCACGGCAGGGCCTGGCTGGGCCCTTCACTGGAACACTCTTCCTGGGAGCGCCAGGACTGCCATGTCTGTGGTTTGTCCTTAGTCCTTGCTGCCCACATCCCCACTGGCCCATAGTGGAGACCTGGGCTCTTACTGCCGGCCCGGTGACCACTGCTCTGTTTGAGTCCTTGCCACGCAGGGAAGGGCTGAGGACCATGAGCATACAAAATGAATTACGAATGTGACTTGCTCTTGAGCTTTCCTCACTAGGCCACATTAGCTTTCCAGGATCATACTTTGCAACACAATGGAGAATTTGTCTTGCATGTTCAGAGCTGGCAGCCGGGAGCTGACGTTGCTTTGTGCTGAGCAAGCTGTGTTTGATCCCTCTCTCTTTTCCCTCTTGCCATTTTGCTGCCAGGGGTAGAGGGCAGCAGGGGAAGTTGTTAGCTGGATCCTGTGAGTGTGTGTGAAGTAAGAAGATTAGAGCAGGCTCATCAGAGAGCGGAGGGGAAGGCAGGAGATCTGATCCAGAGTGGGTTGTGACATCCTCTGGTGAAAGCTAGTCACGTCTCTCGGCGAGTGCAATGGGGTGGGTTTCGGGTTCTTAATTGCATGTGGATCAGTCTGACGAGAGTTTGGACCTGCTATACAGAGAATTGTCTTAGAGAAGGCATGATCAAAGGGTTAACAGAGAAAAGATGATTAAAGAGGAGTGTGGGAGTTATGACACAGAGCTGTCGCCACAGCATACTTAGGAGAAAGAGGGCAGAAAATGCAGTCCGAAACCACACTATTTATTTTATTTTTTCCCCCCCAAAATGAGGTAAGAGCTGTGACTTGCTGGTGAAGCAGCATGCTGTATTTCATTAATTCTAGCAGCTTGCCACTTCTCACTAGCGAGGCTCTGGCAGAGAACAGTGAGAGTGGGTCTACTCGAAAAAAAATGTATTTACTTGGATTTGAAACAACAAAAAAACCCCCAAACAATTATCCCAGGTTCAAGACAACCCAGTGCACCATCAATAACGCTGTAAAATCCCTGCCATGTTAAAGTAATCATTTAAACAGCAGCTTTACCGGGCCCTACAGGGCTTCCTTCCTGCCTCTTCATCACTGTAGGCTCTAAACATCATCCACCCCCTCCAAACACCAATTGAACTTACCCTGATAAGATCCCCCCAAAGGCAATAAAATACTCTGACTGCAATTCTGTAGCCCAGGGCCATAGCTGCTGTGCTGCTTTCTCTGAGGCAGAACAGGAAGCACTCCGGTGAGCTCCCAGCTTTCCTGCATCCTCCTCCTCACCCCTTTCAGCCCCCACCCTGGCAGTACTGCATCCAGTCCAGAGAGCCTGTGCTGGGGCGTACCAACCAAATGTTGCCTCTTGGCAGCATGCCCATCTGTTCGCCAGAGGGAAGGGAGGGTGGAAAGCTTAGGCATGAGAGCGGATAGAGTGACAGGCACAACATCAACTGTGAGGAGTGTTACAGCCACATGCTAGGAAATCAAAGCACTGCACGGCAGGGCCTTGTCTGGAGGAGGAGCAGGAGTCGCTGAGGCTAAGAATCAAGCATCAAGACCCAAGCAAGGCAGAGCAGGTGGTGAGCCTTGGTATTCACCAGGAGAGGGGATGTGGATGGCTGAGCCTCCTTCTTCTTTTCTTTCATTGGTCTCCCACCTATCAATAGGAATAAGCCCAAATGCTTTCATGAAAAAGAATAAAAAAGACATTTCTCCTACCTAGGTGGAGTTTACCTCAGAATCTAAGAAGGCAGGTTCACAGGAGCAATGCTTTGGCCCAGGCCTGCGCATTAGGTCGGCAGACATAGGAGGGGAGAGGATGAGCAGCAAAGCTTGCTTCCAGCTTTTGTCCTCCCTCTGCCAGGGTGCTGTTGAATATCCCCTCTCAGCCTGAAATCCAGACATTGGGAATGGTGGTGGGCAGCCCTCCCTCCCAATTGAGCTGATAGTTCCTACTGAAGATTCCAAAGCATTTTCCTGTGGCAAAAGCATCACCCCTTCCCCTCTCTCCCGTATCATGGCTGGCCCTTGTCATCTGCATTTGCACCTGGGGAAGCTGGGGCTGGGGGAGGTGTGTGAAGGTGGCCCAGGTTCCTTTTGCCACATCCAGTTTCCAACCATCTTTACCTGACTGGTTGTTATACAGTCGTTATCCACTGCATGAGAATTGGACAAGCACCTGTCGCAGCTAAAAACGGTGCTGTCACTCAGGAACGTTGGGTGCCAAAGTTTGCCATGTTTGTTCACAACACAATGAGGAGGGCTAGAGAATCACAGCAGCAAGATATTTTTTTTGGTCCTTCTGTGCCTTGTTTGAATTGGTGCTGAGATCAATAGTTCCTGAAACCCTGCAGCGATCGTGCAAGGCATGACTGCCACCACTAGCTGTTCCTCTCGTTAGCCACATCAAGAGATGTCAAGAAATTAAACCTTAAGGAAACTGTAAGAAAAAGCAAAACAGATGGATAGCAAATCATTTATTAGCGTTCACTGATGCTGGCAGTAATGCTTTCAATAAGCCTAATGAAAAGCGTTTGACTGTCTCTGTGAACTTGGTTATCGATTATTAGTGAACGATAAGAGTCGTTTGATATCTTGTTGATGCCGTGCTCCTATTGCATTGCAATTAAAATGTCAGTTAACGTGCCATTTAATATTCTATTAGTATTGAATTAGCACTTGTTACACTGTGAAAATCATCACCATAAATCCTTATTAAAGCATGATCCATATAACTGGGTGGCATCTCTGGCAGACTAAGATGGTGAGTGTGAGCAGACAGACATACTGAGATGCATCATCCACATGGATACATGTTCAGATTTACACGAGCACTTGGAATTTCCACATTTGTACATTGATTTTTCCCTGACAGTTTGAGAGGAATAAACATGCTGAGCAGAGCAGCTCAAATCTATTTCACTTACTCTTCGTATTTTCCTACTTTCACTCTCATTCACTCTTCTCTTTGCTTTATTTCAGTAGTACCTGATAGCTTGTTTTGGGGGTGCTTGCAGGTTTGTCTAACTGTAGCTATTGTCTACTATTCTAAGACTTACCTCAGGGGGGTGCGTGACACATTTTCTGTTCAGCAGAGAAGAGATAGAGTCCCCATGTGAGTGTCCCCTTGGGAGCAAGAGGACAAGGCTTTGGCTCTGACCACACTGATGAGCTGTTGTTGACCCAAGGGGCATCACATGGACATCTTTACTACCTCCAAGCAGAGGCATGTAATAACTGAGTGCAGGGCAGAGCCATGGAGTGCTATGGTGCAGGTCCAGAAAGCAGCCTGGCTGGGCTGGTGCAGTGCACTGCATCAGCTGGTTCCCTACAACACTGATAAGTGTGCTGGGAGATTTTCAGAAGTGACTGAAACTTCAGCTCCTACTGACCTCAGCTTCAGCTATTAATATGTTTAGCTTCTCACTGCCACTCCCCTTGGGATTTTCACAAATCCAAAATGTGCAGAGAGGAGCTTTGAACACCTTAGAAACCCACAGTTCTTACTGCTGATAGGACTACACAGACGCATGTACAAGAACGTTGGTGATCCTAAGGCAGCTGGCTCTGGAGGCAGCCTGAGTGTCTCAGCAGGGCCACTGCTCCCTGCCCTGAGGCACAGTGTCCTCCCTGGGTTCTTGCCTCTAGCTTCTATGCCTAGTGATTGCAGCCCAGAGTGGGCAACTGAATCGGAGCACCATCACATTGCAATGGTACCGGTTTCTACATGTAAGTGGTTGTTCATAGATTCTCCTGCCCCTTTCTCTTTTACAAAGACCAATTTTTAAAAAGCGAAGTGCAGATCATAGCTGAGAGCTCACCTCATGGCAAGTGCTTGACTGGCTGTGAAGATGGGCTCTAGCCTGAGGGTCAAACCCTTGCTCCCTTCCCTCTACTCGATGGCAGCAATGCTGGCCAGGGTCTGTTGGGCTGTTCTCTAAAGCAAATGTTTGTTGGATCAGGCAGAGCTGCTTCCAGCTTGGCCAGCAGTGTGGCGTGCCTCCCATTGACATCCACACAGCCTGGCTTTCCTCCCGTCCACAAGTAACCTCAGAATAAGTCAGAGAGCAGCCATGGGCATGCCAAAAGGGAGAGGGTGAGGGATGCCAGCCATAATGGTAGGGTCACATAACAAGGGATGGCAGCTGCAGCACAACATGAATGAAATGCATTCAAATAGAGGAACTTGGAAAATGTGTGACCCATGGTAAGAGGCTGTATGAAAGCCTACTGTCAAATATTTGTCTTATCTTGAAGTGATAATCTTTATCCTCTCTCTTAAATACAGCACATGCGTGGATAGTGGCAGGGAGACGTGCTGGATTATTTGGCTGTGGGGAGGCTGTGGGCAGAGCTCTGAGGAGTGAATGTGCAACAGCTCAGGAGTCTGAGCTATTTATCCACATGGTGTGAGCTGCTTCAGGGCAAACACCCTCAGCCTGTCTTGAGCCCAGCCCTGGTGGATATAGCTGCCAGGGTGAAAGAGGACTTATGTCTCCATGTCTTCTTCAGCCCTGAACCACTTAAATGTGACATAGCTGAGAGCAAACATTGTGCCTTTGTGTTGGCACCTCCTCATGTCTTCTGTGCGAACCACCTCTGGAGATGGGAAGTAGTACAGAGCAGGTACCTTGGCCAAAATGCACTGTCTGTCAAGGGACAAAATACTTGTCATGCAGTTGCAACAGGGTTAGTCTATCCTCTGCCTCACAGTGATTTGCAGTCAGGGCTACTGTGGTTGTCAGGCCTGCTGCCACTTCTCTGTCTGCGTTGCTCTCATTCCTCCTATCTCACCTGGGATGTTCAGAGGACATGCTGCATGCATCATAGGGATGGCAGTGATATCCCAGCAGCCTCTCCTTTTCAGCCCAAAGTCTGCACTAAACAAGAAAATGTGCATTGGCAAGGGGCTCTGCGTGTGTATGTATGTATGTTAGGGGGTGGTGCTTGAGAAGTGAATCACTGAGGAGTGTATGCAAGAAAGTCATATTTTGTCAGAAGGATGGAGAGGAGAGAGATACTATAGCTCCCTACCCTTGTGAAGCTGAAATCAAAGGATGGAGCAACTATGCTCTGAGTGGACAAAGCTGTAGCTCTGAACCTTTGCCCTCCGGACTTGCAGTGATCTGGGAGTATGACTCTCTAGTAGATCTGAAGGTTAGGGAGAGGCATGGGAAGAACTACTTCTGACCTTTCCCATTGACAGGGTTAGAAGAGATTTGGTAACTAGGACCTCTTGTGTCCTTCCAAAGTAATTTTTGGTGCAGGTATAGACCACAGACAAAATGAAAAGAGAACAGGATGCATGGCTGCCCCAAATGCCATGGTTTCATAAACCATAAGTTCCTGAAACCCTGAAAAAAAATCATTGTGAAATATGTGGTCGTGGGACAGAAATGGTGAGGAGGTGCAGTAGTTCACTGGCAAGACAGGAGTGTGCTACAGAGTTTCTGAGCAAAGTAGTAAAGGGAAGAGATCAAATGGAAGTGATGGAGAGGTTTGTTAATCTCCCCCTCACCTTTCTCATCCTCTGCAGGTGTTATGTAGAAGACAGAAGCTCCAAGGTGGCCTGGTTAAACCGTTCTGGCATTATTTTTGCTGGAGAGGACAAGTGGTCCCTGGACCCTCGAGTAGAGCTGGAGAAGAGAAACCCCCTGGAATACAGCCTGCGGATCCAGAAGGTGGATGTCTACGATGAGGGGTCCTATACATGCTCAGTGCAGACACAGCATCACCCCAAGACTTCCCAGGTTTACTTGATTGTGCAAGGTAAGTAACATGGTTGAGAAGAGAGCAAAGAGCAAAATACGCAGTGGGTGGAGAGATGTATTGCTTTCCTGGAGAAACCCTAAAGGCAGTAGCCTGTGCATCCCTTACATTTGCAACAGGAGCCAGCATGATCTGTCCCCTTTCACTGTGGTGCGGTGTGGCTTTACTCTGCTGTCAGTCTGTCCATTCAAAAGGAATGACAAAGCAGAGGACACCAATGATGTCAAGACATATTCAAGTACAGTGCAAACCTGACTCCTGGCTCTGGTTGTTCTGGTGCTGAGTGGAAAGCGTTTGTTAATAATGATGCTTGTCAGAACATTGTGCTGCCTCATCTCTTCCCAGACAGCGCCCTGGTTTCTTCGCCTCCTCCTTCCTCAGATTTTCCTTAATTTTTTTCTTGTGTCAACAAGTTACTGTGCTGTGTTTTTTGGCCTTCTGTTGTCAACTCTTTGCAAGGCTGGGGAATTAATTTTCCTGGGTGTTTTCTGTCTGGGTCATTGGTTTGCAGGCTGCACTGTCGCTAGACATGTGAAACCTGGTACCTGAGGTAGCTGCCATGTACTTTATATTGCCCTCTCCTTTTTTAGTTACCTCTTCCTCTCTGTGTTGTAAAAAACTAGAAACTTGTTGATCTGAACCAGCATTGTCCTATCTGTCTGCTTGCATTCATGGTATAACAGAGAGTAAACACATTAAGGAGTTCACCAATTACTGGTAAGGGTATTATGTAGTTTACTTGTTCAATGCTGTCCAGATCTGAATACCAAACGAGTGAGTTTACTCAGTTTTGGTTTGTTTTGCTTTTAATCTTCAGGCCATTCTGTCTATCTGCCTATTTATCTAAAATATTTATGGAGCAGCTTAGATAGATAGATACGTATGAATGTGTTCGATACATATTACAGATTTGTTCAGCTTCTACATTATCATTCAGGCAGGAGTTTGTTATTTCTCCTGATTTCTCTAGTAACCGAAAAGGCTGCGTGTTTTCTTTTCCCCAGCAAGTGTCTGAATCGCTCTGGATATAAATGCATGCATGAAGGGACTCTTTCTCTTGCTAGTATTACTTGGGAAGCTAGGGACTAATTAAAATACTGTGTGTTTATCTGCAAGGTGAAGTCCAGACGTGTGGTCAGAAGTGATGCTTTACAAGTGAGAGTAGTGAGAGAGAAGACTCCTGGTTTGTCTTCTTGAACAAAATCCTCCCCCAGCAGCAAGAAGAGAGGCACGTGCCAGCAAGCAGAACAGCTCTCCTGGCTTGTCTGAGTGTTTGCTGGAGTGTGCCTGGCATGAAACGCACTTACCAGCCCTGGAGGTGTACCCTGCCTCGCTGCTTACTGTAGCAGTGCACAGCTAACCTGCTCTGCATGGTTTATTGCTGGTAAAATCTCACAGCATACAATTTCCATTTAGCTGTCAAGGAAAATATAGGTATAAATGAATTTCAGAGCCATGCACATGTATTATTAATTTTATTTGTGCCTATTAGACATGGGCCCAAGCAGCTAAATTGAGTTCTCTAGTTTAGCTTTCACCTAAATGTGTGGGTGTCCAGCTCTGAGCTACTGCCACCTTTCTGGAGATGAGAAAACTAATGTTTTGGCACACCTAAACTCTGGATGTCTGTAAACAAGGTATCTGTGTATAATCTTTGTTCTAATGCCTGCCACAGACTTAGCAAAAGACCCATTGTGATATCATGCTTACTTTCAAAGCCTCGAGTCCTGTAATCCTGTAATTAGGTGAAACTCATAGCTTTGATTTTTTTTTAAAGCTAAATTTCATCTGGTAAAAAAAAACCTCAAGCAAATTAGAGCTACAAAATCCTTTACCACTTGGAAGAGTTAGACTCATCATTTTAAACCATATTTTTATTAGTTTAAAACTAATAAATAATTCACTTTAAATAATCTTAACTGATAAAACTAATTCATTAGAAGATAGTATGTAGAAATAGTAGAAAATAATCCCTTTCCTTTCCGAGTGTAATTTTCTCATATTGATTATTGTTATTCTCAAATTTGCAAGTTGTCTGCCTGAAAAATAGTCTACTGCTAGTACAAATGAAAAGAGTTTGGTTATTGAATCATGCTAAGCTTTTTGATTTTATTTATTTAACATAGTTTATTTACTTCTCTTATTTTTGTGTTCATAAATTTAAAAGCATTGGCTTTGTGAAGCTCTGAGTATCTCAAATGTAAAGATAAATAAAAAAAAGAAAATACAGCTTCCAAGAAATTAAATAAGGGGGTGTTCAAATGATCTATGTGTTACTCTAGCAGGAGAATCTAGGACCATTGACTGTGCTGAATTGGAAGAGACCTTAAAGATCATTTGGTTCTAACTCCCCGCCATGGGCAGGGACACCGTCCACTAGACCAGGTTGCTCAAAACCACATCCAACCTGGCCTTGAACACTTCCAACATCCACAGCATCTCTGGGCAACCTGTGCCAGTGCCTCACCACCCTCATATTTCTGGAATGAAGATCAGTGATTCCCTTTGAACAAGCACAGGGAAACTGAAACACGCCAGATTCAGAGACTTCTTACTGCCTTTCCACACACTGGATTTGGCGGTGAAAAATCCTGCAAGGATAGCTGCTCATGCCCTGCAAGCAATAGGCTACCTTAGGGCCATGCTCAGGCTTCAAATTCTGCTCAGTTAGCACTGTCATAGGTGCTTCTGCTCCCCACTGTGCCATGTACCAAGGACAAGTCCTTCATCTCCTGCAGTTCAACTCCCTCATCTGTATAGTCACTCAAAATCCAAATTTGATCCTAGAATCAAATGGGGTGGCTATATCGGAGACTAACAAACAGATAAAGGAATGCTGGAGCCCTTATAACTAGAAAAGACCACTTCTGGATCTCCAGTGCTAGCTAGAATAGATGGGCTTTGGTGTATCCTAAGGATTCACTGCTTTTAGGTAACTGCAGGCTAATGGAGTTGCATTCTAGGAACAGGTCCTTTCCTACCTTGAGAAAATTAGCTTTTCCTGGGGTGAACTCTGCTCAGTGAATTCTGCTGGCTAGAGCTGGAGGAATACATCACAGAAAGAGGGACATCACCTTTCTAATGTGTGTACCCATGTTCTTTAGTATTTTCTAGGGGAGAGCCAATTCTGCCTTTTCAGCCAGCACTGGTCTCTGCATTCACAACCTGCTCAGTCTGCTCTTCTCTTTTAAGTTTATATATCCACTAATAGAGCTACTCTCAGATGGACCATATTGCAGAGGTCTAAAAGGTGGGTAATGAAACAATACTTAAGAAGAAAAAATATGACTTGATAGACAGCTAAAAGTAGAAAAAAAAAACCAAACCATTTTGTAAGTCTTTCCTCCTTTTCAAACTTAAAGCCAACTCTGCTGGATGAAGTAGGCATTCACTGCCAAAAGATTTATGATCAGCATAACTGGCCATCTCTTCTATTTTTCCGTCCTAGATGGGCAGCACCACTCACAGGGTGGGCTGGACTGGAGGCAGCTGTCTCTGCCCATCTCAGTTGCTAGCAGATACTGACACTGCACTCTCTGCACTGGGGTGAACACATGAAGAGGCTGCTCTGATCTCCCACCTCCCTCTCAGCATTTCATACTGCTTCAGTTGGGGCGTAATGACCACTGGCAGATCTTTCTGTTTACTGCTCCAGATATTTCTGTTGGTATCTGATCAGAGGAGCAAAGAGCTGGAAGGACCCAGCAGAGGTAGTTTGGTCCTTCCTCATGCAGTGAGGCAAACTCAACTATACAGTGGCTGTCACTAATGTGTACTTTTTGAACTGATTTGTGTGCCAGCATAGCCAGTACATGGCCATTATTTCACTCTCCTTGCACTCAGAAAGCTTTTGTTAACATATGATCCAATTTGACATTGTTGCCAATTATTCATAGTCCTTCCAAGACACATGGTGGTAATTTCTCTTCCCTTTACTCAAAACTACCTTTTACCTGCTAGAATTCCTGTATCCAGACCTCCCTAGTCCAGCTTAACAGGCTCACTGCTTCTTGCAATGCTAATGGCATATGTGTTTCACTATTGTCTGATCTGTTTACATGTTTCCTTAAGTGTAATATCCAAAACAACAGCAAGAGTTCCGGTTTAGCTCTCAGTCATGTAGATAAAAGTACCAGACGTGTTTTGCATATCATGCTTCACTTATCTAACCCTAGAATGAGAAGAGTTGCACCTTTTTTTTTTTTTTTTTAATACAGATACCTCATTTCTTTCAGTTGTTCAGTTCTCTGCTGCTTTCAAATCCTCTGTTACCGGTCTGCAGCACAGTCTGCGGCTCATTCCCTGCTTTTGTATTTGAGCATCAATTGTTTTTCCCCTCTTCCTGAGCAGAGTACTTTGTTCCTGCTGCTGTTGGATGCCATCTGGTTGGTTTCTCCATGGAGACTACTTCTTCAGTTTACTTAAGATCTTGATCTCCAAAGCACTTGCAACTGCCCCCAACTTGGTGTGTCACCAACAAAAGTCTAGTGCCTTCTTTTTGTTCCATCCTGAAGGTGTTAATTAAAGTAAGACATCAGGGCACAAATGCAGACTGTGGTAGCAACCCACTATAGCTTCCATCTCTGGTGGATAGCGATCTGTTGATGGCATCTCTTTGAAGCATCCTGATGGTAATTTAACGTCTACCCTATTCTCTTTGCTTGTTGAAGAGACTGTTGGGCCTTCTGAAGTCAAGATACATTACATCATCACACATATTGCTCCTGTGTTATCTTCTATGCCAGATATATTACAAAAAAAAAAGGAATGAGCGTGGGGTGACATGATATGTGCTTGCCAAAAGTACATTTCTTATATTACATTAAATTATGTTTAATATGATATCACATTATTATTATTATTACATTACATTATATTATGATTTAAGTTGTGGAGTCTCCTTCTCTGGAGGTTTTGAAAACCCACTGCGTTTCTGTGCAACATGATCAAGGTAAACCTGCTTCGGTAGGGGATTGGACTAGATGATTTATAGAGGTTCCTTCCAACCCCTACCATTCTATGCTTCTCTGATTATCCTCTAGGTGCTTGTAAATGGAATGTTTAATCATTCATTCCAGCATGTTGAGCGACTTGTTCCAGGAGAATGAGTTGTAATGGAGACACCATGACTGCCCCTTTCCCAGTGTTACCTTGGGTTCTTGTTCTTTTAGGACTATATCCTCAAGCCCTTCTCAGACATTAAATGTCACTGGATAAATCCTTGTAATCCTTACTTTTCTCATTAAGATCACGGGCACAAAAGCACAGAGATCTTAGCAGGCATGGGCCAGATGTAGACCTGTGTAAGTCAGACTAAAGGAGTAACTTTCAACTGGGAGCAAGCAGATGGTTTCTGTATTTTTTTGTCCAGAGCTTTTACAACATCATTGTGAATGGGGATGTTCGGGAACTTTTCAATGAAACTAGAACATTTCACTGTTTTTGGCTTTGATTAAAATTTAATCAGGAAGGTTTTACAGGTCTAAGCTGCTTTTTCACATCAAAATTGGGAAGAGAAAAGATATAGCATTGCCACAGCTTATCTAAAAGCTAGAGCATTCAGATGAGGTAGGGAGAGCTCATGTTTACGTTTTTACTCAGAGCCTGGGACTCCTGCAGGCTCACTAACATTTCTTGTGATTCCTAGTTATAGGCAGTTCAAAGAATGTGGGCTCTTCCTTCTTTTAATGTTTATTTCATGAAAAAAAAAATCAAGAAGGCTTTGTCATTTTGGCAAAACAGAAACAAATTTAGAAACGTCAGCAGCAAATTTTCACAAAGAGGAGTTCTTGTTTAACGCCCGGCCCTAATCACAAACTCAAAGTCAAATGTAGAGCAGCTAAAGGCCAAATCCTACAGTTTTCTTTCAAACTGATAGGCATTAGTGTGTGAAGAGAACTATGGGGTGTAGCCTTTCTCTGTTATGCATTGCCTGTGTAGAGCTCCTTGCTTGCAGAGATTCAGACTGACCATTCATTGTTTCAAAGTGGTATAAAGACACATTTGTTGTTGCTGGGATTTAACTACTGAAAATTTATCATTAACTCTTATGTGGTAGATTAGCTGTGCCCCCTCTCAGTTTGCTTCCCCAAAATTAAAAAGATTTTTGTGTGGATGATCAGTAAAGCACTGCAGTGAGAAATCCTTTACCCGGAAAGGCATCTGAAGCCAGTCAAGCTTCCCTTGCCTTAGCAGTGCTTTGCCAGCAAGTCCTTTATTGAGAACTGGGTCTAGAGCTGAGAAGGGAGAATGTGGTCCACCATCCACTCAGGCCTTGCCCTCTTTGCTGAGTACAGCAATAGGGAAAGATTGTGCTTTAGATTTCAAGACTGTGAGAGAGGTTTCTGAGCAGGACTGGAGCAAGGCACATGGTCGTGCTTTATAGGAACCTGAAGTCAGATATTGTGTGGAGGTAACTTCTACTGGTAAGTAGCCTGGGACTTTTGGCAATGATCCAGAACGGGGTTCATCTGACCAACAGTAGATGTAACCACTGGAGTGAGTCACCTTGGATTCCCTTTGTCATTAGTGAGGAAAAGCAGGCTCTTCTCAGACACAGTCCACCTCATCCTAAATCAGCCATCCAAAATTCATCAGATAAATTGACCAGTGGAAATGTCAACAACCCTCCACTGGCTGTAGAGGGGACCCCAGGGTGAGCATACGGTGCCGTGCATACTTTTAGTTTTTTCCAGACTCCTTTCTGTCATTCTCCACTGGAGTTTATTCCCTGTCAGAATACAGGGTGGGTGACTGTCAGTGCTTGTGATAGGTCACTGGGAGACCACAACGAGGCTGGTGTTAGGACCCCATCTTCCCTTGGCATGCCTGGCCTTCCCACCTCTTCGACCAAGTGCTGGAAGCAGATCTGTTTGAAGAGAGTTGAAACTATTTTTCCTTTGCTAGCCAGACAGTAAGGATGTTGGAGTCAGATGCTGTTCTCTGAGAGATGTTTGCTTCCCTGCTTTGTGGGCACAGAGCCCAGAATTTTGAGGGATCTTCTGAGTGCTAACACTGTAGCATTTTCAAGTCCAAGCAGTAGGTAAGAGTGAGCACAGACTACTTTGTCTTTTTCAGGACATAGCCCCAGTGGGAAAATGACAGTGAATTTGGCATACTGTTGCAAAGAATAATGAGTTAACATGGGAGTATGAATTTTCTGTGAGGAAGAAAGAAGATAATTTTACTGGGAGCAGTGAGGAAAAAGAAGAAAAGATTGGAGAGGGGAGATAAATCCAGATTACCATGGGGACTGAGAGAGAGAGGACCAGTGTGCTCAGACGGAAGTGATAGCGGATCAATTTGATGGGGAAAATAAGCTGGGAGAGAAGGGAATCATCTTGCGGAACTGCAGTATAGTAGATCTTGCTGCCCTCCTTCCGATGTTACCATGGACCATAATTTCCTGCCAACAAAATAACTCCAGAATTTCAGATGCATAGTAGCATGGGTAGCAATCTTTCTAGGTTTTCCATGCTGGTTTGTTCTGCCCAAATTCATAAATTGCAGGAAACTGCACCTGGCGTTTCATAGGTTACCAAGAAACTTCCTGCTGTTCCACATCTAGTATTTTTTATGGCCTCCCCATAGTGTCCTGATGCCTCTGAACTTCTATTTTCCTGTCTCCAGGCATGACTGGAATGTTACTATGCGGCATAGGATTTGGCTCTGTTATATAGGTTGAATCTCAGCACTTCTTAGTGCATGAATCAAGAGGTTTTTCTGGAAATATTTTGGTGCTTGTTTTGCAGGTGCAGGCAGGAGACAAAAACAGAGTACTTCAAAAAATGCTTACTCATTTTGGGGAAAGAAGTACTGCATAAAATACATGGAATGCTTTCCTATGGCTGAGAGGACGGATCTTGATATGGTAATCCAAGTCCTTAGTGATATAAATGAGCTTGAGTGGTCTCCTTAGAGCAGTATCAGCTGATTTTGTGTGATTTTTGTCAGTTCAGCTGATTCTAGATTCAGATCAGTGCTGTGAAAGATTTTACCTTGTTGTTTCTTGGTCTAATTGTCTTATTCTGCTGTCCCAAGTCTTAGCCTGGAAGGTAAGATAGGGACAATATTTTACTCTCAGTTTTAATCACAGCAAGTGCAAAGTCCCCTCACCAAGTCTGCTAACCCTTAAGACAGTGCAAGTGAACGTTAATTGTAAAGCCAAGTGTGTTCCGGCTCCCACTGCTGAAAAAAGCGGTGGCTGTGGTAGCACAACAGAGTTGCCTTGACCTGTTACAAGCTTTGAAATTTGACCCAATTTGCCCACAACAGGATGTAGCCCCTTGGACATCCTAAGTTGATCCCGAGATTCCCATTTCTTGTTCCCTTCATGTTGGCCAGTGTCTTGTCAGTAGTGAGTGAACACTTTTTTTTTTTTAATTATTTTTCTTTACTACCTCCTTCAGAGATCTTTTTTTCATAGAAAAACTAAAAAAAAAAAAAAGCTAATGTAATCAAGAATAAATATCTTATTCATTTTACATAGCAGACCTGTAACTGCTAAGTAGCTTGGAAATAAGCAAAAAAATGTTTTAAATAAATTCTCCAAAAGATCTGATGACTAACCCAAAATATTGAGAAAAGATATATAGCTAGTCGGCACTAGAAACTTTGGGATCAGCTTGTCTTTTCACTTGCAATATGGATGAAAGCTAAGGTTAATCACACGCCACACTTTTCTGTCTCAGCTCAACCTTTTCCATAGTTTTAGTGTCCATTTTATTTTCTTCCTTTCACTTGACAGAATTACTGCCAGGTTGAGGTTAGCCAGATTTGTGATTTGCTCTAGTCGAGCTTCTTTATATTCAAACTCTGGAGATACTAGAAGTATCTTGTCTTCCTAAGGAAACAAAATGTGTATGGGTTTATTTGTGGTGTTAAGCAGTTTGCTTTCCCTTCTACTTGACAGTCCCCTGCTCAGCTCAGTCCAGCACCTCTCATAACTGCCATGACCTTGCCCCAACAAGAACTTCTGCTCCTCAGATTCTTACTAGTGGACCTCAGTGTCCTCCCGCATCCCTTACCAATGGGATGAATAAAAAGGTTGTACAATTGGAGTTTGGTTTGGAACCACATGCCTGCCAGCTGGTAGGTGCCACCTTGATTAAAACTGGTCAAGAGCTTGGAAGACTTTCTGAGGTATGAGGCATCACGACCTAGGACACACAGCTGTGTTAAACGAAGCCTTGTTAATTCCAGTGCTTGTGGAACAGTGTGTTCCTTTTATCTGTTTTTCTTACTTTTCTGGTGCCAGTGGAAATGATACTGCAAATCTGCCATGCTCAAAACTCCATATGGGATGAAATTCCAGATTCCTGGGGTCCACCAGCTCATGTTCTGTGTTTTTGGCTGCTGTGTTACTGTCTACACTCATCATAGCTGTCTGTTAGTGGATGAGAACCTGGATCAAAATCTTGATTCCACTGAAATTAAAGGGAATTTTGCTTTGTTGGAGCCAAGATTTCATCTGAAATTGGAATTGGCTAGAAACAGATTGTAAAATAAACCTAAACTGAGCCAGCAATTCAAAAACAACATCAAGGCTTGTAGAAAGAAGGAGATTTATTCCCTACTTTGAAAGCTTTCCATTTTGCTATTTAATGTGAATTAATTACAGAAAGAAAGAAATGGGCATTTCAGGAAAGGGAACAGGGTGTCAGCACTTCTAAGATGAAACTATCCTTTTAAAAGTGACTTGAGGATTTGAAGAATGGGAATAGGCAGGTAGGTATGGTGCATGTGCTGTGCCTTCCTACCACATCCTTTGTGTGCATGGTGCGTATTGACCTCAGCTGACCCACAGTAACTGTGGGCTCCTGCCATTTGTCTCTGTCCAGTTGCTGGCCCTCATCACTCCTGAACAGATGCATAGTCTGTCTTTTTGGTGTGTATGCATGCTATGCCTTGTAGGAGAAGCCTCCAGCTACCTTCCACAAAAACAACGAATGATAAATTGTATTAAGTAATAGGTTTTCTAGGTTTGGATTTTGATAGCTTTTTCAGAATTGCAGCTCTTTATCTTTAGAAACATTGGAATTTCTACCCCAGTAGCAGCTCCTTACTCACCAGAACCTGAAGAAACGTTGTGAGAAAATAATGACTTAATATCACATTTCCTGTATAGCTCCTAAAATGTCAGTAGTCGGTTGCTTGGGAAAAAACCTTCCAAAGTAACAGAATAGCAGCTTGGTTTAATAAAGCCTGAGATGTTTAAGGGGAAAAAATAACTTGCCAAATGTGCACACAACAAAATAGACAAAAAAGAAACAGATACTTAGACATATGGCTTACATTTATAAAGTATTCAAGCAGGGAGCACTTTTTCAAAATGCAACCACAGCTTTTGAAAATGTCTTTTAAAAACAAATATTAGGTTAAAAAGTGGTGATCTCCAACAGAAAACAGGAAAAATGGTGTTCATGGGAAAGAAACAAAGGTTGGTGCAAGCAGTCTGAGGGAGCAGACGCAGCTGCTCTCATCGACAGTGCTGAGACTCTGCCTGTCACAGCTCAGGCTGTCAGTGAGCAGACTTGTGGTAGGAGGAACCAAGCTCAGCTTGGGAAGTCATAGTGGTGTGTGAAAGTCTGAGAATTATGATCAAAAGATTAGTTTGCTTCTCAAAGACGCATTGGGAGTGCCATCATTTGTCTGCCTGCCTTCTGCTGAACGATCCTTTGGAGATCCCCAAATGGGAGTGGTGAGCTCCTCTCAATTCTGATACCAAAAGACTGAGGCTGCTGAGGCTTGCACAACACTACTTTTAAAATTCCCTCCTTTTTCACATATCAGATATCCCTTACATCATCTATTTAAAGGCATGATTTTGTACTTCTCTGGTCTTCCATAGAATCTCCGCGGAACACCTTCATTTGTTATGTGGACACATGTAAGAATGAGGAACATTTCTCAAAAAAATCAGACTCTTGGGGATCAGAAAAACAGAAAGCAGGCTACATTTTTTAATTCCCATTTCATGAAGGTTACCTTTAAAAAAAAATCCGTGGAGCAAAAAAATAAGATAACTAGGGAGGTCCTCTTTAATGAAATGAGAATTGGATTTTGGTGATAAGTTTTAATTTAGGGCAAATAATTTAATTGGAATGACTCATTAATTTTGGGGTGGGTAAATTGGGCCTCTGGCAGCCTATTATCTTCTGTATTCCTTTCTGTCTTCTCTGTCAGCAGTATAAGAAAAGCCTTTTTGCCTTTAATAAGGTAAGGAGACACTCACTTTGAATGTGTGGGGAAGGGACTCTGATGGTGCAGATTTTAATGTAACGATGTCTCACCTTTGGGTGCCCTCGGGTTATGAGCTGCTCTGGCTGCAAGGCCAATGAGTTGGTTTTCACAGCATCCAGGCATACGGATACTCACCCGTGCATAGGGTACAGGTGATGTGATGGGCCTGAGGCATCTGGCCATGGTTGACTTGGGCGTAAGGTAGATTAGTAGATTCTACCTGGAAGAGCAGTCATGAGCTGCTGGATGCATCAACAAAATTATCCGCAAGGAGACCAGAACTATGGTATCACCAGAAGAAGTTGTATATTTGGACTAGAGCACTGTGAACTGTACTGTGAGTTGGTGGGTGAGTGGGACATCTACTTGTGTTTTGTTAACTTCAGCTGTCAGGCTTGGTGCACAGCAAGTATATCCATTAGTCTGTTAAGTGCAGACAGGCAGAGTGAAACACAGAGTAAAGAGCCTTGTGAAGGGAGGGAAGCCAAGAAGCAAGATCCTAAACCCGAATTCCACATGGCCCTCACGCAGGTGCTGCAGCAGCAGCTGTAGTCTGGAGAGGCTCTTCAAAATGATTGTCCCCTTGTTAGACTGATGGGAATGTGACTTTTGGGCATGTTCCTGTTTTGAATGCAAGCAAAAAAAAAAGAAAATTCTTTGCAAAGAAGCAAGACAAATCTCCACAAATAAACTCAGAACAGACTTTGCAGGGTAGAAGTCTTATGACCTTGACTATACAAACACAACGATGATCTTTGAGATTATGAATACATAGAGTTCCCAAATCATTTTGCCTGAAAGATTTCTCCACTCATTGACTTACAGGAAAGAGACTGAGAACAAAAGTTCGTAAGGAGACCGTCTCTCATTAACCTGTTTGAAGAGAGTGTTAACAGAGTGGTAGCAACTGCTTCTCCTACCATGTTTTTAACTATTGTGAATATGTTTCATGTAATTCATGACATGACTATGTTCCAGGAAGATATTTATAGCTGTGCAAAGTCTGTTGATCATCTCTGCCATTGATGTCGATACCTTGGTTATGCCTATACTTTCTTTGTGGGATATTATCAGAGAAAGCCCTGGACTGTAGGCCAGATGGTATAGATCGGTTCATGTTCATGCTAGTTGATGCTTTTGGAATGGATAGATCATGTCCACACTGCATTGGACACTGGTGGGGGTCTGGTCTCCCACCGTGCTCCCTGTGGTGCCTTTGTGGCCCTAAGATGTGCTTCTTTTTTGGTTGATTTGTTATGTTTTCTGGTTAAAAGTGCCTGAAATAGTGAGAAGGCCGGGACACAGTCTGGCAGACTGGTACTTCAGTAAAGCAGTGCCAAGAGTGTGTGTTACATGATCCAAGAGCACATGGAGGAATTTGAAAGTCCAGGGCCTGTGGAATTGGTGTTGGCGGACTTTTGCAAGTTGAGAAAGTCAAACTCGGCAGCGTCTGCTTGTCTGGTTTGCACTGTCCCTGTCAGCTGTGCCTGCTCCTCCTCTAGTCTAATATAGGAAAGTGCCTGGGAGTGATCTCGTATTTGTGTGCACGGCTGTCCAAAGGACTGGAGCAAAACTGAGAGACTGTGGTTTGCTCTCTGGAGCAAAAGAGAACAAACCACATTGACAGTATAGACATAGCCATCTAAGGTCATAAAAGATTCACCTCATTTTAACAAATCCAAAATGTGTACGTGATCCTGCTAGATAAATTGCACGAATGTCCTATCAGAGGCAGGACAAAAATCCACGTCCAGAGAGATACATCTCTGTCAGTTAGCCTTGTAACTGTAACTCTCTTAAGGTGTTGCATCTCTTGTCTGTATGGACACTAAGTCATACAAACAAAAGTGGTACATTACAGGTGAGATTCATCACACTTAGTCTTAGACATCCAAGTGTTAGTAGCACAAATCTGAGCCAGTCGTCTGGCCCTCATCTGTAGTCTGTTGGGAGAGGCTGGCATCTTAGTCTTTCTGCTGTCTGCCTTGAGATAATGTGATGGATCATCCTCCAGAAGCCCCTTTTTCTCTGTTTGGACTACAAGAGGAATATGAATGACTAACTTGAATAACTAACACAGCAAACTTTTCAATGTCTAAAATTTGGTGACATGAATCCACCTTGTATGCTTATGCAGGAAAGATGAAACTGTGTCAGAGACTAGTTCTAGAGACACCAACATTACCCGCAATCTAATACTGTCCCTTCAGCTGCATTGTCTGGCTTTGACTCTTCCTCTTGCCATAACCTGGCCATAACTTGTGTGACTCTAAATAGTATAACAACACCTTTTGTTTTAGTCTATAATCTATTCTATACTGGATAATACTTTCAACTATAATCCCTGATATATTTACCTGTCTTCACAATGGGAAGATGCATTCCTGTCCAAACCTCAAATTTATGCGAGCTCGTCCAGTGGAAGGTTGCCCATATCCTTGTTCAGGTACTCTTGCCTGTTGTTTCCCACTGAGTGAGAGGGTGAGGGACTCCACTGAAAAGATTTCTCTACTTCCTGCTCCCAAAGCTACCAGACCAGCAAAGCCTTGAGGCACAGGGTAAATTTTTTCTCTAGATGAACCCAAAGTATTCCAGGGTATTCATTTTTTTTTTCCTTCTGGATTTCATGTTGCCCCTCTCTCTCTAGTTCTTGAACTCCTTTGTGTTAGACACAAGTGCTTCCTCCTCCCTTCTCCCTGAAGGGAGAACTATACAAGATTTCAAAAAGAAACTCCAGATATTTAGTCCCTTGCATCTGCAGTTTCCAAGAGCTGCAGTGACTGTTGTGTATCAGTGCTGGGTGCTGCCAGGCTTGTTTCCATCTCTGGTGCTGCAAAGTCCGTTACTCCCTATGGATTTCACATTGTTACCTTCTTCTTCCTGGGATTCAAGACCTCACTGCTGACTGTTATCTCTGCTAGGCCTTTCCACCCCCTTAAAAAAAACCCACAAAAAACACAAGCAAACCCCCCACAAAAAAACCAAAAGCCGTTCACATCTCCATTTTTCTATTTCTATCAGTTTTGTGGGCACGTTTCTGCCAGCAGTTGCAGAAACTCCCAAGTCTGCACCTGAACAGCAGAAACTCTGCTCTCTTTGGCTCCCAGATCAAATCAAATTGCTGTTTATTTCATTGCCCTGATAAATTTTTTATTAACTGTGCTAGAAGTCTGTGAGGAAGAGAGAAGGGGAAGAATAAGAGAAAAGCTGTTCAGGAATGTAGACTGGGCAAAGTGCCCACGATTAATGGGGTAGCAGTGACCAGCGGGTATTTGAAAATTCACTAGTGCCAACTGCCAGGAGGTTTTTGCTGCCTGTGACAGCTGGTCATCATTATTGGACGACTGCTTGCGTGTACATCTTAGATCTGTGTCTTTGTATGTCTTCTACCAAGTCGCTCTCAGTTTCTGTTTCACAGGGACACACTGAAGCAATTAGGGCGTGTTGGGTGATTGCAAGGATGAGTGAATAGTGTTGGGTAATATAAAAAAAAATCCAATTTCTCTTCTACTCTAGCCTTAATTCCCCTATCTCAAGATGAGCTTAAACCACTATCCCAGAGATAGACTTCCTTCAGCATTGTAAGAATCTGAATTGCGGCTTTGCAGCTCTATCCAGCCACTTGGTTATTCCTTATTCATCACTGCTCTAGGGTACTCAAACTCTTCAAACATCATTACAACCCATTCTGAGTGATAGTCCTCCTTAAGGAAGCAGCTTTTGATGTACCATATATGCTGTTATGTGCCCACTAATGAAAGAGTGAACACCTAATCTTGATGAAAAGTTGCAAGCTCACATGATCTCTACTGCTCGGTACCTGCTAATGAGAGCAAACCAAGACTGATGACAGTACCACCCAACCTGAGGGAAAGGATCTATGAGGGTAAATGTATGATTCTACCAGAAGCCCATCTAAGAGGCATCCTATCTCCTTGGGAATGCAGTAAATCCAGCAGATAGGCCAAAGCAGAATAATTGATGTAGAGAAGAATCTCACAACAGAAGAGTTAAGTACACTGCAGGCACATTCAGGTGGAAGGAAAATGCTGATAGTGTTCATTTGCCTGTGGAGAAATCAGGGGAAATAACAGCCTCACATTCATTCTCATTGAAATTTTTTATCTGGAGCTCCCCACTAGGGGCAGGTGCTAGGCTACACATAAGCTTTAGGTGCATGAAGACTTCTTTAGGATCTAGAGGAGCCTCAGAGGCAAAATGCACCCATGATGCTTGACATGAAGGGAATGTGTGGTATAGGAAATTGTTGTGGATGCTTAGTCTCTCAATTTTCTGTAGTGTTTGTTCTTCCTTGGTACACTGTTATACTCAGCCATTGGCCTGTTCTGGAAGAGGAAGTGCAGAGCTATCCTGAGTTCTCAGGACATGTATGATCATGCTTTCTCAAGAGCTTTTCAACCCAGTACTATAAAGCTAACAGCAAAGTGACCAGATATTTTTGAAAGGCCTAGCTGGAGCACACTCAACACCATGCAGGGAGAAAAGGAATGCGGGATGTGAGTTTTTTGGTTTTTTTGTTGAATAACTTTTTCTTTTCATGGCAGCCTCAGAAGCCTTGAATAGGAAGAAATTGTGATTCTTGGGTTAGATCTGTCATTCATTTGGAGAGGAGGCTGAAGTGGATCTTGAGGAATGTAGTTCAGCCAAGGATGTTGAGCTTGGGAAATAAAGAGGATAGTGAATCCTCCAGAATAAAGCTTCTGTGAGACTTGGCACCTCAGCAGGGAAATACAGTAACAGTATTATTTACTTTTTGTAAGTATGAACAGGTACCCATGCTGTGAACATTTTCCCTATTTTTTTTTACTCCCACATGTCTGTGGTAAAACGTAGTAAAAATTACTGTGCCAAAACCTAAGTACAGAGGTATTTTAGACTATGTCTCTGTAAATCATTGTGAGGCAGCCTATGAACCTCGTGAGGCACTTCCCGACAGAGGGAGGGAGGAACTCTTTAATTGGATCCAGAGTGTTGTAAATCAGTGGGAAAATGCTTCTCATACCTTCACTGGTATTTTAGTTTATCATCAATTAAAGTTGCCCATTACAGTGTCTCAAAGTATGCCACAACTGAGGTTCTTCAGTGCATTTGTTCATTAGAGGACCAATCACTGAGTTTCCTGCCATAGTAAAGCAGGTATTCTTGTCATACATCAATTTTCTTCTCCTTGCCTTTTGCTGCTAGTGAGCTCTTGCCATCCTCATCGTGTCTTCATTTCACTTCTTCATAGTGACACAAAATGTCTCCTGCCTGAGGTCAATCTCTCTGTGATAAAAGTCTTCCGTAGAATTAGTCAGGCTGAAAGACAGACAGATATCAAAAACATAAGGCTTCGGAAAATGGTGACAGGCTGTCAGTTCCCATTAGCTAATGCTACCTGGGCAGCCTGCTGACTCTTCACCATTGTGGGTGGAATAGGTGAGTTTTAATGAGCAGCAGAGGGAGTGGAGAGGGGAGAAAAAAGATAGTAGTTTAGTCTGTAAGGGATTTTTTTGGTATTGGATGACATACATAGGTGTGTGTGTGCATGCATGTGTTCATGCCAGTGTAAAGAAGTATCGAAAGGAAGTGAGCAGTAACAGTGTGGCTTGACAGGCCTCCCCAGGAACTTTGTTACAAGAGTGATTGTATCTCGGCCCCCTCTTCCTTCAGTGGCTTCCACATAGCTATTCTCCAGCAACACTGATGGATATAAGTAGAATTGTAGAAAACTGGGAAGATAAACACCAAAAAATTTAGAAGAGGAAGATCTGTGAATCCTGGTTAAATGGTAACACAGTAGAAGATGATGTGTTTGAGAGCTGGTTTATATCAATTCAACTTCACAGAACTTGCTCGTGATGTATCCCAGGCTAGTTCTGAGGTGTGCTGGATTGAATCTAGGTAAAAAACCACCTTGCAAATTACTATCAGACTCACCAAGTATTTTAAGAAGTTGTGTATGAAGGTCATAGCTAGGACTAATAAGAGGAGATCAGGGATGGGATGTGTTCATCTGTGAAATAGCCTCCCAAGGGCAAAGGTAGAAGAGTCATTTCCCAGAAACTTTAAAGACTAGTTGGCCAAAACACTATTAGATATGCAGCAGAGAACAAACCTGTCTTTCTGGGTGCCCCCAGCTCTGGAAGATAGAATAAGTGTGCAAATGATTCTTCTGTCTCTAGAGTATGTGAACATCAGAGATCTGAATTGCTGCAGGTCCCATTCTTCTCGCTGGCATTCGACCTATATTTAAATTCTAATTGACTTAGAGTGAAGACTTGTAAAGCCTTCTCTTTTTTGCCCGGATGCTGAATCCTCAATGAAAATATAAACTGTGTCATTAGTTGTTGGGCGGATGTTGAGCATAAAGGAGCTGGTTTAAGCTGAAAATTGCACAGCTTATTCCACTTAGTCACTCTGCATATAAAATGCTCGCAGTGACTCTATTTTAGTGGGGAAAGATGTTAGTATAACTAAATACATCCCCACTGGATATTTTTATTAACATTAAAGCTGATGTTCAGTTAATATTGGAAATGTCGTGTGCCACGTTTAGTTTTCTGGGCAGCTCCATCATCTTCCTCTCTACTGGGAGCCACTTCTTCAGGAAATGTGCTGTCTACCAGGGCCCTGAGTGCATTAATTAGACCTTGACCAGCCTCCACAGAGATATCCACCTATCCTATGACCAGAGGCTCCATGTAAGCTCAGGCCTGGATCTGCATGTTAGATGTACCTGTCTCCAACTGTATCTCTGTTATCGTATCTTGGATGGACCTTGCACCTAGGTGGTAGGTAGCTTATCTCTAGCCTTGTCTCTGGCCTTGTCTTCCTGCATGGACCATGGATCTACTTCACCATCTCACCATATCTGGGACTGCGACTGAACCATGATACCAGCACCTGGCTTTGCCCACTCTATTCAGATCCTATGGGACTGTGCCTACCTGATGAGGACACTGCCATGGTCATCCTCAGCACATTTTCATTGCAAACTATATCTGTACATTTTGTCTGGGACTTACATCACTGAACTATAGCCTCTCAAGAGGTATCTAACCTAAGGTAGTCTTGGAAATGGTTGGAATGAATGGACCTCTCAAAACACATCTTCTTTCCCTGTTGACTCCCTGTTGGTTAACTTAAAAATATACTTACATGAAATGTCTTATTTTAGGGGAGTAAACTAACTGAGGTGAATTACCATCACCTTTACCAGCTTAAACTTGATGTGTAAGTTGTACTCCAACTGTTTTCTTCAGAAAGTTACGTTTCTACCTCTACTGACAGCCTGATTCTGGTTGTCTCTAGGAGAACAAATAGGATTGTGTTTGTGTAAGTAGGAAAAGAACTGGGTTAGAGTTAAAGGTTCCCTGTAACCTGAGATGAAACAACTTCTTCCTTGTTACAATCTGTCTCTTATAGGTTCTCCCAGTCCTTCTTTGAACATTGAAAATACCTGTTCCAGTTTATGCATCAGGTAACCTCGTGTAGAGGTGCAGCTTGCATGATGTATTGTTAGGAATTATTAGAAACATTTTGCTCTATCTTGCTGTCTGTCCCCAAGGACTTCCCTACTCTCTCACTGCACATTCACTACAGGGAAGGGAAACTAGCATACTGTTGGGACTTAGTGTTTGATCATTAAATTGCTGAATGCCATGGTGGAAATTAGGGTTTCAATTCTGTCTTTTGAGTTTAGAAGTATTTGGTCTCTTTAGATAAGAAGAGGGATTCTCTGGCTTGAACCAACAGGGTTCTCAGCAGCTCCTGGCCAAAAGAAGAGATGCATGTCAAATGTTCAGCCAGCCCTTTAACTGGATCTCCCTGTGCAGCAGTATAGTGTCAGCAGTAAGTCTCAGGAACTACCAGGAAGATAGCTCCCCAAGCAGCTCCTACAGCATGTTTCCACTTTCCAAGGAGATTTGGTTTTGCTAAGGTCAACTCTTTTGAGGTGTGACAATATTAGGCTCCCAGTCCTATGTCCTTATTCTTTGTAGCTGGCCTGCCTGAGAGACTTGACTTCTTTGTTTGGGGTGCAAAGGACACACACGTATTTGGGTTTGTCCTCATAACCACTGCAGACTGACAACCAATATAAAGAATAGAAGGAAGTAAATGCCTTCTTGTGTTAGGCTTGCTTTGATCCATCTAGGGCCGCAAGAAGACTATTGGAGACTTCCATATTCACTATTCACTGTTGTGGAACACAGTCAGAATACTGTGACAGATAGCAGATTGAAAGCCTTTAAATAGGTTAAAAAAATAGGTTGCACCTCAACCACAGGGAAAACAAAAAAGAAAAAAAAAAAAAGAAAAAAAAATTACATTGTCCCTGTTCTTCCAGAGCAAGTAGCTACTTGTTGGCAGAGTTTCTGTGCCTGAGGGCCTCACAATATGAGCTGTCTCATAATGGCTGCACACCACCTGCTGAGAGCTGTGGGATTTGGAGAAGAGCAACCCAGGCTGGCCAGGAGAGCAACACACTCAACTGGCTCCCAGCTACCATTGTCTTCTTATTACCCGGCACTGCCTTCTCATTGAGTGTGAAGGTGAGGTAGGGATCCTCTGGCAGCCAGGCTGTTTCTGGTTTGTCCCACAGCTCTGGCCTGTGGACAATCTTCTCCTCATCACTAAGGAAGTACAGGAGCAGAGCAAAAAAAATGTGTGCAAACAGACAGCCCTCTTCCCACTAAAATACTCCATGGGGATATGAAGTAACTGCCTCTGGTACTGGGCAGCACAGTAATCTGATTGAGGTGAACTTGCTTTAGCATCTAGCTAATTGGACTAGATGATCTCTAAAGGTCCCTTCCAACCCCTTCCTATTCTGTGATTCTGTGAAAGCTGAGGCAGGCCTGACTGAGTGCTGCAGAGGAGACGGGCAGGAAAGGAGGCTTCACTCTCCTTTGCAGAAGAGAGGAAAGGAGCTCTGGTATTTGGTATCTCTTAAGCGTATCTAGATCCAATTCTGTGCTGTACATCAGGCTTCCCAAGTAGCTTTGGGACTGTCTTCTCTGAGCCTCAACTATTTACTTGTACGGTTGCATGCAGAAGGCTTGTAGCCTCAGGGTGTGGACCTTACATGCTCTCACATGCAACTGTAATGAACATACAAATCTCCAGTGTACAAGCAGATGGTGTTTTCTGCCCTAACTGGAAGGCTGTAGCAGAAACTGATGGCCAGTCTCATCTTGATTTTGGCCTAAATGTCACCCCCCCATTCTTGACTCATCCTATCGTTTATCTCCAAAGAGAAACATATTGGAGGCAGTGCTATTAATACTAAGACTGATATTTGGATGGTGGGAACATGAGAGGAGAACCTGTGTGATGGTGTAGCTTAAGAAGGTGAGGGGAGCTAGTCTGCTTTGTGCATCCAGAAAATACAGCCACAGAGTCCCTGTCATGGAGAGAGTGCAGG
Source organism: Colius striatus (assembly GCF_028858725.1). Lineage (NCBI taxonomy): Eukaryota > Metazoa > Chordata > Aves > Coliiformes > Coliidae > Colius > Colius striatus. The sequence goes on along the minus strand of NC_084759.1, from coordinate 119,715,070 downwards.
GGAAAAAGGCAAAGAATCACCTTGACTGCAGTAGGATAGGGGAGAAAACTGTGTTTCACAGATTTTAATCAAGCAGTGGGAAGGTTACGTGAGAGATGCTGTGATGTCACTGTTGTGCTGTAATGCTGGAGAGACTGAGGAAGAACAAAGTGCTTTTCCCTCTCCTGCTCATGCAAATGCTCCCTAGGAGACTCCTGGCTATACAGGAATCTGCTTTCCTGGAGGAGATTAACAAGGAGAGGCTCAGCTCTTTACTTCGCTCTGTTTCCTTTAATGAATTGGGGTCTTCCTCCAGCTTACACCCAGACAAACAAGGGAGCATGTGCAATCAGTTCTCACTCAGCTAGCCAACGAGATGTGAAATAGGTTCCAGGGTGGATGATACCCTTGAACGAAGTCACACTGACTTGTTTGCCGTGATAATGTATGGACGCTCCTTCCTTTTAAGGCCTCCTGTGTAATTGAGCCCTGGTGCAAGCAAATTGGTGCTTCCTAATGGAGGTTAAATGCTTTGAGCCTTGTTCACAGCATCTTATCCAACTGTCCCAAACACTCTCCTTGTCAATGGAAACATGCCCTTCAGGGAAGCCCTGAGGCATGCAAATGTCAGAGGGATTCCTGCCTCCTCTACAGATACAAAGTGTTTTCTACCGTGAAAGTCATGGTAGGCCACTCTGACAATTTCCAGTTGAGGGCATTTTTACTGTGTAGCTCAGGCAGTCACTTCCATTTCCTGCTTGGCATGCACCGCAACAGCCCTTTTTTTTCATTGGCAGCTTTCCTCTCTCTGTGTGCTCTCTACTTCCCTCTCTTGCATTTATTGCTCCCTTTTCCTTTTCTCACTTCCTATTGTCCATCTCTCCATCTCAACCACCCTCCACCTCTTTCTGCTGGAGTACCAGCCTAGGGCAGGGGAGTGGGGTTTGCTGCTGCTAGATACCCCTGCTGATGTGTTAGTCGTTCATAATGCCCATGATAAGTCACTTCCCCCACCCTACCTCATTAATGCCTCTATTTCTGCATGGATATATTTAGGATGATAATTAGGTGTTTCACCAGTGCAGGAATTACAGGGCTTGAACAGATGATGTTTGCAGTGTGCTTTGAGGTCCTTGATACACACTGATAATGAAGCCCATGCAGTCAGGCTGTGGGAAGACACACAGCAGAATAAAGCCTGCCCCTGGCACGGACTGAAACAAACCCATTTCATGACAGACTTTGTAGACTTTGGTAGCCATGGTGTCCAAGTAGATAATGTAAGAGGGAGGAACAGACCCCAGACTTTTCCTCACCTTACTGTTCTTCAAGCAGTCACAGAAATCTTCCTGTTGTCAGTACCAACTGGCTCTTGGAGAACAGCCTGGGGGGTTGGTGTGAACAAAACTGTCTGGTTTCTTATTCTTCCCCTACTCCTTCCTTCTTAGTTTTCTCCTGCTCCAGCCTGGATCCTGCATGGCCTGTAGACCCTTCAGGGGTGTCCCTGTTCCAGTGTGGGTACCCCACAGCCACAGTGACTCCAAGGTACTCCCCAGCACAGTGTGCCTCCCTCCAAGAGCTGTTCCCAGCCCTGTTCCCAACAATGTTCCATTCCACATGCCTCCTCCTCAATCTGCTTCTCTATCCCCTCCTGTGTCTCACTTTTTTGCATCCTCATGCTTCCTCCCACATCTCTTCCTATTTGTCTTCTCACATTCCACCCATGTCCCTTCTGGACCCCCACTGCACCAGCAATGCCACCCTCTCCTAGCCCTGCTGAGGCAGTGGGGCTGAGGACCATCTGACTGGTTGTGGTTTTGGGATGCAGTGGTTCAGTGCTGGTTGTTGCAGAGCCAACAGGACCAACTAGGTCTGGCATGGAGTGGCCCTTGACCTTCTACTGGGCACCCTGCAATCACCCTACAACCAAAATCTGGCACTTATGGCCAATAAGGGGTCTACAGTAAAAAAAAAAAAAAGGGGGCAATCCTGCAAGGTGCCAGCCCAACTGTGCCCAAGTGATAGTATAGATGTCCGTACGGGCTGTGCAGCTGCTGGGTAGACACAGCAAATCTGGGTCGGTCACTGACTAATTGCTCAGTTTTATGATACCTCTTTCAACATTTCTGTCTCATCAGAGGTTCAAAAAAAGGGTGCTTTTGCAGGTGGTTTCTGACCTGAGAGCTGTTTGCCTGATATTTTTCAGGGAGTCACCTCTTTGGGGTGAGGGTATCGGCTTCTTTTTCCCCTCTTGCCACCACCTGTGGTCAATGCTTTGTGAATGGGATGGAGTTTCTCAGCTGGCAGATGCTTGCATGAGAGAGGTGGTTTTGCAGAGGGCTGTGCAGATGTTTATGTGTCAGTCCTTCCCTAAATTGGAAGTGACGTGTCTGTCAAACTTGAGCAGAGCATGATCCCTGGGAAGGTGTGGCAGCACCTCTGCTAAAGTCAGCTGAGCTATTCCAAAGGAAAAACAATGCAAGGGAACAAAAGATGAAACTCACTGTGAACAAACGAAGTTACTGTACACGAGATGGGAGGTAGGGGCTTCATTTTTCATTCTGTGACTGACAGGCTTACCTTCATCTCTATCATCCTTATAATAGATGTTGACCTCTTCACTCCAGCAATGGAGCATCAGTTGACAAATCCCACCTCTCCCTCCTTCCCAGGCATCCTGTTAGAGCAGAACAAGGCCATTTCATCAACTTTTGGCTTGTTGTTTCAAATAAATTAATATTGCATTGTCATGGTGTCTGTCAGTCCTCTGAACCCTGAAGCCTCTTGGCTAATTTCCAACACAATTGGTGGAGGAGTAAAAGCCTCAAGGCTATTAGGGCTCCCAGGTGTTTTGTGAAAAGTATGACCCAAAAGGAAAGAAAGTCTCTTTTATTAACTTCATGGAGCAAAAACATGAAAGAATTAGCTCAACCCTTTTTCAGCCATCAGCAAATCAATACAGCATCTCCACCTTTCACAGGAAAGCTGTGGGAAACCAGAAATATGCTCAGAGAAACTTTGTTACACTCTTCATCTTTAGCTTTGCTTCCACACACCTGAAAAGTTACACCACCAAACAACTTTCCCAATTCTGCAAGGCCCTGACATAGCCAGGCATACTGCCAGCAGAGTCCCAGCACCTCACAGGCTGCAGGGCCCATGGTGACTGAGGCGGCAGCCGCTCCGGATGGAAACCTCACATAGTGCCATTTCAGATGGGGAGTTGCTTTTGCAGGCTAGATTTGGATTTGAGCACATGTCTCCATATTGCTGCAGTACCAGTAGGCAGAGGGTTTATGGGTTTATATTGTTCCTGGAAAAAGGGATGGGTAGGAGAAAAAAATGTTTTCTCACCAGTGGGAATTTAGGCTGTGTAGAGTGGTGATTCTGGTGTGCACCCAGTCGTAGCAAGGCTGAAATGATCAACTCCCTGACCTGTTAGTTTCAGGGGTGGTAAAAATGAGTTAAAGCCACTCATAGGCTGCAAAACAGCCCCAAGGGAAGGTTATACTGTTGGTTATTGGGTTTGCTGATGTCTTACTATCACCCTTATGTCCCATGCTTCTAGCCAATGCCTTTCATACTTCTGGCTTGCAAGAGGAAAGACCTATCATATCCATAAACCTGTCAGAGCAATTTGATGCCATACTAGAGTGAGGGGAGGGGAGAAAGGTAATTTTCTTTCTCTTGTCCTTTTCTTTTATCTTCGAGACTTCTAATCATAACCAAAGCAGCTGACAGGTGCATGAACCCATGTTTAAAGAATACACTTTAGCGTTCCTCATGGGAGCTCTGGCTTTATTGCCTCTGTGCAGGTGAAGACCCAGACCTTTGTGGTATGTCTGTAAATGAAAGGGACATGCTTGTACCATGGGTAAAGTGGGTGGAACGTATGCAACTCTTTAGTGGGAGTGTTCTGAGCCAGCCAAATCCTCCTCCTTTACTCCAAGCTCCTTCCAACTATTCCAGCCATGAACGTCTTCTCCCTCTTTCTCTTGTTTCAGCATCCCAAACTAGGGCCTTTGAGCTCTTCCCCTCCATCTAATCTGTGCTTCCCTATCTAATGACATGTGCTAATGTGTGCTAACAGATGTCTGACTGAAAATTAGCTGTGGTGTCCAAATCAATTAGACTGGAGAGACTATGCAGGAACAATTGCTCAATAGGCTGTATGGGTCAGGGGTTTTTTTTATCCCTCTCCCTTTCCGTTCTTTACAAGAGGTGAAATTTTGCAGCCAAGCCTTTACCTGCCTCCCTGCCTTGCAAACTCCACTTCTAAGCAGTCTACCTCTGTGCTTAATGGGTTCTGATCTGATCTCCAGATGGAGCTGGCTCCACCAGCTGCAGGCAAACAGCAGCTGCTCTCCAAACGGAAAGGTACAACATGGGTACAGCCAGCACGTCAGAGGCAGCTAAACGATCCTGGCGTTTTTCATGTGTTTGCCTGCTTTGCAGGAAAAGCAAATTAGTTTTACAGGATCAAGCACTTGTGGAGCAGCGTCTTGCAGAGAGTTCGAAGCAGGCTGTGGCACACATAGACACATTGGCTCAGAAGTGGTTGAAACAATGGCTGGCACTCACTTGGTGTAGGAAAGGTTCTTGGAGAGGTTGGGAAGCAGGAGATGTGAATCCTGAAATGTAGTTCCCACACTTCTTGGGCATCAGAAGATCTGCTGATGAGCAGCATGCTTCTTTGTAACTTTATTGTGTCCTGTGACAGAAGTCTCTATTTTTAAGGACCTCACAGTAAAGCTCATGATAGATTGTTATGGATGCGCCATAGAAGTTTTATCTTTGTTTTTAACTAAACAGGTTTCTCATGTTGCTTGTCAAAGAAATTCAGGGTCATGGATCCCAAACTAGCAGTATGGTTTGCAAGTGAAATACTGAGTTGCTCACAGAGACTAGTTTAGGGATATGTCAGAGTTACTATTGCACTTCCCCAATCCTTCTCATCTGGACCATCTTCCTAGTAGTTATTGCTGAATTGGCCTACCCTGGGTGCTGGCCACGGTTTTGAAGACCAGATCTGCTCATAATGCATAGACTTGGCCAGGAATATCTCATTTCAATAAAAGTTAAGTCTTCTGGGCATAAATTTGTAATCCCACAGGACTGGGAAAAAAAAAAAAAAAAGAATGTGTCTGGGAACATTAAAAAATAATAATCTGAAGGTGATTACTGTACTGCTCTAAAGATGTTCCAGCTACTGCTGTGTGCTCCAGAAGGCTAAACTGCATTTATAAGAATGTCCGTCAGTCTCTTTCCATACCAAACTTCCCTCATGCATGAAGTGAAAATGCATGACTTGCAGTCATCTATAGAAATAAGCAGTGGATTCCAGCTATTCCCTTTGGGAGGTTTGCCTAAAAGCACATACCATCAAGAATAATTATATATTCAACAATTCCTTCACATAAATCCTTCTGAATTTGTTTCTAGTTTTAGCCACCTTCCCTTTAGCTGCACCTACTTTTTGAGAACAAGTAGCCCTTCAGGATTTGCAGCAAAAGTTTTGGCACAGGTGATTCCTTATCTCAGCTTCTGATAACCCTTGACTGCATGTCTGTTTGCTTCTACCACTATTTTTTTCAGTGCATTTCTTGTACGATGGTTCTGTGGTTACCAATCAGTGAACCACAGAGACTTTTACTTTAAGTCAGAAAGTACATCAACCAAAGAAAGTGCCTTCAAATAATGTGTGCTTTGCTGAACTGTGGCCCAGATGCATTTGGTCCTGCTCAAGCCATTCTGGTTTCTCTGCAAGCCTGCATCTGATTTCCTACCTACTGTAACCTTTAACTCTATTTTACTATCACAGGTTGCTGGCTTCTTCTTCTCCCTCACCCCTCCATAGTTAAGTGTCTGTGTTTCAAGTCATGTTTCTCTAGTCATTCTAGCCTGCTTTTTCCAAACTGCATCTTGCTTTTCTTCTCCTTTTCCTATTTGTATCTCACTGAGCCTATTTTGCCTTCAGTCTTTTGAGGAGTCTGTCCTACAGCACTGCCTTGGAAGTCAACAGACTCCCTGCCTCTGCTCTCCCTCCTGCCTGGCTCACCCCCAGCCCCATGCTGTGCCCACCTCTTTCCCCCTTCTGTGTGTGCATCGATGGGCTGTGAACATACACTAGCTTTGCACTTGGTTCTGTCAGCTGGGCTTCCCAGCCACATTTATCAAAATTATCCCACAGTTCCTTGCAGAGTTGAATATTAATAGGGTTCATTTAAAAGCAAGAGTGTTGCTAATGCTTTTTTGCCTGTGTGCTAAATGGGAGGAAACAAGAATTACCCAAACAAGCATGCACACAGAAAGTGGAGCTGTAGGGAATAGTTAATAAGGCAAGTGAAATTGTTGGTAGGGGGGGGACACAAAACAGAATCAGTAGTACACACATGTGCCAAGTACCTGAATCATTTCCCCCAGACTTGGTGGCAAGGCTGTTAGGGTGACCCTCCAGAGCCAGGGCTGCGTGCTTCTCCCCATCTGATGCAGACCTGCTTCAAAGCTGGGGGAAACCCACTGCTCCTTTTGCTGTAAAGGCTGAGGGAAGAAAATTGGAGGTGAGCTCAAGATGGGGATAAGAAGAGAAGATAGAAGGCTAGTTAGGCAGGGTGAAAGAGCAAAAAAATGCCACACCAGTCATACCTCTGTCAGAAAGTCTCTTTATTCAGACCTACTGCAGCCTTTTGCCATTAACTACTCACAAGTCCAGCCACGAAGGTGCTGAAATCCTCCTTCTTTTCTGACTGCAAGTTCCAGTGTGTCAGAAACTGCATCCTACTACTCATCACCTGAGCCCAGCAGCCAGAACAGGCTCTTTCCAAATGCCTCACCTCAGTTCCCTTGCCCAAATGAAAACTAAACCTCCAATAGGTTTGTGATAGAGAAAGTGCCCAGGATTGCACACTGTGCTGGAAAAGACTTAGCAGTGCTCTCATGAGTTCCCATGTGTATATACCAGGCTGCCAACCAACTGAGAGCTACTGCATTATCTTGCCACCCACAGCAGAAAAGTGGATAGCAGGCAGCCATCAGAGCCCTGTGGGGAGAGACAGAGAGAGAAAGATGAAAGAGCTGTACCTCCATGGCTATACTGAAAATTGTCCATACCAATGAGTTAACCCAGCACTACTTGCTGTCCCAACATCCCATGTCACAGAACAGACTACTCTTCACTCCCTGTGAGAGTTTGGATTTGGCAACTTACCTCACTTGAGCCTCCACTACGACTAGCTAAATTCAGTTGCAGCAGCCTCAGTCGCTTGAAAAAGAAGGATCACCTCCTATGGCTTCTGGGAGGTGGCTTCTTCTCCTGTGCCTTTCCATCTCAGAAGGATATATCCTTGCGTCCTAGGAACATCCCTTGGGTTTGAGAAACATCTCAGCCCTGTGGTGTCCTCATCTTCCCCAAGGAAGCTGGTGTCAGACACCCTGTATTTTTTCTCTTACTTTCCTTTGTCCAAGAATCAACAACACTCAGTCAGTTCATAAAGCAATCTCCTATTTTTCCTTTGGTTCATCTCCAAATGCAGCAACTAGGAGCATATATTTAGTATTGCGATACACAGCAGTCAGGGAACTTAACTCTGTTCATGCTGCTATGTGTAAGAGCAGAGTTTGATCCCTTGCCTTTTGGGAACGGCCAGATCTCTGTGCTGGAGAGAGATTCTGTGATGCTCTGCAAATTCTTCTTGCTGAGCTCTTTCCTCTCTTTCTTTTCTTCCTGTCTTGACCTTTGCTGCTTGGCCAGCTGTCATGCTTAAAACAGCCTAGAGTGCTTTGTGGTTCTCCATGGAGATCTCCAGAGAGAGGCAACTCATGCCAGCTGCTTTACCCAGGCTTTTCCTCATTCTGTTCTGCCTAGCCTGGGGAGCTATCCTTGACTTGGAGAAGTGGAGGATCAGAAAGAACATCTCAAGTACATAAAAGAACAATAATCGGTAACTCTGCACAATTAAAAAGGCTGGTCTGGCCTTTCAATGCTACACTTTAGAGTGGCTTTAGAGCAGTAATGAAGTCATAAAAAAGCTGGTGTAGTTGGCATCACTGCAGGCCGGCTCAGCCCTGCAAAAAGAGTGCTCTTTCTTAAGGAAGGGTCATATCACTTCTGCTGTCTCCAGCTTTTGTCATATTCAGTGATAGGAAGGGGAACAGGGACTTAGGGAACGCAAAAGAAGCCTAGAGAAAAGTGTTTGCATTTAATTAAAGATTTTGAGACAGGGCTTAGGAGAGGTTGTCCTGTCTCATGAAATCAGGAATGTCAGATCAAAATGTGCTAACAGGTACTCCCAGGAATGAGTGAAAGGATTGGCATGAGTAGTCCAGGGAACGACTATGTTTATTTTGGGTGGGGGAACAAGAGGAAGAGAAGGGAGGCATGGGGATTAGGCTTCACAAGGGGAAACAGCAAAAGTGGCCATTTATTACTGATATGAAGGTTCCTAGGGATGTGTATGTAGAGGAGCAGAATGAGAAGAAACAAACAAGAAGACTTGTGTCTTCTGGAGCTTTATGGAGCAAAATTAGATCCTGAGAGGAGTTCATTTAAATTTGCGGTTTTATAGCTGTTAATGTCATTCCTGGGGAAACAAAAAAAAAAAAGAGAAGGATGTTAACAGCAGTGACAATAAAGTAAATCACTTAAATGGGAGCAATCGTGCTCTGCAGTCTTCCTGCCCATCAGTTGCTTTGACTGCCAGTGCTTGAAAAGGGAAGGACGTGATGATTTTGATGCTCCTTGCTTCAAGCTTCTCAACACAAACCCCCTTGTGTCTCCTTCCAAGCCACCTTCATGTATATCTCCATCAGCTCCGTGGTTACATCAGATTTATGCCTCTCCAGCTTAGACTTAGTGGCCTCCTGTGCCCCTGCTCTCTCTTTCCTGTTGAGATGAGTGGTTTAGGTACATAAAGCTATGGCTTTTAGACTCCTTTTTATATAATACTGTTTCCACACAGTTTTACTCTTTTAGGGATTCTGCTACAATTTCCAGAGGCTGTTTTGACCAAGTAGAACTTGGTGAGGGGGCAGGGGGAATAAACAAAACAAAACACAAGACCTTTTCCTGCACAGTCGTTTCACAAGAGGACAAAATTTAATTGCAAAGTGAATTGGGGAGATCAGAGCAGCAGTGGCTGCAGGCAGTGAGGGAGAAGTTCAGTGCTAATAAATGAAATGTCCCTGATCCAAGGAGAGAAAATAATCAGCGCAGCTATAGGACAAACTTGGGACATGACACCAGGCAGCAGCACCTGTCAAATTAATAATGTCCCTTTAATTTTGTCCAGCTATTCTATTAAGGCCTTTTCCTGTAGCAGGGTGCTATGAGCCATGCTGACTCAGGATAAAGCGAGCTGGGACAAAAGAAGGAGCTCAGAGAGGAGGTTCACAGCATGCAGAGGGTTTTGAAAATCTCCTTATTGACTTCTTATTCATGAGGAGGAGACTCTACAGGCAACCAGACAGCCTTGGAGCTGTTGCTGGGTGCTGGGACTCCAGTATCTCAGAACCTTTTGTCAGCAAACTCTGCAGTCCTGCTGCCTTGAGGAGTGAATGCTCCCCAGATACTTCTGCTGTGGTTTTGCTGTCAAAAATCTTGAGTGGTTGCACTGCACCTTGGGAAGCTAGATAATAATAATTACTCTGCTATATTTGTGGACAGGGAAGCTGGGATCTCAGAATGATGCCATCCTTGCCATTTTCTTCCTCCCAATTCTTCATGGCTGATGGGAGCTGAACTGTATAGGCTGGAGAGACACCCATGTTCCTGTTGGCTCTGGAGACGAACACAGTACTTCCAATGCTCTGAATGACCCTGAACAGTCTATCTGATGTGCTTGTGGAGCAGCTTGTAATTCTGGTGGCAGGCACTGCCCTCTAGACTGCTATCTCTAAAGGCTCTACTCCTGGTGTGGGGAGACATGAGAGCATTCCCTGAGACACCAAGGGCTGAGACAGCCTTCTCCCATGGGCTGCACCTACCCAGATGGAAAAAAAAACATGCACATAGCAGTTACATGGGTTTTTTCCTTCCTTTGTCCCCAGACTCTGCTCTCCGTTTTGTTATCTAGTACAATAAGGCTCAAGGCTCTGGCTTCAGATACCTGAGAAGGAGAAAGAAAGGACTGGAAGATTTTTTCCAAGCTGTGCATAACACAGTAGTAGCCTTGAGCACACCTGGTCTGTGAGTGGGGAGCACAGGGGCAGTGGTGGGAGGGCAGGGAAGGAACAGACACAGGGGCACTGGGCACTGCAAGCGTAATTGCTGGGTTGCCTTCAGGTGAAAAGAGTGCTGCTGCCGTTCCCACTGGGGCCAATTTGCTGTTGCTGCTCTTATCTCTGATGTTCATCAGGCTGCAGCTACAAACCTCCTTTGTCCAGGAAGTCATCTGAACCCTCTCTCGCCTCCTCCCACTCTCAGCTAGTGATGGAAAAGAGGACAATACACATTCGCCTGTCAGGACAAGGAGAGCTTTTCTGCTAAATTGGAAATCTAGCATGAGAAAGAGAAGGAAACCTTAGGTATCAAAACTAGCCATCCACCTATTGCAGCCAGGTGCCCTATGGAGTGCTAATGTACCTGAAATCTGGCCTCTCGGGTTAGGTTCTGAATTTGTTATTGGATATTCTGTGTGGGCGTAAGAGCACTCAGTTCACACCATCTCGCTTTTAATGTGCAAAAAATACCTATTCTCAGACCCTGTAAGCCTGGGATCTAAGCCCAAAATTGAAAACATGAGGCCTCCTGACAAATGCACTCATGTTCTTTGTGGTTTTCAGCAAGCCCCTTAAATTTTCTGGGCCCCATTTTTTCTGCTTTCTTTGCCTTTAAAAAGGGAACTATACTAACCTACCTCAAATAATGTTATTTTAAGCATCCTGCTTATCATTTTCTGAGGGAAAAAATACATTTCAGGCTGAGTTGCTATGTTTTATTGAAATCCAGTTGCGTTTTTTTAGTAAGGGTTTAATATTTAATTTTGCCATTTTGCAATGAACACCGTGCAGAATTAAAACCACACTTTGCAAGTGAACTAATACTTCAGATTCTTTATTTAGCTCTTAGCTAACTAAAAAATAGACTTCTATTTTAACTTTACTTTCGGTATTTGTATAGTACAGAGTTAGGAATATAATTTCATCTCTCTAATTCCAACTAAACAGTGAACTGTCCACAGCCTCTAATAAATCCTTGTAAAGTAAGGTTACAAACAAAAACTGAGGGTTAGTCTCTGCACAGTCTACAGTTAAAATGGAGCAGATAAAAAAGGAATGTTACAAAAAAAAAGCATTACTACTCTCAGTGAGCTGAGGCATATGGAAACTTACCCAGAATAAGAGCAAATGAGTGGCAGGGCCTGGCTCTGAACTGCTGTAATCAGTAGAATATTCTATTTTTGATAACTTCCTTGTCTTCTCTGTCCCTTGACACCCATGTCCATTCAGAATTTTTTAGCATACATAAGCATACATTTTTTTAGCGTGCATACATTTTCTACTTCTTTTTGCCCAGTTAAGTCTTAAATACCTTAAATTAGGGAGTTGGAGTAGGCACAAATGGACCACAGGTGATAGTAAGAAGTGACAGACAAAATTACTTCTTTTTCTTCCTGATAAGTTATTCTCTTTGGATTGCTTATTCTGTTTTGTTTTCCCTTAATTTCTTTTTCTAAATACAAGTACTAACTATAAGAGAACACAGTTGCCATAGGGGATAAAGTAGTCTTTTGAGTATCATAGTCTTACAATAGGAATGCAAAATTGCAAGGATTCACAACCTTGAAACTGTTAACACTTTCTAACGCAGTCCTATGGCCTTCTCCATTTCCAGTAAGAAGGGCCAATTTTGGCCAGGTTTTCACGAGCCCTGGTTTAGTTGGGGAGTTAAATATTAAGCTCTTCTCTGTGTCACAGCCAGGGGTATAGATCAGTCTCAGAAAAAGGCTTAGCCATATTGTGGAATACTGTGGAATGAGCACTGGTCTAATCTTCACTTCTAGTCTACTGTGGTCTTCACGATGAAGTGAGATATTGCACAAGAGCTGTAGTATTGTCCTCTTTTATGTTCAGATTTAGCAGGTTGAGGAATGCCTCTCCTATTCCTTCCCATGTTTTCTGGGTCTTGCAGCAGACCTGAATGACTTGTTTCCTTGAATATATAACCTTAGTGACAATAAGGGGGACTGTTCTTCCATCACATGCCTTCATAATTTGTCTGAAACTATCATGTAATTTGTTTAGGTCCTGTCACCTTTTACTGAAGGTGACCTGCTGTCATATTTTAACTCTTCACTATTACTGTTAAGCCTCCTGAATGCGTGAATGTCAGTGTTCTTCCCTCTTCTTCAGTGTCGTTTATTGGGCTTTGAATGAGGGAAGCATTATACCTGAAGCATTGCTTAAGTTGATATACTTTAGCATATCCTTGATGAGAGCTGCTGGGCCATTCCCCATGCAGATGTATCCTACATTGGGTCTTGTATGATATTTCCATCTAGTTAGTAGCATGCCAGGCTGCTTTACCATTTACTCTTGTCTTGAGTCTTGAAAACTCACAGTTTTTCATTCTTCAGTGCTTTGAGAAACCTGATCCAAAGTTGCACACCCTTTCAGTCTGAAAAGATGTGCAGATGTCTTCATCCCTCTGATCTTGCCTGTGAACTGACTTTTATCTCCAGTAAAGCTAATTAACTCATTCCATCCTTTTCTTTCTGACTCTACATCTAATCATTGTGTACCTCTTTATGTTTATCTGCCCTTATGAATGTTTGCAGCTCCTCCCAGTTGAGCATCATCCACCACTTTCATTAGTAAGCTACTTCTTCTGGCTCATTAATGAAGACATTAAATGAAAGCGGACCTCACATGGATTCCTACAGCACCTAACTTACTACACCTGCTTACAACTTTGCTCTTACATGCCCCTTGTCATTATCCCTTGTTTATGGTTCTTCAAGCAATTTCCAATCCGTGACAGTGCTCCTAACCCAAGACAGATTGAATTAAATTTGCTATCAGGAGTTCATGAAGCACTGTATTAAACATCGCATCCTCTGAATTACCTTCAACCATGAATCTTAAAAACAGTCTAAAAATAGCATCATAGGCCATGCATAGAACATACTGGATCCTCGCAAGTTACAGAGCTGGCGTTTAGGAACAGATAAATAGATAAACAAATATTGTTAGCATGATGAATCTGGAAGACTACCCTGGCTCAGGTGTCGTGATCTCCAGAACTGACATTGCTTTGGTTTTAATATCAGGCCTGAGCTACCTGATTTGGATGTTTCATCTTGTTTATAAGCCACAGTGGTTTTTCCCCTTTGAATTAATACTTTAATAGCTGGCATTAGTAGTAAGTTAGATATGTGCTTAGCACTTCTTCTTTCTCCAAAAGTGAATTCCAAACTTAGTGCTACAGAACAGAGTGAGAATTGTATGGGTAAAATTCCCGTTCCAGTCTCATCAGAGCAAAATCACACTTTGATACTAATCTTCCCCTGGCTATTAGTAAATTGATCATTACTATTTTTTTAGATTTGATATTTCCTACAATCTGCTGAATCTCCCATGGCATGACTTTGAAGGAGTCCCACGGGGTCAATACACGAGAAGAGTAAGCCTAGGAGGAGAGAAAAGCCAGTCAGTATTCCTGTGATTATTTCTTATGTGGTGCAAGCCAAAATGGAGATGGTCAGGAATAATTAGTGTGAATGATGATTCAAAATAAGAATTGTGAAAGTAGTGATTATAAAAACGTGAAACAGAATCCTATTGGAAGATCTATTGGCGTCAAAGCGTTTTGCAGGAGCGTGGTGATGCAACAAATTTTTTTGACAGATGAGTGTCACAACAAATCAATTTAACTTTCTGGTTTCATTTCACTGATGTCAAAATGTTTAACTGCAATGAGGCAAAAAAAGTTTAATTTTGACTGTACCATTACGTTTAGTTTTGTTTAGATTGGCACGTTAATTTTGATACCATATATTTATGCCTAATGTTGCAAATTAGAAAGCAGTGGGAAAGAACCCTCTTTTCCTTGCTTTTGAAATACAGACTTCAAACATTTGCAGAGTTAGAGGTTTCATCAGCAACAGCGTCCATTCTCTCACAGGGGCTAGTGTCTTATCCCATAATGGCAGAAGTCAGCCTTCAAATATTTCTACCAGTCCAGCTCTCCTCTGAGCTCCATATAATTTTGGAGCTCCGTGTGCCTTGTCACGTGTAATTAGCAGCTGTTGAGTGAATTGATCAATTAATTTCCATCTTGCACTCAGATGCATTTAATCCATTAGCTGATGATTTGCAGAGATTTTTCTCCTGAACATTTCCTCACCTGGGTTTTTATCAACAGTTAAATTGATTGGGTCACCATTACTCGGTGCTTTTCCAAGCCCTTTTCTTTGTTTGCCTTCTTCCAGACCATGTGGTATTTTAACAAGCAGTTGGCACCTCAGTCATTTAAATGTCATCATGAATGTCACCTCTTTTCATTTATTTATTAATTGGCATACCTACTATTGAACAGCCTTTCCAAATAAAAACCATCCTTCCTTTCTGTAGCCTCTAGCATGATCCCATCGCTGCTTCACAATACTTTTATCTGTTCCTTGGCTAGACACAGATACAGGTAAGGCACCTTTGAGGTGTCCTGGGGTCCTCAACAGTTCCCAGAGAGCAAGTTGGTCATGGTTGGTTTTAAACAGCTTTTTGAGGAGGGATTTTTTTTCCACGCTAGTACGGTTTCCTCTACAAGAGATTATGTCTACAAATTAGATTTTCTTAAAATAGGCCTAGAATATAGCACTGGTCTTTGCAAAAGCACAATGCTAGACAAACTGCAGGGTATTGAGTCAGAAATTCTGAGGGATTATATTTGTATTGTAGTGATAACCAAAAAGCTCAAGTGAGACCCAGGCTACTAGTAGGTACATGTACACACATTGACATGGATCAGTCCTTGGTCAAAAGACTTGGAAAGTACAAGGTGCAGGAGAGGGAGGAAAAAGAAGGGTAGAGAGAGGTGGAACAAGTGTCTCAGAGCTATCCCGATGCTCATGTCAGAGTAAGAAGCCCCCAACCCAGTGTCCCACTGACTTACCTCACAGTTACCTACCTCAGCTAGGGACCTCTCTGTTCCTTTGGGCAGGTTACCATGACCTCTAAGGTGCTTCATGTTCCTTTCCTGTGGCAGTGGAGTCATAACACTAGCCCTTCTCATGAACTTGTAAAAAAAAGTTCTTCCGAGAAAGAGTCTGTGGGCACACTCCTGAGATCAGTGCTTCCTCAGCCTGGTGGGCTTGACTGGAGATCATTAGGAGGTGTACCTTCTATGTACATATACCTCCTCAGTTGAACAGAAAGGCTATCTGAAGTGAGATTTTTCCCAGCTTGGCACTACTCAAAGCCCTGCTTAGCTGGCAAATAACACATCCTTCTTATAGCCATGAACACTGCCTCCAGGGCCAATACCCTGGCGCCCCGACATTATTAATGAGTAGATGCTGTTGTACACATTCAGGCATCCTGGTGTTCAGGGATTTACATGTGCATCCCAATGCCTTTCTTTTGGGAGAGAGATAGTGCTAGACACTGTAAAGAGTCAGTGGGGTGCCTTCAGGAGCAGCAATGCCCATTAGGGCGTGTGTGTGGTTAGAAGTTATTACTTCTTTTGGGGCAATACATGCCCAGTAACCTTTCAAGGAGACAGGGATATTTAAGTGTACCACAAGCCCCTACATGTGGCAAAAGATTCCCATGCCTGTGGCTTCATATTTCTACTCCTGTTGCTAAAGGGTCAATAATCAACGCTATCCCTGACAAAGAGGACAACTAAGGACTGTGAGACTTCCTCCCTTTCTCCTCTATAGTAAGTGAAAATGCATCAGAGTTCCACATGGATATCCAAGTTACTGGCAGTGAGGCAATGTATATGAGCACACTTTTGCAAGCATGTGCCTCTTCTGTGACTCTCCTCACCTTTATCCCTCTTACCATATTTTTCAAGAGGATCCTTTCAAGATTAATTACTTCTCAATCACCTATTTGGTTCTGCCTTCCCCACGCCTTTCCCCTTCTGTCAACTCCCAGTATCTTCTGCAGATGTCACTACCTGTTTTTCATCAAATATTCATTATTCCTGTCATTTCTCCATGCAATCTATGTGTAGAACTCTGGCATGCAATGAATGGAAAGTATTAATTCCTGGGAATGCCTCAGTTTGCAGTGGTTAGGTAAATTGGCCTGCTCAAAGCTCTCTGTGTCTCCGAGTTACAATAGTGCTGCACTGTGCAGCTTGGGATCTCTGGGTGTGACAGGGCACAGGACAGCTTGCCATCAGTTTTTATGGCTTCTCTTAGCTTCTCTCAGTAACAACTTTTTTTTTGATTGGCAGCCTTGTTCCTCACCCTACCCATCTAGTTCCACAGGAAAACAATCCAAAAAACTCCACTCACCTGTGTGGGGAAACCTAAGAAGCAGAAGAGATAGCCTAATAGGTAGCGTCAGGACAGAGGAAAAGAAACTGAAATGTCAGATGCCTACAAAATAAAATAGATTCTTTTAATTGGAAGTGACCTACAACAATCATCTAGTCCAACTGCCTGACAGCTTCTGACCAAAACTGAAGCATGTTCTTATGGGCATTGACCAAATGCCTCTAAAACATTGACAGGCTGAGGGCATTGATTACCTTGCTAGGAAGCCTGTTACAGCATTTGGCCACCCTCTCGGTAAAAAAAGGAATGCTTCCCAATGTCCTGTCTAAATCTCACCTGATGTAGTTTTGAGCCATTCCTATGTGTCCTATTGCTGGATACCAGGGAGAAAAGATCAGCATCTCCCTCTCCATTGTAGAGGGCATTGAGGTCACCCCTAAGCATCTTCCTCTCCAAAATAGACAAGCTCAAAGTCCTCAGTCACTTATCATAGGACACACCTCCCAGTCCTTTCACCAGCTTTGTTGCCCTCTTCTGGATGCATTCAAGTGCCTTAACAGCCTTCTTAAATTGTGCGGCCCAGAACTGCATACAGTATTCAAGGCCACACCTCACCAACAGTGAATGCAGTGAAGTCATCATCTCTTTTGACCGCCTGGCTATACTGTGTTTGATGCACCGCAAGATGCAGTTTGTGGTGACGTCACAAGGAAGATGTGGTATTTCCTTAGAGGGAGTATGATGGATGTGGATAGGTGTCCAGGCCTCTCGGATCTGTGCTGTAAGCTGCTTGCAGGCTTATCTGAACACCAGACTACCTTCTCACTCCTAGCTCCTTCATTGACTTTTGTTCCCCCTTCGGTCTGTGACTCCCAGGAAGGCTGTGGACTTCAGGAAAACCAAACCTATTGTCAGGAGACTTACGTTTGCTATATGGTGCATGTACTTTCCCAGGGAATTTGCAAGGTGCTTTCAGAATGAGAAAGGTCAGAAGACAACAGTTTAGATCATTTAAAATAAGTTACACGAACCCAAAGATCACAACTTCTAGAAAAGAAATGTCCACTTTACTTGAGTGAGGGACGTACAAGTGATTTCCCAGTGGGCTGAGCACAGCTTTCACTGTGCAAACAGTGAAGCAGATTAAAGCTGCCCTCAACTTTTAATACAGTGCCACAGCCCGAGGGCACTACGGCTGATCTGATTTGAGGACCAGTCAGAGCAGAGTGGAGCTTGGTTCAGAGAGATCCCTGTACTCATTTGATGTCAAATTGAAGGCAGCCAACTGAGCTCCACAGCACAGCTCAGGGGACCTAAGTCAGAACTGCTTTGTTGTGGCTGTTTGGCAGCTTACAAGCCACCAGCCAAATGAGAGCTCTCCAATAAGCCTAGAGTTCCAGGAACAAATGGTGACATGTGTATATGTTCACATACAAGTATGTATGTTTATACACATATACATGTTCTAACTATGTACACATCTTGTGTGTCTATAGACACACATAGATATCTATATGTGATAATTTTGTGCTGTATACATCATTTCTCTGCATGGAATTATCAAATGCTATACAAAGGAAGCTGTAGTCAGGTGGAGGTCGGTCTGTTCTCCCTAGTAACAAGCAATAGAACAAGAGGAAATGGCCTCAAGTTGCTCCAGGGGAGGTTCAGGCTGGATATGAGGAGGAATTTCTTTACTCAAAGGGTTGTCAGGCATTGGAATGGGCTGCCCAGGGAGGTGGTGGAGTGACTATCCCTGGAGGTGTTTAAAAGACGGGTGGATGTTGCACTAAGGGAAATGGTTTAGTGGTTGATAGGGATGGGACAAAAGCTGGACTCGATGATCTTAAAGGTCTCTTCCAGCTGAAACAATTCTATACCCTCGATGGCATTAAGTCTTCAGTGTTTCACCCAAGCCGAAAAGAGTAGCTTCTCTACTTGTGTGACTCAGAATGTCTCCCAGTGTGAAGGAAATACCTCTGGTACTTAAGCCCAAGGGAAGAATCGGGATTTTTCTCCTTCCTCCTTCCTTTCCTCTCCTCTGTCCAAGCCTGGGGCATCAGTGGAGCATGCAGCAGCAGAAGCCACGAAAGAACTGAATCTCAGAGCACACAGTGTCCTTCTCGGTGCAATGCCTGGCAGTTGGTTGAGACCAGCTCATTGCAAGGAAGGGTCAGTGGATATGTCTCATCACATAAATGTAAATATCTTTGGATGGGTACAAATGATGTCACAAGGGATCTTGGGTTGCTTTGGAAATCAACCTCTGCAGCTCCTAGGTTCTGTGACTGCTGGGAGAGAGGTTTTGGCAGGAGTTAACCATTGTCCGTGAACAGGGGTTGCACAAGCTCCTGTATGGGAAACAGTGAGTGGGAGAAAGAAGGAAAGGGAATGAAGATGCATTTACCAAGCAGTTGGCACAGATGCTGTTCAATTTTGAGGAGCTGACTAATAAAGAGAGAGAAAGCATATACTTACCCCTTGCCTGAGTGGCTCCAAGCTCTTCATTCTGCTGCCTGGGAAGCAAGCAAGGACATTGTAGCATTAGTTTTCCTCAATCATATCCAACAGACTTCACTGGAGTTCTGGGAGGTGGCAGGAACCTGTGAGCTCCTCTTATAAGAAATGTGCAGTATCCTTCACTGATCCAGGGGCAATCTCTTTCCCTTTGCGGGAAGGCACCTTGGCAGTGTTTCCCTGGAACAGCTAGCCAAAGCTCTGCATCTCTGTGACGTGTTTCCAAGTCAGCAGAGGGCTTTATCTCACTCCCAGATTTCACTTACAGTAGCTCTCTGTGCCAGATATGCAGTTTCCATCTCTGCTTACCTTCACCATTCCCTTGGTCCTGTGATGGTGACCATGCTCAGAGGCCTTTGCCTCCTCTCACACTGGAGGTATTTGGCTACTTGTTCTCAACATAGCACTACACAAAGGCACACCTCTGCCCTGGATCCCAGTGAGTGTCAACCCTGCTTTTCTCCTTCTTGAACTAGACCTCTATCTCTGTTGTTCTCTTTACATTCTGCAGTGCTACTGGGTGGACAGCTTGAATCCAAAATGAGCTTTCCTGCTCAGAGCGATGGGGAAGCACCTCTCCTTCCCTGTTGTCACTACTTCCTTCACGAGGTAACTAATAAATTGCTCTGAGTCTTTAAATGAGCTGTTATTTCTTCCTTCCATCAGCACTCTCTCACTCTTGACTTGCAGTGCAGCTTCAGCTTCAATGAATTTATTGGCATGACAAGGTACACAGGTGATGCCAAAGTTGACAACTTAATTCATCAAGTGCTACTGTCTTTCATCTACACTCTTCTGTCTCTGCTTTCCTCTTTCCCTCTCCTCAGCTCTTCTTTCTGTCTGTCTGTCCTTGTCTTTCTGTCTGTCTCTCCACTCCCTTCTTCTCCCCCTAATAGTCTCCCCAGGTGATAGTTAGCTACCTCACACTTAAGACAGTCTGTCTCTCTTGGCAAACAGAGACGTCAATCAGAGAGCTCACCAGAGAGGGAAAGGAATTGGTCTTTACAGCACATTGGCTGTTTTCTTGTCTTTGCAGCATGCACAGGGGTGGGGTTTGAGTGCAACAGTCTTTGAGCTGACTTACAGAGGCCACATTTGCTTTAAAGTTGGTGTGAGACTCCAGAAGAATGAGCCATTGTGTCACAGAGAGAGAGGGAGAAAAGTCCATCAACCCCAAATGTGTATAGGCAAGTAGAAATATCATTTAAGAAGAAATCCAACATCTTGACAAAATCCCCCAAAGGATAAAGTCTCTGTTAAACAGAGTAGCAAATGATCTCTCCTTCTCACTCCCCCCAATCCCATAATCCTTTGTTGGCATGGCAATTGCCAAAGTATATAAAGAAAGAGACAGATCCCTCAGGTATCTGTCAGCACTAGATACAATCTACCCAGGACAGTGTGTGTGTGGCATTTAATCCTCCATACATCAAGTGTATGCCCAGGATATAGTGTCACACTGTATTTGTGCTGCATCCCTTGTGCCTATTTGTCATGAGTGTCTGCGCCCAATCCAGTGGCAGGTTGATCCATAGTGTGATGCCATCTGGGTTATATCTCTGCTTTTTTTCAGGCTTTGGCAGAGTTTTCATTATTGCGTTCCGATGCAAAGTTTTTTGTTGGTTTTTTTTATCACTCTTTGTACTTTAAGGAAATCATTTTTCCAGACTCCAGTATATCATGACCATCAGAATGGAAAAGTGTATGAGTGTATCCATATCATCCATCAGTATCCCTAACAGTATTGATTCCATTTCTATTCCTTTTCAATTTGCACAGTGTTTTTTGGGTCCCGCTTTTTCCCTTGGGTTTTTGAACTGCAGGACTGATTCTCTCTCTTTCGTATAGAAGAGTATTTTATCTTTATACCAGCAGTGAAGAATCATGCCTGTTTCATCCTTCTGTGGATAAGTCTGCCTTGGATTTGCTCTTTTTGCTGTGCCAAGGAATTTCACAGTGCAATAATTCCTCATAAGCAACTCCCCTTAACAGTCTGAGGCTTTGGAGATATTCCCCTCCTACTCACCTGTTGGAGCTATAGATCATAAGTCATCACGCCTCTTGTGACACCAGACAGGTACTAGTCACTTGGAATGCCATACGTCTTGCATATCATACATCTTGCTTTTCATCTCACTAAGAGTGAGAAGGAGAGCTGAGCCTTCGAACAACCACTGAACCTGGAGCAACGGACATACTGACTTCTTCACAAAATCATTCTCCCCTTCATTCTTTTGTGATGTTGTTTACCCTGCTAACTGGGTCTTATTACAGGTGCTGAGACTTAGGTGTGCTGTTACAGGAGAGACACATGATTTATGTTTTCCACTGGACTTAGTTTTATTGATCCCCTGCTGCAGAGGAAGTATGTGCAGGTTTTTATTAGTTTTCTTTGTTGATCAGCAGGGGAGATCATCTCATTCCTGCTCTCCAACCAGTAGCACTGGAATTCTGGGGTGCTTGCTTGCAAAACCTTGGACAAAAGTTGTCTCTAAAGCTCTTGTCCCATTCAACATAAAGCTGCTGGCAAACGTTTCCAGATGTAACCTCATCCTCCTGAATGAATAATGCCTACCTGTTTCCTCTCAGTTTGATACTCACTATTCCAAAACTTGTTAGAAAATTTTGCTGCCTCTTTCTTCAGGGTACCTGCATTTACAGGTAATCCTGGGCACCCAACAGCCAGTCTACTTCTAGCTTCTCAGAACAATTTAGGTGGGTAATTCTGCCCAGCTACAGTGGAAACTGAGTACCTGAGACTCTTGTCCCCTGCGTTTCTCTGCAATCCTAGTATATAATGTACTACTTGCCTCAGCTTGCAAACACTGAGAGACCAGCAAAAACACTGTTGGTTTGAAAGAGGGCAGACTTGGAACCTCACTGTAGGAAGAGGGACAGCCAGTGTTATTATGTGTCTTGATAAAGCTGAATGATACAAGGAATAAGCCTGATGCCTGGCAGTCTGGGAGAGATTCTCCTTTAATTGAAATGGCACCATTAATGTGTTTGCAAAGCAAAGCTCCTGGAATCCATCCCTTGTGGTTGTTTGCATGTGTACAGCACATCTTTAGCACACAGCGAAGCTTGGGAAAGGAAATAGTGGGAAACTTCCAAGACATCAAGGTGCTGCTGCATGTGGCTGACCTAAAACAGAGCACTGCCTTTTGGCAGGGAACTTTGATGATAGAAACTGTCCTCCCCAGGAAACCTTGGGTCTCTCTTAGTTTGTGGGAAGGAGATCACCACAGTCACATCTCAGCTCTAGTCAGCTGCTTACTTCGTTCAGCGACTCCTTTACTTCAGGAGTAATGTATTTGGGTTTCTTCCTCTTTTCTGATGGATCAGACTTGAGTAGATGAGCATTTCTGACAGAATGGATTCTTTGTCTTGAACTCTTTGGCTTTCCCTTCTCAGATGGCTGATGCTAATACCCTGGCCTTTAGAAAATACGCTGTTGCAGCTATCACCAAGCTCAACAACAGCTAACAGTTGAAGGTCTTACAGCTGGCATTTCATAACTATGTGTGCTGGGGAAGGCCACCATCTGTGGATCCAGCAATAGTGACAATGCAGGAATGTGCTGAACAGCCCAAGCTGCAAAAATGTGGAGCTGTATTTTCGCCGTCTTTTTCACACTCAAAAATTAGTGATTTTTTTTGGAGATAGGGATTTGTTTCAGGTTCGTCTTTGCTTTAAATACTTTTGGTGAGGCTTTTGGCATCAGAAAATGGAGCTGCTAAGACGTTAGTTTTCTGATCGCTGATCTGAGTACTGAGTGAAGCAGCTATGGTGGCTCATGTTATAGATTTTTCATCACTTGCTGAATTGGACAAAATGAATCCTCTTGTTGAGAAAACAGCAGTGTTTTCTTACCAGACAGCTGTCCTACCATGAGTTGGAGAGCTATACATCAAGGATCATGTACAGCACTTTATACTCTTCTACAAATCTGTCCACTTAACACAAGAGTGAATTTTGTCCAAAGCATGTAAAGATCCAAGTATGGGATTATTAGCTTTGTTCTTTACACTTTTGACTGGAAGCAAAGCTAGCATTTCCAAAATACTACACTAGCTTTCTGCTTCCTAAGAAGCTTGAAAGCAATTTTGAAGGGAGACATGTTCCTGTGAGACATGATCTAGGTGAACCTGCTTCTGCAGGGGGTTTGGACTAGATGATGTCTAAAGGTCCCTTCCAACCCTACCATTCTGTGATTCTATGATAGCAAGCTGTCCAGCTCTATTTTGCTTGTTTCAACGCATAAGGAAGGCGAGCCCGCTAATAAAAGATGTTTTACATGTACCACATGCATTTGATTTGAGAGGGTTTTTGCTGAAAAGCTGCTTGTCTCAGTTGAAACCAAGCCAGATTCTTGGGTATGTGGTATGCACAAGACACTTAGAGCGTTGTATTTGCTGCTCTGTGGCTTATTGCAGAGATAAACCACGGGCAGCCAAAGGAATCTGAGAACAGGGTTTGGAGAGAGCTGCCTTTTCCTTTCAGCCAATGTGTGGACGTCCATCATGAAGGCTTTTCTGTTGGGCATATCATCTGTGCCTAATGAGCTAAGCATAAACAGCAGCAGAAGATCTGAAAACAAACAACAAATAAAAACTTTGGCTTTGTCTCTGCTGTGTGTAAAGCATGGATCACATGCATTTAAAGCATGGACAACCTTGTCTTCATCCAGAATGGGGTGTTACTGGAATGAACTTCCTCCCCTGCTCGCCTAATCATAAAAATCTCAGTCATCTTCCTAACACATAGAAACTCCCTCTGAACATGTATCTCTTGCCCTGGAATGACATTGTATTTTCCCTGTCCTTTCTTCTCATACCTGGCTTGTGCTCGCTAGCTGACTTACCAAAGAAAGAGTTAGCAGCCAGGAGCCAAGAACTGCTGGGACTCAGTTAAAAAACCCTGATCTTGCTTTTTTTTTTTTCTATCAACTGGCTAATAAGGTGTCCCTGTTCTTGCTGCCACACTTCCCTAAAGCCATCACCCGCTCTTGATGTGTAAGGATTTGTCCAAAGGCCATTAACATCAAAGGAGGAGCTCCCTGAGCTATGAATTAAGCCCTAGAAAGGCTGCATTTCAGAGTGCATCTGCATGTGATGTACGTCCAACATACTTAATGCTTCTGTGAAAAAAAAAAAAATCTTAACAAAATTCTAAGAGATGTCTTTGGAGGACCTGGACACCTATGGACAACTTTTCTCACAGAATTTCTCTTCCACGGTAGCTGATTGTATCCGCAAAAGAAAATATTTTGTATTGTTTTGGTCCCATAAGTAAATATTTCCCAGACTTTTAAAATGGTCTAAGGGAATAAATAAACACACTTGAAACACAAGACCAAAAGCTGTGTACATCTGTAGCCCTTAATGTGTTTGGGCTTAGGCAGCGTTCCAAGGGTTAATCTGTGGGGATTAACGTGGCAAGCAGTTCTTCTGTTGTTTACACATGTCCTGTGAAGAAAGCTGTGTTTTCACAGCAGGCCTCTCTAGGAGGGTTAGCCATAAAGTGCTTACAGTCACTTTTACAAGTGGCAAGAACCCGAGCAACATGAATGGCAAATGCACAGAGCTGTGCTTTTAAAGAGATGAACTGTAGATAAGTGGATCACTGCTCTCCCAGCATAAATTTGATACATTAATGGAAAAGGAAGAGAATTTTTTTAGCGAAGTGTTGCCACTACGGGCAACATCACCAGGCCGCCTGCACGGATCACTCAGCCCATCCCCGCTGAGGGGACAAGATCACTACATACACAGTATGGATGATGCTTTATTCCAACTAATTGTTTACACCATGTGCTTTTATCTGCTAACACAAGCACCTCCTTTCACTCCACCCCGTGCCCGCCTCTTCTGTACCCTCCACCTCTTGCATTACAACCCGAGATCTTCCGGATGCCTACAACAGCAAAGAACTAATACTTCATATCCAAAGGTCCAAATCTGGTGATAAGGGGATATCAGACATATACTTTGGCTTGTGCTTTGTGCCTTCATTTATGTGCTAAGCATGTAACCGAGAACCTACTCTCCTGAGCTGCATCAGGATCCACAAATGCAGATTCATGACCTTGTGCTGGGTAGGAGGACACCAAAAAGCCAAGTATCAATGAAATGCATCAGGTCAAGGCTGAGGCTCAGGCTCAGAGCTGCAGCTGCGATAGGGTGAAAGGCTGGTGTCTGAATTTAAATCTGAGGTGCCGGGCTAGAAGCAGGAGTGAGACGGCTTTTATCTCTGACCCACCTTAGTGCACTCAAAAACAAGGTTGATTTTGCTCTCAGCCATGAAGGAAAATAATTCATCTCCTGAAAAATTTAAGGAGACAAGTTTAAAAAGAAGCAAAATCAGTGGGAATGAGTACAAGCAATAGAGCCTAGTTCTGTGCTGACTTTTCCAATGGCTCATGCATAGGACATTCCAACAGGTTTACACTCCATGCTATGCTCTGCTAAGAAACAATGTACTGGAAGGGTTTCCCACGTGACTTTATGCAGAAAAATAGCCCAGACACATAACTTTATATTGGATGAGGCAGAGCCTTCCTTTGGACAAAGTGGTCTGGCTTATTCTCAGATGGTTTGGTTATTCTCAAATGCAGTGAGCTCTGATACGCTCCTTAGCTCAGCAAACTAGGAGGACTTTCCACATGGCTTTCATTTGCAGCATCCTGTCAGCTTCTCTACTCCCAGCCAGTGCGTCATGTGCAGTCCACATCTGGACTGAAATTATTTCCTGCATGGTGTCTCAGTGGATGAGGCTCAGCTGCACAGTAGGGGAAGCTCAACAAGGTGCAGGGCCCAAGCTAAGAACCCCCATGCCTCCTTTAGCCTGGCCTCTCTTGGCACCTGCAGCAACGTTCAGATGGAGATCTGCCACACTGGGGCAGAGTGGTGTGGGTTGGGAACCCTGTCTTAAGTGCTTTGCATTCTCTATTTGGGGTAAACTCTTCCCTGAAGGCTACCAGGGATGGAAGTGTCAAGGTACTTCTTTTCAGACAATGAAAAGAAGCATTTTTCACACCTTGTAAAAACACTGCAGTGTGTTTTCAGAGGGTTTTGGATCCCAGGGGATTAAAAATCAAAACCAAGCCTTCAATGTTTGCCTCTACTTCACCAGAAGCTTTAATGCCGAGAGAGTCACTGGCAGGGTGAGACAAGCCTAGCAGAGCGGAAGGTCAGAAGGAAGTTTCTGAGTCCACTTTCTTTAATGAAGTTCAACAACTTCACTCTCTGCCCTCCCACCCTGGTGACAGCATCATCTCCCTCTGGCTGAGGCTACAGCATGAATCAGACCATAAAAAACACATCTTGGGTCTCATGTCACATTTCGTCTGCAAAATGCTTCAGAAAGATTAGCATGCTGCATCCCAAAGGGTGTCTGGATTTCGCTTTCCAGCCCTCAGCATGCTCCCTTTGCGAACCTAAGCAGCAACAAGCTGTTTCTTGTTATGGCTCTAAAGAGCTGTGATTAGCCTGCTGCACACATAAGAGGGAAATTAAACCATTTAGTTGTGTTTAGCAGCTCTGCCCCTTCTTCAGGCCCTCTCTCCCCACTAAACACTTTAACTAAACAATGACTAATGAGGCCAATTTGCTGTCAATTAATTGCCCCAGGAAAGGACCCCTAATTGTGGTGAGCAAGGTGGCAGCTCTAAAGCATTCAAGGGCCATATGATGGTCAGCATCCCCCCTACCTCTGCCTTGGGGCTTATTATCGTCTTTGTGTTTGTTGCAAAGTACTGTTAATTGGGATCTGGGGACAAGGAAATGAGAACTCTCCAGACTAATTGATAGGCACCTGCAGAGGGCTTCAGTAGCTGGAAAGTTCCTTTGACTTTGGAAAGAAGTCCTGGTGTTTTCTTTTTGCCCTGAAAGCCACGGGCTCCTGTAGATTAGTGGGTAGGAGTCTTAATTTTCTCCAACAGATGGGGGTCTTACTTGCCAACAGAGAAGAAGGTAAACATACTGGAGGAAGCAACTAACTAATGAGGATATATGGAAGAGGTTGTGGTGACTTTCTCTATTTGTATCCAAGGTGCCCTTCTTGGGACAAGCAATTAGAGCACTTAAATGGAGCTCATGGGCTTTCTTAGGAATTTTCAATACTGTTTGCTTCTGTGTCTTGGAGGGATTAAATAGCTTTTGCTGTACCTTAGGTCTGTGGAGTGGGAATAAGAGCTCTATTTTTTGAAGTGCATTTTTTGACTTAGTGAGAAAATATCTGGCTGTTAGGTGGTCTTGTAATTTCACATTGGGAAGTAGCTGTCCTGCAGTATAAGACTGCATCATATTTGGGCTCTGTTTGCCTAAAAGGAGTAGTCAGACCATCTGTGAACTTTGTGTGAACATGTTTACAGGGCTTAGAGCCACCTTTCAACTAGACCTCCATGTCCCTCTGTTCACATTTTTCATCTTGAGGTACCACATTCAAGTTCCTACTCCTGTGCTTACTGCCCTTGTCTTGCAAACCCACCCTCCTCCTGCACTGAGGTCCTTTGTGAAGCATCATGAAAGCTGAGTGAAACCACTGCAGGAGCCAGAAATGGCTACCCCATGCCTAGAAAGAGCTCCTTGCATATAAATACCTCTTAAGCTAACCAGTGGTTCCCATTCCTGCCACTTTATGTATGTTCTGTGTCTAGATGTTCTAAAAAGGCAGCTATCTGAACTGAGTGGGAGCTGTGGCATGGCCAGTTCCAGCACAAATGAAATTGGGAAAGATCTCTAGAGGAGCTGCTGGTTATACCATTCAGGAAAGCTGACTTTGATTCTTTCTTGTTCCATTCCCCATTACACTCGTGGGAAGATACTCAGGACTCGGCCTCCTCGGTGTGAACTCTTGCCCCTTAGCCATTGGAATGACTTGTTTACTACAAGATGAAGAGTGTAGCATTACTCCTTACTGGCTTCCATAGCCTTGAATGATAAAGCTGATCCAGCCCTCCCACATGACCCCAGGTAATATCTCAGGAGGAGTTTTGAGCTCTGAAGGGTTTTGGTCATAAAAGGCAAGGATAACAACAGCAGATGTTTTGCGTGTTCTCTCATTTGTGGTTTTCTTGCTGCCTCCCATACCCGACCCCTGGTTTGTAACAACTGCTGTAGCGGCTGTTTTTGAGACGTGGCAATGTTTTGTGGAAACAAATCACTTGCCTTCATCTCAAGAGCAACAGTGATTGCGCTGGGGGAGTGCGCTCTATTTTTCATGTCTCAGTCTTTCTTATTATTTAAATGAATCTGAGTCGCAGTTGTCATGAAAGTGAGGGATTGACAGTAATTAACTAGAAGGGGTTTGGTGCAAGCAGGTTCTGTGCAAGCCTATCCTACCTAGCTCTGTCGCTGCAACTTGCCTGGGACTTGAATTCACATTCCAGCTCTGCCTTTGCCCATCAGCATCCCTAGCTCTCCAAAACCCAGGGTGCTCTACAGCACCTCTGCCCTTGCCTCACTGCTGCCTTGCAGGCCCCCAGCTCTTCCAGTGGCAGCTTCTCAAGGAGAATGGCTACTGGTTACTCTGGGGGTTGTTATTTCCCATCAGTGATGTGGAAGATGAGATACTGAGCTGACATCAAGCTTGTCCTGTAGGTGTGAAATGTAGTAAGTGAGTAACAAGTATGTAACAAGTAAGTGAGGTTCATTTCGATCTCTCAAAAAAATGTGTCCCTGGCACAGGAACCTGTTTGGGGATGGAGCAGTGGGGTACTACAACTGTGCATCCCTTCACCTGGGTCTCTGCTCCCCACTCTAACTACTGGGACCCTAAGCACAGGGTAATGAATACCCCATATTACATCTACACTAGAAGGGAGGAAAAAAATCCAGTGGTTTTACCTTTTTCAGCAGTACCAGAGAGCCTGGCAGTGTTTTCTGGTGGTTCAACAGCAGCCTGATCTCCCATGGAGGTACAACAAGTTGTTAGGGTGAATATGAAAATTCCTGAAAGCACTGTTTAGCTCTAGTGCTTCCCTTACTGTGGTTCTCCAGCCTGTGCTTTTGCCTGTGCTAATGGTTCAGAGATGTCAAAAACAAAAGGGTTTTCCAGTTGAGGGTCAATAGGAGATGGTTAGGCAAAAGGAGGTTCTGATACCCAGAAGATCCAGCTCCCAGGAGGTTTTGTTCTCAGGAGTCCTTCTTCCAGCAGTCTGGGAACTGTGAAAACATAAAACAACCCACACAGGGGAAAAAATAATAAGGTCAAAGCTTCTCATTTTAAGACTGTCCTAAAAAGGTGTGTGCAAAGTGATGACAAGTGCCAAGGAGGCAATGCTAACTGTTGCTGGTGCTGACAGTTTTGGCATTTTAACATGCTGGCTTGACACCCTGAAAATTAAAAGTCTCTGACTTTTCATCTGAGTGAAATTACTGTCCACTAAGATCCAGCCATTTTTAATGCCAGCTGGCTTTAGAGGCTAAGCAGACAAAGCCAAATCAGCTTTTAAATTAACAGGGAAATTATTTCCTGCCCTAGCCCACCTCCTCTCAGCTTTTCCTTGCCCTCTGACCAAGGTGGCAGCTGAAAAGAATCAGCCATTATACTCCTAACAGGATTTCAGCCTTGGATGCCCTTTTCTCCCTCATCTGAAAAAATGGCAAGCTAGATATGACCATCTGGACACATCTTCCTCCTCTTGGGCATTTGGTCAGCACGGTCAGATCTGTTTGTATTTGCTGACTTTACTTGATTTTTTTGTGAACTAAAATGACTTGACAGCTTTGGAAAGTGGCAGGGTGCACGTGTCCCAACTGCAGCTTTGCTGCTGGTGCCCTGTCGTGGCTTTTGCTGCTCTCTCTTCAACTGTTTTGGCTGTCATTGCACTGTTTTCCTGGGACCTCAGACTGGCCTACAACTCCATCTGCTAGTCCTGCTTGAGCTTAGTCCTTCTTGGTTTGTTGCATGGCTTTTTTTCCCTGATGCAAATGTTAACCCCTTGAAGTTAACATATACTCCTCAAAATGTGGTCTAGCCACTGGCTTTACAGCCTCTGCTTACCCATGTTTGCCAACCCACCACGGAGAAGCTCTGCTCTGAGAAGGCTCTGAAGTTACCATCCTTGTGTCCCCTGACAGAGCAGCTGGGACACAACTCTTGCAGAAATAGCAGCCTCCATTGTTCTTTTCCAGACTAAGCCCCTCTATGCTCTCCAGTGCATGCTGATCTCAGATCTGAAACACAGTATGTACTACAGGTAGCTGTGCTGCTGCAGGACTGAGGTGACCCTCCATGTTGCTTTGTTCCTTGTGGTAAGAATAACAGTTTGGATTTCTGGACTAGAATTTGCAGGGCTCACCCAGCCTGCAGCTCTACTCTCTGGAGTGATGGGTCTATCCTGAGCCATGAGACAGCAGATAGCATTTCTGTGGGACAGAAATGGCCGCACACAAGCCCATGACAGTCCTGCTAAGCCAGCTCTCAGCATGGTGCTGCCATCTGCCTCTCTGCTTTGGTGTGCCGTGAAAACACAAAGTCACAAGCATCTCTTGGAGGAGGCAGGGTATTTAATTTCCTAATTAGGATATTTCCCTTCTTCTGCCCTTTATGCATTTTTGGGGTATTGGTTGACTCACTGTGTGAGTGTTGTTTTGAACTGCCAGGCATTTGCTGTGCAGAATGGGTGCACAATAAAGGGGAAAGAGGCACAAAATGGATCTACAGTCAGTGAAACTCCCATGTAGCCCTCAATATGGTGGGATCAAATATCTTTGACGATGTCAGCATTCTCCAACGATGTTTATTTTGCTTTATTCTTTTGCCTCCTACTTCTTCCTACGTGTGCAGACACACTGCCGATGGCTCACAGTGAATCACCAATGTAAAATGCAGCAGGGCTTGTGTTTGTCAGAGAATTTTACATTGAGGTTGATTTTCTGCTATGCTTTACTTTATCCACTATTGTGCTGCTAGGTACTCTGAAATTCCTTTTATCCAGAGAAGGGGACTCTGGTGCAGTCAACCGTTCCTACAACATGCTTTGCTTTCGTTGCTTCATCGTGAGCTCATTAGCCATCAATTCTAGCTCTTGAGCAGCAAATCTACTTCCTTCCTCATGTCAGTTAGTGCAGGTTGCTGAGGGTCTCATTGAACCATCTAGGTGAGTTTTGCATATCTCCAAGGATGGAGTGTCTATCATCTCTCTGGGGAACCTATTCCTGTCTTTGACCTCACTGAAGTAAAAGCTTTCTTTTCATTTTGAGTCACACTTTTCCCCATGTTGCAGTTCACATCTTCTGCTTTTCACTGCTCACTGTGCATCTCCGAGAGAAGCCTGCATCTGTCTTCTCTGCCCCTTCCCACTAGCTATTCGTAGACAGCAATAAAACTGCCCCTCAGCCTTCTTCAGGCTGAAAAGACCCAGATCTCAGGTTATCCTTGTATGTCACATGCTATAGCCCTCTTAACACCTTGAGAGTCCTCCAGTGGGCTTACTTCAGCATGTCAACAGCTGCCGTGTACTTAAGAGCCCAAGACTGATGCAGTGTTGCCTAGCAAACACCATATTGTTATAATCACTTTACTTATGTGGCTACGTTCTTCCTAATAGAACACAGGACATTTATTCTTTGCTGCAAGGGCATACTGCTAACTCATGCCAAACCTGTTGGACTCTGACATCTCCTGGACTACTTGAGCTCAGCACTTCCACCCTTCTAGCACATATCAATGTAATTGAAGTCCTTCACCAGGAACTGAGATTGTGAAGCTTCTTCTGCCTGGTTAAAGCAAGCCTTGTCCACTGTCTCTTCTTAATTAAATGGTTGCAGTAGACACCAGCCAACAGTGCTGATGCTGTGATGTACCCTGATCCTTATGCCTAAGCTCCCAGCTGGTTCACTGCCCAGAGCTGGGTGCACTCCCATCATTTCTTTGCAGAGAGTGCACTTCATTTCCTCACATTTCCAACCTGTCTTTCCTGAAAAGCCTGTATCCATCCCACACAGCACTACCAGTCCTGAGAGCTGTCCCACCACAGTTCTGTCATCCCACTGGGTTTATAGCACTATGAATCTGCATAAACATCTAATTCCTCCTGTTTTTTTAATCAAGATGCCTGCATTGGTGCACAAGCATTTGAGATGGGCCCCAAGCTGTACTGCTTTCACAAGGGGAGTGCAAAAGCCTTCCCTGGTGATTTGGTCCCCAGCTGCTTCCTCACTGCCCTCCGCATTGTCACTTCTCCCCAGATTACGGCAGTTCCTCTTCAGCATGCCTAGCTTAAATCCCTATTTGCCTAGGTGAGTGAGTCAGAGGTGAAGACATGTCTGCCTCACTTTGTTTGACAGGTCCTGGTCCTACTCAAGAGCCCTTGTTCCTCCAAGGGAACATAGGTTCTGAAGCATTCAGAATGGCCATAGGTTCATATGGCCATAGATTCTGAAGCATTGTCCACGAGTTTGTGGCCTACAGAGAGGGGCTAATGAGCTGTGGGTTGTAAACAATATTCCTGTGAATCCAGCAACACAAATGGAAGTGGTGAGTTGCTCTCTTCAGGCTTCATTTCCTTTTCCCCACCTAGCTTGTAGGCAGCATTGCCTCAAAAGGACCATCAGCCACTCCTGCCAAGGAGGGGGAAGGGGAGGCTGCTGTTTGTTTACTCTGTGGTAAGGAAAGCAGAAAATGATGTTGTTTCATTCCTCGCTACACACAAATTCGAAAGCTGAAAATATAAAAGGGAAAAAGAAAAGGATTATTTTTTTAATCAAAAATCTCTTACCACCTCTGGGGTGTGAAGCGTGGAAGCAAGACACAGATGAGAGGGAGGAGAGACTGCAGCAGCTTGGTCTGGAGGTCGATACACTGGCACATTCCACAGCTGGAGGTACCTTTTCAGGTCCTCGCATGGTCGCTTTGGTCCCGTGACACACACTCAGTGTCGAAGGTCTTTAAAGACCCTGAATGCTGAGCTATGGCTTGTCTTGTGAATCTTAAAAGACCTTACCATGTATTTGGTACTGTGCCACATGAGGTGCAGTCAGCCAGAAGCTACCTACTGCGGGCAGCCCATAGGGGATCCCTCTTGGCTGAAAGAGGTTGCAGAAACCTTCCTGTACTGTGCCTTCTCTCTGCAAATTCCCATTAGCCATGGCATGTGTACCCACTTCTCACCTTGTCACGGCAGTCACAACAGAAATGAGCTTAACAGCTTTCCGGCTCAATTCCCAGTGAGCCTTTGGTTATGAGAGCAGCAGAGCAGGGTCCTGGCACAGGTTCTAGCTGCCTGTGGGAGGCAGCAATCACTAACACACCCTTTGAATCAGTCACCCTTGAGGCCTGGCACCCTGCAGGAGGACAGAGGACTGTGTCTGGAACTGTTTGGAGTGTAAAATTTAGCTTGGAGCCTGCTGACTCCTTCCATACAACCTTGGGGCAGACAGGCAAGATCTTAGAGATTATTTTCTGAAGATTCCCAAATCTGTCCAAACACAAAGCATTGCAGTTGCAGCAAAGGCCATTTCTACTTCAAGATCCTTGAAGCAATGGTACATATTATTCTGATATAATTTCAGGAAGCCAGGTAGTAACAAGGAGTGCAACCCATGACTCAGACTGCCCTCCAGAAGCCTGGGTAACATGGTACAACTGTCTTTTGTCTTCACAGTTCCACCAAAGATCTCCAATATCTCTTCGGACATCACCGTGAATGAAGGCAGCAACGTGACTCTGGTTTGCATGGCAAATGGGCGTCCTGAGCCTGTCATCACCTGGAGGCACCTTACCCCAACAGGTAAGAGAATCATCTGGACTGGACTGTCCTGAACTGTACAGTAATTTCTTTCTCTTCCATCATCAAGAAAAAAAAGTCAGTAACAATAGAGGCATCTGTAAAAAAAGTGTCAAGAATCTTAAATGCACTACATGCTCATTTTGGAGTGTGAGTTCCCAGGCATGATAACCAGGTTGTCCAAGGCAACAAATGAAATTACTTCAGTAGATGCTCTACAGGATTGAACCTGTAATTCTGTTTAGCTTTGGTCTTCATCTAGTTGTCCTGATGTCTACTGTTGGTGGTGCACAGCACGGTGATGGAGACAAAATGCTACTGTTGCCAGAGAGAGAGGAAAGCGTTTCTGTTTAGATATTACATAGAAGAGGTTCTTTCTGAAAACCATGGAATTTATTTTCCCCTCTTTTGCTTTAAAAGAGATGGGCAAACAGTGGCACAGATAATTTCATGTTACTCTCCACTTTATCAGAGTTTTCCTGTGTCTTATGAGGTGAGTAAAGAAGGCATTTCATCTTCAAGATGAGTGAAGAGCAAGGTGGAGACAGAATAAATGAGAACTCACCAGCTTTGTTCTACTGTCTAACTGTGCCTTCCCACTCAAGGACGTGGCAATCTGGGAAGGAGAAGATCCTTTCAGTAGTCAGACTCCGTAGGGGTTACAGCTTGGGTTACAAGGAAACCTTCACCCCCTAAAGATTTATCAGTGGGATAGGAACAAGAAATAAGTTTTTCTTCTCTATACCATGTCCTTTGAGGAGAGAATTCTTTATCTGATTTATTTGTCTGGCAGATATTCTTTCATCTAAAAGGAGTGGGGAAAGCTCCATATGAGTAGTCTTCTGTGATACTCCCATGTATGTAAAGAGTTAAAGAGAGTCTGAGGTAGACAGAGAATAAGCTTTCTGCACGTGCTACAGACAATCAAGCTATCTACTACAATTCAGCAGCAGAAAAAGGAAAAGTAGAGAGGGTTGTAGAGAGGGAGCCGGAGAGAGAAAGATAGTATCACACATTGGAACAGAGCTCAATCCAAAGGCTGCATCCAGAAGTCCTTGGATTTGGAGCCTGTTGTTCAGATTGGGGTAACCAATATTTCCAGTATCATCCCTTCAGCCAAACCAAAGTCTTCCTGATCTTTCAAGTGTGGGAAAGCCAGATATCCAGTTTGTATTTCTAGCCCATTTGTTGCAAAACCAAAAGAAGGGAGACAGGGAAGGACTGCTAGTAAAAGGTAGCATCAGTTGATCATCTGATCTGATGAAGGGAACTCTGCTCCTGTGTAGAATCATCATCATTACCTGACTTTCCTCTTCTGCTGTTCATAGTATCAAGCATGACTGTGCCATTTGCATTTATAAGGAAATAGAACCTATTGTTTTCATCTTTATGTATATATGTATCAGTCTCTCAGTACTCCATTTAGCTCCTTATATTCAAGTAGGAGAGTCTCCTCAGCTATTCCATGAGCACATTGTCCACGTTAAGGGCATTACAAAGATGCCAACTTAAATCTTCATGAAGACTAAGGCCTGGTACACAAGAGATGCATTTTTCTGAGCAGTAATAACGTTCTTGTCCTGACTCATCACTTTGGCTGCATCTTCATGCTTTGTGGGATTTTTTCTCATTCTACTGCCTACTCCATTGTATCAAACACAGATTTCTTTTCTCCCTTTTAAAAAGTGGTCCTCATAGCCACAAATGTTCATTCTGGCTATGCCCTCTGCTGAGCAACAGGACTGGGGAATTCCATCCCTGCTTTGATTCCAGGATCAGTTTTCCTGGATCTATATTCCAGGATGCCCCTTCACACTTTCTCTCCTGTACTGTGTGTATCAGAGGTGTTGCCTTGTTTGTGTCCCTTAGTGCCATCTCATCACCCCCTTCCAATCCATTCTCAGTCCTCCCCTTTAAAGTGAAGCCTGCCAAGCACCTCTTTCCTAATCACCTAGAGCCAGGCAATCCCTAGGCTGTCACCTCCATGTCTCCATGCTTGTTCTCTCTCTTTTTCCCCATTTCAACCCATCTATTGTCTTTTACAGGTACAGAGGAACTGCTTTCAGGCAGACATCAGATATTTGAGCAGCATGTAGCCCAGTAAGACACTTGTCCCAAAATAGGGGACAGAAGGGCTTCTTTTAAATGTTTTCCTTGAAGCTGACAGTTAATATAAATTCCAAATCTATTCCAGAGCTGCTGCAGATAGAAACACGTCTTATCTTGGAGTCTCCCTTTTCCAGAACTGAAAAGCATTTGGGCTTCATTTATGATAGTTTCTAAGACATCTGCTATGCATCAAACAGCTATTTTAGATCATTGTAAAGGTCTCTAAAATATATGTCTTCCTTTGGATTTTGGTGTGGGGTTTTTCGTGGTTAAACTCGTGACTACAGAACTGGAAGAATAAGCATTATTGAGCTTGTGTAGGAGGTTTTGAATGGACAGGTTGTGAAATTAAACCAGCATTGAGGGGCTAGAGGGCCAAATTACTTTTCCTTTGTGCATTCTCCTCAAGGAGTTCATTACTGAATTTGTCTACTGTTTCTTTCATTCATTGACTTTGTCAGTAGTGTTTGTTGGCTAATTACCTGAGTTAGGACCACAGAAATGATTTATTTCTTGTTGGCTGGGAAGTGGAAGATACAAATGCAAAGGGAGAGCAGCGTTGCTACTTATGCAAAGAAGGCAGAGATGCATGTGATAGTTCATCTAAATGCTGCTGGGCCTCAGGAGTGATCATAGCCCATGAAGTGATCATCTGCCTGTCTGAGAAGTTTAAAAAATTGCTTTATAAAGTGTAATACTGCTTCCTTTGCTGATCCTTTGGTGAGCAATTGAACTAGGCATTTTTCTAACATCAACTATAAGTCTTCAAGCACAGAAGCGACCTTTAGGAGAAAACCCTCTCCCTACTTTGTGAGATAGCTAAAGTGTGGTTGTGTTGTAACACAGACATCTGGGAGGAAGGCAGGTAAGGCCAAAAAAGGCGTTAATAATTCCAATAGCAAATGACAACACAGATCAGGTTTACTTAAAGGAAAGTAGGAATGTCATTCCTTGTAGTGATGCAAGTCCTTGCTCTCCACTTGGCCATTTCTCTTCAGATGATTGAGTGACTGGGTTTTGACAGAGCAGATGGAGAGAGTCAGCCAGATCGTTTTCTTCCTTATCAGATAGGCTATTAGGCTGTAAGACATTGGCAACCTGGTTTAACTAATTGCAGATGGTTTAATAGACATTGTTTAGGAGCACAAACAGCTTCATTAGATTTCCTCCTCCAGCTAGCCAAGCTCTTTTCTGGGATCGCTGACCTGCAGCTTCCAACAACAGGCCAGCACCTCCCTATTCATCATCTGATCTCTTTCCTGGGATTGCAGACACGTCCATGGGCTTATTAAGCCTGTCATGCCCTGTGACTTTTGCCATCCCAGTTTATGATGGTAAACCATGGAAAAGACCATAGCAGCCCTCTGAACTGGATTTGTCAGGAAGCTGTGATTTGTTCTGTTTAGAGTGTCATTGAGTATTGGTGATTTGCTACGCAAACTTCACGAGTTAGCGCTTGTCAGCTTTAGAAATATTTCACTAGGGGCTATGCTATAGTCTCATCTCTTGAGAAGAACAAAACCCGAATTCTCTCCTCTGTGACTTTGTACAAGGAGTGGGTGTTATCCTATTGTTTTCTTCTCCTTCATATTAACTCGTAACCTACATGATCTATGGCCTGAAAAGATATAGATTATTTTTTTCTTACTGAATCCAGTCCAATCAAATTTCCAGTAGTTGCACCACAGCCTGGACAAGGTCCCAGGGCCATGTATCACTTATCATGCTGACGTGTTCTGTGTGGGCTACCACAAGCAGCCTACCCATCTACGGCTAGTTGTGTTAGGAGATGCTCCATTTTCCCTGTACCGTGCACCAAGATAACAACTAACACAGCCAAGAAAAAAATCTAGTAAAATAGTTTGCAGATGGTAGGCAGTGCCTGCTTTTGAGCTCATCTTAGTTTCACTTCACATCCTTCCTGACTTATGTTTATTCAGACTAATGCTACTTCTCCCTACCCGTAAGCTGCTGAGATCACAGTCCAGAGGCTTTAACATTTATCATTCCTCATCTCTCCGTCTTATTCAGAGCCATGCTACATGCCTGGTTGACTGAAAAAGAGCTTCCTGGGAAAAATAAAGATTTGTGTATGTTCATATTCTCACCAAGAAACTCCCTCTCAATGAAAGCCCTAAAGAGTGCTCTCTTGTGAATTGGATTATCAGCAATATGGACAGTTGTTGCAAGGTCCTTGCATTACCAGAGATCTGACTTCCAAGCCCTTTGTCCTGGATGAGAGGATAAACACAGAATAAAAAGGCAGCTTCTGTCCTGAGGACCTTGTACTCAAGTTAACAGAGCAGTCTTTTTCCTATGTCTGCTCCTTTCCCACAAAGCATAGGTGGTTGAAATGTCCCTAAGAGCCTTTCTTGTGGGCATTATGGCGAGTGCTGGGACATTGGTATCCCTATATGATGGCAGCCTGAGAGGTTGTGGCAGGGAGATAAAGGAGAGAGATAAAACTCTATTGATCTCTGTGGGGCTCAACTCAAGACTGTATAATTGAGGCTTTTACTGGTTGTGCATAACCATCTGATAAGCAAACAATTAAGTTTTCCTAGGGCAGTTACAGGGTGTTAAACTTGTATAAAACTGCCATGTGTCTCATTCCTGATCCCAGCCTCAGCCCAGAAAGGCCATTTGGTAGAGAGGAGTCTGGATTCTCCCAGATTCTACCTGACAGTCTAGAGATACCCACTTTTGCTCAAAAAGGAGCTTAGTTACTACAGTGGTAATCACAGCATAAAATCCAGTCTAGAGCAAAGCAGAGAAGTATTGATTGCAACACCCAAGTTTCATGTCACAGCATAAAATGAAAGGGGATAGGAAGGCTTGTCAAATATGCCAGTCTGATTCTCCCTAGAGGATGCTAGAAATTCTCATTGAGTCTCAGAGACTTTACCATAGACTGGGAAGTTTAGAAGGGATAGAGAATATAGAAAAGTGCCTGCATACTCTGTGTAATTGAGATGGTATACATATAATATGTTTATAAACAGATGTAGAACTCATTGCCATGGAAAGTTATTTAAAGATGAGGACTTGGCAAGGCTCAAACAGCTTGTGTGTTCCTGAGGATAATGTGAACAAATCTGGATATTCTAGTTATTCACAACAAAAATATTAAAAAGAATGTTAAACTTCACACTTTGGGGCTCAATTACTAGAGATGGGGATGAGACATAAACCAAAAGAGACAGATTATCTCACACCTCCGCTCACTTGTGTATCCTCCTTCAGTAAATGCCGGTCTCCTTGTAGGGCTGAATGCTGAACATGAGGGAAGCAGAGCACCTTCTGAAGGCATGAGATTCAAAATGACCATGCACTTCACACAGACATCTTTGATCTTTATGGCTTGTGCTTGTTTGCCTCTCTTTGCTGTCTAAGCCCAAAGCCTTGCTACTGCACCAGAGAAGTCAGTTTATGTCCAAAAGAGATAAACAGAAAATCCTGAGAGTCACCACAAGTCAAACCTTTAGGCACTAGATGGTGATGAGTGAGATGGGGATTTTCTGGCTATCTAAACCATTTAGATCTAGCCTGCCTCACTGCACCCTTGAAACCTTAGTAAAACAGTTGTGAAAAGGAGTGCTGATTTGGGTTCGATTTTTGATGTTGTTATTGTTTGGGTTTGGTTGGGTTTTTTGTGGTGCTATTGTGCCTGCTCATGTCACCTACTTCTGCCCTTCTAACTGCTTTTGCCTGATCAGGAAATTTAAGATTTACAAAGTGCTTGTTTGACCCTGCATTTGAGGATGTTGAGGGACAGCTGGTGATTTTTAACCAGGTCTCTTTCTTCTTTTTTTTTTTTTTTTTCTTTTTCTTGCATCCTTAAAATACTCTCTGGCAAAAACATGGTCTTGTCTTCAACAATGACCTCTCACTTTGCCTCTTACACACTCCCTCTTTGTTTTAGGACTCCTTCTGAGATGTCTTTTTCTCTCTTGATCTAGTTTTCATCTTATCCAACATTATAGAGGAAGCCAAAAAAAAGGATGCTGTCTCAAAAAAGCCTGGGAAATGAGCCAAAGTTTCAACTTCTTCAGGGTTTCTACAGAAGCCATCCAAAGTCATTTCAGTCTTTATTTGCTTCCCACTTCCACTGGCTCCACATTTTTAACTTTTTTTAGAAGTCCTCTCTTCTTAGTGCATGGCCTACAAGTAGGAATCCCTCTACCCCCTTCCTCACCTATAGTAAACTGAAGTCCAGAATGTGCTTTCTTCCCAACACACTGGAGAGCTTTGATTTCTTCCTTCTGTGAGATACATACACTGCATAGAGTGTAGTTAGTGTAGTGGGACACTGTTGTAGTGCCTCATTCGGTTCCTGAGATCTGCCATGCTGTTTCAGTACAAACACTGTTGATGTATGAAACATTATTTTCTTAGCAGCTTTGATTTCTCTCTCCTGTCCCATGGCAGAGAGGGAGGGCAAAGCTTTATAAGTAGAGTGGCACTTTTGGGGTGCAACCAAGTCTGCTGTAAGGAGGGAATTTGCCTTGTTGCCTTCAGCAGTACTTAGAGGGCAACATTTGGAATCTTCTTGCCAGTGCTTGGCTGCTCCACCTCTGGCAAGATTTTCTGTGTTGTTGCTGGGAAGATGTGTCAGTTGTGTACCAAGTTAGTGGCTTTTCTGCCACATAGAAATTCTGGTCTTTATGGGAATTTGGAGCCTGGTAGAGTGCCTCCATTTTCCTTCTCCCATATGTGTACCACTTACAGTTAGCCATGGTGTCAGAATCTGTTCCATGGCATTTTAAAGGCTTGCATCCATACAAAAACTTTAATCTTCCTACAGAAGAGCAGCATTTTTCTAGCTCATTGTATGCTGTAATGCTGCCATCTCTGCAGCACTGTACAGTCACTATCTCTACCCTCAAGGCTACTGGTTCTCATAGGAGATGTTCCTGATTAGTAGAGACGTTCAGAATCAACTAGTTGCTTCTTTTTCTCCTCACCTTCCATGAGCCAATGTTGAGGGGTCCTAGAAGACTGGACATGGGTGTGAAAACTGAGCACCCAAGAAGATGAGAGGTCAAAATCTTCCATAATTAATGATGACAGGAAAAGAAATTGCCACACTACCATAAGTAGGATCTCAGAAGCAGGCTGATGTGCCTTATCAGATTCTCCGTCATTCACACCAATATAAACCCATCGAAATCAAGTGACTTTTCTGTCATGATTGGGATGAAAAGATGAAAGATCTACTCCCTATACCCTACCTAGTGTGATAGACCCTGTTTTGACCTCCTTCCCTACCAGATTTCTTCATGCTCAAAACCTGCTATCAAGTACTCTTGTATCCTACCTGTAAGTAGTCAATTAGAGCAAAACAAATTGTCTGGAGAGAATGTTACTCAGTGCAAGACACTGTCAGTGTGTGCGTTATCGTGACTCCCTCTAGTGATCTGAACTAACAAGTCTGCTTTGGGTCTCTTGTGCTTGGAGCTACTTGTTCCATTACTGAGTGTCTCTGGGTTCACAGGAACAAAAGGCTGGGTACCATTTTCCCTGCCAACTGAAGGTCACATTCCCCACTGGCAGCTCTGTGTTTACAACTGTTGTTCACATCTGAAAATTTAAATGTGCTTGTAAAGACATAGAGAGGTTGAGTGTGAATTAAAGAGAGAAAAAATTTACAGCATTTAAAATTTAATATTTTCAATTCCAACATCCTTAAGAAAGCTATCCTAAGAAGAAAATGGAAGAGCTGCAATTTTTTTTCCCCTCTTAGCTGTAATTTGCAAGTACTTTCACTTTTGGCAAGCATATTTTCCACTCTCTTCACAGTAGGAAAGAGAGACACCAATAAAAGGAGAAAGTTAAGGTAGTAGCTTATAGCTATTCCCTGCATTTTATTTTTTTTTAATTTAAAGAGAAAGACTTCACCATTTTTGTTATTATGCTGTTATGTGGCTTCAGCTGATCTCAATGACTTCACTAACTTCAGTGCCTGATGTGTTCTGCATTGGAGCCATTGGAGCTCTACCTCCACCCCTACAGCAGTCGCACTGATGAAGCCACTTGGCTTATGTACCGCAGCTCTACCAATAGCTTGAAAATAGCGAGAGAGAGAAAGAGAAAGGAGGGGTGCGGAGAGAAGCAGGAAAGGAAACACGATTTGCAAGATTCTCCTGTGCAGAGACAAACCAAGGGTAAAAAAAAACCAAAAAAACACCAGCTTTAAGGGCAAAACATCCCCCAGACCACTGTGAGGCCAGCTGTCAATCAGCTTCCTCCAGTGCAGACCTTTTCTCATGGGGCTGAATACAGTGGCAGTGGAATTCAGAGTCTCCCAGCTGAAGGCAGTGAGCTATTTTGGTAACACAGGGCTACAATAGGCCCTGCTGATAGAAACACTTGGCCTTTTTTTCCTTCCTCTACCTCTTTTCTGTTTCAGAAATGTGTCTTGAGAACATCCCTCTCCTTCCTATCTGAAGGAAAACATGAGAGACTGAAAACATGATTCAGTGATTTTAATTCTCCTTTAATTTATTTTCTTTTTAGAAACTGCATGTTCAAAGTGTTGTTATTTCATCATTGGTTACTTTTTCTTCCTCTTTGAGCAGCACCTAAAAAATATGACTCTTCTCATGTGCTCTCTATTTTTCCATGCATTGGCTGAACAAATGATCCTCCTTGTAAACTCACAACAAGGGCCCACTACAGTGTTACTGTGGCACAGGAGCAAAGCAGGTAGCAGCAGGAAGGCTGAGAAGGGATGGTGAGTACAAGGCCGTGCAGGGACATGTGAGCTAAAGTCTGAAGCAGCTTTTGAAATTCATGTCCAGTTTGAAGTGACTTGAGTCATTTGAAGGATGAGCATATCCTGCCAAAGGATCAGTATAGGCTACCAGTGAAAAAAGTGTAATGCAGGTGGTGATGTCCTGGGAAAGACATTGATCATAAGATATTTCAGTTGACTGAGGGTTGTGGCAGAGTCAAAGGGTGATGGAGTGAGGACAGAACCGTATCTTAGAATCTCAAGGGTTGGAAGGGACCTTGAAAGATCATCTAGTCCAAATCCCCTGCCAGATCAGGATCACCTAGAGTAGGTCACACAGGATCTCCACCAGGTGGGTTTCGAATGTCATCAGAGAAGGAGACTCAACAACCCATCTGGGTAGCTCATAGAGCCCACATACTGTCCTGGCTTATGTCCCAGGAAAGGCACCAGTGGGAGATGAGGCAGCTGCAGTCTGGGATAGGCAGAGGGAAGAGCAGTGCAGCCTCT
This sequence comes from Colius striatus, assembly GCF_028858725.1. Lineage (NCBI taxonomy): Eukaryota > Metazoa > Chordata > Aves > Coliiformes > Coliidae > Colius > Colius striatus. Next base: position 119,672,046 of record NC_084759.1, on the reverse strand, counting down.
TAGAGGGTCCTTGAGCATCTCAGAAGGGTGGCTGAGGGTCAGGGACCTTTTGCATGTACCTGGCTGAGAATTATGGGCAGGGTTATCTTAGAACACGTACTGTAACAGACGACATATGTCATTGCCACTATCCTAAGGGGGGATCTCATTATCACTTAAAAGTATTCACAGGCTGCCCAGGGAGGGTATAAAGTGTCATTCTCTGGAGGTTTTCAAAACCCTCCTGGACACGTTCCTGTGTGACCTGATCAAGGTGAACCTGCTTTTAGCAGGGGAAGTGGACTGGATGATCTCTAGAGATTCCTTCCAAACCCTGCCATTCTATGATTCCATGATCCTTACCTGCTGTGCAGCTTGTAGATCTGTAAAAGCCACATGAGTATGCATGTGAATGCTGCTGTATGCATTATCTGTGAGCATTTTACTGTGTGTTCATTTCTATGTTCACTGTGATGGTGTCTGCACATGCATTTTGCTGCATAGGTAAGCTTTTTGATCTTTACCAGCCTTATGCACCAACCTCAAAGGCTTGCATTTTCTTAATGGTAGAATTGTGAAAGATAGCAGTAAGCCTGTAAAATAAAAGCAAGGGAGACAAAAGATGTTATCCTGAGTCATATTTTACCTGCCATCCTTTGGCTGCGGAGTGTGGATCTGTACAGCTGTCCAAAGCCTGTCTGTATAGTCTAAACTACAGCTGCATGAAGAGGACAGAGAATAGGTATTTTTAGTGTCAATCATTATGACAGACAAAACTTCAGAAATTCCTTAAATTATGAAAGCTCAGATCAGGTTCCAAACTTTGCAACTCCAGCCTCCCTCTGACATGCTCACTTGTATCTGTTGCATTTATCTCTGCCGTACTTGGGCATCTTCCAAGCAAATAAATAATTGGTTCCTGCTTCTGTCTACCCGTCTGCCCAAAGGACTTAAAGTTAATTTGTGCTGTCTTTTAGTCTTTGGGTAAAGAGTGCTGTTGTAAAAGGAAGTCAGGGCATATATAGATAGATGGTGCTTGCACCATGATGTGCCCCCGTTTCCTGTGGGATGATCTACAACTACTTGACTGCGGTGAGGATGATTTCTTGTAGCTCTTGGGAAATCTTCAGACAACAACACAGGTGTAGATGGGAAGTCCACTTTTCCTAGATAGTTCTTCAGCTCAGAAGCCTGGACCTACATGTACCATAACTTATGCAAAATACAGGTACATAGAGAGGCAAGTCACTCTAGATGAGAAACTAGGTTGTCCCTCAGGAAATGCCAGAATGGATCCATGCACACAGCAGAGGCTGAGAGCTACGTGGGGAGAACAAAGTCACATTTGCTGTGCAGCATCTCATGTGTGAGATGAGAGAAGGAGACTATTAACTGGAACAGACAAAAGTAATTAGAGGAATAAAATAATAGATTAATGAACAGCCATTGTCAGGAGAACCTATTAATTATCAATAGAGGATTTCCTTCAAAGTTCAGGCTGGCTGAGGGCATGCCAGATAGCAACCAAAACTCTAGTCCTGTTTAAGGAAGCTGCTGGGGAATAAGTGGCACAGAGTGTCTGGAGAATGATGGCAGAGGTTAAGTTAAATCCTTCCTTTGAATCTCCTCTTATGTGTGGCTCAGGTAATAGGTAGGAAGGAAGGGAATCTGGAAAATGCTAGATTGTATCTAACTGATGTTAATAATGGCACAATAAAAATGCTCTGATAAGAACACATTAAAGTTGCACAGTTAAGTATTCACAAGCCAGGTAAGGTGAGATTTAAGGTTACAAATGCAACCTTAACTCTTCTCCTGCTGAGTGTACCTTAGCAGGCAGCCTCTAATTAAGGGGCATCAGGCTATTTCTCAAGCAATATATCATAACATTGGTTAATGCTCTCTTCAGCTTTGGATGGGTGCACACAGTCTCTTGTAATATTAAGGTTTTTGTTTGTGTGTGCCTGGTGAAACACTAGAGTCTATTTTAATTATAGCACTAAGAATATTGCATTAGTTGTACTTGAACCAAACATGGTAGTTTAGACACAGGATCCACTGCTTCGATACAGGGCATGCTACCATCAGTTCTCTTAGGTCACCCTTTCATGTGTCAGAAAGAAATCAGTGTGGAAGATTTGACATTAGCTGCAAGTAAGCGTTGAATGTGGACTTTTCCTTTCTAAGGACTGATTTTAATTTTTTTTAGCTCAACATATTGTGTTTTTGTGACTGGTTGCCTTACTGAACAGGGTGAGATGTTACTCTGTTCCACAAGACTGTGCCAGAACAGATGCATTTCTTCTGCTGCCCAGGAGGTAACCATTCACGTATCAACATATCTTCCTTTCAGAGCTCCTACATTTACAACTTTCAGTCTCATTGCTTGTACAATGGTTGTGATAAATTGGGAAAGAGAGAAAACGTAAAGGGCGAATCAGTTCTTGGGGAACATTGCAGCAGTGAACAGATTCAATGGATTTAAACCACACATCATAGATCTGACATCCATCCTTAATAGTAATGCTGAGTCGTTAGTACGCCCATTGAACACGGGAAGACATCCCTTCTGCTGTGTTAAGTCCTTGAGTAAAAACCTCTGTCCTTCCCTGCATAACCTTATTGCAATAGTCTTAAATTTTTTACAAACCTCCATCAATGTACCTGGCAAATATGACCTGCGGCAAATATGACCTGCAGCATCTCCTGCTATCTCACTGCTTCTTCTGGCAGCTAGGTAGGGATGGCACAAATATCCAACATTGTTGGACTGTGAGTGTCATAAAATCTGTTGGGCATCATGTGAGTTGGGGTGCAGACTTGCATGCGTGTTTGAGAGTGTCTAAAGCAGTTTGGATGCCCTGAGCTTTATATTCTGCATTGTGGATCACTATCCAAAGAACAGATGGGGTAACAGGAACAGCAAAAGCAAAGGCAGAAATTTTAGCAGCAGCCAGAGATCTCTAGGTATTTTAAGTGCTTCCAAGTGTGTATTCGGTTCTCCTCAGCAAGAAACAACTGCGTTGTGAGATCTGTGCCTTAGAGGCAGGTGCAGGCTGGTCAACGTGGAACAGAAGCTCATCAAGAGGGTTATATGTGAAAAGGAAAGGTCACATAACCCCAGATGGCCCTCCAGGAGACAGGCATCAGCTGGCCATGGGGGAACAGAGCCTATGTGCAAGGTACAAGAGAACAAATACGAGGAGGCAAGGTTAGAGAATTTCATAGAAAGCCCCTAGCATGGCAAAAAATGCTGATTGATTTCCATAGACCTGCATGGATCTGAAGCGAGCTAAAAATTTCCTCACTCAGAGACTTTGGGGATCACTGAGCAGAGTTTGTTTAAAAGAAATGAGCTTCATCTGAGAGGTTTTGCAACTTGTGCTAATGAGAGTCTGTCTGTCAAACTTAAGTGGCATCAAGTGGCTCTGAACAAGGGCTCTTGGGCGTTAAATGGTTCCTACCAAATACCAAGCCCATTACCATGATTGGCTGTTATAGCCCTCTAAACGGCAAAAGTGATTAAATTGGTCATTATGAAACATTGAAGATGCATAATTATGAAAAATAAGACTTGAGTAAGAGGAGATTTCATCTCACTCACTGCTTTGTATGTCAAGGAGGAATCAACGTAGAAATGTTTTAAAAGCAGCCGAGGGTTGCCCCTTGTCTGGTTTTCTCCTGACAGTCTGGGAATCATGAATGTGTTTGGAAGTGAAGGTGTTTCTCTGGTCTCTAGGCTGATACATGAGCTGGAGACCAAGCGTCCCAAGTCCTCTCCGTGTAAGGACCTTTCCTCCTTGTCGGGGAGGCTTTGACTCCCTGCTATCCCTTACTTGTCACCTCTTCTCAGTAATATGCCATGGGTCAAATCCAACCCATCCAGCTGCATGCAGGAATAAGGTATGAACGTGTTGGGTCCTGTCAAGACAGATAGCAGAGGTAGCTCTCCTGAAGCCACAGAAGTGCAGCATACAGCAGCCTGAGTGGTCAAGGGAGGTTACACAGGGCCCAGACAGCTCCAGCAAATCAGTGAATGCCAAAAAAGTGACACATTGGCATATTTAGTCACCAATGAGGTGGAGACACAACTGAGTATTGAAGGTTTTTCAGGAAACTGCTGTGGGAGGCCTTGAGATGCTACCTGTGCCAGGTAAACCAAGCTCTGCCTGTCTCTCCCTCTTTTTTTGCTAAGGTGAGGTCCAGAGCATAACTTTCCTTGTTCCACCTGGCACATCAGACACTCCTGCCTTATTTGAGAGGGAAGGATTTATGTCCTCAGTGTGTCAAGCTCAGACATCGTTGCAGGGATAGGCACAGGTACAATTTCTCATCCTAGGAAACCCTCAGCTGTTCCAGAGGGCTGTTTTCCATGCCATGGAGAAGGGCTTTCTGGGAGCCAGTTTAATGAAAGTTGATTGCAAAAATGAAGTGTCACTGGCTTTTGGTCACTGTATACAAAGGGACACAGGACGCTGAGTATCTATGAAGCTGTAGAGATGGGTGAGGGGATTGAATAAGGTGTTGCAGAGGCGTTATGCATCTTTGAACTTATATTTTTGAGGGGAAAGGGTTGTGCAGTTCTACTTGTGAAAAATGGATGGCCTCTTGCCTTAATAGCAGCTCTCTTTCCTGTTTTTGGGCAACTCTGCAATTGAGACCAGTGCTTTACACCCTTCCTGCTCTCCTAGCACTGCCTCCCAGCTGGATCAGTACCCCTCCCTGTTGCTTTGGAGCACCCCTCAAATGTTGTTCTCCCGTTGAATAGGCTGGAATAACACCAATCACAGATCGGGATACATGCACGGTGTATCTCTTGCACAACTCAGTCAACCTAGACCTCCTAAAGCTCTAATGTTCCCAGTTTGCACAGATCTTCAGCAGATTATTTACAGATTATTTATTTATTTAATCATGGTACTTTTTTTTTCTTTTTTTTTTTTTTTACTTTTCTGCTTCTTTGGCACCACCTCAGCCCTTGAAGTTTTATAGGTTCATTAGAAAAAGTAATAGTGATGCTGAGTTATGCACAGCCTCTGGGGCCCTCTGCTCTCCTTCGGTTGCTGCACTTCTCTCTAGGTGGGTGCCAGCTGAGCCTGAGTCCTTGTTTCTCTTGTTGAAACTAAGTGGTCACAAGGGATATGCTGATATTTATATTCCCTTATTCTTGTATCTGATATGTAATGTATTAGCAAATCCTACTTGAAGCTCTGCTGACCCTTCATCTCCCTCATCTATCACAGAATCATAGAATGGCAGGGGTTGGAGGAGAACTCTAGAGGTCATCTAGTCTAAGACCCTGCTAATCGATCAGGTCACTCAGGACCATGTCCAGATGGGTTTTGAAAACTTCCAGAGAAGGAGATTCCATACCCTCCTTGGACAACCTTTCAAAGGAAAGAAGTCTTTTTGTGTTCCAGCTTGTGCCCATTACCCCTTGTCCTGTCACTGGACACTACAGAAAAAAGCATCACCCCATCCTCCTGACTTGTGCCCTTTAGGTGCTTACAAGTATCAATAAGGTCTTCCCTCGATCTTTTCTTTTCCAGGCCAAGTTTTCCAGTCACAGTTCCTGAAGCCTTTCCTCATAAGAAAGATACTCCTCTGATGTCCCTCTGCTGGACCCTCTCCAGCAGTTCTCTGTCCCTCTTGAGTTGGGGAGACCAGAACTGGACACAGGACTCAGATGAGGCCTCACCAGGGCAGAGTGGAGGGGGCACAAAACCTCCCTCGACCTGCTGGCAACACTCTTGATGCATCCCAGGACGCCATTGGCCTCCTTGGCCACAAGGCCACATTACTGCCTCATGTTCAGCTTGTTATCAGCTAGGACTCCCAGATCTCTCTCTGCAGAGCTGCTCTCCAGCAGTTCAATCTCCAGCCTGTACTGGTGCATGGGGTTGCTCCTCCCCAGATGCAGGACTCTGCACTTGTCCTTTGTTGAACATCATGAGGTTCCTCTCTGCCCAGCTCTCAGATCTGTCCAGATCTTGCTGATCAGCAGCACAGTTTTCCCATGTAGCAGCCACTATCTGTCTCTGCCCTCCTTCCATCCTCACGTGACAATTGATGATGAGTATCTTTCAGGAACTTGGTTTATTTGCAAATCAAATACCTTTAAAAATTGACTGAGCATTGCATAGTATCAGAGTATGTCATTTGAGGCATTAGTCACTTTCAAGAAAATACTCCATACATGTGTCAATTTTGACATTATTCATATCCCAGAAGAGAAATAATGTCATCTGCATAAGTACGTGAGAGTATGTGGAGCCATCTAGTCAGCTGACTTGTCATATAACTTAACATATACTATCCCCAGTTCTCCTGTGGTTACTGTAGTCAAAATAAATTGTGCTGTGTCTCAAATGGAAAGCCAAGTATTTCTGCCTTTTCAGTACACTACAGTCTTCACTGAGATGAAGTTGTAACACACCCCTTGGCACCTACCCATGCCTCCAAAACTGGGCTACTCAGCCAAACTTGATCTGTCTGAAAAACTGCTTGTATTAATTTAAAATGAATTAGAACATCCTGAAAAGTTTCAGTCCACTCTTGGGGTGCTGAACAGAAGACGGCTTGTAAAAATGGATTGATTTCATTCCTTAAGATGTTTTTCTCTTTTTTTTCATGGCTTCTTGTAATTTGCACATAGTTGTTGGCTTAAATCCCCAGCAGTACTGGAAAAGATTATTCTTTGTAAGGGTAAATGTTATTCACGAGATGCAGAATTTCATTATTGCAACTCTCTTCCAGAAAACACTGTGACCAGTAAGAGGTTCTTTGCCTACACAGTAGCTTGTAGGCATGTTTTTTTTGTTGGTTTTTTTTTTTTTTTTTTTAAGAAAAAGAGTCTACATTTAAAATTCTTCAAAATGAGGAATAAATTTGTCTAAGACTTTCCGTATTATTGGCCTAGCTTATGCTGAAATATAATAGGGTTGTGCTTAACATTATCTGTGGACTTCACGCTGAGTGTGTGTATCAGAGCCGAGATCACTTGAGGATTAAGCTTTCTCATTCAAAACATTTCCCTGACAAAAAAAAATAAAATCCCAGATGCCTCTAAGTCCTTTATTTATGTTCAGGGAACAATTTTTCAGGAAAATATTACAGAGCTTGGAGAGGGGAGAATAAGTGAAAAACTGAGCTGGATTTCACACGTGGAACATTTTCCCAGCCGTTTCTCATTTTATAATGTGGACCATAATCCCCAACTGCTTTTTAATCTGTTGCTCTTGACAAGAGTGACTTGGAGATGATAAAAAATGGGGTGAGGGGCAGAGGGCAAACTCAGTTATATAATCAGAGTTGTTTTCACGTAGTTTGGAAAGGCATCAAGACTACCTGAAAGTTTACAGCCTTCATGGCCAGGGTGTCAGTTTCTGGAAACTGTACAGGGAATTGTACCTAAACAGGGACCTCATGTGTTTCCAACTTAACCATGAATATACTAGCAGCAAATATTGCCTCATGGCTATGGTCTTACTTGTAACATCAATCTATCTTTCCTGTATGTTGTGTCTCCATTTGCCAGTTCTTATTTTGAATATAGTGGTTATACAATGTCAATAAATAGAAAATGGACTATTGCAAATTCTGCGTTTCCTCCTCTCAAAACCTGACTTGGAAATTCAAATTTAAGGATGTAAACAGAATTCCCTTGGACTCATCTTCATATTGCTATGGCAGATGGTGTGCATCATCTTTAACATGCTGGAAACAGGTTCACAGGGAGACAGCTTTTTCAGAAAAGTTGTCCAGATTCCCTAGAAGTGACTTTAAAACATAACAGTACCATCAAAATGCCAACATTAGCAAAGGCTACTCATTTAACTGCAAACCCAAAGACCAGACCACCTACTACCTGTTGTTTACTGCACGTCAGCCTAGTAAAGGTGAGGATGTGGCAAAAACCCGTGTACCAGTGCAATCCCTCTGTTACTTGATTGTCCTTTCCCTCATCATTTGTAACATAGACTGTTTCCTCTTCAGAATTTCTCAGGTCAAGAATAGAAAGTAGAATGAGATACACTTGTCAATAGCTCTTCCTCTAAAGCCTGCATAATTTATATGCAGGCAATAACTAAATTGTGCCTGTGAGGAAAGAGAGGGCTGGTTGAGCAATTTTAAGCAATCCTTTCCCATATGCATTTTTCAGTGTTCTGAAGGCCATTTTAAAAGGTAACTTTACTTAAGTTCCTGGACTTGCAAAAATGTGAAGCAGCAGGGTAATTGAAACCATGCAGCCATGTACTGAGGTGATACACAAGAAGATAAGAACATTTCCTCTCTCAGGATGCTATTCCCTCAAGGGGTATGGCAGTCTGCAAAGTGTTTGCCCTATAAATGTGGTACTTGGGACAATATTACTGTTGGAGTCCCTGCTCATATCAGAGGCTGGAAGTTTGGAGGCTATGAGAATGAAAGGGCAGTAGATGTCAGAGAGCTTGGAGCAGACACTCGTGGGGAGAAGACGACTGCCCTACATGATGCCTGTCACAAGCAGAAACCCAGTATACAGGCATTTCATAAACAGCATCCTTGAGGACACCAAGATTAGGCTCCCCCTGCGTTTGCTTCTTCAGCTCATTAAATAAGCGCTGCCATGGGACTACAGGCTGATCAGGGCTAGAGACTGAGCCTCCCAGCCACTGAATTTCTTCTGAACTTTCAAGTGCAGGGAAGAGCAAAGCCCCTCTTCTCTCCACAAAGACAAAACATTTACATCGGCTCTGGAGCTTGTCCCAGGTTGTATCCCCACCATGCCACAATGCAGTTGTCAGAGATGCACTCCCCTCTTCTGTCTGCCTCATTTCACTGGGAATCGACTCTTCTCACCATATCAGTGTCAGAAAACAGTATTCATAGCCTCTTCCCTCCTTTCCCCTGCTTGGTTGCTGGCAGCTGCTCTTCCACCTCCTCCTTGCGCTTGAGAAACCTGCCACACTAATGGGATCCTCCTGCAAGCTCTTAATTGAAAGGAATTTCTGCCTGGCCTGGAGATGTCAGGAGGCTGACGGAGACGTGTTTCTGTAAAATGAGGCTTGATCTTCAGTGCAACAGGCAGTGTCTGGATCACTGAGAATCCTTCACACTTGCTGGCTGCAGCCGGCTTTTCAATAGGGGATATTAATTAAGGTGCGGCTGTCAGGGAGTGGGTGCTGGAGGTCCCTCCGGCTCGGCTGCCAGCTCTCCCTCTGCAACGCGGCCTGTGAGGTGCCATTGCTTCCTTTCTACCTGGCGCCTTCCCCTTGCCTGATGCTGTGCCACTTCCATTTCTGATTCCCATCAATTTGAAACAGAGCCTTGCTGACCCTGCTGACCGCTGCTCATACATCTCCCAGCATGGTTAATAATAATGGCCTCTGTGGGAAATGATGGGCTGAGACAGAGAAAGGACATAATGATGCTCTGGCTGGGGTAGGCAGAAAGAGGAAAGTGAAGTGACAAGCAGCTGAACAGCAAGAGAGGGATGTGATGATAAAAACAAACAAACCTGCAAATGTCTAAAAACCTACAGCAACGGCATCCCTGAAACAAATGGGGAGAGACAAGCTTAAGTCCCTGAGGGAAAGAAAAGGGGAAAAGAGAGAGACAGAGGAAAGTGAGCAGAGAATCGGCCAATAATTGAAATGGCATCAGGGAAGAAAAGAACTGGAAAGCACATAGAGGCTTGGAGTTGGCAGGTGGCAAAGAAAGACGATGAAAGACAGAGTGAGTATTGAGGAAGGAAGATGTGGATGTAGCGAGCGAAAGGAAAAAGAAGAGAGGGTGTTATATGTGGAGCTAGCCAAAGGAAATGGAGCACAACAGGACCTGGGGAAGCCTGAAGGGGAAGAGATGCATGCACTGACAGATGAGGAAAAGCAGAGTAACTGAACCAGGGTAGAGAAAGGAGAAAAAGCAAGGCATTTGAGGTTAGAAAGAGAAAATAACTAAGAGATAAAGAGTTAAAGAAGAGCTAGTTGAAGAACTCCAGGTCTACGCCATTGACGTTCACCAGAGAGACACAAAGAACAGGATTTGGAAACATGGAGAACCTGATGGCACTTCAGGGCTTCACAAGTCTCCATCAGCTGCTTGGGATCTGAGTGCAAAATCCAGGGAAGTGTTTTTCATTTTTGAATGAGTAGAGTTTGATTTGATGGAAAAGCATTTGGCACTGTGCTGCAGCCTCACCACCCATAGCAGGCAGGTTTATTGTAGGTATTATCTCCATAGCAAAATAATGGCTCCAGCAAAGGAAAGCAGCAGATATCACTTGGTTGGACAGATCAGCAACTTCCCGGTTCCACATTGGCTGGGTAATTGTCTCTCCCTCCCGACTCTGCTTGGAAAAGATGTTTCCTTTTGTTGGTAAAGCAGATCAATGCTGACATCACGCACCGTCTGAGATCAGTGCAAACAGTCACTGCTGCCCTTGGTGCTCATCAATAACCAATTATGTGATCATCTGCATTTTCTGGCTCACTATTTCTGACCCACATGCAGAGGAAATAAGAGAAGACGGTTGCATTTCCTCTCTAATTTCTGTCCCTTGGCTGTAGCTGGATGCAGCTGAGTGGTGGTTGTTGGAATGGGGCTGCTTTTGCTGTGATGCAGCAGGGGTCAGCCAGAGAACATGGGTGATCTGTGCGTGCTTCAGCAGAGGTCTGTGGGCAGATCTTTGGCAGGGTTCATCACTCTTCTTAGTTGTTTACATGCTCAATTAATTGAAGGCCATTTTGCAAGTGGACCTCAGTGGTCTTTCACTGAAAAGCTAGCACTTGTATCCTGGATTCTGTGCTCACATCTGTCCCTGCCCTCCTGTGAGTGCATAAGCCAAGGATCTTTCTATGCTCCCATATTTTTTCCCCCAAAATGTCTCCAGGTCACCAACCATTAGAATTTTTTAGATTTTATATACATTTGAGTGATCTTTTTGATGGGATGCATTTGTTGTAAGGGTAACAATATTTTATGGTTGGGTTACAGATGCAAATACACACACAAATACAGAGCTTGCATAAGCAAGCAGTTCCATAGAATTCATCAAATGGAGTCACTGGGCCTCCTTCAGGGTAAGATAAGAGAGTAAGTCCGAAAAGCAACTTCAAGAAGAGCACAAACACAAAAATGCATTTTTTTAAAGATCTGTGTAAATATTCATGGAACTTTTTTTTTTATTGCTACCCTTTTCTTTGTCTGTTTTGTAACTCCTTAGAAACCATGCTTACCCCTCCCATCGTTGCCATTTCAACTTCCACCTGTCTCAGTGTGGAGTGTTCAAATAAGCTCCTGTTCTTTATTTTTTTTTTAATTTTCTGATAAAGATGAGAGAAGTTAGCATCAAATACAAGTGGTTGTGTCATAGAGAAAGGGAGGGACCTAGGTAAGCCTCCTGGCTGGCATTCTGATGCAGAGATTTGGTTTTCAATTAGATAATGCTCTCTGAAAACAGGGCTGCTGGAGCACATGGGACAATATTGACTGAAGCTCAAAACAATTCAGTGGGTGACCTTCATGCTCTCATCTATGTAGTCAGTGAGGATGTGTGATGTGTAAATGCCACCCAATCAGTATTCACTTCATGTGGCTCATAACCAACCCATACCAGGGAATGGATGAAAGGCAGCGTTCAGGTATGTAATATGATTATCAGATAATATATCAGGCTGTGATTCCACAAAGCCAAAGGGTCAACAAGACTGGAAAATGTATTTCACAGCTTCTGAGAAGATGAATTTTTGAAGATTAGTGTGTTTTCAATATAAAATGATTAAATCAATGGATAAAATAAATAGTTGTCATGTAACATGGCTCCCACTTCTCCCTAGCTGACTAGCCAGGGCCCAGGGAGACTACTGAGTGAAGTTTCATATTTGGTCTGGGTTGAATCTGCACGCATCTGCATGCACGAGAGTAAAGTTCTGGCCACTTTACTGTTAGAGGTGTGGAGGAATTGTGTAGTTAAGTCTCATGTTTTTCTTAGCCCTTTGAGATGGTGGCCTCCCTTACTGAGACCACAAGATCCTGTCTTGTTGGCAGTCATCGTGTTCGGACTCCCAAGGGTGGAGGCAACATGCAGCCAGTCCATCAGTCCTGGCTCCTGTCACTAGCATGCCTAGGAAAGATTTCCTGCTGGACATCTGCATGCTTTTTGCTTTCCAGCTTGCCAAAGGTTTGAGTCAAATCACCTTTGCCTTGTAGAGTAATGCACATTTTCTCAAGAGTCAGCCTTTGCCCTCTGACTGGATGACTTGACTCCCTTGCATTTGGGAGGATGAGGCTAGAGTCTGTTATTTCAATTGACTGAAGTTGTGGTGTTTAAAGTTTTATCAAAACACACTCAACTGTTTGCTCCAGAGAGACTCTACGGCTGTGGTAATGCCATAAATCATTAACATGAACCTATGAAATGGTTTCCCAGGCATTTGGGCTGCTGTTGCTGATCTCTGGTATGAGGAATAGCCTATGATGCCAGTCCCGGTCTCAAAGATCATCAGTGTGATCTCACTGGTAGCATTGTTTATGCCGCTCAAAACCTCACCCATGTCAAACCACCAAGTTCAAAAAGAGGGAGACAACAGACACAGATGGAGGGATTTCTGGTTTGTAAATGGATACAGCTGCCCAAAAAAAGCTGGGAGCCATTCTTGCAAGGCGCCCAGAATAGTTGTGCTCTAGTCAGCGAGAGCAGCTTTTAAGACAGACACTTTCTTTTCTCACGGCTCAAAGAGTGAGTAACAAAAAACAGTAAATCTCAGAGAAGAGAAATGACCTCTGAATTTGCTCTGCAAAAAAAAAAAAAAAGCCAACTGTCCTGAACTGCAAAAAAACAACGTGGCTGGGCTTTGCCAAGAAATATTCCTTACATTAAGGGTAAAAGGGAAGCATGATAAGATTTTACTGTAGCTGAATTTTAAGGCCAGAAACGATCATCTAGTTTGATTTCAAGGGTAGCACAGTCCAGAGAATCTGGCATGGCAATTTCTGCATCACGTCCATAACATCCATTGGAACAATAGACTGTCTTTCACAAAAGGGTAGGTGACACCACTGTGGCCCTTCCCCATGGCCTATGCCCACTCCTCTGGAGCACCCAAACACCATGTCCCACCTCAAGAGGCTCCACTCAACCTGGCATCCTGAGTGCATGGCCTCCTCTCCTTCCAAACCAGATCTCCTTTCCCTGAAGAGCTTCACACTGTTATCATAGTACTTCTTCAAACTCACAGGCTGTTCAGGTCAGGTTCTGGGGATGGGCTGCCATTTGTCTTTCTTCAAAACTGGTTCAAACTGGCTCACTTTCCCTCCAGTGAAATACTCATGATTGGAGTGCCTTAGGTGAGAGAAAGCATAACAACTTTGCCGCATCTAGGACATCATTGTCAAATTGAAGGTTTGGGAGCCACTTCGTCTGAGGAAAGTATTTGTATTCAGCGACTGCTAAAGTGCAGATGTCTTCTTCTCCATAATCTCAAAGGGGAACAAAGCACCCTCTTATATTTTGTCTGCCCAGGCAAATGGTTTGAATTTGGGGATGTGAACAAGGTAAGGAGGGGGAAAATGAGTAGCTGGTTCTTGGGAACGCACAGTTTTCTGTCCCACTGCAAACATCTTGGTGTGGAAGTTGTTCATTTTCACCATTTCCAACGTGACTTTGGGGAGAGAGGACAAAGCACCACAACTAGGTGAAGACAGGAGATCCTAGAGCTGAGGAGTGACCCATGTAACAAACAGAAAACTTTGTGTAATGCTTTCAAGTTACAGAGACTACATGAACACTAAACGAAACTGGAAAAAGAACACTTCAAAGATTTGCAACATCTGGTTCCATTATGGGCTGTTTCACTGCATTAACATGCACATTTTTTGGTGATCTGACTCTGTCTTTATGTATCTTAACTTTGGAGCAACAGAATCAGCTACAAACAATGAAATGAAATTGGAAAAGAAAATGCAGTTGGATGTGTGCTGTGCCCTGAAGAGCCAGTGATCAGGCACTACACAGGAAAACGTATTAAGTGGAAAAAATCAAGAGCCTCATCAAGAGAGGGACAGGCAAACGAGAACTTTGGATATATTTGAGAAATTTGGTATGATAGGTCTTCTGAAGTGAGATTCTTGTCTTTGTGTGCAGCTAGACATAGTTGCATAGCTGCTCTGACTTGCTTAAAGAAATGGTTCATTAACTGAAAGATATTTTATGCTGCAAAGTCAAAAGTGGGACTAAGTTGCCATTTTTTGCTGTCAGAGTTGTCCATTGCCAACATCTCTGAGCCAAAATTGCTTGCTTTTGTTGTGGGATGATGGAGAGCAAGGTTTGTCCTCTTATCTGTGGAAAGGTCTGATGGATCTCCCTGCCTCAGGGTAACCTATGAAAGGTAACACTTATTTGAAGCTGTAAAGTGCACTGTCTTCTGAAAATCTCTACAGATTTTCTGTTGAATCTTTGGGTTGATCACTGCTAGAAGACAGGGCAAATCACTCGACTAGATTTCTATCATCTCACTGGGCAGAAATTGCACCTGTCAGGGTTTACTGATGATATTTTGTGCCTGCCCATATATTTGCCATCCAGGGATCTCAGAGTGGTTTACAATAGTGTGCTATCTGGATGTTAACCCTTGAGACAGGGAGTCTTTTTTTTTTTATTTTATCTCCAACTATACCCAAATTTGGAGTGTCTCTCAAACAAGCCTCTTTCCCTATCTGCACCTCTGCAAAGAAAGATCATGCACTTGCATCTGTCTACAGCCTGCTGAGTACCTCAGACAGGAAATGCTGCAACTACCTAGCATGGCTGGTATGAGCAAAGAGAACCTGGAAACTGTGTGCTTTTAAAAGACCCACCTGTTCTAGGTATTCTCCATCTCTAAATATAGCTGCCTTGGAAACAATATTGAACAACTGAAAAGAAATGAGTAGAAGCTCATGGCTATCCTTTAGAGCTTGAGATGCTCCAAAAGAGCTGCCCTACTTGAAGTCTGTGAATGATCTCACCGTAGCCAGCACAGAGGTGTGCTTGTGCTTATGGTTGTTCCCTGGGTTTGATGACTGCTGGAGACCTCATGGGATGGAGTGTAGGTGGAGGTGATGCTAGCAATTTAAGCTCTGGAGCAATCTGACATGACAAAGAATGAAGGCATTGGAGCAAATGATTCTGGATAAGCCTGGTTGTATATGGGTGCATTTAGTACCCACATCTATTTAACCACATCTATTGGCCTAAGCAAGTTGAAATCTCAGGTCTTGTAATTTTTTCCACTGTAATTTTGTCTGACTGTATGACAATGCAACTCCATGGTTGGAATTGCTACCAAGCTGTTACCTAATTTGACACCTTTAAGGGATATTGGCAAATTTGGAAGTTGATGTATTGTGAGGACTCCAAACTTATTAAAATTTGTGGTTTAGTATAGGCTTGTCACATGTTAGGCAATAATCTTGAAAGTCAGAAGTAGAAATGGGTGATCAAGGCAAGATACATGTTACCATACCAACAACACAGAGACCAGTTGTTGAATGTGTATATTCCCTCTTCTGACTTTGTGGGAGATGTCTGAGTGGTAGGAAATAAGGTCAATTATTTGTGGACCACAGATAATCTTACTTTACCCTCCACATAAAATGGGAGGAAGTAGCTAAGACATATTTAGAGTAATATTTGTAGAACTGAGTTTTAAAATCTGTATCCTGCAAATAGTTCTCTATAACTGAATAGTGATGGAGAATGCTCAACAATTTTGATGAGGGAAGCCTGCCAGTATTGCCATCTGAGGACATTTTTCCTTCTACATGGCTACAGGTATTCCAGTAAGAGCATTTTGAACAGACCTACAAGTCCATTTGTACAAGTCTCCAAGCTGCTCAGGAGTGCCCTATAGAGGCCTGTTCCAAGAACCGTGGAAGAAATTGATGTTTTAAAAGTATTCTCAGTGTTAGCAGAGTCACCGTGTGACAGCTAGATAAGTGAGTAATCAATCAAAACCTAACCATGGCACCACAAGTTGTTGGAAAGATAGGACAGCATTAGAAAGATTCTTTGGGTCTCTGAAATCCAGCGTTTCTTTTAAATGGTCACTTTCCCTTCAGGTACTAACAATAGCTTTCTAAAGCTATGAGTAGGCTACAGACTCTGACCAGAGTCAGTATCATCTGCAGAAACTCAGTTTTTATTTAGATGGGCCATTGAATCCTAGGGAGTCTGGACCAACAGAGATTTTAATAGTTGATATGGAATTTTATATTCAAACAGATTACTTTTATTCTCACCAATTGGACTTCTACCACTCCCTTCCCTGGGAAATAATAAACAGTGTTTATTCATTGATTGATTAGATGATGAATTTAAGTGATTCACTGGAGAAGAGAGGATGGTGGCTTTGGAGAAGGAAATGCCTTTGACAGGTGTTGAGAGAAAAGCATAAAATCTTCAATCCAGAAATAATGGATTAGATACCAAGAGAATCAGGAGAATAACACTTACCCAGCTTTGAGAGAGAATCAAAATCCCAAGAGGGACTTGTAGAAGGTTGCCAACAAGCTGAAAACAGAAACAATGCATGATGATAGATAAGTGGTTCTTATGTTTATTTTAGGTTAAGAGAAACAATAGAGGTGATTATTTTTTATATTTTTTTTTTTAAAAGAGAGGATTAATTTATTTTCTTGGAAGCTATTTCTGTTCTGTGAAATTAAAAATGGAACTGATTCTTTGGTTTTATAATACCTTAAAAAGGAGCTTTGAAGAATTTATTTTCCTATACATCTTTTTTTATCCCTCATCATTGAATACGATAATACCAGACATTCTCTGTGTGTGTATTTACACTTTACAGTTTTAATTTTCAGGCACATCCCCATTTTTGAATGAGCTAGTAACTGTCCATGCATTATACAACAGCTTCAGAAGTCAAGAAGGTTAGAAAGCTAAAACAGAAGAAGGGAGATGCAGGGAAAAGCAAAGGTGAGGAAAAAAAAAGTATGCATTCAGCATGAAATAGAATGGGGAAATGAACAAAGGGCAAGGGAGAAATACAAACCCGAGATGTTTCCTTTTTTTGGGGGGAGTATTTTAAAAAATACATTTGAACTTGCAACAAAGTTTTCTACTGAAGTATTTTTTCTTGTGGGAAAAAAGTCATATGACTAGTACATCCTCCAACTGGAGTATTTTGTCTGACTGTTTTGGAGGACAACAAGGGCAATGGAGCTCTGTATGTGGCCTCTCTGTCTGAAAAGCTGCAGTAATTCTGGGAACAAAATGGCTTTAAAAATGTTAAGGGACAGAAATAGACATTAAGGTTTACTTCTATGTGTTCCTTCTTTAGAATACATATCTAAGGCCTTCCAGTGTGCATTCAGCTGTGACATGTGCCTTATGCAAAGGTACCTGGTGTTGAACTAAGTAACAAACCTTGTAACTGTGTAAATGTTGAAAATAAAAAGCAAGTGACAAGTGGAAAAGGAGTACATCAGTACAGGCATACACCTCCTGACTAATGAAACCAATACCTTAGCAGCAAGCTGGGTTTATTGTTAGCCAACAAAGTATATCTGGAGGAAGACTGGAGAAAGGGTAGAACACATCATTTTATCGTAACACGGCGGGGCTTGGAATAGGAATCTGAGAAACCTCAAGCCTGATTTTGCATCTAGCACTGAATATGTTATCCCATGTAAACAGCACTCCTTCATTGTACCTCAGTTTCCTCAATTATAAAATAGTATTATTTCATCTTTAGAGCACTTTGGGCTGCATGTCTGAAAAGCCTTGTGCAAGAGCTAAGCATTATTTATGCAAACTGACAGTGCCTTGTGTTCGTTTTGCACTTTCCTCTATTACCAGCCATTTCTTTGTGCGTAGTTTTCCTTATGCGTGTCTTTGCTTCCCCATTACATTTTTGTTAAATCTACATTGATTTTACATCACTGCACTGTACTGCAGCCATTACAAGTTTACATTTCAGAGAGATCCTTTTGAATCTTTAACCCATTGCTCCAAGAGTCCTGACCACAGGATATCTATCAGCAGATAACTCCAATTGAGCTTATTGTGACAGAGGGTGAAATATTGAGGGAAATGGCCAAATATCATGGTGATAACTATGCCCCTACAGCTTCTAAGCTGCCCTTCCCTAGAGCATATGAGGCTTTTCAAAGCAGGACACTGTCAATATTATAATAAAATAAAGTACTTTGGAAGGCACTGTACTAACTTGGGAAGGCTGAAGAGTTGTGAGCGGACTTCTACCAATTAGGAAATATGAGTCACTTAAAAAAAAGAACTCCCTTGCTCCATTCCTCTGGCTGTGTGTTGTTAAATCACCATATGTGCAGCACACTCATGCTCTGCGTGCACTCTGGCAGCGGCATTTCCCAGTGACAGTGGAGGGAGCCAGGTGTGACAGCCCTGGAGCACAGGGGTTCTGGTTTGCTCATGGTTTCTCTGAACCTGGATGCCCAGCACATCCTCAAGTCCACATTTAGCTGTCTTGGTAGCTGGTCAGAGCATAGTTTGTCATCTTTTTCTGCCTCCATTCCTCATCTGCAACACATTGTAGAATCAGCTCCTTACTTTAGTATACAACAAAGTTTGATATAGACAGTGAGTGCATCCCTGCACAGCAGGAAAAGAACACAGGCATATGAGATGAGTCAATAAGACACTGAAAATATTTATTCATGTGCTCAAGGAAGAGTTTGCATGATGCTCTGAGTTGTTTAGAAGTGTGAGATTCCTGTTGTTTGTCAGTTAGGAGGGGTAGGTAGAAGCAAATTAAAGGTTTATCTCAGATCTTCACCAAAGTCCAATGTAACTCACGTGAAAGTCTTCCTTCAGCTGACAGGTGTTTTAAAGAGAAGGTCTTATCTCTATGTCTAAACATCAGCCTTACAAAGGCAAGAATAAAGCCTTAGCTACTGCCTTTTAGCTTAGCAGAGGACGGCGATGTTCCAAGAAACAGTTGAGACATATCAGCAGTCTGCTGCGATGAACTGAAAGCCAAAGTGACCTGTCAGTCAGGTTCACATTGACTAGAAAGCTCTGCAAATGATCTCATCACTCGAACAAAGCAGACCGCAGTCCCTTCTCTGTAAGTGCAGGTATTAATAAGTGTTTCTGTGTTTAAGTTTCTGCATAACTTCAATTGCTTTTCACAGTACACTAAAGCACAGATTTACAATGATGCTGGCACAGAAGTAATTGCTTAGAGACAGCAGGACATAAGAAGCAGAGGAGCAAGTATCCTTTCATTTTTGAGTTAGTTACGGGATTCACTCACCAGGAGTCCTGACACTGGAATTACAGTATACTGACATTGGAATAACTATGTACTGAATCAAACTAGGTTCCTTCCAAGCTGCCGAATGCAAGAGGTTTGAGTTATTCCTTGCAGAGTAAACGGTGAGACTGGAAAATAAAATATCTTGTGATTAATTTACTGAAGAACAGAAGCGATTCATTTTCCATATGCTTAGTCGTAGTGTTCAAGGGAAATTGCTTGTGCTCCTGTTCCATTTGAGACTGTGCTCATTTAGTGAGGTTGAAAGCTTGGAGACCTGGAAGTTCAATCAGAGCTTGATTTGGGGAAAAGCAATTTTGAGGTCATCCAAGGACAGATGAGGTAGCAAGACTGAAGGTGTGCATTTGGATGAAATATTGTGATAAAGGCTACTTCCTTTAAACTAAAGAAGTACTTCTGTGTTAAATACTAAACAAACTTATTTTTCAGTTTCCCCAAGTCTGGTCCATGTTAAAACATTCTCTCCTGGTAGTCCACACTGTCAGATTATTTAAAAGCAGAAACACCTGGCCAGAATGATAGCATGTGAACAATGTGACTATGTGGTACATCACATAGTGAGATTTCAGTACTCACTTCTGTCCTTGGGGTTGGGACGTGGGAGTTGTCTGAATTATTGTTTTCACTTTCATTTAATTTGGTGGATTGATTACTTTTTCATAAAAAGCAACATGACTTGATCCTCTGTGAGCTAAAAATTAAGAAACTGTAGACAAAATACAGTCTGAAGTTGCATTAGTGGTGGAAATCTTGCCCTGGGAGTTTTATGCCCATGTGGGTTCGCACCAGCTGTCCAGTGTGGTAGGGGAGTGTCCGAACTCGGCACAGCCCCATGGTTCTGGGTGGAGAGGCCAGAGAGACTGGTGTTCCAAGAGATGTACAGTGCAGATTGTTTAGGTGAATAAGCCTTTGGCATGATGATTTGCATTCTCTGAGGGAGTAAAGATAAAAAAAACCTGTCTACTAGGGACCAAAGAAAAGAGATACGTTACAGTATCTCTTTTTTTCTATCTAGGAGTAAGGTTAACTTTGGGGAGCCTACCCTCAAAGACCTGGAAAGCTGGGCTTCCCTGGTAAGGGATAGCTCTGGTTTCCATTGAGCCTGCCTACTGCTCTGGGAAAACTAAATAGAGTTGTGTGATGAGGATGAAATAGCAAGGTAATGCCTAAGGCAGAGAGTGCTGCTGCCGATGAATATTTTTCAGTGCCTGGAGGCAAAACTGTTTCTAGTTAGGACAGGGGAGTGTTGATGTGCTAATTCAAAGGAAATGGCTAGGTTTTAATTGCTGTAGAGGGAGAAGAGAGTGGATGAGTTTAAGGACGAATGAACTGCATGAAGGCATGGGATAAGGACCTGGAGATGGATAAGGACCTAGATTTAAAACAAACGGCTCCAGCCCATTCTACCAAGATGACTCTAATTAGCTCTGTTCTGCTGGCCCTCTTCCTCCTTTTCAGTGAGCACGTCTGAGGCTATGCAACTATTATTTGCCCAAGTTAAAATCCAGCTTTCAGGAGAGCTGATCTTGTCATTCCTGAGCTCAGCGTTGCATTTCAGTTAAGAATTGTATGGTTGTTTTTTTCTCTTCCTGGATTTCAGTAGGCTAATGTATTTAATCTCTACCTTGGATACGGTGAATGGATGTGGACATAAGAACTGACTCAGAACTTGGACACAGCTGGTGATTTCAAGCACAAATTTTCTAGGAGATTTGAAAGCTTGGAGGCTAGTTTCTCTTGCAATGATCACTCCTTTTTACATGCCTAGATGCTTCTTGATTTCAGATTCAACAGGGTAAGGAAGTGCCTGACTGGAAGGAAACAGACCAACCTGAAGCTATTTCTTCATCATCTCAAGCAAGAAATCCCCTTAGAGAGCTCACTCAACTGAGATTTCTAGCTCTGTTTTGCAAACTGAGGCTCCTCTTCGTTTTGGTGGAGACATGATACAGAGTAGATAGGGAGTTAAATTAGTTTGTCTGAACAGGTGACCCTGGAAAGTTACTCCTGTTCCCTGTGTCTATCTGTAAGATATAGTTAAAGATACTAAATATTAGGAATAGTGGTTAGACTGGTGTCCAAAGACAGTCAAGAGTGTCTCATACAACTAATTGCTTCTCTTTGTGACCTTTTTTTACTCCCTGTTCTTAATACTTACAATATATAAGCTTTTGCTCATGTTAAGGTTGGTGCCTGATTGTTCTTTGTTCACTTCTCCAAATGAGACTGGAAGACTCAAGAGTGAAGGTATGAACAAATATGGTCCATTCATGATCGTCCTCATTCATGAGGCTCTCATTCTTCCATCAGGGAGGCTAAATGCTGTCCCATCACCCAGGTCACCAGTCACAAACCTCAAACTGCTGGGGCAAAGGCTTTCAGAGTAATCCAGAGTGGTGACATTTGTTAATGTTAACTGTTCATTAAAAATTTTTGAGCAGCAGATATGTCCATAAAGCTCACAGCCCACTCACGGATAATTCATGAGCATAATAAAAGGATTCATTATTCATGTAAGATCTTTGCCTTGAAAATTAAACCAGCTCTAATGCCTCATGTGCATTGGTGAATGTTGGGAAGGTTTATTTGTTGCATTTGTCTAGTGCTTTGAGATGATGAAATTAAGGTTACTATGGAGAGACAATGCATTATGGGCCGAGTCTTTACAGCTGTTGTTAATGCCCTCATTAGTTAAAGCCTTATGAACACATAAAGTTACACCACTTTAACTGCATAGGTGTAGTTAAAGCAGTGCATTGTCACCTAATGCACATTGTACTGAAGCAGCACTGGCAGCACAGCTGAACAGGAACAAGACTAGACTGTTCCAGTATATATACATATATGTTCCAGACATTAACTTTATAAACATCAGATCCAAGAATTCTGCTTCATCTTTTGCCTCTTTCCTTTTTATTTTTTAACCATCTCCCTGCTGAAGATTGTAATTCTGTATAGGCAGAGAAGGAGGTGGTTTCAAACTTCTCTCATCTGCTTTTGTGGAAAGTCAGCTGAGGTGGCTGCTGGCTTTTTGTCTTAAGTGGAGTAAGAGATGCTTGTGTGATCAGTGGGAGTAATAATGTCTAGCTAATAGGTAGGTGTAAGCATGGGGAAGGGATAGTGTCTTCAGACGTTAGGCCTGGAGTGAGAGCTGTCTGACCACAACCTCCTAATCTTAATCAGACTATTACTATATGAACACACAATTTAGTTGTAGACCAGCCCTAATACCCCTAATAGTATAATTTGAATGCAAGCTAAAAAATACAAATGGTACAAAAATCAATGAGCATATCTATCCAGCCTGACTCTAGCGTAAGCTATTATTGCACATTTGATAGAGTTGTATTATGCATCCTAAACACAAAGCTATACACACTGAAAGGCCGGTGCACAAATGGGCCCTTGAATTGCAAACAGAACAGACTGTTGCATGTAAATGAATGTGTGAGCATGGAGATATTCTCCTGACAGGCATCCATGTGCATGCCAAGTGAAACACACCAGCAAGGCATTGCTGCTGGTAGCAGTGGTATCATCATTTTCATGACTACCAAGACCTTAAAGACCCCATGGACTGTGAAAGATGCTGAGGGGAGGAGGGAAATCTGTATGTTTATTTTTTCTTTGTGGACTCTGGCAGTAGTGAAATTACTTTTTAACCTTTTCTTCTTATTCATCTGGTGCATTTTGAGTAATCAAACCCCTTCAGCAAACAGTGCTGTTAAGCTGCCACCAGGGAGGATAGGAAATGTCTTCTGTAGAGCATACCATTTACAAACAAACATGTCTGCACTTGTGTGCTGTGGCTTCCCTGCTAATTGTCATTGGTGTAATTGTTTTGCCTCCTTTCAGTCTGCCACCTGCAGGGATACAGTGGGAACAGGGCAAGAGCAGCCATGAGAATATGGTTAACAGACTCCTTGCAGTCCCTGAGTAGGCACCATAAGAAGGGGTGTGGAACATGAAGTCAGAGGAACTGACTTCACCTAGTCAGTCTAGGTGAGGCAGGGTCAGTCTCTGAGGCTCTGGGCCAGCACTTTCATAGAGGTACATCTATTCTGTTGTTCCCAAGATGTGCTACTGGAGAGCAGAGACTTAAAAAGAGTCTTAGGGCAGTTTGCTAAGGCAGGTGTCATGGTTTCAGTCCAGATAGCCACTGAGCACCACGCAGCCACTTGCTTATCCCGTCCACCCCAGCAGGGTGGGAAGGAGAATTGGACAAAAAAAGGTAAAATTTGTGAGTTAAGAACAGTTTCATAACTAAAATGAAAGAAAATATCATAATAAAAGCAATAATAATAGCACTAATAATATAATAATAGTAAAGAAAAATAATATTGTAAAGAGAGAGAGAAAAATGCAAAGAAAACAAAAACACCTCACCAAACCCAAGTGCTGCCCAGTGCCATTGTTCATCACCCACTGACTGATGCCCAAGCAGCAAATTGCTCCTCCCTGCCAGATTCTCCCAGTTTCCGTAGTAGGCGTGACGTCCTATGGTATAGAATAGCCCTTTGGCTGGTTCGAGTCAGCTCTCCTAGCCATGCTCCCTCCCAGTTTCTTGTGGCCCCCAGCTTGCTCACTGGCAAGACAAGAAGAGAATCAGAATAGGCCTTGATGCTGTATAAGCTCTACTCAGCAGTAACCAAAATATCCCTGTGTTATCAACATTTTTCTAAGCACAGATCCCAAACATTATCCCTTACCACTTACTAGAAAGAAAATGAACTCTATCCTAGCCAAAGGACATTAGTAAACAGCTGCAGAACCGAGTGGATTCTGCCCAAGTACCTTAAACGTCAAGGACCCAACAAGAGGAAGTGGCTCCATTCCTTTTTGCTGCACAGATTGCAGGGTCAATATTGTCCCCTCCCTTTTGCTCTTTGATGTGCACGCAGAAGCCCAAAGCACTGACAAATGTCAGACACAATGTGCTGCTTTGCCAGTAACACACTCACATGACTCAGTTCTGCACACCCTTCCCCATTGAGGAAGTCTCTGACAGCCTCACCAAGATATTCCCTGCCTGGAGGAAAGGAGCAGATTGAAGAAGGGCTGCCACTTCCAAGTATAGAGATGATGGGAATGTTTGTGACAGGAGGGACATACTCGCTGTACAATATATCTCAACATCATTTGAGTTATCTAACTACCAACCATCAAAACAGGCCTTCTCCTGCTTGTCACGTTGAACTGCTGCCTCTTCTTGAGCAGTCCCATCGCAAAAGGATCGAGGAACATAACACTGCTATGTTTGTAGAGGTGGCCATACACATCTTGCCTTGAACAAGTTATCTTGAAGGTGAAAACCTTGTGATTCGACCAAGGGAGATATATTGCATCAAACATTGCTTTGTGACTTTCTGATAATTTCTGTTCTTTTCTGATTTTTTTAAGCAATAGACCTAGTCCACAGAGCAGGTCTGGGCAACTTTGTTGGTCAATAATCTGTAACTAACATCTTTACATTAGAACACTCCTCCCACTTGGTAGTATAGACACTGGTCTGTTTTTCAAGTATCATTCAAAAGGAGAGATACTCTTCTTCTGGAAGAGCTCATTTGAGCGATAGCAATTCCTCCCCAGATGAGGAAATGAAATTGTCTAGTAAGTGGCAAGGAAGAGAAGAAAAAGCTTAACTCAGCAGTGAAGTTGCTCTCGAGGAGCTGGCTATTGTCAGAAGCCCCTGATCAAGCAAGGTGCTTCAGGAACCACCAGGATAGATGATGGGCAGGTCCAGTCCATAAATTGGACCTAGATCAAATAATAGTCTTGTATCGGATGTATTTGGAGGTTGCTTTAGTTTTTACCCCTCCCAGTCTGGTTGGAGGTGAAGCCTGAGATGAGGCCTGTGTCTCAAGCCATGTATTTATTTGGTCTTTAAAAATGTCTGGGAAAGACACAATTTCTGTGTTTGATTTTGCATGGCTCAGCCATTCTCCAGCTGCATGACAAACAGGGAGGGATTTGTGGTGGCTGGGGAAGCAGCATATGTGAAGAGACAGCCACCTGCCCCCTTGTTAGTGCAGCAGATAATGGGAATGCTCAATCACCAGGCATGCCATGTGTCAGTAGCAAAAGGGATGGGCTTAAGAGGATATCATATCATGAGGATGAGGGAGAATATCACGTCTTCGCACCTGGACTGTCCAGACAGAGGTAGAGAGGACAGGCCACTTCAACAGGGATTGTCAGCCTGTTAAGGGGAGATACCCACAGCTTGCCCTGGTTAGCTGCTACCCCCATCCCTCTCAACATCCCCTGGATCTGCTGCAGCTCAGAAACTGCCCCCAGTCCTGCAGAGAGGCCCTTACAGGAAGGCCAGTGTCTTATCTGCTCCCCCTTAGCTGTTTCCCCTGTTTGTGCACACCTTTCCAGGCAGGGTGGCTTGCATTCCTGCTTTCATTTTAACTCCTCAGCTCCCTGTCAATGATGCCAACCGGCTCACCTCATTAAGCTACAGAGAAGGAGGCCCCTGGATTGATGGCAGGCAGGTTTAATGTGGCTCTTTCTGAGCACTCAAGTGCAGCATGTAGGAGGCTGCTGGGGAGATATTCCCGCAGGCTCCAGCAGAACTGACTGATTGAAGTTGCTCTGAATTGATGGCTAATGGGGGAGCTTTCTTTGATAGCTCTTTCATTCTGGGTGCAGCTGGATAGAAAAAGATATCTCAACACGAGGGAGAGGGGTTTTATTCCACCACCCTCCCCTTTATTAACAGATGCTTCCAGGGCACTCCACAGCAGCAAAATGAGATCTGATGAAAACCTAATGATTTAAATGATTCTTAACTCCTTCTCTTTCAGCAGCTGCTCACTTATACACACCAACTGCATATAGGCACTAAGTGGGCAACCAGGACAACTGGAAAGGTGATAACTGTGCAAAGTGAAAAATCCCTTGGGAAAGCTTTGGCTAGTGGAATCGTATGCAGCTTTTCCATCCGTGGCTCTGAAAATGGTTTCTTGATTTGATGTAACTGTGGTAGCTGCAGGTAGAGCATCTAATGCCTCAGTATGGTGGGTGGTTAGATAGCAATGGAATAAAGGCTGAGGGGCAGGGACAGACCTGGGGTAGGGAACCAGGGGACTGCAGGGCAGGAGGGAGTAGCATTAGTGGAAGGTTTAGAGAAGCTTTTGAAGCACCTGCTCATGTTATGCATGGTTCAAGTTGATGTGGCAAGAATTAGGCACACACAGGCAGAATTACATCAAAACTGATTAACAGAAACTGGCTAATGGTGAGCTTTCTGCACTCTCCCCACAGAGGCCTCTTGTTCAACAGCCTCATTGCAAGTAATTTTCTTCCTACACTAACCTTTTAATCAGATAATGGACTTATTCCCATTGCCACAAGTTCTACATCTCCTAAAGTTTCTGTCAGCCAGATGTCCCTACAATCTGTGTGTAGCTGTGAGCTGATGAATCTGTGAGCATGCTGTTTCTCATTCACATACACAGATCAGGGCAGCTGTTAGAGAGTCCAGAAACTCCAACAATGTGATCCAGTTTGAGATCAGCAGGCTAAATTTTGGCTAATATAAATCAGTGCTGACTTGAAGTACAGTCATTTTGCTCCATTTGAGGATCTGACTCATAATTTCCAATCTAGGCCCTGGCATCTAGCTGACTTTGTGGTAGGGGACTAAAGAAGCTTTTTGTGTAGGGCTTGCTTTGCCCAGCTCCAGTGCAGGTGTGTAGCAGGGAATTGCAGAGTACAGGGAGTTTTCCAGAGGACGAGTTGCTGGAGAGGATCCAGAGGTGGGCTACCAAGCTAGTAAAGGATTTGGAGTACATCTCATATGAGAAACAACTGAGGGATCTGGGACTGTTTAGCCTGGAGAAAGAAGGCTCAGGGGAGACCTTATAGCTCTCTACAACTACCTGAAAGGAAGTTGTAGTGAGATGGGGTTTGGTCTGTTCTCCCTAGTAACAAGCATTAGAAGAAGAGGAAATGGCCTTCCAGGGGAGGTTCAGGCTGGGTATGAGGAGGAATTCCTTTACTGAAAGAGCTGCAGGTATTGGAACAGGCTGCCCAGGGAGGTGATGGAGGACGAGTAGATATTGCACTTAGGGAAATGGTCTAGTGGTTGATAAGGCTGAGATAAAGGCTGGACTTGATCTTAAAGATCTCTTCCAGTTGAAATTATTCTATGATTCTATGATATTTGAGAAGTTGTGGCAGTCTAGTGAAGTTCCCACTGACAGGGAAGGGGGAAACATAACCCTCAATTTTAAAAAAGGAACAAAGGAAGACCCAGGGAGCTACAGGCCACCCAGTCTCACTTCTGTGCCCAGTAAGATCATGGAGCAGATCTTTGTGGAAACTATGCTAAAGCATGTGGAAGATAAAGAGGTGGCTGATGACAGCCAATATAGTTTCATTAAGGGTAAATCATGCGTGACAAATTTGGTGGCCTTCTATGACAAGATTGCAGCATTGGTGAGTAAGAGAAGAGCAACTGATGTTGTCTACCTGGACTGGTGCAAAGCATTTGACACTGTTCCACATTACATCCTTGTCTCTAAATTGGAGAGACATGGATGTGGTGGATGGGCAACTCAGTGGATGAGAAATTGGCTGGATGGTCACATGCCAAGTGTTGGGGTCAATAGTGCGATGTCCAAGTGGAGAGCAGTGATGAGTGGTGTTCCTCAGGGGTCAGTATTGAGACCAGTGCTGTTTTACATCTTTGTTGGTGACGTGGACAGTTCATGGAGTACACCCTCAGCCAGTTTGCTGGTGACACCAAGCTGTGTGGTGTTGGTGACACAGTGGAGGGAAGAGATGCCATCCAGAGGGACCTTGACAAGCTTTGGAGGTCAGCCCATGTGAACCCCATGAAGTTCAACAAAGCCAAGTACAGGGTCCTGCACAGGGGCTGAAGCAATCCTAAGCACAAATGCAGGCTGGATGAGTGGACCGAGAGCAGTCCTGCGGAGAAGGACTTGAGGGTATTGGTTAATGAGAAGCCCAATATGACTCAGCAACTTGCAGTGCAGAAAGCCAATCATATCCTGGGCTGAGTCAGGAGAAATGTGACCAGCAAGTCAAGGGAGGTGATTCTTCTTCTCCTCTCGACTCTCATGAGACCTCACCTGCTGCTTATGTTTCTAGGGGCACCAACATAAGAAGGATTTGTTGGAGCAATTCCAGAGGAAGGCCACAGAGATGATTAGAGGACTAGAGCTTATGAAAACAGGCTGACAGAGTTGGGGTTGTTCAACTTGAGAAGGCTCCAGGAAGACCTTAAGATCCCTTTCAATCCAAAACATCCTGTGGCTCTTTGTGTGCCATGCCCCATCTTAAACTGCTGAGGTAAATTTGACTGAGGTAGAAAGTATCTACACTCTTACTGGGAACTTTGCCCATCACGTTGCAGTTAAAAACTCTTTGCTTTTACAGGAAAGAGATTGGACTGCAGTAATCTTTATTTGCAGATGAGCAGAAAAGGCAGAGTTTTTCACCTCAGAGACAGCAGCTTTCTAAACACTATGTTGAAGAGTGAGAAGCCTTCAGCTATCTCTGAAAAAAGGCGCTCATAAACAGCACCCCATTCTTCAAGGGAAGAAGACTTTTTGTTTTAAGAAGTCACCTCTGTTTTCATGCACAATGCATCAGAGGCTGCTTGATCATCAAGTTCAGTTCATAACACAGTGAAAATGGATATGTCTGGTTGGTTGGGATCCAGGAGAAGACTTTGACCTATGGCAACCGACAATCTAACAGTAAGCTACTACACAAAGCAGAGAGGGCCTATCCTGCCCCTTTATCCTGGTGTCTGGGGGTGTCTTCCACAATCCCAGTTACAACAAAATCTAATGGGATTATTCCTCCTGCCTTTCCCTGCCTGTGAAATGCTATATGGGAAGAAGGGTTTCCTCATATTTACAAAGTCTTTGATCAGCTGAGGTGATGTCCTGTGACTTAATATGCCTGGATTAGATGTTGGAGGCAGTCCCATAGCACTCCAACATGTTACCAATCTCCTTCCTGGCTAGGCTAGGCTTGAGGAGTCATGGGTGAGGAATACACTGATGCAGGTTGAGGCCTTAGGCTACAAGTGGTGATTGCTTGAAACTGGAATGATTATTTTGTGTGGGTGCCCTAGTTTTACCTTTACCGTATGGTGCTCCATGCAGGAAATCCTTCACATGTCAGATAGATTCATCTAGAGCATTGTAATTTTAGGTGTAAGAAGTTCTGTATGGTGTCCTCCTCCTTTCTACCTCCCTATTGTGCCCTCACCTTCAGTAGCTTCTGTGAGCTATTGGCTAGACTATACTGTTGTCAATATACTGTGAGTGCACAATGCTCATCTTACAGTGAATGAATGGAACAAAGGCCTGGAAGGGATCTCACAAGCCAGATAGTCCATATCACTGTATAATGGCAGTCAGCTCTTCCCAAGAGTCATTATAAGTGTTTCTCTAGCTTATTTTGAAAGACTCTGTACCTTCCCAGGAAAAATTATGCTTGTGATTCATTATCTTTGTTCTTCCTGAAGTCTAACTGAATCTTCCCTGTTGCAGTTTGAGACCACAGCTTCTTGTCCTGTCTGTCATGAATCTGATGCAGATAACTGTTACTTTCTTCCTTTTTTGGGAGCTTTGGTCATGATTTCATCACTTTTAATGTGTCCTCCTTCAGCCTTTGTTAAACTAAGCAGATTCCACTGGTTGTTTCTTTCCTTGTAGCTCATGTGTCCTAGATATCTAATAATTCTCCTTCTTTTTCTGGACTTTCCAGTTTATCCACACCCTTCTTGCCCTTACTCCTCAGTACTCATCTCGCTCTGGCCTTTCCAGTGAGTTTCCAGTTTATCAGCTAACTACATTAGTGATCTGTTGATTGCAACTCACAGTCTCATAGGAGGTAATGCAAATACGGGAAGGCATTCATGATCCCATCAAATCAACAGATGTCAACTGATTGTCTGCTGATTTCCCACCCTGGGACTTGAACCTGGAACTAGCCTGGCAGCTGGTTGTTCTCAGCTGTATGAGTGAAACAGGTATGAAACTAGCTGTCTGCGTTTTGGCCAGACCGCAGATGTATTTGTGCTATTGCCAGTGCAAGTCCCATCTGCCCCCATCATCTTCAGCAGCAATGGAAGTCATTCCTGGCTGCTTCTCAGCTGAGTCATTAGGCCACAAGTGGCAATTATGTGAAACTGGAACAATTATTCTGTGTGGTGTTCTAGTTTTACCTTTGCTGTGTGGTTTTCTGAATACTATTTCACCAATAGTATACACTATTGTTATGACTTAGAAAGTTCCCCTCATGCTGAGACACCCAGGATGCAGGGATTGTTGTAAATCCATCACAGAGAATTATGGCAAGCCCAGTTATCTTCTTTTTATTACCAAAAGAAAGCCAAAATCCTTCTATTTCAAGGATATTCTTGGTGAAACAGGAAGGGGGAGCAGTGGAATCTCACTATTTATGTGCTGTCTCCTATGGGAAAACAGATCTAGTTGCAACCTTCACATGTGCACTTAGCTCCTAAGTTCAACATAACACAACTGCACCGAAGCTGGGGTGTCACATGGGGCCCTGGTCACGTGAGCAGCATTACACATGAGACTGATATGGCCCCACTGTCTGTGCTCCATACAACACATATTGAATCACCTACATCTCAGTCAATGTGTCTGCAGACTGAAGGTTAAGCTGGCAGAGAAGACCTAAGGTTTGACAGACTGCCTGGATTTTGTTCACATGCACACTCTCTTGTTCTCCTCCCCCCTTTCCACCTTCTCCCCAACCTTCCTCCCCTGAACTTTGTACAAATATTGTTTATTATTTCCAGAAAGGGAGGAAGTTTTTTTATGCCATTTTGCCTGCTGCTACTTCACTGTAGCCTGATTTTAATGGCCTTTGAGATTGCACCACTGAGATGCTAGACTGGGGGTTTTGCTTTTAAAAGAAGAGGGAAGAATCATTCATTCACTGTCTAGCAAGAGTCTGACAGGATGATTTCTTCCCATCACTGGGATCTCACAGTTCAATACAGAAAAGCTCAGAAATGAAAGCAGCTGAGAGAAGCTGGGAATGGAGGTAAAGTGTGGGCTGTCTCCCTGTGCTGCTGCACTGACTGGGCAGCAAGCAATGTTGGATGCAGGAGAGAGGTGTCTGGGAAGCACAAGCACAGGCAGGCAGGCAGAGCAGGCAGAGGAAAGGCCAGGGCAATGTAAGCAGCCCATGTTATCTGGTGGCTAACGGCTACAGTGAATGAATATGAATGCAGATCGATCTGCAAAATTAGCCAGAGTGCTCAGGCAGAGCAGGAGCCTCAGCTCGTTCACCAGCACAGAGGGGATTTCTGTGCTCTTATGATCCCATGCTGGGCAGAGCAGAGCAGAGCAGCTGGGCTAGGGGACCACATACCAAGCAGCTTCTCCAGGGAAACCTGTTAGTACAGGAGGTAAGATTCCCAGCCAGTGTGAATTGTTCTGCCTGCCTTCAAAGCAAACACGGGTGATGCCAATTGGGAACATGACCGTGAGAGAGGAAGGTTATCTTCAAATCAGAAGGGACTGTATTGCACTCCTTAGACATTTCTCTGAAACAGGATTGCTCTGCACAGATGATCTTCCTTTGTGTTGGAGCAGATTATCCTCCTTGATTTAAATTTAACTTCTATTTTGAGTGAAGGGGGGGAAAGGCATCTGTTTCCAAAATTGCTTACCATAGCTCTCGTAACTAAGTTATGGGTTTTGTGTCCCTTACAGATTGTTTCCCTGCTGCATGAAGGAAAGCTTGATGTTCTTCTTTGGGGCAAGAGATTAAGGGAACAGCTTTAGTATGATCTTATTCTTAGTTTTGTCTGGCTGTGATAGGTGGCTTTAGTTACTGATTGCCTCACTTCTCCTTTGTCTATCTTCCTGGATGTCAAGAGAATTAATTCAGTAAGCACTTTCCCACTCCTGCTGTCTGCTGTGAAGTTGGTACATGCATTGACTGCAGTGCTGCATTTACAGCTTCAGCTGAGTCCAAGCTCCTCACTTTTATCTAAGCTTTACAGACACCAAAAACAGTATCTCTCTCTCTCTTTGCCCTCACTCCTATGTTAACTTTCAGTTCTTTTTTCTGGAATGAGCAGGGGGGAAAAAGTCTTGAGAAAGTCTAGCTTCTCAAGTCCTTTTGGCTTTAAGACTGACAGCTCAGCAAATATACAGCAATGGGAAGGTGGACATACAGATGCAGTCTGCTGGGATCATCTGCCCATCTGTCAGCAAGAATATAGTACTTTATTCACTTACTGCATCTTCTCATGTCATAAGGCACAGTCCAAATGAAGGCTTGGGGAAAATAAATGTCATGCTCTCCATAAAGAGTCCATTTCTTGCACTGCTGGGTAAGACCACAAACTTCTTCAAGTGGGCTATGAGATGCCTGCAATTAGAGGGACCTGAATATCTGGTATTAACAGTGAAGAAAACATTGTGCTGATCCAGGCCCTACTCCTAACATCATGCACTCCTAACATCATGCACTGAAGTACCTGGGGACAGCACCACAGCCTTTGAAGGCTCTCCACTTAATAATGATGACAGGATACTTCGTATTTGTGCACCACAGGGAAATGCATGGACGTGTTCCAAAGAAGTATGGGATGATTTATCTAGAAGGGTAAAACCACTGGCTATCTTGGGATGGAAAGTATGTCAGGGTTTCATTCTGTTCATAATCCCTTAGCACAAGAAGAAGAGAAAGGGAAAAGAGAGAGAAAAACATGAATAAAGAGTAAGCCAGAAGCTGCAGTGGTGACCCTGGCAAAGGCATGTCTGAGTGCTCAGAAAGTGATGGGGAGTTGTTTCACGGGGGTTGAGTGTGCACAGTTAGTGGGACCTCCACTTTGAGGCTGGGGGAAATGGGTCAGATAAAGTTGTGATGAGGAGAAGCAAAATGCATCAGCTACTGCAGTTCCCAACAACTGCTGGGTTTCTTGCTCTTCCCTGCCATTGGGCCACATCCTGAACAATACAGGCTGCTTGGGGATTTTAGCCACCTGTCAGGGCTGCTAACACATACTGGAGCATCCCAAGAGGAGTTGGACCAAATGATCTTTCAAAGTCCCTTCCAACCCTTAAGACTGTGATTCTGTGAAAAGGAATAGCCCTTGTGACCAGCTACAGCCCAGAGTGCTTTTGCCCTGTCCCTTCCCACTCCACCTTCCAGTGAGCAAGTTACGAAGGCATCTTAACACCATGTCCACTCCCTGTAAGTGCTTTATGCACTCAGAGTGTTTCTGAGGGTTGTCTCAACTGTTTGCAGTAATAGAGGAATTGGAGCAGTGCACCACATATAAGTTATATTCATTCAGTATACTCAGAGAACACCAAACTCATCCTACAGACTCAGGTTTTCACCTCACGTGGCCTTTTTCCAGACAGTTTGTGCCTGATGTGCAACTTAGATACAGCTTTTTTGTTGCCTGAATTAGGTTCTTGTCCCAGTAGATATGGGACTTTATGTCACCAGCTCCAGTAAATGCTTGTTGGCTAAAATAAATGCAGAATTTTTAGGAATAAGCATTTTGGTAACAAACAGTAGGAGACAGCCCTGCTCAGAAGAGGGCTCATTGTGTAAAGAAAGCTACTCATCTTGGCAGCCCTAGTTTTCAAGGTGGTTTTCATCCCTATTGCACCCTTCATTTATGTTGTTATTGTTCAGCACACTTGGAAAACCTTGGATTCCACACAGCTTTTCTGTCCCTATCTTTAGATACATGACTCCATTAAATCAATCGATGGTGAACAGGAGCTAGGCCCAGCTCAGCAAATACACTGCTGAGAGCCCATAGGCCCAGAGCTTGCTCCTGCTCACCCCACTGTAAACCCACTGGGCCACATTCTGGCCTTTTTGAGGTGGTTATAAGTCTAGGGTTAACACCGTAGATTGTGGTGGTGTACATCCAACGTTAGACAGACATAGCAGAGATCAGAACCTGCTAGTGCTTTTGTGTTTGGAATTACTGTGCATTGACCTTGGCTGTGGTGTGTGCAGAGCAAGGGTCACTTCCAAGTCTATTTTCTGTCTTCTTTTCTGGTTCTGCTATGCTGTTTTGTTTGTGTACCAGCTTCTCAGCCCCATTACATACTGCCAGCACATCCTTGTTCACATTTGAGGATTATCTCAAAGAGAGAACAGCCTGCACTCATCAGATTTAGCCATTTCAGTCTTTCCTATAAACTAGGGATCCCCAGAACTGGCTTTGTGGTGATGTAGACTCTTCTGGCAGGAAAACAGAGATATTGGTAGCTGGCTGTGTAGATGGCAGGAGTGTACAACTTTCCTATAGCCGAGCTGCCAGAAAAACAGACATGACCACACTTCGTCTTACTTTTGTAGTCCAGCATCTTAGCCCAAACCCACTATCAGCAGCAGTCCAGTACTGACAACAGAGCCAGCTGATGCATCGATACATAATGCACGTATCCTGTTGGCAGTGTCATGGATCTAGTAATCTGCTCCAGAGAAAATGTTGGAGAGTTTAATATCATAAATTGTCAGAGATAGACAGGTCACTTCAGCAGTTCTGTCAGGGA